>NW_027271351.1:635000-1835000 GCF_040938485.1 Diadema antillarum | reverse complement strand
TCCGCCAGCACATGAATATTTACGTGCGCAGTGTACTGCATACTGATTTCGAAAATGGTGAATGGGATGGGGAGCTAGGGACTACGGACCCGTATATGGCCGTGAAAAAAACGTTTTTTCAAGATCATTGGACCAGTGTGAACAAGAACAAGGTGAACGAAGGGTATTAATTAGATAATAATCTTATGTATACTATAAAAGTACGTTTTTTCCTCGTGATATTCGAAACTTACGGAGGTGCGAAAATCTGTGACAGACTGTGTATGTTTTTCAAGCTTACCGATATAGCACTCTATTGACTCAGGACGCTCCCACAGTGTGTAACTGTATACGGAGCGTCCCGGGGTTAGTAGGTCCCTACATTTCATAATACAAATAAAAGAGTAACGTTAGAATCTAAATTTGCCTGATCAAATGATAAGCCAGCATTTCTGGGCCCAGCTGGTTGTCGTAGGGCCTAACGCTAGTAATAAAGTTTTCTATGTTTGAAATGTCAAAATTCACACACACAACTACGTACAACTTTCTGCCTTCAATCTCACCTGACGATTTCTAGGTCAAGCAGCAAGGAAGCACACATCCAAGCACGCTCGACAAGGACAGGTGGGTGCGACTTATCGCTTGGCTGGTTTGATGACAGGGAGATGGACGTCAAGTCCGTTAATGATCAGTCTTAATCCTCACGTCGATCACGACCCTGTGAACGCTCCTTCTCTCTGAATAACGATAAAAACGCTCAGACACGACGACGGTATTCTCCAAAAAGAGGTGGTATTTATGACGTAAGTTTAGAAGCAAACCGAGGGCGTTGGCGTTGCGTCAGGAAGAACAAAAATCAATTTATCTAACACTAACAGTCAGGGAATTGCAGTAGAAATGGTAATCCTGCGAGGAATATTTAAAGATCACTGGCCAAGATCACTTATTATATCGCGAGCACAGACAAGGGATATGATGCTAAAATGTATACGCCTCTCTAGTGGATCGTAGCTTCAAGAATCAAAGTGTCACTGTCAGTGTCATCCCTTTCATCAGTCGAGTGTTGTCTGCTAGTGCTACTGAGCACGTTCTGCTACCTGTGCATGCGTTGCAAGTTCCAGGCCACTGTACCACTGCCACCTGCTCGATTGCACGTTTCACAACGCCTATCGGACAAGCAAAGCTAGTTAGAGGTAAACGTTAGATGGCGACTAAAAGCTACAAACGAAGGCGAAGATGCGAGAGATGTAGAGTTACCCGAGGATACAAACGGCTTGAGAATTATCTTCCCATTTACCATCTCTTCAACCTTTTCCTCTCAACACACACATTCCACACATAAATGTCTAGATGGAGTCACAGCATCACTTCTTCTCTTCCCTCGATTCTCCGATCCGCGCCGCTTGCATGCATCCTAGCCTATGAATATGGTGGATGACCCATGCATGCTGTAGCGTAGAGGGCAGTATGCTAGAAGAGAAAATGACAGCATTAATGCACAAGTCTGTACTTCAAATCGGGTTGATTGCCAAAATTTGGTACCGAAAAAAAACATACATATATACCGGTACTTATACATTATATATGTATATATATAATACATGATTATATCAACTAAAATACATGTAGTAACTAGCCTTTATACTTTCTTATCAAATCATGCTTCAAAACAGGGCCGGCGGGGCGTTTTCAAAAGTAGGGGGTGGGGCCCACTTCCGGGTTTCATGAGTAACAAGCAAGCAAGCAAGCAAGCAAAAAAGGCCTTCAGCGCAACTTCTGGTGCTACTTCCGGGTACTTCAGCTGACAAGCAAAAAAAAAAAAAAAAAAAAAGTCTTCAGCTCATCTTTCCACTTCCACTTCTGGGTTTCTTCAGCTGACAAGGCAAAAAAAAATGTTAACGGTCTCTATCTATTTCTTTCTGGGGGGGGGGGGGCCAAAGTGGTGACACCTGATACCTTATGTACTCCTTTGTATGGTGCAAAAAAGTGTGTGTGTGTGTGGGGGGGGGGGGACCCCGAGCCCCTCCGCCCCCCCCCCCCAGTTTGACGATCACTGAAAAGTTTGTGATAAGCATCACAAAAAGCATCACAAGTAACATCGACACTATCCAACAATAATTAGTGGCAGATTCAGGGGGGAGAGGGGCACCGGGAGCTCCGCGCCCCTTTAATTTTTCTCAAATGAAAAGAAATGAAAAGAAATGAAAAATAAAAGGAGCGCATGTGCCTCTTTACTTTACGATTGTAAGTAGCACGAGAAAATTGCGCTGAAGCTCTTTTTTTTTTGGGGGGGGGGGGCTTGTCACCTGATTAAACCTGGAAGTGGCACCAGAAATATTTTTGTGCCCCCCCCCCCCTTTATGGATCCCTTGTGGATCCGCCCCTGACAATGCAAGTGAAGTGTTTGTTCACAAAAACCGATAAGTCCATTTTTGAAGATTTTGAAGTACGGGCTCTGTCATGAAGTACAAAATAACACCTTTTAAATGATATATTGGCCACTACCTTAAAGGTGTAGTTTTGAAGTTATGGTCAAAAGAAGCAAAAATTTTCTTATTATTCTCTTTATTTTTCTTGACATTTGATCGCAAATATCTCAATTTGGCAATAGTATAGACTTATCGGTTTTTGCGAACAAACTCTTCAAATAATGTCAGAGACTGACAACAACTTGCCAGGGCTGATAACTTTCATGAAACGGTGCCATGGCGGACCGGGGGAAGGGGGCACCCTTCCTCCACACACACATACACACTTGTATAGGGCCTACACATATAAGAAAATACGACATTTTAACAAAATCGGAAAGAACAACAAAACACAGTTAGTTCTGTCACCGAGGAAAATTGTGAGGTGATGAGGTGATGACGTCATCAGCCCACATTTGCATAATCATATCAACTGTCCGAGAACCTTTTTGAAAAGCTTAAAAGTAATAGCGATTTCTCTTTTTTTAAGTTTCTTTAGTCTTCAGTCAGCTTAATCCGATTTTGATCAAATTTTCACTATTGTGCTTGTATAAGATTGTAATATTCCTTGTTTGGATTAACTGGTGGGAATTTCCCGTACAGTCCGAGCTCTCGCATCCGGCCCTCCCTTTATACGGATCTCTCAGTCTACCATTTCATCCGGACGATGCGATCTCGGCATGATTTTTTTTTTCCAATCTAATGATTACCAAGGGAAAGAGAGATTTCAAACTCAAATAAAATTCCTACACAAACTCACATAAATTACATATTCCAACATGAATTCACTAAAGGGCTTTTTACACTTGTGTTTCTTAGGTGCCAGGTAAAAATGGCAGAGGTAAAAATGGCAGGGGTAAAAATGGCAGAGGTAAAAATGGCAGAGGTAAAAATGGCAGAGGTAAAAATGGCAGGGGTAAAAATGGCAGGGGTAAAAATGGCAGGGGTAAAAATGGCAGAGGTAAAAATGGCAGAGGTAAAAATGGCAGGGGTAAAAATGGCAGGGGTAAAAATGGCAGGGGTAGAAATGGCAGAGGAAAAAATGGCAGAGGTAAAAATGGCAGAGGTAAAAATGGCAGGGGTAAAAATGGCAGGGGTAAAAATGGCAGGGGTAAAAATGGCAGGGGTAAAAATGGCAGAGGTAAAAATGGCAGAGGTAAAAATGGCAGGGGTAAAAATGGCAGAGGAAAAAATGGCAGAGGTAATAGTGACAGAGGTAAAAATGGCAGAGGTAAAAATGGCAGAGGTAAAAATGGCAGAAGTAAAATGTCAGAAGTAATGAGAGCGATTTCGTCAGATATAAACGTATGAAGAGGTTTTGAATGATAACCTAGCCAGAGCAAACTGTATTTATCGAATTATCAAATCCAAACTGCAGATTTGAAGAATATTGATTGAATTATGTTTTAAAAAGATTAGAGCACTCTCATTATTCTGAGTTTGATTCAAGTGCAGTGGCGTAATCTGTCTGTGTGCAGAGAAATAATAAACCAGCTAAGAGCCTAGTAGGCCTATGGGAAATTATTTTTATTATTTATTATTATTATTATTATTATTATTATTATTATTATTATTATTATCTATCATTATTAGGGGGTTCCAACAATGCTGCAAAGCCCTTAAACAGTATAATCCTACGTTGTTTCGCCCAATGAAGTTATCACACACACACACACACACACACACACACACACACACACACACACACACGAACCCACTTTTGGTATAAACATATACGCAGATATACATACTCTCACATACACACTCTTACACAAACGAATTCCGCTTACGTCCAGGCTAGTATATTGTCATTATTTTTCATTTTTTGAACTGTTTAGTGTAAAGAAGTGAAGGAGACATAGTCGAAACAAACCGCTAATTTTTCACCTGTTCAATATTATTTTCTCACATTCAGGTTTCGTAGGAGCCTATTTATCTCACAAGGCCTGATCACGACATAATGTAGAAGTAAAAATACAAAACGCAAAAAACAAACTACAGCAGATGTATCGGCAGACATAAGTAAGCTCTTGCAAAATATTTTATTACATTGTTCAAGTATCACATGGCGCAAAAACAAATAAGCTCTTGCAAAATATTTTATTACATTGTTCAAGTATCACATGGCGCAAAAACAAATATCTCGAAGTTTAATGAACACTTTGTGGTCACTTTACAAACTTATACCTATTAAAACTGGAGACGAACTTTAGCAATAAACTGTTCTAGTGAGAGTAAAAACTGATAGTTTGCCATTTAATTTCTTTCAATCATTGTTGAACGAATCCGCAGGAAGAAAAATGTAAATGTTTGATGCCTTTCAAACTTAGCTGTTGCTCAAAAGTCAGATTCCATTATGTTATCAATATGGTGTGTTGCTAAAGAATGGTAGATTCAGCCACCGAAAATAACGTTGTTCCCTCGTTATACAACAACAGTAAGAAAATCCAATCCAATCCCATCCAGGTAGATTGAAATCACCGCCTATGACGTACCATACGATCGCGATTCAATTTACACAGGGATCGCTGAAGCTCTGCAAGACTCTCTTCACATGTGCCGCGGGGAGAAATGTAACACTGCCCTATTTCCGATTAAATTTCTCCCAGTGGTAACAGAAACAGTAAAAGATCCCTGCCAATTTTTCATACCTGCATGTCTGTTGTCAAGCAATTTTATTTTCAGAAGTTTGCACACTTTTTAAAATACTTATTAACATAGTATAGGACCTACCAGATCTAAAGTAAGTTTGATATTTTACTGACAAGATACCTGTAGAGCTGTATAGTGGTTAATATGTCCATTTTCAGGTGTACCGAGGCTCATCTTTTTACTGATATAATTAGATTGTTGACTGGCCGAGCATTTTTCAAGTTACATGAGTGTCCCATATTTCTCCCCGTGTCCCATTTCTCCCCGGTCTCCCCCGTGCTTTATTTCAGGAGAAGGCACGAAAAGCGCGTATTGCGAGAAAGGTGTCAGAAACATGAAGAAAAAAAATCTCTGTCACTTTTACCTCGTCCTCTTGCATTTCAACGACTAAATTCTTATCAATGGCATTTTTATCTCTAGCATTTTGACCACTGACATTTCGACCACTGACAACTTTACCGCTGACATTTTTACCACATAATTATTTACCTCTGCCATTTTTACCGCTGCCATTTTTACCTCTGCCATTTTTACCTCTGCCATTTTTACCCCTGCCATTTTTACCTCTGCCATTTTTACCCCTGTCATTTTTACCCCTGCCATTTTTGCCTCTGCCATTTTTACCTCTGCCATTTTTACCCTTGCCATTTTTGCCTCTGCCATTTTTACCTCTGCCATTTTTACCTCTGCCATTTTTACCCCTGCCATTTTTACCCCTGCCATTTTTACCCCTGCCATTTTTACCTCTGCCATTTTTACCTCTGCCATTTTTACCCCTGCCATTTTTACCTCTGCCATTTTTACCTCTGCCATTTTTACCTCTGCCATTATTACCTCTGCCATTTTTACCTCTGCCATTTTTACCCCTGCCATTTTTACCTCTGCCATTTTTACCTCTGCCATTTTTACACCGAACCGTTTCTTAACCAGTGTAAACAGAACGAAAAAATAATCCGGGGCTAAGCGACGGAAACGAAGTCCGACCCCCACTGACCAATCAGAAACGAGGTAATCAAATGCTGCCGGTGCGTGCGTGTACGTGTACAGTGCACAGCGTAATCATGAATATTCATGTGGTTTGGAAAGTCCGGGGCTAAGAAATACGAGTGTAAAAACGTCAGTTTTCTCCTTAGCCCCGGACAAGAGATACATACGGGACTAATTGGCAAGTGTAAAAAGCTGAAAAAATTGGTACGGGACTAACGATAGTCCTGGGTCAGAGAAAGTCCGGGGTTAAGAACCACAAGTGTAAAAAGGGCTTTTATTCACCTATTAATAATTTTCATCTATGATAACAATGGTCATGCATTCAGACATTAACTTCCCAAAAGGCACCACAGGAGCATGGACAGAAAACTTTTCATTTTTAAACAGGGCACGGTATACAGGGGATCGTGAAATTATCAAAGAATTCTGAACGCAGACCAGCTGACGAGGACGTGACATGCATGTTCACGCAACGAATTGAGGGTACAAAACATAGTCGATCTGTGCAAATACGTGCTGTTGAGAGCATCGATTTTTTTTTGTTTTTTTAAGCAGGGAACACTGCAATTTGTCTGCTTTTTAATTCACAATAGGCCTATACGGCCATAACACAGACTTTTAATTCGTCAGGTCAATACAACACCACACATACAGCTGATAAGAGGTAGGTGTGTTACGGCACATTTTGGTAAATCGGCACATTTTGGTAAATTACCAAAATGTGCCGTCACTATGTCACGGCATATTTTGGTAACTGCACATGGCCGATAGTGCACCTATGACGGGATCAACTGTTACCAAAATGTGCAGTTAAAAGTGGATTTGCCTGCACATTTTGGACAATCTGCACATTTTGGTAACTGAACTAAAAACCCATGGATGGGCTTGAGATTTATAATACGATCAAGAGGAGTTAAGGTGATATGGTCCTGCAGTAAAGACAGGCAAGACGCTTATTTAGCTCACCCGAGCTGAAGGCTCGAGTAAACTATAGCATTGCGATTTCTTTTCGTGCGGGTATGCTGTGTGACCTGCGTGCCAGGTGCGTGGAGCTGACAACTCAGTGAAGGAATTCCTCTGAAGGAATGGCAGAAGTACCACAGAATGTCATTAATTTGGCCGCATGTGTACGGGGACTGCGAAATACATACGTTGGAGTTGCCTGCGAGGTGCTGCCGCTAAGGGCCGCCTACTGGCGTTCTGCGTGTACCTCTGCGGGCAATTCCCACGACTCTCTCGGAAAAAGTTTTGGTCACGCTGTAAACAGTTACTTAGATGCGGTTAAATCGGACTTGCGTGCGCACCTCCGGGGAAATACAGGCCAGATACGCGCTTGGTACTGTCAGGTGCGGACCAACTGCGGAGAGCCCCGGGTAGTGCTTCCCCGCAAATCAAACTTCCCTAGATGCGGAATGACAAGGCCTTGAGCATGTTCAAAATATTATGTTCCGAGTGAGTTGCGCGGGTACACGCAGAACACCAATAGGAGACCCTTACCGGCAGCACCTTCACAGCAGACAACTCCAACGCAGGTATACTTCCCAGTACTCGTATACGAAAACGGATCGGTTTCAAAGTTCTCACGTATATAAATCAAACGGAATGCACGCAAGTAGAAGGTAAGTAGCACGCGTCTAGCAAATAAGACACAAGTGCGAAACTCGTAAACATTCTTGTCCGCCCTCAGAAAATTTTCCTGCGTGCTGAAAAATCCCCACTCGCATTAAGCCCGCGTATAGCTTGCCCGAATCTTTCCGGGCAAGCCTTGCGTGCGACTTGCGAAGAACAATGTTTACTACCCGGAGGTCCCCGCGGATGACCTGCACGTAACAGTACCTAGCACGTATCTCACTCGTAGTCACCCAGAGGTGCGCACGCAAATCATTTTTACCCCTAGTAACCATGTTAAGGCCTTGTCACACCTTTCCGGACAAGCTGTATACGCGGGCTTGTTGCGTGTGAGGATTTTCCAGCATACCGGACAATTTCTGAGGGCGGACAAGGCCTTGGGCGAGTTGTGCATGTATCTTACTTGCTGGATGCGTGCTAACTATGTTCTTCTCGCGGGTATTCTGTGTGACCTGCGTGCCAGGCGCGTGGGGCTGACGTGACTCAGAAATTCATCTGAAGGAATGGCAGAAGTCCAACAGAAATGACAGAATGTCATTATCTTGGCCGCGCTGACCGCATACGGGGACTGCAAAGTACCTGCGTGGGAGTTGTCCGAGGTGCTGCTCAAAACTTGGCCTCGAGTAAATTGGACTTGCGTGCGCAGCTCCGGGCAACTACGGGCAAGATAATTTTCCTGCGTGCTGGAAAAACCTTACAAGCCCGCGTAGCTTGCCCGGAAAGGTGTGACACGGCCTTTAGGCTGCCGAACTCATTCGATGGGGGCAAAAACCAACTGCACTTACATTTTGTTTTTGTGATGATCGTGGAGGAGCAGAAAGTTACCAAAATGTGCCGTTAATGTCCTGCACATTTTGGTAAATTTACCAATATGTTACGGCACATTTTGGTAACTGCACATTTTGGTAATTTACCAAAATGTGCAATTTACCAAAATGTGCCGTATAACAAGATGTCCTTTTAGCACAGGGCCTAACGTTACAGGTTATAAAATAGTCCGTATTCTCAGAGCACAATGCCCGCACAGTCATCAAGTCACACAAGGTCATGTCCAGAGCACGGGGTCCATCGGTGTCCTATTATATTGAAGAGCATAATATTATTATATGATACTTCCCATAGGGGCGTTGAACCGGGGGAGGGGCAAACGTATCATTTTGCCCCCCCCCCCCCCAATATTCCGAGATGTGGAAAATTCATGTCTACTCGTATAAAATTTTGATATAGCCATATTGTAGACCGAGCCTATATAGGTTGATGACCCATCTGCACATAATGTTATTACAACACTAGTAGTCAGACTCATTAATTGTTTTCTTATTTCATGGCAGGACGGTGTTTTGAAGTGATAGGCCTATACTCAATGCGAAAGACAAGCGAAAGTTTCTTGTTCATTTTTTCTTTTTTCTTGCAGTAGGTCAGAAGAAGATTGAATTTGTGATGCGATTGGAAACCTACTCTTCCTCACAGGTGTGAGGTTGCGACTTTTATCAGAAAAAGTGGCACACGCATACACATGCATTGAACAAAATCACTTTTCAATGTTTTTTTTTTTTCATTACCATCCAATTAATACAAACGCAAGATATCATAAACTGTGCAAAACTTTTAAACAAGATGATCTCATAATTTTGACATGATGATTGTAACCAAGTAATTAGGTAAATTGGCACCTCGTCTACAACCACCCTGTCCACTGTCCACCTAGTCTAATGCCATCTTGTCTAAACTCACTTCGTCTACTACCAACTCGTCTACCAACCATTTTGTCTATATGCCAATTAGTCTAATTGTCATTTCGTCTACTAGCCATTTTATCTAATGTCCAATTTGTCTAAGTCACATTTCGTCTAACACCCATTATGTCTATTGACCATTTCGTCTATTAATCATAAAGTCTATGAATAAAATAGCCTACAGCTCATTTTGTCTAATAGCCAATTGGTCTACAACTCATTGTCTAATAGTCAATTAGTCTAATAACCAGTCAGTCTACTCCCAACTGGTCTACTGCCAACTGGTCATCTCCCAATTGGTCTACACCCAATTGGTCTACTCCCAACTCGTCTACTCCCAATTGGTCTACTCCCAACTCGTCTACACCCAAGTGGTCTACTCCCAACTCGTCTACTCCCAACTAGTCTATACACCCAACTGGTCTACATCCAACTCGTCTACTGCCAACTCATCTACTGCCAACTCGTCTACTGCCAACTCGTCTACTGCCAACTATCTACTCCCAACTGGTCTACTACTAGTTATAGTTTTTGTTGTTGTTGTTGTTATTTAAGTCTACTTCATCCAGTTTCTTTTTTCCCAGTGAAATAGGTTGAACACTCTTGGTGCCCCATTTGGTTTAAATTTTTATGTTCTAATTATGACAATTTTTAATGAAAAAAAGATAATGTCACAGTGTAAAAAAACTTGCTTTGTTATTTTTGTGGTGGATGTGTAATTCATATCAGAAGCAATCATGCAGCATTTATATGTCCAAACTTCAACACTCTATCCATTCAACTTTGATACACAATCATAAGTATGGTAAAAATGAAAAGGAACACATTAGAAGTACATTATCAGTATTCTTTATTCTGTCTGCCACGTACTGATGTATGTAAACGGTTAAATGCACAAAAAAAGGTTGAAACATATAGTGATTCATGTACAAGATATAGCTATACTACTAAGATGAATAATTTACTTGCCTGCAATGTACTCAATACACGTTTCGCGAGGAACCCTAAATAAGCTCAAAGGTGCCCCGCCACCCAGTATTCAAATCTGTTCAGCATATCTTTGAAAATTGATCAAAATTAAGTTCACAATAACATTTGTAAACACATGATTTAAATGCATTAAAACTTGATATTCAAGGAAACAGTAAAATGTGACTAGCGCCATTCCATGTGGAATCTGGATTCAATTTTTGTTTACAATGCTTTGGAGTATCCATCCTTAGTCGTGAGAGATGCATATTGAGGTCATCGTCATGCTTCAAAATCATTTTCTTCAAACACAAGGGTGTGATAATGGCTTTACATTATGTTTATCCTGTAACATTTTGTGGAATTGCGCCCTAATGTAACATCGGGAATAGTACTAACATAACGGTTTGTTTTACCTAGGCTATGCCTATTTTCAAATGGACCCAAAATAATGTGATTATGGAAATGGCTCAATGTATCTCGAAGGCGGGGTTGCTGACAATTCGTTTGTGATGGAGGATTGTAACTGAGCTAGTTTATCATTATTTAGTTATTTTACGGCTTGAATGTAGACTGGATAGTCATGTCTCACCATTGATTAGTATGTCTTTGTATTCAGCATGTGCGGAATAATTACTGTAACAACTAGAATAGTCTAATATTGATTTTTGTGCTAATCAAGGGCAGGGTTTAATATGAATAGTTCATGACAGTGAGACGGACTGGACACTAGACAAAGTGGTATATTCATTATCAGTATGACCAGATGGAAATGATCAGTTTGGGTAAATTGTTGAGAGTAAAACTATATCAGTTGGGAGTACAACAATTGGGTATAGACGAGTATAGACCAATTGGGAGTAGACAAGTTGGGAGTAGACCAATTGGGAGTAGACCAATTGGGAGTAGACCAATTGGGAGTAGACCAGTTGGGAGCAGACCAATTGGGAGTAGACCAGTTGTGAGTAGACCAGTTGGGAGTAGACCAATTGGGAGTAGACGAGTTGGGAGTACCAGATGGGTATAGACCATATTGGGTATGGACAAACTAAGGGTTGGATGATATGATAACTAGACAAAGTGAATGTAGACTAAATGACTTGTAGACGAGGTGGAAGTAGACTAACTAGTAGTAGACAAAATAGATATTAGACGACTTGGCAAATAGACATTGTGAGTGTAGACGATTTTGCTATTAGATCAATTGTTTTGTAGACGAAATGCTCCTTAGACGAGTTGGGTAGACAGTACGGGTAGTGGGCAAAGTGACAATTAGACAATATGGGTACTGGACAAAACGAGTTGTAGACCAAATGGGTATTAGACGAATCGGTAATAGACGATATGCCAGTAGACCAATTGGAAAATAGACATAGTGGCTGTAGACGAGGTCACTATAAACCAGTAATTATGTCCTTCCTCTTTACATTGTGGGTTTTTCCTTAGTATAAAACCGATTATTAAACTTGACAATAAATATAAACACAGCATCTCGTTCAACAAATCGATACCAATTGGAATAAACACACACTCACACACACACACACACACACTATACACAACTTTATTTTTATATATCATATTTTTAGGTTTGCAGAGTGTACTAGTATGTAATTTACCAAGTGCGCTCATACTTTTTGATACAAACTATACTTCATGGGACATGCTTCCTTCTGGCACGGTTCGCTTTGCATGTTTGGGAGAGTTCAGTCCAAACTCATGTAGGGCTTGCGTCATTTAGTGGGTCGCTCTGCTGTTCCAGATTTGGGCCACTTTAGCATATAGCTATCCCCCATAGGCCTATACTACAGTATATGCGGGGGGGGGGGGGGGATATGCGGTCTCAGCTGAATTTTTTAAATCAGTTTGCGTTTGTTATATTTCAGTGAATCATGATTGCAACTCAACACAGTTGAAATCATGCCCATGTCATTTAGTGATTTAGCTTTGAGACATATATTTTAACAGAAAATGCAAGATGTAGCAAGAGGTCAAGTTTCATGAGTCGACCACAGAACTCTTACAAGAGTTCTGTGGAGGTAAGAGTTCAAGAGTTCTGTGGAGTCGTCGCGCGGGTTCCTACACACCAAAGAGATACACACACCAACACGATTTCACGTCCCCCATCCCTCACCCCAACAAAACACCATGGGCACACACACACGCACGAGGTACACAGCGCCAGCACACACCATCCACACAAGCTGAGAAGCTAACACACTTACGTGTACGCGTGTGTGCGTGTAGATAACAGCGTGCATGAATGATACTGTACGTGGTTATGGTTATGTGGTGACACGGCGCGGCTGATGATGCGGATCTTATATCTACCCACCACCGCATACATGCCGCCGTCGTACCATCACCGTAGACAACTAATGGCTTCCACGAAGGTGTCGTCTGTTGTATACTACTAAATCTGCCTGCTATGTATTTCCCGAAATGTGAATCCACATGAAAAGAACGGATGCTGCCAACGACAGTGTTCCACCCAGTGTCAGTCTAAGGTTTGTACAAAACGCTTGATAATCTTTACATTTGTCGAGTTGATGTGAAGGTGAAAATAAACGACAGTAAATTATTTTTTCACCCTGCTTTACTTACCGTAGTTTCTGAATCAAAACTTGCAGACACAGCGCAGGCCTACGCCTGTACGGCAGTACCGGTGATGACTAGACTACTGACTAGCTAGACATCTAGGTAAATGGTGATTCTATGAGTATGATGATGAGTACTTGCAGTTGTGGCAGTAGGCCTAGGGCCTACTTCGAAGCTTGTTAATGTAGGCCTAATGGCATAACAGCTCTCTACTTTTAGCTTAGCCTTTGACGTCCAATTGTCTGCGCTGAGTTTGAATTAAAATTAAGTAGGTCCCTAAGGCGCCTATAAATTATCTCCCAATAGGTCTAACTGATACATTCATTCTCAGAGGCAGTGTCAGCCTCAGAGTCAGAGCTCACATTGTTGACTCGGTGTGAATGATTGATAGGGAATGGCACTAACGTTGGTTAACGTTGTCGTTAGAATCTTGGTGAAACACCTAACTTTATATGATTATGATCCAGAGCTACCAAGTTTCACGCATTCTGAGTGAGACTCAAGCATAGGGGTCGTCTCACGATCTCATCACGCAAGGCACCCATTTTTCTCACGCATCGGGCAAAAGTCTACAATTTTGGCCCATAATAAGGAGCATAGCTCAAATGATTAAAGTGATAGTTACAATTGAAGGTACTTTGTATATTTTCCTTTTGTCTTTCAAAATAAGTAAAAAATAGTCACTTACAGTGTAAGTATGCACCTGATCGCACCAAAAATTGAAAAAGCTCCCTACCATGGGAGGCCACGGGGGGAACCCCTCCCACACCCTCGCTTGCGCGCATATTCGCTCGCCGAGATGCCGAGTCATGAAAATCTCACTCATAAAAATTTTTTGAACTTGGCATCCCTGATGATCTTGATTGTTAAAGAATGGAATCTCTTTTTGATACATCTGGTAACGTTAATTAGAATCATTCTAAAGCCTAAAGGCTAAGCATGCTCCATTCTTGGAGTTGGAGCATGACATTTTGTCACCTTTTTTTTTACACTTTTCACTGTAGAAATTTATTCATTTCACAAGATGACCTTGACAGTCACAAAAATTTTTTGAACTTGGCATCCCTGATGATCTTGATTGTTGAAGAATGGAATCTCTTTTTGATACATCTGGTAACGTAAATTAGAATCATTCTAAAGCCTAAAGGCTAAGCATGCTCCATTCTTGGAGTTGGAGCATGACATTTTGTCACCTTTTTTTTTACACTTTTCACTGTAGAAATTTATTCATTTCACAAGATGACCTTGACAGTCATCTGTGAAGTAATGAAAAAAAAATCCACAAAAATCTTATTCTGATCCGTCAGTCAATTTTAGTGAAAAATTTACCGTCTACACAGTTACTGATTTTAATACGGGCAGCCGCTACCTGATAATGTGATAGGCACACAAACATATACACACACAAGCCTCGCCTGCGCGGGTGGTTTGCGCAAATTGCGATGCGATATGGCAGTGGATGGAGGAAGGAGGCATGAAAATATTCACGTAATTGTCGTGCCTAACTTCTAGGATGTTCAAAAATGGAAGGTACAATTGTAATGTATCACAGACTTCCTCACACTTTTTGCCATGATCATGGCAATTTTCTGCGATGCAACATTGTAAATGTAAAGCTTGATAATCCTACAGTGGAGAGCAAGGGCATACAATATCGCACAGTGTTCGATGTGTCAGAAGCGCAGTAGGGTCCTATGAGGCAGGCTTTAGTGACCTTAAAGGCACATAGTCCCGGTGGGTAAGAGGGCGCCGTTGATACTGCCGATCACTTTTAGCATTGATACGAAGATTGCCGAAGTTGAGCTGTCATCAAGAGTAAACTAAAGCGCATAGGTGTTGCTAGATAATGTTGCCTTTGTTGTCTTCTTTGCGCATCACGCAGTCTGTAGTAATGCCAGGGTGCGTGCATATGTGCTTCTTAGTAATAGTATCAGTACGTATCCGGGCAATTACCCCCAGAGGGCAATTACCCCCCGGCCAAATACTGGTTAGTGGTAAGGTTAGAGTAAAGATTAGGGTTAGGGTTAGGTTTAGGGTTAGGAGTTTGGGTTAGGGTTATGGTTAGGTTCAGGATTAGGATTAGGGCAAGGGGAAGGGTGCGGGGTAATTGCCCAGGGGGTAATTGCCCTAGACCCGTATCAGTATGATGGACAAAATAAGTTTGCTAAAGGTGCCATCCCCTTCAGCTGAATCATGAGCCGAACTGTGATCGGACCACTGACTACAGTGGATCGGACTTCTTGATACTCGAGGGAAATGGGCCAAAGCGTAAGCGCTAAAGAGGAGTCAATAGTGTACAAGTGTAGGTCTCATAGGAAACTTGCGCCGTGCGCCCGCGTACGCATTTGACTAAACCACCGGGACCATGTGCCTTTAACACTTGTCAAACAGTGTTCCATGCAACAAGAGAAGCTTGCCAGCTGCTCATAGTGCGTGGTGGTTGGTGGGATATCACCTAGGCTTACGGAGAATGAGGTACCGATACGCGGGATAGGGCCCTAAAGTGCATGATTGCCCCACTTTGCAGTACATCTGCTGTGCTAAAGCAAGTATTTCTATGACATGTTGATACCTTTGCCTAAAGGTTATTGAAATATGACCACATCCTTGACAATTCATGTACTTGTATGTATTACTTTAATGAAAGGAGTCAGTGACTGATTGATTGTCCCCGAAGTTGTCGAGAACTAATCATGAAATGAAGCCATGGTGTAGTGGTGGTGTTATTTTTTATCCTTTTTTTTGTGTGTCATCAAATTTTTCACACTTAGAATGTATGTTATGAATATCAGGGTATCCCAACACAAGTTACAAACATGTACCATACTCTTGCATTGTACTATTTAACTTCTCGGGACATGCTTTAGATTGCTGTTTGTAAACTGTAACGCATTATATGGCTATATCTTGACAGATATGATTGAAATTGTGTCTTGAATTGAGGAGGTACAACCTCACTAGATCTACAAAGTGTTGTATCAGTCTGCAAGATGCTGCCAGTGTGCGACTAGCAAAGCAAAAAGTCTTGGATTCTGTCTGGAAGAGATTCCCAACTGTCCCAAAAAGTTCCAGTTTATAGTTTTGGGGTTTTTTCTTACATGCTGTGTACTTGTATGTGTGTGTGTGTGTGTGTGTGTGTGTGTTTTTGTGTGTTTGTTTGTGTCACTCAGTACATACAGCTTTTCTACTGCAAGGCAAGCAAGTTTTGCAAGGGATCTTGCATAAACATTTTCTATGAAAAAATGTTTTATGATAGACTGGAACTATGTACGGTTGTCCAAATCTTTTGACTTAATCCTGCAAAACAAGTCTACAGTACTTACCCTCGAAGCACTGGCCATTGAAGTCAGGAGAAGTACATCATTGGCATTGCTGGGCAGAGGCAGTTTGCTTTCAAAAGTTATAGAAGTTAAGGATGGAATGCATGCCCGTCCTCAATGGGTTAAAGTTTTCTATTTATCCATCCTGGCTTTAATCAAGACTTCTTCATGAAGTGTAATTATGTGTCAAATCATTGCAGTGAGGAAATTAGAAATACTCAGAATGACAATTTTATACTCTTCTGTATTCTTTTCAAGTGTGGGTATGTCTGTTTGTTAAAGGCATAATTTACCATTTGCAGATAAAACAAAAGCCCAGCGTTTGCTTTAAAATAGTTTCTAAAATGGGAGTTAGGGATAGAAACAACCACTGTAACAGTTTGAATCCGTATAGTCGATGTTAGTATTGTTGAATACACAAAATGTGAACAATAATTATGATAACAATATTTTCAGACTAAACCGTCTACAGTTATGGTTTATTGAAAAAAAAACCTGATATCTTCCTGTATTTTAGGTTTTATTGCTAAAATTTTATATGGTAGGAATCAGTGGGATATTTTGTGATACAACAGACCTACACGATGCATCAAATGTGATATCTTGAACATTTTATAAATCACTGTTCCCAAAGGTAAACAGGACCTTTAATTGTAGCAAAAACTCATTATCTTTTGATGTGGTATATTTTCTATTATTAAATGTACAAAACAGTGACTCACCTGAAATAAGCCTTTGACAAACCTATCATTTTGGCTCTTTCTATACACACATATGGAATGGGATGGTTGCTGTGGGAGTCTGGGTCTTTTTCCCATGCTCTCTTTGCTTGAGTGGGTCCATGCATTACCTCTGTCTTGTTCCGCTTTGTGTGTGTGTGTGTATCTTTATCATATGAGGAAATGATTGCATCAATTGGTTCTTTTTTTAATAGAAAAATCATGATGAGTAAATGGTGGGGGGGGGGGGGATCTGGAGTGTAGTCTGCTTGCCCATTTCGGGCAATGTGTTTTTGTGGTTTTATTTTTTCCTCGCTGGTTTTAGACGCTCTACGACCTGCACTCTACGACCTGCAATTCTTCATACCCCACCCCCTTCCCAAAGTTTCTCAATCATTACACCTGTCCCTTGACAGACGCACTACTTGCAGTACGCAGTACGCAGGGAAATTTTTGCATGCATATTGTTTGCAGAGTTAGAACAATCTCATATCCAAGGGGTAGTGAATTGGGAGCTTATTCATCAGATATTAGGGACATTACCAAATTGGGGGCCAATTTTTCACATTTTGATAGACTTGTTTTAAAAACACAGTCAAATTTTCTGGCGGGTATTATCGCCAGTGTGATAGAATATACTAGTAGACACCATTCCCTCCTGAACTGTATAATTGTTTTCAAGAATGTGTGGAAGATAAACTTGCAATACTTAGATGAGCACAAGACACCCCCCCCCCCTCCTGTTATATTTTATACGATAGTGAGAATTTCACTTTTTCTCTTGTGTCTGAATGGCTCTATTGTGAAAGATCCAGAGATGAAAGTCAACCAGAATGTTGTAGTCATTCATTAGATTCCATAGATACCTGTATAGTGTGTCAAAATGTTTACCTGTATAGTGTGTCAAAATAAACATTTTGATTGTTCAGAATGTAGAATCGGTTGCCGGTAATTGGTCTTTGCACGGAAGAGAGTATCATTACATATCCAACATATCAGTATCGAAAAATCTGTCCCCACCTGATCGTGTGGTGCAAGCTAGTCACTAACTTTATTATTAGGTGACAAAGAATATTGTTTGCAAAATCAGGAAGCCATAATTTGAAGCTTGTTAGGGAAAACTTATCAAATTAGTTATTATACATGAGTCTGTAATCACTTCAAAACATATTGTGCTACATTTTACCCACAGGCCTTTTGAATTACAGCCAAACAACCAGCTATGACTGTGCACATACACGTAGGCATACATGCAAAAGCTTTTAGGAACTGAGAATACACATCCTGTATGCCATCTCTCCAAACTGTCCCTATTGACTATTGTGAATTTTGCATCATTACAGAGGGCAGGTTTTGTGAAATTCCTTGCTCCAGTGCTCCAGTGAGTTGCACTGTGCAAAGTCCCTTTTTTATCATACGTTCAAATTTGAAGGCAATATAGGTAATGTTATTCAAGACTTTTCTAAATGACCTTTCTCGATCTTCAGGTGCTCTTATGTGTGAGTGGTGGTATGCACAAGATGTTTTTGTGGCATTTAATTTTTACAGGAAGACATACAGTAACACTGTTTAAAAGTTTTGATAGCTTTTATGATATGTATTGCATTATTTCTTTTCTTTTTAACAAGGAAGTAATAATTGGGTTTCTTTTCTACCAAGACCCCAGAATTTGAGAAGTGGATAAAGCAAAGCTACAGGTTTTGTACATTTTGTTTGGGACAAAACCACTAGTGTTGATAATTCTGTTACAGTGACCCCTGTCTACAGTTGTATGTTGTCTGTAGACTTGGGTGCTTGAAGTTTTTGTGGCACTAGCATCCTGCGCTTTGATATCCCTTATTTTAATGTGCTTGAATCATTGTAGTCCCTGGTCATAACCCTGTCTTCTTGTATGGTGACAAAAGAGTAAATATTCACAAATTGTATTTTATAGATAATATGATTGTGGCACGATATACGTGTACATTATGAAAACCACCGTGAACCGCCTGGTAATAAGATGTGTTCAAGCAGACAGCTGAATTTGCAAATTGATGAAATGAAAAGGCAAGAAGGGAGAGGGGACAAAGGTAGGGTGTTTTGTTTTGTTCTGTTTTATTTTTTTCATTTATTTATTTATTTATTTTTTATTTATTTTTTTTTTTTTTTTGGGGGGGATTGGGCGTTGTCAACATAGTGTCTTCCATGTTGTTGTGGTGCTCAAACCACTTGAATGCCAACTACATGTACCGGTAGTCATTTGAATTCATCTTGCACATAGCATCCACTGTAGTGGGTATCTCATAGGGCGGGAAACTGCTTATAGTTGGCAACCAGCTAACGACTCAAGTCGCCCTAGTCGTGGAGATGTACAGTGTATCTTTAACATTTCCTGGAATGTAGCCAGGTGTCTTGGGAGTCGCATGAGAATTGAACATGTGCAATTTTTTCAAAGACTCTTTACAATCTCCAGCTGGTCACAGAGGCCCATTGGTGACCTACCGGAGATGTCACAAAGGTGTCTCGGTGACAGAGAAGACTTCTCAAAGATGTTGCGGCAATGTCTCTTCAGCTATCCAACAAATAAACCGTCACCTTATTTGGTGACATCTCTGAAGTTGCTGTGGAGTTGCCTTCCTGATGAGTGTGTAAGTTTGTCTTTTGAGTCGCAAGAGTCACAGAAACTTTCGTGGCAAAGCCTCCTTCAGTGCATTCATTCCAGGTCGGCTGCCATTGTCCAGTACTTCATACGAGAGAGAAACAGTGGGGATGAAGTTTTTGGCCCGTTGATATAGACTGCTTTGGGGAATTGTTGATTTAAAGCATGGAGTTGAGGTCTGGGACAAATCAATAACTAGTATAAAATTCCCAGAGACAATGTGTAGCTTGCTTATGAGGTTAAATCAAATAAGCACTATCAATACTTGTGTGAATTGTTTAAATTAACCAATCGACATTATGTGAATGCTCTCGAAATGTTTTAACCCAAGATTTTACTGGTATTCGTGAGAGAGCTACAGATGGTGTCTTTTTAGAAGAATCATGTCAATTTAATAGAATCGTAATGAAATTTGGTGCCCACTTCAAGCAGATTTTGGTATTCGTGACAACAGTGGTTTGCATTGTTTTGTTTTGTTTTTAATTATTCCAATTCTAAACCTGAATGAAGTATGTATTATGATTATCGTGGTAACTCAAATGGCAACCTGGCTTTTGTTAAGCATCCATGCATTTGATGTACAGTACATCAGTGACACAATCCATAACAGGTGTCATTCCTGCACTGACATGCTAAATTTCACACTAGTGAAACAGGATTGCTCTCATTTGTGTGAAATTCACCACCTATGCACATTGATTGTTATACTACAGACAATGGGGTATTGGCAGGGCATTTTATGTAGAATGACAAGTACAGTTCATATGAAGTGCAAGTACCAATGATTGATTTGAATGCTAACCGCCCAGCTCAAGTGCTCTTACAGGGGAACATGCATGGATTAGCTCTTGATATGCAGATTGAATTATGACCCTTGTTTGTATGGTATTTACTGTAGTACTTACTGAACAGTTCCGGCGGTTACCAACTTTGATATGGTACCGTAAATCTGTACCTGTATTGTAGACTGCCTTTCTTTATTTTGTTTTTCTTTGATTAAAAAAAAGTGTTATCAGTGAAACAAGTGAATCACTCAAATGTTTAACTTCCCAAAGAACTACAAAGTATTTCCTGTAAGGTCAGTATTAAAGGGGAGGCTTCCCTGAAGAGAAAGCTTCCTTGAAGAGAAACGTGTTTCTACAGAAAAACCGTCAAAGAGAAGCTTCAACCTACAATGTACTATTGATGTGAGAAAGTCAGACCAATATTGGAAGACATATTAGAAATAGCTCATTGATCAAAAATCATTTGACTGATGTTACTCTTTGTGCCCTTCACAACGTCTGTGTTTGTGGGTGAGGATTTCCTGTGGGTTGTACTAGTTTGTCTGTCAGCGACAAAACCCCCAAAGTTAGTCTTAAAGGGACTGTAAAGTACTGGTTGAGGTGAGGATTCATGTTTTGAACATTCATAATAATGTGAGATAATGAGAAACCTCCTATGAAATATGAAAGAGCATGTACTTTGCAGTGGTCGTAGTGAAGAATGAAATCATTAATCGTACAAAATGTCACTCAGTGTTTAGTTTGTTTTGTAAAGTACTAAGAATCTAAGAAAAATATAAGTAGGATAGGACACCATTGGAAAAAAAAATGAAACAGTTACACAAAAGTAACATCAGAGATGGAAAAAAATAGATGGTATGGTTGATGTAGGCCTATAGAAGAAAACAAATGATTTACACATTTTACTTTGACATACTAAATTTTGAAGTCATTATAGTAATTTTAACAGTGCACAGTTATTTTGTCTCCAGCACTGAGTATGATTGATATACATATGTTCTCCATGATGACTGTAATGAATTTAAAGGGGATGGCTAGTAACTGATCTGTGGGAATGCTGGGGGATGATTGTTACAATCCTTGTAGGATTCATTTAAGAGTACTTTATATATATATCATTGTGTGAAAATGATTTGCTTCTGAATAGTCTCATATTGAAGTATAACGTGCAAATAAATGTTTCCAGGTTAGCATGCCTGTATGTTGACGGGGCCTCGTCACTGTACAGGCATGCTAACCTGGAAACATTAAACTGCCCATTACTACAAGAAGGGGAGTTTGCAAAGATTGTACTACAGCGTAGAGTAGTCAGCTTTTCCTCTGTTTTGACAATACTACATGCAATGCAATACAACAGGGCTACATTGCTTTGATCTTCAAAGTTTCTGTGTGCAAACTAGCTGTTTAGTCAGTAAAGATTGAGAACTGAGGTTATTCGTCATCTTTGAAATGCTGCTATTTACATTTGAATATAAATATTGGACAATGGCTATTCAGTAATGCAGGTAATTTGTACATTTCAATGACACCTTACATTGTGCCCCTCTCTGTCTGCATTATTATGTGTGGGTATGTGAACACAATGTCTTATCTACCTCTCACCCCCCCCCCCAACATTCTATCTATCTCATTATCTCTCTCCCCCCCCCCCCCTCTCTCTCTATCTATCTCTCTATCTACAATGCATCTCTCTCTCCTTCAGTGGTGGGATAATGAATTTAGCTCTTTAGAGAATGATTGTTGATACAACAGTTTAACTTGATATTGGGAAAGGCACTTGACGTAAATATAGCAGTATGGTAAAACTACTTGAAAGGCTCAATATGTATTTTGTGGCATATATCCAGCTGGAACTGACTGGTGCATTGCCAGGTGAGATTACAGACCTGTCAGGAAATGGGAGGAATTAATTCGCAGACAATCAAAAGCAATTTAGCATGTAGTATATAGACAACATGTAGGAGCCCAACTCCTTGCTAACTAATTTTTGGAGAGTCGTGTCTTTATTGACAGTAATGAAATCGTAAATGATTAAAGCTGGATGTGATCTACAAATGTAGTTATTACATTATTTATTGCTTACAGAGCTAGACGGTATATAGAGCTTGTAGACTTTAGACTTAATGATTAAGTAAAGATAAATGTATAAAAAAATGCCCACCTATGTGTAGTTGTTCAAACAAGTCTTATTGTTGATACAACAGTTTTAACTTGATATTTGGAAAGGCACTTGACCCAAATATAGCAGTATGGTAAAACTGCTTGAAAGGCTCAATATGCATTTTGTGGCATATATCCAGCTTGAATGACTGGTGCATTGCCAGGTGGGATTACAGACCTGTTAAGAAATGGGAGGAATTAATTTACACTAAATTACAGATAATCAAAAGCAATTTATCACTGTATGTAGACAACAAATAGGAGCCCAATTCCTTGCAAACTAATTGTCAGAGAGCCGTGTCGTGATTGACTGATAAAATCATGAATCATTAAAGATGGATGTAATCCAAGTATTACATTTATTGTTTTTCCTGTTGTTTACATAGCTAGACTGTATACTAGAGCATGTAGAGGTTATAGTCTTGAAAGCAAAAAATATAAAAAATAAAAAATAAAAAAATGCTCACCTATGTGTAGTTGTTCACACAAGTCTTATGAAAGTGAATTTTACAACATGTAGAATTTACCAATTATGAATTAGGGCTTGCAGAATTAACCAGGCATTTGCAACATACGTAAACTACTCTTTTTTTTTTGTGGGGTATTGTTCATTTCAGTGTTAAGAGCAAATAAACCATGAACTGACATGTTGATAAGCAAAATAATGGATTACATGATGTGTTCATTACATGCAAACTGTGACAAGGTACAGTATTGTAGGGGATGTTTGCATCAAAAAGAGATATTTCTGTTAAAGCCTCATTGCGATGTACACATGTGCTATACTGGGTACATTTTCCCTCACTATGTAAGAGCAGGCTGGTATCTCACTTGCTCTTACTGTCAACTTTGCTTCTACTGCAGTCTTGTTTGTTTTGTTGTTTTTTCCTTCTTTTCTTCCTATGCAGCCATTTAATATTTTAGAGGTTAATGCATTGCGAGCCACTGTTTGAGGCTACTGATATTACACTGTAGCTGTACTTCAGTGCAGAGGATATGGCCTAATGGCATAAACACCCTTACAACTCAGTGATGGTCTTGTGAAGCTACATGTAGGTGAAAAGGGGAAAGCTGGGAGAAGAGAGTTTATGTCAGTGCATCAAGGCCGATCACTGAAACACTTGTCTTGCGCAGACTGTTTTGAGATGAACGTGAGAAATGCTCTCGTGAGGCAGTGTAGAGGTACATTGTATTAGTAGCTGACTGTAGTGTACGTTCGCTGCAGAGAACAGGTAATGCTAATGATGATTTAAAATCATATCATGATGTCCTCACTGTCAAGGAATTAGTCGCTACATGTATGTGGCCATTAAGAAACATCCTGTTTATAAATTCAAGTTTTAATTCAATTCTTATTTGATACCATTGTATTATTCATGTTTATATGAAATTAAAGATTAAAGCAAATTTAGATGATTTCCTGCCATAAGGGATTATTTGGAGAAAAAAAAATGAAATAACATGTTTAGTTTCAAACACTACAATGATATTTGCCTTTTTACATAGATTTGCCAAGAATAAGGTAACATTGCAGGAAATTGCAAATCATTGTATCATATCTTTGTAAATGATTACTTGCAGTGGCAAATAAACGTAATTCTTCTGTGTTTTGCTTTGTATACTAGAGGAATTCATGATTATCTGATTTCATTTGGCAGTAACACACTTTCACTCAGACAAAATGTTATTACTGTTTTTTGAAAAAGTGCTGTGATTGTAAAAAGATAAAGCAATGATCATGTAATGCCATTCTATGATAATTGCCCAGATGTTTACATTTAATGCCTCAGAACAAATTCCTAGAAATATATTGTGAAGCAGTGACATGATTTTATTTTTGTTTGTGTTTATTTTTATTTAAAATTGTTTATTTCATAAATTGCCTTTGAACCATGAAAATAACAATGCCCAAGTATAAAAATCTGTGAAATCGACAATGCATGGAAAGAGACTAAATCTAGAAAGATGAATGAATAAAAAGAAGAAAAATAAATCAATAAATCAAGCCATGCCAGTGTTGAATTTAAGCAACTTTAGTTGATCAAACATACTTTGCCTTGAAAGTTTCAGGTTAAAACCTCCTGTGTGCTCTATAAGCATTAGGTGATGCCAAAGTACATGTAGTACTATTGGAGGCTCTGATTTCAAGGCATGGGGGCTCATAGGGTTTACCCAGAACTCAGAATTAGACAAGAGTATGATTATTTTTTAGTTTGGATCAAAAAATTTAAACAAAAGAAGGTAGTCTGGTCTTGTAGTCATGCTCATGGGCCATAACAAAATGAAATCAGGGGAATAGCTAGATCATTACCAGGGATCTCGCCAGCGTATATCACCCTTGTCGGCCCCGACAAGCGTGCGGTTTGAAGAAGCAATTGCCGACAAGGGTAAAACTTGCCGACAAGGGTAACACCACGCGTGAACTTGCCGACAAGGGTAACTTGCTTGACGAGCTAAGTTCGGACCAATTTCTCGCCTTTTTCAGTCTTTATTATCTGGCTAGAAAAGAAGCTAGATGTTGAAAGCAGCTGCAGTTTACATACTTATACAAGCGCAAAAATGTACCCATGCAGTCACCGCACCGATCACAACAACGCGGCTCAACAGAGCGACGTACTAGCTGATACCAGGGAGGTCTCACCTCCCTGCTGATACACAACACATCACACACTTGCTCACTCACATGCGCTCTGATTTGGGATCCACACACACATGCACAAGCACCCAGCCGGCCACTTATCCAGCCGCCTGCGTGTACAACGCTACAGTGTATTGTGAGAGGGAGAGAGAGGACGGGAAGAGAGGGTCGGAGGCCGAGCGAGGCTGAGGAAGGCTGACACGTGCTCGCTTGTTGTCACGCTTGTTGTCGGGTTACGCAAAAACAAACGATATGAAATGCATGCCCCCCTCCGCCAAAGGTTGTATTTTTTTTTTTTTTTTGGCTGCTTTGGTTTGTTTGTTAGTTTGTCTGCCTGTCTGTCTCTCTATTCGCAAAATAAGTCAAAATTTGGGAACAGATTAGGATGAAATTTCCAGGAACAGTTGGTTGGTAAAATGGCGCAAGGAACAGATGATTAAATTTTGATCGTGAGCAGGATTTATAATACCACCGAAATTCACTGCCAGGATCCAGGATCTTTAGACTGTTTCGTATATTTGAAAGGATTCGTATCAATTCTTTAGGAAGCTGGCCATCGGCAATGACGCAAAATTAGATGCGTTCAAAGCATTGCCGCAGAGAGAAAATTAACTCCATTTTTCGTTAAAAAAAGAAAAGAAAAAAAGAACGTGCGATGGAGTAAGCAAATGCAAATTGTTATTTAGGTTTTGGTAGTTTCAGTGGGTTATTTTTTTTTAAATCTAAAAAGCCATGCGTTCCATTTTAGCCTTTTCAATTTATATGGATTTGTAAACGTCATTCGTGAATATTCCACTTTCCTTCTCCGGGCCGAAATTTATAGTAATTCTGTCATGATGGTCTTTCAAGTTCAACGTATACGTAATGCTCCATGTGCTTCTGGCTTGGTTTGTTAAAAGGTGGGTTAGGGGGCCTTCATGGGCAGAAAATAAATGATGATCATTCATCAATGTTCCCAGTTGGTTTACATGCTATGTACACGCTGTTTACGACCACTGAAGCAAGGTGGCAGTACGCGCGACATTCTTTATCTGACACCTGGCTTTCGTGGAAATATCATGGAAATTTCCACAAGCCATGATATCAAGTTTCCCCACTGCTTGAGGTCGTGCTTTTTTTTTAATTCTTCATTACGAACATCAATTTGTTCAACTTGAAAAGTGTAGATAATTTGCTTTGAGGGAGTGTTTCTTTCTTCTTTTTTTTCATTGCAGCATCGGTAACATTTTGTTTTGTTCATCGTCCGTGCATGGCAGGGGTTCATGGGAGGAGAACGATAGGAATGACTGGGGAGAAAATAAACTGCAAAGAAGGAAGCATCTTTTGAGCGAGCTGTCTTTGTTTTTCTCTACACCAGCATCAGTTATCGCCACCAGGATTCATTTTTTTTCGTTACTCCGCCAGATTAATGATAAAATGATGCTAGATTCTTTATTCTGAAGGTTCGTTAATCCAAGAATGATTAAGAAAAAATGTCCGTTCATTTCACGACGAAATCAGTTTTGTCATTTCGAACGTTCTGCCAGTGAAATTTCGGAATAAAACGACGGCACAAAACAGCGTGTTTTCGTACTCTAAGGGTCTGTTATTCCGACAGAAGTAGTAATGATGAAATAATAATAGATTCTTTATTCTGAAGGTTCGTTAACCGAAAATTGAATAAAGAAAAATGTCCGTAAATTTCAAAACGAAATCAGTGCGTCATTTCGAACGTTTTGCCAGTGAAATTTGGAATAAAACTGCCCAAAAAACAGTTGCACTTTTCTTACTCTTAGGGTTCGTTACTCCGACAGATTAATGAAAAAATAATACTATATTCCTTATTCTGAAGGTTCGTTAATCCAAAAATGATTTTTAAAAATGTCCGTTCATTTCACAATGAAATCAGTTTTGTTATTTCGAACGTTTCCGTCATTGAAATTTCAGAATAAAACGACGGCCCCAAAACGGTTACAGTTTTCTTTTACTCTGAAGGTTCGTTACTGCGAAAGAATAACGATATAATACTTTAGATTCTTAATTCTGAACGATCGTTAATCGGAAAACGATAAAGAAGAAATGAAAACGGTTACAGTTTTCTTACCCTCAGGGTTCGTTACTCCGAAAGAATAATGGCAAAATAATACTCTACATTCTTAATTCTGAATGATCGTTAATAGAAAAATTATAAAGGAGAAAATATTCGTTTATATCCAAACGAAATCAGTTTTGTTATTTCGAATGTTCTGCCAGTATAATTTCGGAATACAACAACGGCCCCAAAAGGGTGTTTTCTTATTCTGAAGGTTTGTTATTCTGAAACAATAACGATGATAGATGATAGATTCCTTTCTGAAGGTTCGTTGATCGGAAAATAATAAAGAAAAAATGCTTGTTAATCTTCGAACGAAATCAGTTTTATTTTGAACATTCATCTGTAGTACCGACCTTTGGTGTTGTTGTTGTTTTCGATTACAAACCTTCGAAGTACTCAGTAATGAATCGTTTCATTTTATGATTAAACAAACCTTCGGAATAATGACCATCATTACATTTTTGTATGATATCTCTGTGATGTCACGGCCAAACTATCGCAGTATACCCAGAAAGGAAAGTGCAACGATGTCCCGAAAGTTCTTGATCGCTTCTCGCGCATCTGCATGCAATAGGCCTACCACGTGGTCGAGCAGACGGCGAGAAAGCAACACGGCGCGCGTTGTTGCGATACAGAGGCGGCTAATTATTATAACAGTGAAACAGGAAAGGCCTAAAAGAAATCGGAACCTCCACCATCGGCACCTACTTCTCTTTCATTTATTATTTAGGAACTGCCGCTAACAAAAGGTATGGAGTTTCTGCATTGTTTCTGTGAGAATATGCCCCTCACAACGTTCATTACATCTCCGTGAAAATGTCGCATTTAGTGGCATTTTAGCGGCGATTTATCTGTGTTGTATTGAGCATTAGCGAAGGCTTCCGCGCTTCGCGCGGGAGGGGGAAACCCCCTCCCGTACCCACCCCCAGAACAGCGCGCATAAATGCCAACAAGCGTGAAGACATTCCTGGCGAGAACCCTGATTACTTCAAATGCAGAACACACTGCTGTGTAGGTACGGGGAATCAAGTAAAAACATTCAGTACTTGGGCATGTGTTGTCGCCTTATTTTTCTTTCTTATTTGATATAACAATTACTCGGTGCTACACACTGGCACTGGTCCAACAGTCCCTGAATGACCAGTAAAAATAACAGTCGGACCAGTAACTTTTTCCGGGATGGACCAGTAGAAAATTGAAAAATTTAGTACCTACTGCTCCAACAGACAGGTCAGACTAGTAGAAAAAATGGGTTAGTGTTCAGCCCTGGATTACTAGACCCTTGTAACCACAAAATTAACAACTTGCAAAAATGTTCAGTAAATAGCAATTTGTGAAAAATACCATTGAACCTACACAAAAATTTCAGCTCATAGAATATCAGACAACTCTGCAGAAAGGAAACCTCTCATTTTGAGGTCCAGTGTACAATGAATGTGCAGTGTACATTCTTGCCTGGAAGAAGTACAGTATAACCTTTCTTTGCACATGGCATATTACTGTACGAGCTGAAATTTTCGCGGTGGTTTTATTTTCGCGAATTTCGCGAATCGCCTTTGAACCACGACAACAACACGCGAAAATAACAACGCGCAAATACTTAGGTTCAGTTAGACCGTCCCAACCGCGAAATTAACAACACTCGCAAATGTCCTCCAAGTAGCAATTCGCGAAAATATCTGTATGCGAAAATTTCAGCTTGTACAGTAAACGTGTGTGGTTGTTGTCACATGCTTACAGATTTTGTGACTGTTATCGTATGTTCAACTTTACAAACCATTTTTATCTGTATCATGTGTTTTAGTTTATATTCACTTCCAGTTTTGTTAAAAACATGCAGCCAATTTCACAGGAAAAGGAAAATGTAACACTTTGGAGCTTCCGTCTATCAAAATTTCTATATTTCCTGGGTTCATTCTCCTCTAGCGGAAGTTTGACCTCACCCAAATACTCTGTCCAGCCAGTATAATTGTCCCCGCCGAACGAGTTCGAGCAGGGGACTATGAAACGGGCTCCGTACGTGTGTGTGTCTGTGTGTCCGTCCGTCTGTCTGTCTGTCCGTCCGTCCGTCTGTGCGTCCGTGTGTGATCAAAATGTTCAATTTGCTACTTCTCTGTCATTTATGAGCCAATTTTGATTCTGTTTGCTTTATATGATAGCACTACATGGGAGCTTTGAAACTTGTACACAGAATTTCAGTTGTGACCTTTGACCTTGACCTCTGACCTATATTGTACATTTTGCTACAAAATGCTACTCCTTCGCCATTTCTAACCCGATTTCGATTCCATTTGCTTTATGTGATGGCACTAGGTGAGGGCTTCAAAACTTCTACACAGAATTGTGACCTTTGACTTCTTTGACCTTTGACCTTGATTTTTGACCTATATTGTACATTTTGCTACAAAATGCTACTCCTTCGCCATTTCTAACCCGATTTCGATTCCGTTTGCTTTATGTGATGGCACTAGGTGAGGGCTTCAAAACTTCTACACAGAATTTTGACCTTTGACTTCTTTGACCTTTGACTTTGATTTTTGACCTATATTGTACATTGGCTACAAAATGCTACTCCTTCGCCATTTCTAACCCGATTTCGATTCCATTTGCTTTATGTAATGGCACTAGGTGAGGGCTTCAAAACTTTTTCACAAAATTTTGACCTTTAACTTTGACCTTTGACCTTGATTTTTGACCTATATTGTACATTGGCTACAAAATGCTACTCCTTCGCCATTTCTAACCCGATTTCGATTCCGTTTGCTTTATGTGATGGCACTAGGTGAGGGCTTCAAAACTTTTACACAGAATTGTGACCTTTGACTTCTTTGACCTTTGACCTTGATTTTTGACCTATATTGTACATTGGCTACAAAATGCTACTCCTTCGCCATTTCTAACCCGATTTCGATTCCGTTTGCTTTATGTGATGGCACAAGGTGAGGGCTTCAAAACTTCTACACAGAATTTTGACCTTTGACTTCTTTGACCTTTGACCTTGATTTTTTACCTTTATTGTACATTTTGCTACAAAATGCTACTTCCGGCGGGGACATATATTGCGCACCGCGTAATTTCTACTTTTCCTTGTTTTGAATTCAAATAAAACCACTTTTACATATTTTATCATATTTCACTTTTACCAAAGAGTGAAGAGGTGAAAGTTTCAGGAATAGGCAACAGACTTATAGTGGCCATTAGCACAAAGTTTTATGAAATTAGGGCTGGTACTTTGGAAGATATGATATTTTTCATCAAAAAATTATCTGTACAGTTTGACCTTGAATGTGCGCACAGTGTTTGGATCCATTCTCATATTTGTAAACACAGATAGAATGAATGTGAGATTTATGATGACTTGAGTTGATATCCAAGCTGTGACACTCAAACAATGACATATTAAGCCAAAATACTATGTTTTTGCTTATGATATCTTTAGAAATTGAACAAGCATTGAAATATGAACACTGAACACTTAATATCATATGACCTTCATGCAGTATAACATGGGTGTGGATCGGTCTTTTTTTTCCTCAGCAATTTGTAAAAATATGAAAAAATAAGTTCTTATTGCTCAAATTTGCTAAAATTTTCCCACAATAGATTTCTACATATGTACAATTCATGGCTAAAAAAACAAGGATATTCAATATAAAGGGGAAAGATTCTCCTAAGTAATGAAATTAGGATATACCTCATTGAAAATACGGAAAAACGGCTGCACTTATTTTCCTCAGCATTTGAAAATGGCTCAAAACTCAAAGCTGGCTGAACATTTATTGGCAAACAGCACACCATATTGTAGTGTGTCTTCAGTACTTTAAGGAAAAGCAGAAAAGCTGTTTCTCCATGTATAACTGCACAGCATGGGTTAAAAGGTCACAATGTCACAAAAATAAACCAGCATTACACTCCTACCAGGACGAGACTTCAGACATCATAACTTTCTCCAGTTGAAAGAACCACTGTTTTTTATTGCATGCAAGCAATGCCAGGAAAAAATCTATTAATTTGGTACCAAACACATAGGGGTAGACTTAAAACATGGACCTCAACTCTCGATTTTACGTAAGTTGTAAAACGCTTTTTTTGACGCATTACATGGGTTTTGGGGGACTTTTTGCTAATTAATCTTTAATAATTAACAGTAAATGAGAAGAAATTAACTATTGTCTTACAAGTTTGTACCACATGTGATTACTGATGTCTTGGCATGCTGCATGTGAATTTTTAAGTCAGTTGGTGCGTTCTTCTAGAAGTTACAATTTTTTAAAGTGAGGAAGTCATGATTGCATACCCTGATTGTGCTTATCACCTTAAACAAAACCGCAAAAGGACTGGAGGCATGATTTTTCAGCCAATAGGCATCTCGTACTGAGTGTGCGAACGCTTGCTTGGTGCACGAAACTTTGTTAAAAGTGTGCGTACTCTTGCTACAAGTGCTTGATAACATGTTTCCACTGTGAGGCAGCGTGTTGCCTGTAGAAAATCCACACACTGTTCTCAACCAATGAGATCGCAGAGTTCTCGCTACCTATTCTATAACAACAGATTATCTACAGATGTACATGTACAATGTACATGTAGTACAGTATATCACAACTAGATACAGCCTGTAAGATCACTATTTTGTCCTCTGTGCAGTATACTTTGTGTGTGATGAAACTTCACATATTTACAAATCTTTCAGGTGTGTATCACATACAAATGTGAACCCACAAGTACCTTGTACTAGATGTTTAATGCATTTGTAGTTTTCATGTAGGCCTATGTATGCAGTTCTTTCAGTAGATAAAGTTTATTGTTCAGTGATTTATAATGAAGTTAACACAAGTGTCCAGCATCTGAGTTTAGGCCTTTTTTAGTATGAGTTTATCAGTTAGTCACCACATAGTAATCTCTTTGTATTCTATTCAATGTTATTTAGTATTAACCCCTCACTATCACAAGGCAAATAGGAACAGTGGTAAACAGCAGGGTGGTTTTACAAGATGCAGAGACCCTCTCAGATAGCCTGAAGAATGTATTCCTGATATAGAATATGTTTAGAATATTATATTTGTTGCTTGTAGCAAACTAGTTTTGTCTTTCTTCTCAAGCCTCTTTCTTTCTTCTTTTTTTTTTGTCAGGCCTGGTCCAAATGCCAGCATTTTTTCAATTGAATATTGCTGGGTTTTATTGTGTATTAGTACTTTAACCTCTTTGACAGGCATTTGGGGAGGCGGATTTTATCTCAAGAGACATCGTGTACACGTATTATAAATAAGGTGTCGAAAAAAAAAACGCCAACTGGATACTCTTTGGATACATACATGTATTTTACATACAATGTACATGTGTTGTAGCCTGCAAAAAAACATACTGGTACTCTTGCATGCATGCATCCGTATGGAAAGTAAAAAAAGACTGACAGGTCGAGAATTTCCAACACAGCTGTTGCATGGAATAGCAGTTGGTGACCAGCGTTCATGCACGAACAGTCCCCACTTCTAATCATGAGTTGAAATATGTTTCACATGTTAGACTGCTAAAGCTCAAGATGCCTTTCTTCGCTCTCCAAAAATGGACTGAGAAGGGATTTGAAGACCTGTCTAGTTACTTAGCTCACCATCTGTTCTTGAGTCTGCTTTTCACATCCTGTTTTACCTTGCTTGCCTGCCGTGTGCTTTTGCTGCTGAGGGCAGGTGTACAAATATATTTCTGTGGAAGTTTTAATGAATAATCTGTTGATTGCTCTTGCTAACCCAACAGTCTTTCCACTACTGAAACGCAGCTTATAATTATGACTGATACTTCATACTGTTCTGCCATGCCATGAAATGCTTTGCCAAGATCAATTTGCAGGATTGATTTTGTGCTATGTCCCTACATTTACTCATGGCACTCACTGAAAGTCTTTAAAAAAATGAATAAATGAAAATAAAATGAAATAAGATAAAATTCTGATCTAGTGCTGGTTTATCTGGTAATACATAATAGCAAGGAGGTTCAAGAGCTGCATGAGCAAGACTGGACAGTATTTTTGTGAGAACCCAGTGCCTTCAAGACTGTTCAGTATTAAACAGTTTATGGTACCAATCAAAAAATCAAAGATCAGAAATTCAGATTTTTTTTTATTATAGGCTCTTACAGACATGTCCACAGCATCTTTGTTTGTTTGTTTGTTTGTTTGTTTGTTTGTTTGTTTTTCAAGACTGTGAACCCTTCTCATGCTCCAGTAGTCACATTTGCAGCATGGATTCCCCTTGACAGTCAGTGTGAGCTGAAGACCAGACTGGTACATTGTACAGTCTCTTCAGTACTCTTGACCTCTCTGCTGTGATCAGCACATCGCTCTATGTGACCCCCCGCTATGATTATCATGCAAATGAGAGCTATACAAATTGTACCTCTGTTGCTCAGGGCAGAAAGAATTGGAGGCCTTCGCTACATCCCTGTTGGCTCTGTTTTGGTGGATGCCACATGTGTCCCTGTGCCATGTTAAAAATGCTACCGCAATGTAATTTGCTTCACCACACATGCCCTAGTGATGACATAATGGAGTCGTGGATGACTGTGAAATCGTATAAAAGCTCAGGTCCATTCACCATTGTCTACAGTTAAAGGACCTATGCAGTGCAAATTTATGCATGTTGATTTGTATCGGTTCACAATACCTTGATCATCACTAATATGGCCAAAAGAATATGAAATGTTAACTTGTATGTGCCATATGCTATTATAATGTTTCTACTGTTTTTCTTCAGATTACTTGGATACACCCATGAAAAAACCTTCTCAACCAAGATTCTGCAAGTCACATCATCTATCAATCATTTCTAAAATACTAATATGATTAACAAAAGACGTTGGAATGCACCTTCCCTGAAACCGAGCATAGCGTGCATGCTTCTCTGCATTGTGTTTTGTTAACCTGTGGAAGACTAGTTCGAAGTATACTTTGGCAAATGTCTGTGGGAAATGCGTGTTGTAGCAAAATCAGCCCGTCCTCAACGGGTTAATCATACTAGTGACATGGAAACATGCAAGTTATGCTCAGTCTAGAGAAACAGGAATGTGATCGTCTTTTGTTAATCATATTAGTTACTGTTGCAATGATTGACAGATGATGTCACTGGCAGAATCTCTAGAAGTTTTTTGTGGACTTATTCATGTAGTCTGAAGAAAAATAGTAAAAATATGTATATAATCTTAATGAAATATTAAACACATACCGGTATTTAGATACCATTTGAGCACAAAAGTGATGTTGACATAGATCCTTTAAAAATGAAAAAATAAAAATAAAAAACTAAGCTGCATTGTCCTGTATGTTACTAGAGTCTCTGATGTTGTGTAGATATGAAGCTACGCAGAAGAACAAAGTGGGGTGATAATAAACAGTAACTCCCCATTTATACAGGGCATTTTAGAGTGCACCAGGAGTGCTCTTGAACACCTGTAAGGCTACGGTCACAACTCAGAGCGGCAACCGACCGATTTGTAGCCTGCTCGGTCGCCGCTGAGATTTTGGCACTGCCCAACAGTTTTTGGGGCTGTCGAGCAGGCTGACAGCCCCAGCGAAAATCGAGCAGTGCCCGAGCGATGATCTGTCGATGCCCTGTCGGTGACCCATCAGTTGCCGGCCAATTTTAGGTCAAACTTGGCAAAATGTGAGGATCCTCTCAGCACAGAGTCCGATCAGTCACTGAGCAATGACCCGTCGGCAACTGAGCGGTCTCCCACCGGCCTCCGGTCGATTTTTTAAAAATCGACCAGCGGCCAACCGATGATCGGCAGGGCATCAGAGGTTTCCTGTCGGCGTACGAGCGGTGGCCGGTCGTTCCCTGCCAGGACGTTCTCACAAGCAATCTTTGGGACTGTATGTCCATTGGGTATAAACAATAACGCTCTTTCTCTGCATCAGAGAGGTCAACGAGGTCTAAGATGTTGATTCCACCTCAACTACTTCGACAACAAGATCCACAAAACCAGCACCTTGCTCGGCTGAGGGAGAGGGTCATTTTATCATTACCATTGTCATTTTATCTGTAACGATATGTTTTGTTCTTTAGCGCTACGTTTTCTACACCCGTGTTTTTCGTTTGAATGAAAATAAATACAAGAAATGAAATGAAATGGTGCCATTATGCATATTTTGTTTCCATTTTTTTCTAAAACGCAAGCAAATGAATAACGCCACGTACCATATGCTTAGTGAACATAACAGCCCAGATGTTTATTGTTCATCTTAAACATCTTAGCCTAAGCTCTGTATGAACCTGTTAGACAGTCAGGAATTGGAGTGCTCCAAAGTTATTCCCCTCTTGATCCTACATGTAGGCTCTGGAGTGCTCAAGAACCACAGTAAGCTCTGTATAAAATCGCCACCCTTTACAGCGCTTCGAAAGTTGCATGCGTACCGTTTGTGCATACAGTTTTATTCTCGAAGTCGTCAAAGGTTACCATGACAGTTATACCCTCTTAGCCACTTTGCGTATGGTCTCGGCGAACATCAAGTCTCTGTATGAACAAAACAGAGGGGCATGAGTCGAAGCACTTCAAGAGAGCTCCTGGAGCACTCCTGAGCCCAGTGTATAATTGGGGTATTACAGTGCTTCAGACTGCGTTTATCTAACTTGAGAGAGAGAATCATGTTTCAAAACGTGTTTGGAACGGTGTAGTATGCGAATGTGGTTTGAAATGCGATTCTTGGGGTGCAGCGTTTATCGAACCATCATCAATCGCGATTCATGTGTTTTCGCTGCACAGCGGCTTTGCGCCGTTCGACCCAGGAAGAAGCGGTCAACTGCATACCACCATACATGCCTCATCATTCACACACAAACGGAAACAGCTGGGAATTGACCATGAGATATAAACGTGGTTCAAACGGCATTGTATTTTCTACTCGCAGAAAGGCGATTGTGGTCCCAAACACTTTTCAAAATGCCCTTTGAATGGTGTTTCAAATGATGTTTCTAAACGCTTTTGAAAACACGGTTGCGTTTATCTAGCCCCGGAAAATGCTTCAAACGTGTGTCGGATGGTGATTCTGCCTCAGAAAATTTTTAGATAAACGCACCCTCAAAATGATGCTCACTATTTCCCATAGACAATAATACTAGAATAAACCATTCAATCGATTTTATCAGTGTGGTGATTATTGTTCATAGATCCCTTCATTGTGAGGGCATAATTTTCCAAACATTTGTATGCTGGACTGATGTTTCTTCATGCATTTAAAGTCATCACATAGCTCATTCAGTAAAATATGACAATTTGGGAAATGGCATCGCCACAATATGAAACAGTATCTTTTCAGCTGAAAGTTTCATCATAGCCTCTTGAGTAGGCCATGTCTCCCCAACCCCCTAAAAATCCACCCTCCCCTCACCAAAAAAAAAAAATTATATATAATCCCACACATACTATCTGTCATATATGTACACCCAACTATCACCAGCCATCACTAGACATCTATCAAAATGTAAAAGTCAGTCTGAAATAAAAAGCATGTCAGTAATCCTGCAGTTGATGATTTTTGCCTTTATTAGTTCAAGTAGGAACTTGTGATGGGATACAGCGGGGATGGCATCAAGTTGGAAGGTTGGCCCCGCTTAGATGATATTTTAGACCCCGTTAAAAGTGCGGGGCTGGGCCGAGCCGCGGCCGAGCCCAGCCTCAATTGCAAGGCCGAGCCCCGCAATTTTGTCCGTTTACACTGCCGGGCTCAGCCGCACTTTTGATTCAAACCTTTCAATATTTTGTCGTAGTGGCGCTCTCCTTGTAAACAAACGCAATTTGGTATTGTCTGGTTTTCAGACCCTTTGCCAACTGAATTCTGTGGCGACAAAGTCGCCATTCGGGCAAAGGTCTTTGCAGAAGGAAAATATCCTTTGCAGGACAAAACCACCTTACACTATACTAGTTTTCGACGTTGAGGGGGTTAATATCCAGAATAGCAAAAGATACAGGCAAAGGGTTTGGAAGCCAGACTGAAATTGTCCGCGCATTTGGCCCAGTTTGCGTTTACACCAAGAAAAGGCCGGGCTCGGCAGCGGCCGAGACCAGCTCCAGAGCGAGGCCAAATGTGAGGCCAATTTTGGCCTCGCATTTGGCCTTTTGCGTGTTTACACTGAAGTGAAGGTGGGCTCGGCCACGGCCGAGCCGCGGCCGAGCCTCGCACTGTAAACAGGGTCTTTGAATCCCTGTAGCAAATTGTATACAGCTTTATCACTGATCTCTATGATGTGAAAGTATACACAGAGGCAAAGATTCTCGACTTGAGTTGACCATTGCCAATGAGTGCAAGCTTCGATGCATTTATAAATATTCGCTGACAGACGCTATTCATGGTTTATGAATGTCGCCTGGTGGGCAGCGAATAAGGATCTACTGTACAGTATACGCCATATATTTCGCGAGTCTAAATTTTCGCGAATCGGGACTTCCCGAAAATTTCGCGAGTGGTTAAATTCGCGATCGTGGAGTCCTGTACTGAGCAGAGAAAATGTATACGCATACATCACATTCATATCGGCATTAGAGTCAATATTTTCGCGTGTTTTTAATTTTGCGAATAGCAGCTGACTCGCGAAATTCGCGAAAATAAAAACCTCGCGAAATATTCGGCGCATACAGTATGCAATTGGACCATCTATGTTTTCCTATGCTACTGGGTCTTCAGGTAGTTGCATGCCAATCTGCATAATATACCAGTTTTTAATACACTATCTGTTTCTCACACTTAAAAATGTATACAATCATCAACAGATTATCAGCATACTATTTGTGTAGTGATAGACATCTCTGCAGTGTAGGTTTAGAAGGGGTTCAGACTTACAAAGAAATCATGTGTTTAGTAAACACATATCATGCTTATCTAGCTGTCTTTGTAAAGTCAAGGAAAAAAAGTTTCCTAAATGCATGGATTTCTCATTTCATGTTTGGTAGATGTGATCTGGAAATGTTTTCCAATTGAAATTTGTTTTTTATGCCTCCACCCGAAGGGTGCCGGAGACATTATGTGTTTTTCAGTATTATGGTTGCATATATACATTGTATCACAGAGTGAACACTTTAACAGTAAAAAATGATTTGAGAGAAAGCTTCCAACTTGATTGTGTATATAGCAAAGTATGGTTGAATGAAGTGCCATTTGGGGATTTCCACAGTAAGAGGGGACATTTCAGGAATGTCACATTATTTTCTGTTCCTGATTTGCATTATCCCCAATTACGATATGATCTTTTAGAATACTTAAGTGATAACTTTGCCCCCAAAATGCTTCAAACAAGTGATCTATTAGAGTTTTTGCCAAAATGAAAGTTTTGGGACAAATATATGTTATGTGGTCTGACCATTGAAAATTTGTTGTTTTCAACTGAATGGCTTGATATTCTAATAGACAACAGCCTTAAAATTCTATTGAACACTGTGTTTATTAATGTTTTTATACTTGGATGTACAGTGTATGAGTGTGTGTTACTTGGACTGACCAAACTGTTGCATTTTTGTCTGACACTCCTGAAATGTCCCCCTTTACTGTGGAAATACACATTTGCAAGGTGTAGCTGTTGGTATGGAGACTCATTTCTTTGTCTGAATACTCCACAACTCTTACAGTGATGGACTCGATCAAGTCTGGAAGTCTGTGCATCAGATAAACAGCATCTCTCCTCCATATTGAAGTGCAATTTACATTATGTTCATCCCAAAGTTGGACAAAATTATAATCTGAAAGTGTATGTTTAATACCTTCTCTGCACTCCAAGCAATTTCTGAGTTCAGAGAATCCACTGAATATTCTGTTTTTGCTCTTTTCTGTAAAATCCCTTTTGGTAATGACTTCCTTTCGATGTGAAAATAGTTTTCCTGTGCAGCTTTACTTTCTTCTGGATCACTTTGTTTGTCCCTCATTCTCCAGTTTTGTGATTTGAATTGATGAAGCATTACTTGTGAACTAATGAGGTTAAATATTTGATTATGTCTGTTCAAACTGACATATATATGACAATGACTGATAGTCGAAGTAATCCTTTCTGCCGGTGTACCCTGACACTTGACATTGCTTGTCGCCCATTTCTCATCGTACCCACCGTAAGTTGTAGGGTTTTTGTTTTAGTTTGGAGGTCAGTTTTTGTTGTTCTTTTAGAGCTGATTATGTCATGCAACAGGAGAAATCCCCTTTCCTGTCTCTTACTCCCCATGAGCATATTGGCAGTATTTTGGCAAGGTGCACATTTCAGTCATTCATGACTTACTGTGATCAAGCTGGGGGGGGGGGGGGGGGTGGAGGGGAGATAGTGAATACAAATTCTGTTTCCAGGTTGCATCTAAATAAGGAATATTGACATTGTGGGGTTTGGCCCAATCTTTTTTTCTTTTCTTTTCTTTTTTCCTAGCTGTCTCGTTTGAAAAAATCTAATTACTGCGGTTCATTCTCTGTCTCCTGTTTTTTAGTTGTATACGTACTTGGCTTGAAAGTTCATGTTTTGCTTCCAGCATTAGTCAGACTGGCATCTCTAGCTGCTCAAGTGCAGTCACAACTCTTGACTGAACAGACTGGACCAGTTTGACTTATAGAGCAAAAAAGGGAACTAACGCAGGACTGTGTTTAATTACTTTATTCTGGACTATCAAATGCAGATTATTTTGTCATTGATAATTCGGACTATTGAAAAGGAATTGCTACTTCAGTGGGAACAGTAGAATGGTAACATCTACAAGGCATGCTGATTTTACCACTTTAAAGTGGAAGAGCTGACACTTGTTCTCCAGACGTCCGCATGAAGTATCAACTCTGCGCGAATTTTTTTTCTTTTTGCAGGGGGAAAATATGAATTCATGACAAAAACGAAGCTGTGGATATTGAATAAACATTTGTAGAGTGATGAGTGTTTGTGCATGAAGGCATATATTAAATATTTTTGTTTATGTTCAGTACAGTCCACCATCTGGAAGTCTAGCTGCACTGCTGAGAATATATGGTTGCACGTTAACTGTTTTCATCAATCCAGAGAGGGGGGTGTCCCCCCTCTTGCTAATTTCTTCTTCTTTTTCTGTTTTTGTTTTTGTTTTTGTTTTTGTTTTTTTGTTTTTTTGTTTTTTTTTGGGGGGGGGGCTATTTTGAACCCTCTTAACCCATTCTGTAATTAACTTTGAAATCCTCATAGACGTAATACACATGCCACCAGGTTCCCGTATGGAATGGGTTTAAAGTGATTTTTTTTCCTGACATCTACTAACAGAATGGAGACCATAAAAAGCAGTGCCTAATAACATCTTTTTAAATCAAATAACAATTAAATACACAATTATATCCAGAGTTATCATATAATGTTTGGGAACGACACCAGTTGGAACATACTGTGTGGGTCTGGACAATTATGGTGTATGGGACATATATACTGAGTGTGGGTTTTCTTGTCTTTCTTCCTCAAGAATTAAGTCTCATTTCATTTTAGAAAGTAGCAGTGTGATGCATTTTTTAGCAACTTTAGATCTGAATTTTGATATAATTTTAGTGTAAATTTGAAATAAAAAAACAAGTTGAAGATAGAGTTATATTTGGACTGTTAGACAAAAATTAATCTCAGAGTGAAGTTGTAAAAGGAATGATTTGAATAAAGAAATCAGTGAATGAAACAGTTAAGGTTATTTGAATCATATTATTCTAAAATGTCCTCTCTCTCCCCTTTGTATTTTTCATTGCACAGGGTCGCTATTGCAGCGGTAGAAAGTCCATTCGGTTTGTCATGATGTTAATGTGAACAGAACGCCACCATGACGCGAGTTTCCAGGAACGTGTTCTTTCTCTTGGCAATCACTGTGGTGAATGTCTTCCTGTATTTCATAATGTCGGGAAGCGTCTCCGTCTTCAGCAAGACCAAATACCCTAACAAGGCAGGGGGCAAGCACCTGATGGCGGTCGGCGACGACTACCAGGACAGGATATCGCAGCTGGTGAAGGAGGCAGTGAGAGAACATGGAGTCAGCGGCCAGAACCTCACGGTGATGCTGGAGAGGGCAATCAGCGAGCATGAGAACTCCAGGAAGGCCACCGATACGTACATCCACCGGGGCAAGTCGAATCCGTTGGAGCACAAAGTCGGGGACACAAAGTTAGCGAACGTCAGCTCCACCACCAAGGAGGGGTCAAAACTCCTGGATAATGGCATGCTTGTTGAAGACAAGGACCCAGCAGGCAAGAGCCAAGTGGGAGAAGGGGCAGAGAAACCTAAGGATGCTGACAGTAAGTCACAAGGGGTTTTAGACCGCCTTGGGGGGCTGTTGTCTGGGGGCAACGTGGATGGCAAAGAAGTTGTATTCCCACACAACTACAATTATGTGATCAATGAACCAAACAAGTGCAAGAATGCTGATGGCAGCGATAAGCCCGTCTTCTTCCTGGTTCTCATTCTCAGTATCCACAAAAATTTTGACCAAAGAAACGCGATACGTAGGACCTGGGGCAGCCCCACGGAGATTGCTGGGAAACCCATCGTCACTCTGTTTCTCTTGGCCAAAAACAGCAACCCTGCCCACCAGCGTTTAGTGGAGCAGGAGAGCCGACAGTACCAGGACATCCTGATGGAGGACTTCTTGGACACCTACAAGAACTTGACGATGAAGACTATCATGGGTATGAAGTGGGCCAGCATCTACTGCCCGCAGGCCAGCTATGTCATGAAGACGGATGATGATATGTATGTCAGCTATGCTAACATCGTCGACTACCTGAGCAAGCCTGGCACAAAGACCTCCAGCTACGTGACAGGCTTTGTGATAAACGGCGGCCCAATCCGCGACCCCAAAAGTAAGTGGTACATGCCGCGGGAGACCTACCCTGGGAGCAAGTACCCGCCGTTCTGTTCGGGGACGGGCTACATGATGTCCGGGGACATGCCCGGCAGGATTTACCAGACCTCGCTCTCCACACCTTTTCTCTATCTAGAGGATGTGTTTGTTGCAATATGCCTAGATAAGCTGCATGTCGTGCCAGTTAATCACAAGTCCTTCAACAACTGGCGGACCCCTTACTCGTACTGCAAGTACAAGCGCATATTTACAACTCACATGGTCACTGCAACTGAAATGAATCGAATATGGACTGACCAAAAGACTGTCAAGGGCTATCGCTGCTGATTAGTGTTGTATGTACTTGATGTGGAAATCAAACATAGTACTTACGAACCCCCCTTTTTTTTTGAAAATAGAAAACTGCAAATCAAAGTACTGTGTCTGTAGCAAATGTTTAACTATTTTTTATATGTCTGAAGAGTACCTTACTATAATGTGCATGTTTTATCTGTATACATATTCACTTCTTACTGGGTGTGTCCACTTTTTTTTTTGGTGATGTGTTTTGAAAAAGAAAAAACAAACCTCATATATCTATCGCAGAGAAGTCTGAACTTGGCTGTGATTTACACCTTTCAAGAAAATGAGAAAGTGTGCCTCATGTACTGTATCTGTTAAACAGATTGGAGATTGAGGGCATAACAATGCCAGGCAGAAGCCTGTAACCTGCAATGCACAAAAATGTGGATATTAATATCATTGAAATTGATTGTTATCTCACCCCACCACTGCACAGCAGACTGCGTTCTTTGTGTGTATGCGGTCATTAATTTTTTATTTTTTTTTTTGCATACGGATCTGTATCAACATTGCCTAATGCGATGTACAGCTGTAGTACAGTGCATTCATAGATGGGCTGTTGTTGCTTCTCTGAAACCATGCTTGCATAAAGTAGTCTGACATGTAATAAGTCTAAAGGTAACAACTTTTTACTTACTACAACCTGTTTTGCTGCTCTGTAAGCCTTGCAAAAAATGTTTCGCAAGTATCTTTGAAAGATGTTTATGAGCTATAATGTGGATCAGATCAACCAGTATTCCCCCCCCCCCCCATGTATATATTGTGTAGTGCTCATGATACAAATCTGAATGCAAGTTAACTCCATACAAATGAAGTAGAAGAATAAAAAGTATCACTTTTGTGTTCCTCAACTGAAGGAAGAGGTGACTATGAATGCTGTGCAATGTTATATAGTCTAAAGAATTTAGTTATGTGGATGAGGTGGGGAAAAAATTCTTTAATTCTTGTTTGCATTGTGGACCCTTCCAGCCCACACTCCCCCCCCCCCCCCCCCCCAATGTGAAATGGTTCTACTGATTTTTATTTTTTATGCCACTACACAGTTCACAAGGTTTGGGGTGAGGAAAGAAGGTGCAATGGCCCCACCCATATATTGTCCCTTTAGACAATCAGTATAGTCACATACTCACTGGGGGCTATACTGTTCGGGGGAAAAGGCAGGTATAGGAATCATATGTATTCACTGGATAGTTACTACAGCATATTTTATGTTCTTTCTTTCTTGTTTTTCATTGCCATTCCATGCGATATTTGAAGCAAGATGTTACACCCAGTATGCTTTGTATGATACCAAATCAGTTTGGTGTTTATTGCTATGTTTTGTCTGTTCGTCCTATGCGAGGAACATCGCACAAGCGAAGGCAGATGTTTGTAATGTGCAACTTGCATCATGGCACTACTCCATGGCTTGACACTAACTTCTTTTTTTTTTTAATTCTTTGATAGCCCATTTGGCCCACTAAAATCTTTTAATCTGAAATTCTGATGGCCAGAAAAAGAATTATAGTGGCCCAAACTTAAAGCAAAGAATGATTAATGGAAGCATTCCGTTTTGAATCTTTGTTGCCCAATGAGGCCACCAAAAGGTCACCTTTTGTGAAGTTTGGTGGCCTGGCATATTTTTTTGATTTTTTTTTAAATATTTTTGTGTGTATGTGTGTGTGTGTGTGTGTGGCCCTGTGCTATACCATTGAAGAGAAAAGAAAATGAGGCAGCAGTGACTCAGAGAGTAATATTTGTTTTTTCCTCTTTCTCTCTAACTCCCCCCCCCCCCCCAAAAAAAAAGGGGGGAAACCAATAAGAAATTTAAAATATTTACATTTGATATAGACTCTTTCACTTTACTAAAAGTTTGCTTACTTATAAAAGGGTCACACATTTATGCTAATAACATTGTTTTATTGTCAATCAAGTCTATTGCAGAAGAATGAGGGTGTGTCGTAGTGTGCACTCTATTTGTCTTGCATTGAGTGCGATAAGGTTTGTGGCCAACAAGTACTTAAAAATTGAACATTCCTGGGGAATTTATGGTAGCACTTAGGTAATTTATTGCACCAATACACCAAGTGTATAGAATAATTGAAACAGTGTGTTGATACTTGGACATGAAGTTTACATGTTTCATGCAGAGCATGAAAACTGTTATCATTGATGGTTCATAATGGATGATAAAAATAATTCAGTGGGAGTTAACAACGGAGATTGAACTAGCATCGTCAGTGAACAAGAGTAGATAGAATGTCACTTCGCCCAACAGACTTCAGTATATCATAGATGTGTTCTTACATAGCTTACATTTTCTTGAGCAGTGAGGGTCGAAGGGGGGCGTTGTGAGAAAGTTACAATCAATTGCATATTCCCAAATCAATTGCAAGTCTTGCAGTTGATTTCAAGTTGTGTTTGATCTGTCAATTACAATATTTGCAATAGATATTTTCAATCAGTTGCAACTCAACTTTCTTGCAACGCCCCCTGAGTGGGTGTACACAATGTATGTATGTGTGCATTGTTCAATTGAAGACTGATCGTCCCGATAATGGGGGAGAAATTTAGCACCATTCGAATACATATTTGCTCTCATGTTTCTCACAGTGCTCACATTGCATTGTAAACCCTTAGGCCCAAATTCGCAAAGGTGGTACAATCTTGTCCATGGTTTAAACCATGGACAAAAGCCATGGACAAAGACCATGGGGTGCCAAGTGTCGCATGGAATATTTCGTTACGAAATCAGTCATTTCGAAATGATTTTGTTATGAAAAAAATGAACATTTCGTCAACGAAATGATAATTATTTCGTGAACGAAATGGTCATTTCATTGACGAAATGCCTGATTTTGTAAGGAAATAATCCATGCGACACTTGGCGCCCCATGGTCTTTGTTCATGGTTTAAACCATGGACAAGATTGTACCACCTTCGTGAATTCGGGCCATAAAGCACAGATGGTTCCAATGTGCTGTGGCATATCAAATTAATGGTAAATGAAAAGAAACCACAGATTGTGGAGTGAAAGTAATAAGAATACCGGATGCAATGGTAATAATAGTGGTAGACGTGGCAAATTCCACACCGTGTGATATTGATCTTGTACTTGACAGTCAATAGCATCCATATTTATATGTTCATAATAAGCTAGTTTGCTTTGTGCTGGCTGCAGTTACTAATATTCTAGTGAGTTTGCAATCTTCAGTATGGCCTGTAATGCCATAGATTGAATCATATTTGATTTTGACTTGATTTTGATTTGATTTCTGAATTTCTTTTTCATACATAGTGTAAATGAAATACAAAGTCAATTGAACAAACTTAATTGAACACAGTATAATTTGAATCTGACTGTTAAAACAGATAAATATTTAATTCAGATATCCAACATTTTTTTTCTAACACAATTCAAAATGAAAAAAACAGGCTTTATTTTATGCATATATTTATGGAAACATAGGATCCCATATATCTGTCGTTCAAAGACAAATTAAGCAGCTCTTGGATGTACAGAAATACAGGAGACCATCATCATATGCGAAGGCTTGATGAGGACAATTGCAATTACATCTCAGCTGTTGAAATCTGCCAATATACATTTTGTAGATACAGGAAGTCCAAAAAAGTTTACCTGCAAGCTTGTAGCCCTCATTTGGTGAATTTCAGTGGGTTTGAAAGCAAGCAGAAGGGTGGAAGTTTAGGTATGAGCTTTCTTCAATTTGTCTCCCTCTGTACAAATGAAATTTGTAAGATCACAACAGTTGATCTACAGCTGAATTGCTTAGAAAACTCATGCTTCAAATGGAGTTATTTATTGGACCATCAAATTTCGTACATTAACCCATTGAAGGCGAGTTCCCGAGAATACTCAGGCAGGCGTCTATGGGAAATACGTGTTACAGCAAAATTAGTCCATCCTCACGGAGGTCAAAAGCATGATTGATGTAATACAAGTCATCCTCAGCTATGATTTGTGGTATTTAGTTTTACTCTACATTGATATTTGTAGTGATTTTGTTTTGAATCATCATCAAAAACTATCTTACTATGTTCATTGTATTTTCACACACACACACACACACACACACACACACACACACACACACAAAATGAAAGGAACTTTGTATTTCCAATGTACAGAAGGACAGATTTGACCACTCTCGAAGTGGAGACCAGTTTAGCCCTTGCTGTGCTTTCTGCGCCATGGCACAAATACATGTATCTGGAAACTATTCGCCAGTGAATAGAGATTACCTAATCCCCATTGCGTCACCATGGCCTTTCTGTCCCACTGAGGCACATTTCTACACATACGAGTGGGCTTGCCAACTTTACAACCAGCTCAATTTTTGGTCAATTTTTGATGGATTACTGAATTCTGATGAAATAGCTTGACAAGTTAAAGGGATGGTACAGCTTCGGTTGAAATGGGTCTTGAGGTTTCCAACATTTTTTTCTTCTTCTTCTTCTTTTTCTTTTAAGGTAAAGTAATGAGAAACCTTATGTGAAATATGAAAGAGCATGTATTTTTAAGGGGAATTCAATGTTTCTGTGATGAACATTAGTTTTGAAATGGTTGAGATATTCAGAAACATAGCAATCCTGATAAAAGTTGGAACCCACCTACATGTATTATTAGGATTGGTTTGTTTTAACTTTTTTTTTTTAATATCTCAGTCATTTCAAAACCAATTTTCATCAAATATAATTTGAATTTCTTTTAGAATTGGGGTGGGGGTGGGGGGTTGATGCCCAGTTTTCATGAGCGAGATTTACGTATAGTGATATAATTGCATGTGAAATGGAGCTTACCCTGTATGGCCATAGGCCTAGTGCGTGATACACAAATGAGTGCAAGTGATGAGCACTGTTTGTTAGTAATGAAGTATGCAGACTGCTCAAGTCATTGTGAAAAGTGTTTCAATTACGCATACAGTTACAACCAGAGTAGCCTGGTGGTGAGCTGTTTCTTGGTATACCTTTCCTTCTATCTCTCTATCCCTCTCATTCTCTGTCATGCGTGATGCATATTTGCAGAAACACACATCCCGCTTAATACATCAAGATATCTGGACGATTCCATCATTTTGCTGTTTCTAGACATGTCGTGTGAAAGCAGCAAACACTGCTAAGCACAAGGGGGTAGCATTACCAATTTTGCGGGCTCGGTTGTGTAGACACTTCAGGTAATTGGCTCGACGTTGAGTGAATTGGCAAACTCTCCAGCAGATGTGCATACAATGGGTATCTGAGGCATCATGTCTACAACTCATAGCCCAATGACAGAGAGGAGACTATGGAACATTTTGCACATTGTTTGACAAGCATATTGACAGATTTGGTTTTTTTTTTTCCCCTTACTGTACCTCTCTCACTCTCTGTAAGCAAATATTTTAACTCTGCTTGCACATTAGTCATTGGTGTATGTGGAAGTGAATTTATCATGTCATCTGGAATACAGCTGTTAAAACGGTAGCATTTCCTCCAAACACCCTTTCAACTCTCCTAGAGTTCCAGAAATGCAGACTTGGTTTGTTTATTTGTTAATAGAAACAATTATATATGTACATGTATGTTTACAAATTACTGTCAGTGAGAGAAGAAAAAAAAAATTCCCCCAATTTCTCATTTTCTCCTCTTTACTGTTGAATGCTATCTTATAGACTTATGCATGACATCTCAGAGACTTTTCTTACCTCAAAATGACAACAGAAACAAGATGATTGGTTGACGTGGTCAGTGCTATCACATGTGAATATGCAGTATATTATCACTCAATAGGTTTTTAGCACTTTGCTCACACAGCAGCCCTCGAGTCACGTGTGACAGTTGGTAAATATATTAATAAATCAGATTGAGAGAGAAGGGAGAGGCTATGTTTTAATAATTTAGAAATTCAGTAAACCTGGCATAAGTCAACAAATCATGCTGAGTCGACGCACTGAATAGGTCACAAATTTTCCTCTTCGTTTCGTCTATTGACTTCTGCATGTCAACATGCATATGAGTCAACAGATTTTTTTTTTCTTTTCTGGTGCAGTGCGTGTCGACTTATGTGAGGTATCCTGCGTTCTCATCTATTTATATATTTATTGCAATGTAGATTTAATACTGAATCTCGTAGTCACGTTGGGACTGTCCTCTTTGAAGAATTTGAAGTCTGTTTGCAGTGTGTTCGAGCTGTGAAAAAAAAAATATATTTATTCAATAAGATTTCACAAATGTATTACCTAAGAATACCTTGACTTTTTAAAGTATGAACAAGAGAATGATCTCCCTTCAGAACCATAAAGTCAGATGAAAATAACTTAGTAATGTACCACCGTAGTCGGACTTTAAGTGACGCTATTGAGTACCTGTACTACCCACCAAAATGGAAAAATAAAGCATTTTTTTCTCTCTTCAGGCTGTGCAAATGGGTACAAGGTGTTATACTATGCATTGGAGGGTTGTATTTTTAGGGTCAAAAAAGTGTAAATCCAGCAGACTTAATCTTATAGGGATGGTATCCAGTATTGGTGGAGATGATAATTTGGCTTTTAACTTTTTTGCGAGATGCCAAGAAAACGCTTATGATATAGTACAGAGCATAACATTTTAAGAAGAATTCAAAGTTTATTTGATGAAAATCGGCTTTGGAATGACTGAAACATCCAAAAACAAAGTAAAACAAAGCGATCATGATAAAGTGTGGGTCCCACACTTTATTAGAAATGCCCTTTTGTGGATATCTCAGCCATTTCAAGACCAATTTTCATCAAATAAATGTTGAATTCCTCATAGAATCACATGCTCTTTCATATTTCATTTATAAGAGGTTTCTCATTATCTCACCAAAAAATGTTAGAAACCCGAAATTAAGTCTCAACCAAAGCTATACAATCCCTTTAAAGTGTAGGAGCCTATTTATAGGAAATTCTTCTGGATGGAACATCTGACCATATTGTTTGCACATGAAGTTACGAAAACAGATGTTGGATTATAGATGTCTGGGGGAAAAAATCATTATGACAAAGGTGTTTCAAAGGTGCCCAATTTCTCTGATTCAGCTGAAAGTTATAAATTAAGAATTACCTTTTCTTGTTGTAATGAAAGAATGTGAAAGCCATCCTGATATTTTATTTTATCTATTCATTAATTTATTGTCATTTTCTTCTTTTTGCCTATTGAGATGCATCAAAATAACGCACCGACATCCCATGCATGTAATGTGTGATTAACATAGCCCTTGTGTGCTTTGTGCTTTAAAGTACGATGTCATTGAATAAGTTTATCTTTCGAAATATCTGTGCATAGAAAATATTCTGTAATATTTGTATGTGAATGTGGTTCTACTGATATTTGTCAAGAAGTCTGTAAATATTTTCCAGAGAGTCCAAATCCTCGTCACCAAGAATGTTTTATATTAAAGTAGAAGAATTCAAATCAAATTTTCATACCAACGCCACTTTAGGAACCTAAGGTGTTTATCATGCATGTCATGTGTTATGCTAGGCATATTATTCTCTTTTGCCAAACTACATGTCTACGGATATGTGAGTATAATGAAATGAAAAGCCTAATGTTACGGCATTACCCTGGGGTACGTGTATTTGTCACTTACATTGTGCGTATGTGTTGTATGCATGTTTTGTATTGACAGTCACTTACATTGTGTGTATGTGTTGTATACGTGTTTTGTATTGACAGTCTTGCAAGCGATGCTAGCTGTCTGTAAGAAGGTACTAAAATAAGTTATTGCATTTATATAGAAGAACTCTATAGTGAACCTGATAGAAAGGTCATGTTACCCAATATCTGTAGGAACAAATATTGCTCTTTACAAATGAAAAATGCATTTGTCATTCACGCATGCTGAACGCATCTATGCTGCCATGTGTGGGCAACCATGTGAGTAATAACTGGATGTAATAAGTATTGATTTTACAATGGATGAATGCACACAGAAGTAATATTCCACAGAAAGTATCAGTCATACATCGGATAATTGATATTTTATACTGCATAATGAGGAAGTATGTCATGCTTCTGTTTCCTTTGGTTAAGTTTTGCTATGAATTTATAATTTTTTTTGTGTGTGGTGTAGGCCCACCCAACATTTTTACATTCTTTAATGCTTAATGTCATTCAAATAGATAAGTGATTTAAGAAGAAAGCTTAAATAAAAGATGAAGTGATTTAAGAAGAAAGCTTAAATAAAAGATGTGCATTGCTTGTGAATCCCACCGCTGATGTATATGATCCTATTTGTCAGAATTGTTAAAGGAAGTAGTGGTAGTACTGAAGTTCCCAGTTGTGCTTATCAGAGACTCTAACCCCAAGCACCTTCTGATCTGGAGATTCTCCCGTCCGAAACCCCTAGCAAACGGGAGACCTCAAGTTGATGTGTGCGAAGCGCGAAGTTCCTAGGGTTCTAGATGTTCTCTGGTGCTATCTAAGGCTTTTTTTTTTTTCAACATATGATAGCAATGAGTAAGAAATCCTTTCCACCGGGAGACACAGAGCCAGGGCGGGAGAAATCAAATCTCAAGCGGGAGAACGGGAGATTGGGAGATTTTGCAAAAATGGGCTTTCGGCGGGAGATCTCCCGTCGAAAACGAGAGTTGGAGTCTCTGGCTTATTGATATGTTTCAAAAGAGCAATGTATACAAGACAGCTTTGTATAGCGATGCCTAGATAGAAATTGTCCCATATTACAAGATAGCATTCTTTCTTGTGTGATCGTTTTATGGCCATGCTATTGATTTTTAATCTTTTAATAGTTGCATTCTGTGTTGTTGAATGGTATAATCTGTGGAGACAGCCAAGTTGTAACAGCATTTCAAAACATGCCTCTTTATTGGGAGAGTGAGATGAATTTAGTGTGGAAATCGGTTGGCGCAGGTCCCCAGAGGGATCTGCGGAGTACTCCGTAGATAAACGGTAAATGCGAATACCACCGTTCCTGCAGAATTGTATGCTGTGAAGCACTCTCCTTTACCAAACAAGGTGCAACTTTTTCACAAAGTGAATTATTGGATACCCGATTTTCAATCATTGTATTGTAAGATGGTCTCTTTTTAAAGTTCATTTATAACGAGGTACCAGTTATAAGGTGAAACCAGCAGTGCTGGCTATCTTTTTACAATGGGGTTTCCCTGTGTTTGTATAATATGGACCTGAAATCATTGAGAGGAAGGAAGAAAGGCGCCATAGTCGCTTGGGCCCTGCAAATATGTCAGGCAACAAATGAAGTTATGCAAAGACATTTTGGGTTGTACCAGATAGTGTTTCATGAGAACCGTGTATAAGTTCTAGCAAGTCAGATGATTACCTTATGATAGATCTTAAAAGATGATGAAGCACATCCTTATCAAATGATTGATTGAGAGAGTATGGGTGACGAGGCATTAGATGTGTCACACACATAATTTTGCTCTATGAGTGGTCATGAGCAGGAGACACTCTTTAAGACAAATGCTTGGTAAATTGTCAGCACCGAAGTCACATAAGATCCTAAATCTGAAAATCTCAAATCAAAATATTCTTAATTTTGTGGCAAGTTGGTGTCATATCCTTAAAGGGGATGGCTAGTAACTGATCAGTGGGAATCAGTGGGAATGCTGGAGGATGATTGTTCCAATCCTTGTGGGATTCATTTAAGAGTACACTATATATCTATTCTTGTGTGAAAATTATTTGCTTCAGAATGGTCTCATATTCAAGTGATGTGCAGTTTAATGTTTCCAGGTAAGTGTCCCTGGTCAGTGACGGGGCATTAATCTGCACATTACTTGAATATGAGACCGTTCTGAAGCAAATAATTTTCACACAACAGTAGATATAATAATGTACTCTTAAATAAATCCCACAAGGATTGGAACAATCATCCCTTAGCATTCCCACTGATTCCCATTGATCGGTTACTAGCCATCCCCTTTAAAAAAAAGGAAAAAAAAACACAACATAATTATATGTGTATGAGTTCACTGTTGTCAGAGAGCTTAAGTTTTTAAGTACCTGTACCAGTAAACCTTTCTGGATCCAAATGTTTCCTCTTTTCAAAATGTATCTCCCTGGTGAGAAAAGAGTAACTATGAAACTTGAATGTCTGGTCACATGCCCGGAAACATGCAATGGTTATGTGCAATGTGATGGTTAAGTGGCTAGCAGTCACTTATAGCTAGTAGTCACAGATAGCTAGTGGTATATCAACTAAGAACTTTCACAGTACTGGTGAACAGAACTGTGGTGTAGTTCTGAAATATTAACTTCATTATAAAAGGATGAAAATGCACTAAAATTATTTCCTAATTCTTCGTGGGAACTCTGTTTGATGGGAACAGATAACTTGTGAAGTTTTGAATAATTCCTCAAAATAAACAAATGCATTCCAATGATACAGTGGTAGATAATATCAGTTGTGTTGATAGTATGTAACAGCAGATGTTACACACAGTTTACAGGTCTCTCCTGGCATTCACACGTACCGAGATTGCTTGATTTGAAACAATTTTGTAATTATGGAAACTCATATTAAGTGTGTAATTAAGCAAATTTGCCGTGTGAATGGAAAGTGGAATCGCGGAGGGTGATTTGAAACTTTTATTATCTAAGTTTGTTGTTTCACTTTGCATGTTTTGGATACACCTACACGAGTTGATGTTAGATGCCAAAATTTGAGGATGCATTTAAAGCAAGTAAGATAGAATTTGCTAATCAAAAATTCAGCTGCAATGCATGTTACTGTCAACACTGAAAACGAAAACTATTAGCATATTTCAGCCCCCAGCAGCTTCGCCAAACTGCCTTTGTGTTGGCCAATATGTTTTGTCATTAAGTTTGTACATATTGTTCTTCAAACCATCAAAGTTTCAATCATTTGTCTCATCCAAACCCATAGGATATCATTACTTACACAGAAGAAAATGAGTTTGGCACAAAGAGTAACATGTCTGAATGCTCATGAGAAACTTCTTGTTTTTGACCCTTTAGTATTAGTGAGATTTAGGAAATCTCTGCAGAGTATACATGTATGTATTTACAGTAACAAAATCTAAAAAATTACAAATGATTTATTGGAAACAAGAGCACAAACTGCCTTTTCCTTGTATGTCACAAATGCATGTCACAATTATAATATTGTAAATACAGTGTTGTGAAGAGAATCATTGAAATTTTGTTGAAATTTTTATCTTTACTTTCTCTTTCACATACATGTATAGGATTTTTTTTGTAGGAATTTTTTGCAAAAAAAAATAAAAAAAATCCAGAGCTGTATATAAAACAATAACAGCCTGACATTTTTAATGTTCTGTTGCTAAAATCTCTCCAGTACAAATGTATTGTAAGAATACATGCACATATAGAAGAGAAGAAATGGGTGAAAAAGATGTGTCTGCTTCTATGCATTATTTGTACGTAGACATTTTACAGTACATGTGTGATTCCTTTTTTTGTTTCCTCGTTGGTGCCTCAATGCCAGATATGCTTTCCCTGCGGTAACCTCATTATGTTTTTATTCGGTTTAGTCTGTTAGTACCCCCTGTATCGGTGAGATTTTGCACCATTATCATCTCCATAGCCTCGTATTAAATTCATGTGGCTTTCAGAAGAAAACAAAAATACTCTGTGTCAAATCGTGTTCTTTTATTACTGTGGTCCTCATTTCTTTTACTAAGTTACTTCTTTTTACTGTAAATAGGACACTTGTGTAACAAAATAGTACAATATTAAATCAGCTAAAGACTGTTCAACAAATCAGAGCTTAAAAGAAACTGGTAATCCACTGAATGGATTTCAAGTCAAATGAAACATTGTGAACATATAGTATTATATACAAGCACACACGCAAACTTTATCTACAAAAGTTAATACACATGCCATGGATACAAAAGCATTGAAAAGAGACTTTATCCCAAAGGGAATATGGTTAAAATTTTGTATTAACAACCAAATAAAGAGAGCATCGCTGTTGATTTATTCAGGGAATACATGTACCTGGTATGACAAAATGATTCCATAAGTTGTCCAAGGTCCAATGTCTACTAAATTCTCAAGACGTTTCCTGGAGCCCCTAAAGAATATATATGTGTATGTATATATATATATAAAGAGTTTGTTCTCAAAAACCGATAAGCCCATATTTGCCAAATGGAGATATTTGCGATTAAAGGTCAAGAAAAATAAAGAGAATAATAAGAATTTTTTTTGCTTCTTTTGACCATAACTTCAAAAATGTACCTTTATGTGGTGACCAATATATCATTCAAAAGGTATTATTTTGTACTTTATGACAGTGACCGTACTTCAAAATCTTCAAAAATGGACTTATCGGTTTTGCAAATAAACTCTTCATATATATACATGGATATAAATGAATTGGAAAATTTGCTGTCGAGGACTAATATTACAGTATTTATGCATGAAAATAAATACTCTTACATGTTAATCAGCGACAGAATGTAACATGTTTTAGTGTGTGCGTGCGTGTGTGTGTGTGTGTGTGTAGGGGGGGGGGGGGGGGTAATGGGTAGTTATCATGGGGTTGGGTCAATGCCCTCCCCCCTTTCCCTGATTGACCCCCAGTTATTGTTCCCAAGATTAGTCAAACTTAACTCTTGGGTGTTTTTAGAGTTCTAGAGAAACGGGCCCTATTACGAGACACATTCTGGTGGTAGATTCTCTTCGTGTTGTGATGGTATTGTACCAAAAGCCAAGCACAAATTAAATCCTATCAATATTCCTTTGCCTGTTGTCCACATTAAGACAGATTTATTATGAGGTGAGATATTTATTATGGTACTGTACCAGCATAAATATGTAACAAAAAGTAAAAGGTATGAAGCATTTCACGATGACTTGTATGATTCAAATGAAAACTGGCTTGGTGATCACAAATTTAGCAGTGTGTGTGAGGGTGTGTTTATAGGTGTTAATATAAGTGTTTCAATGTGTTGTTCTTTTCCCACTTATATACACACATAAACACGTAAATGCACCTATGACTTCAGCCAGAAATTTTCATGGGTAATAATTGGTAAGACGGGTTAGATGAAACAACAGATATTTACATGAAATGAAAGCCATGAAAGGTCAAATGTCGCTTTACCTTTATCACATTGTTATTTTCAGAAGTTAATTCACAACTATTCGGTAGTATCGTGATTTGGCGGAGAAGATAGAACTGAATAATCATCGGCTTTACAGGTCACAGGTTATAGGGTCAAATGTTCTGATAAAGGTTATGTGCATTATAACCATTGTCTTTACCTTGTATGATAGGCCATATATGGTAATGTAAGTAATGAACGAACTATAGAAGGTTGTGAATTTCCATTCAACAGTGTGCAGGACTTGTGCACAAGTAAGGCCTTACAATTCATTTAATCGAGTTCAAACACAATACAGTTTGCAGTGCCAGGAGTGATGAGCCGGCACATTGTCTGTGCTCAGGTGAAAACAAGTTTGATTTTGCTTCCATTCTTTTTTTTTCTTGGCAAACGTGACTTAGTAGTATGATCACAACACAATTTCAAACCAGCAGTGTGTGTGTGTGTGTGTGCGTGTGTGTGTGTGCGTGTGTGTGTGCGTGTGTGTCCTGCTTTACACATTTCTATACCCAACCCTTCCTCCCCCCCCCCCACACACACACACAAAATGCACATACACACTCAGAAAAACAGGAAAACCTTTATATTCCACATCCCCAAGAATTGTCTAAATGAATAAATATACAGATGCAACTGATCATGGCATATTTAACACACTACCATCAAAAGCATCCCTGTATACATTTACTCACATTGACCAAAACAATTAGCACTAGCGTGTATTTACTATTCCAGCAAACGGAATTAGCAGTGCATCATGTCCAAATAAGCCTGACAATGAATGATGATTATGATTAATAGGATTTTGGTGAAGATGATTATCATTAATATTTGATGGTCAAACTGGCACCACATTGTTTGATTTGGGAGAGATTAGGGAGAGATAGAGACAAAAAAAAATGTGGAACAGATTGACTGCAGCAATGACTGCATGCATGAATAAATGAATGAATGAATGAATGAATATATAAAGTGATGAATGAATGAATGAATGAATGAATGAATGAATGAATGAATGAATGAATGAATGAATGACTGAATGACTGAATGAATGAATGAATAAAGTGATGACTGACTGACTGACTGAATGAATGAATGAATGAATGAATGAATAAAGTGATGACTGAATGACTGAATGAATGAATGAATGAATAAATAAAGTGATGACTGAATGAATGAATGAATGAATGAATGAATAAAGTGATGAATGAATGAAAACATGAGTGGATGACTGAGTGAAGGAATAAATATATGTAAATGAGAATCTTTTTTTTCAGGGTTGTTTGTACAGAATCTCTCTTCCACCTCCCTGATTATAAACACAGCCATTATTATATTCAAGATTATAAAGTGAACGTCATCAACTTGTTCTGACTTGTTACTTCAGAGTACTTTGTGCTCTTCATATATCTTCGTCTTTTTTCTGCTGAACTATCTTCTGTATACTAGTAGTTCTATAAACTTTTTTTGGTTATCTCATCTTTGGCGACGTCAATCTACAACCGGACTCGTCATCTGCGCATGCAAAATCCTGGAGTATTCTCCGAGAATGTTGTATACGACTTGAAGCAGCACATTCAAGAGCTCAGTCATGCCTGATGTGGACCTGTCACGAACCTGTTCTAGACCAGGATTAAACACAAGGATGAAAGAGTAGTCCGCAATGTTTGCATTACACATGTATCCCTTTTTGTGCCACTGAGTATGAGTCAAAATACATGTGCACACAAGTTTCCATATCAAATAGACCCCTAAATGTGGGTTACAGCTCGTTATTCCGAAGGTTCGTTATTCCGAAGGCTCTTTAGACCGAAGATTCGTTTTTCCCAAGGTTCGTTGTTCCGAATTTCATTTTCGGATTAACGAATCTCCGGAATAACGAACCTTCGGAATAACGCCACAAATGTTCGGATTAACGAACCCTTTTCCATTTTCGGATTAACGAACCTCTAGGTATAGGGAATTTGTGTGTTTCGGATTAACGAACCTCTGAATAACGAATCTTCGGAATAGCGAAACTTCGGAATAACGAACAGCACCCTAAATGTGGACAGGAAATTCATGCAGTGACACTCAAAGAGTACAAGGGGACACTTCTGACGATGCGATGATCATCTTTATTGTATGCCAGTTCAACATTCGGAGATGGATATGATCATAAACCACGAGTAAATAGAGAGATTTGTAATCACTTGCATCAGTAAAATATACAAGGGTTTGTTATGTTCGTATAGGATATTCTGCAAGAATGTCAAATGAATTAGGGAACTCGCGACATACTCGGGTGAGCGCCAGATCCTAGACCCCGTCATGGGTTTCTTGCATTAATTCTAACTTAACCACACCCATGTAATGTATGTTGCTTGTGACCAATAATGCCTGACTGTGCAAATACCAGTAATAATGCACGAATATACGAACTTGATATACAGGAAGTATAGAGACGTATATACGGATGAGAGGTTATTGATCGAACAAAGTAGCAAACATGACAGCATTGGATGAATGTAACTAATTATATCTTGCCCATTCAAAGAAGGATGAAGTTCTCACCAACGGAGCAGCCCATACCTTCTTTTGTTGTTGTTTTTCAATAGTCTTTATTTAATTTCTCCAACTTTACAGAACAAAATATTCCCCTTAAATATATATACAAACAGTATACAATCAACAATGATTAATAAAACGAAAAACGATCAATCGGTACGTGATCCGAAAACCATAGTATATACTGCATCATAAATTCATACACTTTTTCGTATACGCACGCAAAAATACTAGTACCCTCCTTACCTACCCCACCCATAGTTCTAGTCTTCCCGCTCACATCCATATCCTACATTAAATAAATTAGACCTACATTTAATCATCATAATTCCATGATATATATCCATGCCCTGTGGGCTACCAATAAAGTGATCACAAAATTTAGGCAATAGGCCTATATAATATGAAGCAACGGATAAAAGAATAGGCGTTTAACAGTAAGCCACAGAGAAAAAAAATGCATACATTTGAACCATTATAAAACTAACCTATCTCCTTACAAATCCCCAGCCGCGCTCTATTAATCAAATAAATAACTTTAGAACATTTCATTCACTAATCTATTCGAATAGTTCAATAAGGTTATTAATTAACATAAACCCAATTCATTAACAAAAAGGCATCTAATTTCCCTCTCGTAATTATCAATTTCTTTTCCTCTTCAATGCTTTATACAATTCTGTTCTGAATTGTGTTAAAGAACTGTTGAAAGATAGTACATGGCCAGCGGAACCGGGGGGGGGGGGGGGGGGGGGGGCTTGTCCCCCTCCCAACCATTTCGTGAGTAAGTGGCACTAGAAATAGATAAATAGAAACCTTTAAGTGTGAGCGCGGTAAGGTAGGCCTAATGTTTTTACACTGAAGACCTTTTTTTTTTTTTACCCAGAAGTGAAGAAAACCCGGAAGTGAAGAAAACCTGGAAGTGAAATGAGAAAGATGAGCTCAAGAAAGTGGAACCAGGAGTTGCGGTGAAGGCCTTTTTTTCTCTTGTTAGCTCATGAAACCCGGAAGTGCCCTCCTCCCACCCCCACATTTGAAAACGTTCCGCCGGCGGTGTAGTAAAATACTCGCACTTCTTGCCATAAAAATAATTTGTTTCAGCAATATGATGAAAGATTTACAAAATTGACAGTCCTACCAAAAATAAAAAATAAAAAAATTGCACTATTATAATGCATATCTCGTATTTTCACAAGACCATGATATCATAGCTTTCAATATGAGAATGTCTTTGACAATATCTTTAATAGTTATGATTTATTTTGATATACCTTGAACTAACTACACACACATGACGCGCACACACACACACACGCACACACACACACACACATATATATATATATATATATATATATATATATATATATATATAATATATATAATATATATATATATATATATAGATCTCGAAGGTACCACATAAATTTGATAAAATTACAACAAAATTCGGCTGTGAAAAGGACCTGGAACTTGTGCTCATTATGCATCAGTGACGGCCTGAAAAAATCTCTTAAGCTTGGTATACCAATATCTATCGTCACAGAGAAATGAAAATTAGCAAACTGGATCTATAACTTTCAGTTCCTCTGATTTTGATAAAATTGCAGCAAAACTTGACATATTATATACTATACGTATATTGATGGTGGTGATGTAAGTGGAGTTGTTGATTATCCTTCTGTGGAAAAATGAGGCTTATCTCATGTTTTGCTGAAATTACAGCAATTTTTACGCCTCCGCCACGAAGTGTCGCCGGAGGCATAATGTTTTCGGATTGTTTGTCAGCTTTTCCATTCGACTCTCCGTCCGACTCAACTTAAATTGAGAACCATTTGAGATATCCAAATGAAACTTAGCATAGGGCCTAATCCAATGCCAAAAGGCCTATGTATGTGTGACTTGACGAAGCAGCGCCTACAACTTGTCAAGATCAAACTACAAAATATCATTACTTTCCTAATATCCCTGCAATGCTTGAAGGTATTCGTAATTTTCATGCAACTTTGTATATATGATTATATACAACCAGGGAGGTGAGATACAACTGTTATACATGTATTTCCAGACAAAGATTATCTATATAGAAAAAGTTCCAAGCCATCGGATCATAGGTCAATTCAAAGATCTAAGGTCAAGTGAAAATCTTAAGATTTCACGTTTACCCCCATATCTCGGCAACTTCTCAGCTTTAGTTCTAACACGTGCACACGTTGTTGATTTAAGTTGGTTGTAAGTATAGATACATGTTATACAGTATGTGATACAGACATTGTTCAAGGGATCAGTCCTTAAACTATATAGCACTTGTGCTAACTTCGATCCTTTTGACAACTATACTACATCATATAATATTCTTCTATGTCTTATTTTTATTTTATTCTATTCCCTTTCTTTATTTCTCTTCTCTTTCTTATTTTTTCTGTATTTCATAATTTTGTTCTATACATGTAATAGGCCTATATTCTCGCCAATGAAAACCAGTTTAGTTCTAATGTTTACGCATGTGTATATATCTAACTTCACTTATGTATATTGAACTTTTGTATCCATTCATGTATTCGTATATGATTGTATTCATGTATTGTACTCATTTACTGATTTACACGATGTTGTTGTTAATAAACTTCAATCCAAGACTTGTTATGTTATGTTTTGCCAGGCATTGGTTAATTATTCTCTTTGATAGATTTGAGTCATGGGGTCAAGGTTCATGGGTCAAAGGTTAGGTTGGAATGCCAAAATCATATTAGTTGATGCTGAAGTTACAATATTACTGTGTTTATCCGCTTTATCAAATTTGGGCTATACAACATGCGTTATGTTTCAGTGTAGGGGCCGACATATTCAAAACTGGTTCTGAACGTCGTAGGCCTATATATATACACAAGTGTAATCATTATTTTGAGATGATGTGCAGTGTATTCTTTATATTGCTTACTTTGTTTGCTATGAGTGTGTTTGTGTGCATGTGTGTGTGTGTGTGTGTGTGTGTGTGTGCAGTACTCATGTGTGTGAGTGTAAAAATGATGCCACCTGGAGGCTGAAATCAATGCACATTAAACATCATTTGGACAGGTGCAAATAGCTCCCAGTGCGACTGTAAAAATTGAAGAGTTTTATTGCAAAATTAGCTAAGCGCCATTTGTTAACATTTCAAAGTAAGTCCATCATCAGATAGAGCAGAATTAAATCTTTCCAGTAATATCTCACTAGTGATATAACAAGGAATATTCTGGAAGTTATGATTAAAAATATCCTGTATTTTCTTATTATTTTCTTTGTTTTTTTAGCAGCTTTAATCACAAATATCTCAACCTAACAAGAATGGAGTTAGCTCGTTTTGCAATAAAACTCTTCTTATTTTGTCTGCACCTTCAAAGGTGCTCACAGTGTGGGATCAGTTTGACCTTGCAAAATTGAAACTTGCTTTTTCTTAGTGTTTATGGAAAAGGCATGTTACTCTCAGTTTAAGAGGAAGGTGCATTCTTCTTTAGGTTGTAACGTTTAGCAGTATAGGCCTAAGTGACAGCTGGTGTCATTGGCAAAATCTTGGTTTTGAAGCTTTTTGTGAACAGATCCCAGGAATTTGAAGAAGAAAAACAGAAAAGATTATTATAAAATATATGGCACACCTGCACCGGCACATACCGGCTAAGAGTGATAAGGCAGTTTTTGTACTTCCGAGATATTTGCGTTTAAAGATTTGGAGCGTTACATACAGATGATAAAAATATATAAGAATTCCGGTCATTTTTGTTCTGCTTAAAGTTGGTGATTGTTTATAGGTTTTTCTACATAAAATCCGAAAAAAAAAATCGAAAGTGTTAATCAATTCCTTTGACAAAAGAGGGAATGCATCATTCCTTAATATCACACACACACACACACACACACACACACACACACACACACACACACACACACACAACTTGAAGAGCAGCTTGCAGTAGTTTGATGCCCCTTTCAATATTTCGGCAAAATCATTTATGCGAATGACAGAACGTGCGAACAAAGATAGACGAGGAAAAATACACTTCCATACGCTTAAGATGCTATACTAAACATGCAAACTATTTACATGGGATCATTTTTATTACACTATAAGTTCTAAAACTGGTAAATAAATTTTCGAAGAAATATCCGCAATATTGTTAAACATTTTCTTTAAAATAAGATACTAATATTCATTTTTCTGTACGATAGGGCATTGCCATCAAAGATTTTATAAAATGAAAGGATTTGCTCCATACAGTAATCATTACTACAAGTTTTTTTTTTCCCCTCTACGTGGCTAGATGGGTATAAACTTAAAATTCCTCTCATCACTAAACAGTCATTCAAGGGGTCAAAACATTCTACACATGCATTCATGCATTCCAGCATCAATCTTTCTTGTTTCTTTATACCACTAATCTTGCACACATGCAGAATACACAAATTGGAGGTAACTGCTTGACTCCACAACCATGCATCTTCACACTACACGAGATCAATCCACAATGTTCATTCCTCATAATCACCTCTTATTTTCCCTAAGCTCAGCATTTCATTACTGACTTAAATCCCCCTCGGCTCTAAGCTCATTGTTAGATATTAGGAATCATCATTCTACTTGTTCAGAAGTTTTTGTCCTCACAACATATGACTGCTATACCACCGCCATCATGACTGCCGGTCTTCATGAACCCCAACGGCTTGTGTCGAAAGGTTGGGTTGGGTGGTGGCGCGTCGCGTTAATGGGAACACCACCCTTCGTCCAAAGCCCCCCCCCCCCCCCCCCCCCCAGTTTTGCCGAAAGGGTGCGTTGGGAGCGTTGGGTCGCGTCGCGTTGACTGGAACCCCACCCTTCGTCCAAAGCCCCCCCCCCCCCCGGTTTTGCCGAAAGGGTGCGTTGGTACTTTTTCTCATGTAATATTAAAATACGAGTTTTGAATTTATATTTAACCTTCAAACAACCATTTCAAAGAGGCTATCGTCCGGATCGGTTTACACTCTATTACCACTTGGTCTACAGCCAGTTAGTCTATATAATAAACTGTTTAATATCAGTTGGTCTAATAACCAGTTGGTCTAGTCATCATTTCGTCCAATTACTGTTTGGTCTAATTGTTATTTGTTGTTTAATATCAGTTGGTTAAATATAAATTCAAAACTCGTCTTTTAACCCTATAAAGCCCAAGGGGGGGGGGCACGTTGTGCCCCCAACCAGATTTTCATTCGCCACTCCTTCGCCCTTAATCCAGTTTTAACCAAATTTGGTGACTTTTCCTAAAATCTCATTCCGAACATTTTGATATATAATTTAGCTATATTTGATATTGCTGGTTGCCATGGCAACAATAAACTGACAACCATGTCAGTCAGATTTTGCATATTTTTCTGTTCCAATTCCAATTAACCATATTATAATGTATAAAATGGGCGTTTCTAGGCTGAAATTTGCTGAAGGAGCAAAATGTGAAGTAATTATGGCCCTGAAATGTTTTTCCTATTATTTCCTTTGATTTTCTGTGACAATGGCATAAAACAAAAGATATAATAGAGATACTTGAAAATAACAGTATTTTCCAAAGATTGCCATTCTATTTTGTGTCATTTTGATTCCTTCACCCAAGTTATACCTTTAATATCATTTGTTTATCACATTATCAATCTGCAAACTTAAAATTCCGATATTATGGGAATATGAAATATGATAACTACGCATGTACCTATCCCAAATAATACATCACAGGTCTCCTAATGTATTTCTTTATTTTATCATGTGGTGACCTTGAGAAATTTCAACTATAAAAAATAATGAGCTTTGACTTGCAGATCATTTGTGGCAAATATGAAAAATATTGGTCTATGATAAGACATATATACTGGGGATAAAGAAATCATACAGAAAAATCGGCATGTTTTTAGCATATTTCCTATGTATTTCTTTATATTTTGGTAAATAGCGCCCTCTATGTGTGACCTTGAAAAAATTAAAGTATGCGGTCAATGTGCCCCCCCCCCCCCCCCCCCCCCCCCTTGGGCCTGGGAAGGGTCAAAATAGTTTGGGCTTTATATTACATGAGAAAAAGTACCAACGCACCCTTTCGGCAAAACCGGGGGGGGGGGGGGGGGGGCTTTGGACGAAGGGTGGGGTTCCAGTCAACGCGACGCGATCCAACGCTCCCAACGCACCCTTTCGGCAAAACCGGGGGGGGGGGGCTTTGGACGAAGGGTGGTGTTCCCATTAAAGGACAAGTTCACCTTCACAGACATGTGGGTTGAGTGAATGCAGCAATATTAGTAAAACACATCAGTGAAAGTTTGAGGAAAATCAGACAATCCGTTCTAGAGTTATGAACTTTTGAAGTTTCTACTCACTGAAGGCTGGATGAGAAGACTACTATAGCTTGTGATGTCACATGAGTACAACGATATAAAGAAAATATAAAGAAAATTCAACATATTTTCACTTTCCTCGCTTAATAAAAGGTCTTTTGACTTCCCTCTTTCAGAAGGCAAGGGGAATAATATTACCCTTAACATACGTCCGTGACAAGTTGAGGAAATGTACACTTTTTTCAAAAAGTAAAATTTTGTGAAATTCTCTTTTTATTTCCTTTATGTCGTTGTACGCATATGACATCATACACTGTAGTAGTCTTCTCATCCAGCAGTAACTGCGCAGAAACTTTAAAAATTCATAACTGAGTCTTCTGAACGGATTGTCCGATTTTCCCCAAACTTTCACTGATGTATTCTATTGATATTGTTGCATTCACTCAATCCACATGTATATAAAGGTGAACTTGTCCTTTAACGCGACGCGCCACCACCCAACCCACCCTTTCGGCACAAGCCAACCCCAACTGTATTGTCACATGAACTTCAGTATGTAATGGAAGTGAGTATATATATTATAGATAATGACAAATGGTATAGTGTACTTAATTGGTTCTATACTTGTTTACATCTATTGTCCTTTTTGTTGTTGTTTTTCGTTCTTGTATGCGCATGCGAACTATATTTTGCTAACAAAAATGTTTAGTGGTAAGTCTGATGATGATAGACTTTCAGCTTCGTGTTTTCTATTAGAGTTTGATCACCACACTTCTGTTTCTGTTAGACCAGGGGGTGTTTCATGAAGGAACTTGTCGGATAAAATATCTGACAAGTCAATTATATCCGACAAGTTTTGAGAAATTCTTTAGTCTGATTGGCTGATTTCTCTGAACTTGTCGGATATAATTGACTTGTCGGACATTTTGTCCGACAAGTTCCTTCGTGAAATGCCCCCCCCCCCGTATATCTATTCTCATCACTTATGACCAATGACGTTGATGAAAACAATAACATGATCCATATAAGCTGAAAATAACGAACAAGTTCATGTGAAGAATTCAAGTTAAAAAAAGAAGAAAACAAGTTACTATGTACCACGCGGAACGATTGCATTCCAAAACATCTCTTGTAACGTCACCTCCTGTCTGGAATGATATCAGTGGCGCCGTCTTCCACAGTTTACATGCATACATGAATGTAACTGATAATTCTTGATTTTACGTGAAGACTATACGAAAAGGTGAAATGGGTCAGCCAACTCAATCTCGACTTGTTCATATTTTCGAAGGAGCTGTACTTATTCTACATTATTCCTATGTTTAGGATCATAAAATGAATGGAAAAGTGTGTATTCAGCAGTTTTTCTTCACTTTTTTTTTGCAGACTAGTGTTATCAGGTATAACTATTTTTTCCATTTCTTAAAAACCCTTTACACATTCTTCCTTTTCGACTCTAATAACTTTTGAAAGGAGAAAGCTACTGCTTTAAAATGGTATTTGCTCACAGAAAGAATGTGCTGTTGAGCATGAGGAATTTCAGCCAAATTTGAGAAGTCCTTCATTGTTGTTGATGCGGAGATTTATAGCCTCTCTTTTGTCCCATTAATTGCACAGCTAGCACGGCCTGGTAAGAATAGACCCTTTACTTTAGAGCCTCTTTTCTCAGTAAACACTTTTCCAGATTATTGTGTTTTATTTTCGATGTTTAGATAGGTTCGATAACTCTGGAACAGTCGGAATTGTAACACGAGGAGCAAGCCAATTACTCTCTAAAAAAAAATCAAGTGAAAATATTCACTCTTAAAAGAGTGAATACAAAAAAAAGAGTGAATTTTGAGTGAAATTGGAGTGAATTTTGAGTGAAAATGTTCATTTTCACTCATTTTGGAGTGACGTCAGGGATCACTCAAAAATCTTCGAGTGATCCCTGACGTCACTCCAAAATGAGTGAAAATGAGCATTTTCACTCAAAATTCACTCCAATTTCACTCGAAATTCACTCTTTTTTGTATTCACTCTTTTTAGAGTGAAAATTTTCACTCGATTTTTTTTAAGAGAGTACATCAGTGTCTTGACGGCTGTTCAATATGGACGGAGAATGGATATCATTTTGCCAAAGCCGAACAAGAAATCTGAATTATTTCTTGTATTAAAACAGGTAAAATGGTGACATCATTCAAATTCTGCGGCAGACATTTTAGCAAGATTCATTGGTATACTGATCGCTATTCCAAAGGTTCGTTAATCCGAAAATGAAATATAAGGTTTTCTATTCCCCAAAACACACAACTTCCTTAAAACCTACATTCAATTTTACCTTGATTATTCGAAAATGGATAGGGTTCGTGAATATTTGCGGCGTTATTCCTAAAGTTCGTTATTCCGAAGGTTCGTTAATCGGAAAATGAAATAGGGTTCGTAGTTTAGATATTATGTTCGTTAATCCGAAAAACGAAAAGAAAGTGAGTACTAAAGAACATTCGGAATCATACACGAACTTTATTTCGTTTTGAGATTAACGAACCTTTGGAATAACGAACTTTTTTTTTTCTCCCATTTGAAGGTTATCGAATTTCTGGAATAAGAACCTCATATTATTTCATTTTTGGATTAACGAACTTTCGGAATAACGACATGTAACCGTACTTATGGAGGGGAGAATATGCTGATAAGTTTAGCTCATCGTCTTTTCTTTCTGTTAAGTTTATTTTTTTAGTATGGTTACAACATGTACCTGGAAAGTTGCAGAAGAGTGCAATTTGTTTACAGTCACTCCATAACAATCCCATTGTGGGGGAAAGTCCCGCGTAACACAGAAGACGCTATATTACTTTACTTCTCAACATGTGCAGAGATGTACGAACGAACGAACACTTGCAATAAACCCGGCAGGGGATTGAGGAACGGTAGAAATGAGCTCTGTGCAATGTCTTTGTTCCTGTATTAACGGATGGTACAGTATTGGTGGAGATGAGAATTGGGCTTTTAATTTTTTTTTTTTTTTTTGCGAGATACCAAGAAAACACTTATGAAATAGTACAGAGCATGTCATTTTAATAGGAATTCAAATTTTATTTGATGAAAATCGGGTTTGGAATGACTGAAACATCCAAAAAACAAAGTAAAACAAAGCGATCGTGATATATATAGAGTGTGGGTCCCACACTTTATTAGAATCGCTCTGTTTTGGATATCTCAGCCATTTCAAAACCAATTTTCATCAAATAAAGGTTGAATTCCTCATGGAATTACATGCTTTTTTATATTTCATAACAGGTTTCTGATTATCTTACCAAAAATGTTAGAAACCTGAAATTAGCTCTCAACCAAAACTATGCGACCCCTTTAAAAGCAGCTCAAAGATGAGAATTGGCGAGGCTTCCAGTATTATAGCATAATAGTGGCAGCGATGGACTGAACCAGAACATGGCGATGCGGTGCAAGGACAGTTAGATACTAGTATACTAGTAATTAATGCCAGCAAAACTTGCACAGAGACGTGGCTATGATGTTGGGTAGCACCCTTTTGATTAAGCTTTCGGGCTTATTGCCCTTCTTCAGAATCTACAATGACAATAACAACTTATATGAACAAAATCAACCTCAGTGTAAAATCATACAAACCTTAACCATGATGGCATGTTAACTATAATTCAATATATTAATTCTATACATTCAAAAATGTAAATGTATTAACCATAGCAATAAATGCAAACTGTACAAAATCACAACACAATTTTAGCAATTCCAAATAACAAACATAATATTACTAAATACAATCACAATCACGTTATGTTTTGCTGTCAATATATATATATATATATATATATATATATATATATATATATGTATATATATATATATATATATGTATGTATATATATATATATATATATATATATATATATATATATATATATATGTGTGTGTGTGTGTGTGTGTGTATATCATATTATATTACTTTATAGATTTTTTTTTTTTTTAACAGAGCCAGTATTAAATTGCAGCCCGGTCACAATGCTGCAGTATCACAATAATTGTCACTTGCTAACCTCGAAATTTATGTCGACCAAGCAGAAAACTGTGCATGAGCAACCCTGCCTGGCGAACAGAATAATCGGGCCCCACTTTTTTTTTTTACCATGCATAGGAATACATATAGGGTGTCCCCACTTTGCCTCCCCCCCCCCCCCCTCCTTTTTTTCACCCCGGAAGTGGCACCAGAAAAAAAAATGAAACATTGAAGTGTGAGCACGGTATAAGACCTTTTTATTTTCATTTTTGTCAGCTGATGAAACCCGGAAGTAGCACCAAAAGTATAAAGTTGGCTATAGATATTATCAAACTTTGATAAATTTAGGAATATGGTAATGCTGCAGATTTAAATTGATTGTATGGACCTATATAATGTAGAAGCCAAATAAAGGCCGAATTGGCTGCAAACCCGGGGGACGGTGCTTATACTGCCATGAGCTTTTATTTACACTCTCGGCATCCCATCTGTCCCATCCAGGCTTATCGACAAATAATAATCGTCCTTCCTCGCCCATTATTTGGATCATCGATTTATAATGCGACCCTTTTCTAATTCGTGCCTTTGCATGGATAATTCCTCGTCTCGATTCCCGGAGACAACTCTGCCTAATTGACCGTTAAAACAAACTGGGTATACGATATATTTCATACCTGTATAAATATAGGGTTTTGAGCTATCGTGACATCGAGGATGTGGCTCTTATGTCATGCGTTCTCTGTTAATATTATTATTATCGACGCCAGCACTCGGAAATAAAAGCATCGCGTTTCATGCTAAAATGAACTTCAGCTTGGAGATGCTTCCCCAAGAAGATTGAGGGCTTCGATCCTTCCCACTGATTCACCTGTCAACTTCCCGCGCTGTTCTGATGCTGAGGACTTAAAGGGGACCTCCGGGTGATTTTCAGACTTTTACATCTGAACAACTATAAATCAGCTAAACTGAGTACAGAGTTTCAGAATTTATAGTGATTGGGATGAGGAATGAGAATGATTTCAAAATTTCTAACAGATTGCAATGAACAAGGATGATGACATGGCAGCCTCACCATAAGAATGCATGAGTTGGGGCTCACGGAAGCAGAACAAAAGAAGAAGGCATGCATAGATTCTTCACAGGTGACCTTGTTGAGCAAGTGGTATTGTAAGGGAATTACACTTCTACATTTCTGAAATATGTGAGTCTCTGATGTCATCAACACTGTTCAGTGTAATTTGTTTAAGATTTTCAGTTTATTGGTTTCTCTGCTCAAGGACCACATCAAATTCCACGAATCTATACATGGAGCTGTTGATTTATGTACTACATGATATGAAATTATGAAAATCGTCCGGAATGCCCCTTTAAAGGGGGAAATCCAGTCCAAATATAAGTTAGCCTGAGAAGAAAGAGTAAATAGTTCAACGGTAAAATTTTGATCGAAATCGGGTGAAAATAAGGAAGTCATGACATTTTGAAGACATTTTTGAAGTTTTCAGGAAACAGGTCGTGAACGGTCAATATGAATATGTAAATGGCAAAGTGAGCATGTCATCCCCTCACAACCTGTCATATAGTTTGTACATAAGATTTTGAAATTTCACGTTTTTCATTCAAACGCAATTATGCCCGAGGCTCAAATCATGATATATCTAACTCATCGCTATTCTGAAGTTATTCAACCAGGAATAGCATCATGTTTCAGACTTCAATGACAGAAATATTGAATTTTCGTTATTTTTTTTTTTTGTACACGATCAATGGAAAATTGTAGGACTATGACGTGGTCAGCTCACTCATTTGTATATTTATATCCACTGTACAAGAACTATTTTGCAGAAATTAGCAAAACTTTAAAATTTCATAACTTCCTTATATTTTTCATCCAATTTCAGTCGAACTTTTACCCTTGAACTAAGTTATTTTTGGACTGGATTTCCCCTTTACAAAATACCATGATGGAAGCCCCTGATGACATGACCTGCCCTTTTCAAAAGACTCGACAGAGATAAAAGCGTCCTCAAGCGGGCCGAATGCGTCTGTGCGAGTTTTTTTTTTTTTTTTTAGTTGTTGTTATTGTTTTGTTTTGTTCGTTTGTTTATTTTTGTTTGTTTGTTTGTTTGTTTGTTTGTTTGTTTGTTTTTTTTTTTTTTTTGGGTTGTTGCTCCTGTTGTTTTAGTTGTGTGCTTTGAGTGTCGATTGACACAGAAACCCCTTAAGTAGCATTGTATACACACTGTCCAAAGTCCTGGCACTGAATTCACGAAAGATTGAAGTCCCTCACGTCGTGGTTGTTGCGTGCACTAGCAAACTTGACCGAGGAGCTGAAACAGGCTTGAGCTGAAGTGCCACTGTCTCTGGTTAGGAGTATCAGAATACTTATAACTGTAACATGACAAGTATAACTTATCATGATTCTCTCGACTTTTTATACGTATACTGACAGAGTGTATGGTTATACGAGTCCCCGATCAATTTAGTGTTCTTTCCGTTTTAATTGGAAAATGGAAACGCAGTGTATGTGGAATTGTCTTGATATTCTCTATAATTGTTCTACTAATCACAACATGCTTTACTCAGATGTTTACATCCAGTGAAGGCCACCATGGGATTTAATTTATTTAAGCATTCATATTTTGTTAGCAGACTTTCCGACTGACCTCAAATTTCATTTAGTTGTGCATCTGATAATGTCTAAATTTATTTACTGCATCCACATAATAGTTTGCGCAAATAAGAGCTATAGGAGGAACCCTTTTACGCATTAGTGCATCTGATAAACTGAAAACGGATATATTTTGCCCTAAATCCAGATAATCCAAGATAAGATAAGATAAGATAAGATAAGATAAGATAGATAGTCCAGAGTATACAAGTAACAGATGTTATGCAATAACACTGTACCGTATTTAGTCCATGGGCCAGGCCAGATATTGGTACCATCTGAGGTGGCAATACCTTATTGGTGTCATTTTGTTTGTCGGGCATAGATATGCTTATCAAGCTATGATAGCATTTCCAAATGAGTAGCTTAGTCATAGTAAATGAATTTTAAACCAATTTGGTCTCGTTGTTATATCCCTGTACTTCTGAATCGAGACCAACCGCTATACAAAGAAGAGCACTGTCTTCTGTATGTTCACAGGTGTTCTGCGCTTAGTCTTTATTAAAGGCAGCGAAGGGAATATCGAAGGGTTATGATGTCCACAGCGCTTAGTCTAATATTCAAGACGGCGAAGGGAATAGCCAAAGTTTATAATACAGTGTATATTCGTTTATCTAAAAACAACAGCAACAAAAAAGCAATTTCTCGTGAATTTTAGCGTATTTTTCAATTATTTATCATTTTCCGGTGAAAACGCTACGTTGAAAACGCTAATACCACGCCAATGTCGCTTTATTTCCATCCAACAATGAAAGATTATGCAAAAACAATGTACCAGTACACTACAATACATTATAATTAATAATGTTGTAAATGAACAGAGTGATTTTTGTTTAAAACTGATGTATTTGTTGAGAGGGTGGTATAAAAACAGTATAGATAACCCCTTTTATTAGGAACTTTAGATATGATAACGGTACATTGTTCTAGATAAAGACTAAGCGCACCGCGTGACAGCTGTGGACATCACAACCCTTTGGATATTCCCTTCGCTGCCTTGAAGAAAGACTAAGCGCACCGCGTTTACAACAGAACACCTGTGGACATACAGAAGGCAGTGCTCGTATTTGTATAGCGGTTAGTTTCGATTCAGAAGTAGAGGGATATAAAAACGAGACCAAATTGGTTAAAAATTCATTTATTATGACTAAGCTACTCATTTGGAAATGCTATCATAGCTTGATAAGCGTATCTATGTCCGACAAACAAAATGACACCAAAAAGGTTTTGCCACCTCGGGTGGTACCAACAACCCATTTTTCGGCTCTTGGCCCATGGACTAATTACAAGATAATCCAGAGTACAATAACAATACCTGTGGTTTGGCTCTCCTTTTCAACAGGCAAGCCTGCTCAAGCGGCCAGCAGTCTACATCGTGCCCATGCATCCTGCCAAAAACTCATAGAATCCCCCCCCCCCCCCCCCCCAGCAAAGAAAACGTGTATAGTTATAGTAACTCTTGCTGGAAGTATTAGCGAATAATATGAAGGCCTAATAACAAGTGGAATCATGGTGTGTATATGTAATCATACTAGACATAGAAAGTTCCCCAACAGAATAAGAGAGAAAAGAAGGAAAGGAAAAAGAGATATCGGTGAGATCGTTTAATTTTGATATTTCTAATTTTGATACCTTCACATGACCACTGATCAGTGCATAAACATACTAAAGGGCCGTGTCACACCTTTCCAGGCAAGCCTTGCGTGCGACTTGTGAATAACAATTTTTACTACCCGGAGGTCCCCACAGATGACCCGCACATGACAGTACCTAGCACGTATCTCACCCGTAGTGGCCAGGAGGTGCGCACGCAATCTTTTTACCCGCAACCATAGTTTAGGCCCTGTCACACCTTTCCGGGCATGCTACGCGGCTCGTTGTGTGAAGGGATTTTCTAGCATACCGGACAATTTCTGAGGGCGGACAAGGATTTGGGCGAGTCGGATCATGTGTCTTACTTCCTGGACGCGTTCTACTTAAATTCTTGGGTGCTGACAACACAGTGAAGGAATTCCTCTGAAGGAATGGCAGAAGTCCCACATAATATCATTATCTTGGCTGCATACGGGGACTGCGAAGTACCTGCGTGGGAGTTGCCCGTGAGGTGCTGCCGCTAAGGGCCTCCTACTGGCGTTCTGCGTGGACCTCTCCGGGCATCCCTGCGACTCATCCGGAAAAAGTTTTGGTCATGCTCAAAACTTGGCTGCGGTTAAATGGGACTTCCGTGCGCACCTCCGGGCAACTACAGGAGAGATGCGCGCTCAGGTACTGTCAGGTGCGGACCAACTGCAGAGAGCTCCGGGTAGCAAATTTGTTTCCCCGCAAGTCAAGCCGCAAAACTTCCCCAGATACGGTATGACAAGGCCTTGAGCATGCTCAAAACTTGTTCCCAGTGAGTCGTGGGGATTCACTCGCAGGGGTACACGCAGAACACCAGTAGGAGACCCTTAACGGCTGCACCTCTCAAACAACTCCAACCCATGTACTTCTCAGTACTTGTAAGTCACTCGTAACAGAAAACGGATCGGTTTCAAAGCTCTCAGGCAGGTCACACGGAATACACGCAAGTAGAAGATTAAGTAGCACGCGTCTAGTAGGTAAGAAACAAGTGCGAAACTCGCAAACATTCTTGTCCGCCCGGGGAAATTCTCCTGCGTGCTGGAAAATCCCTCCTCGCAAGAAGCCCGAGTAGCTTGCCCGAAAACGTGTGACACGGCCTTTGTATGAATAACTTCTTTACCGTTGTAGAGCTCCCAGCTACAGAGGGCAGCAAATCGAATTAACTCTGACATCCCAAAAAGAAAGAGAGAGAGAGAGAGAGAGAGAAAGAAAAATCCTGACTTGGGAACGGATTCTCCGACTCACTTTGCTCATACTTTCTCACTGCGTTCCTCTAATCAGACTGCGTTCTCCCGTAGTTGTATAATGCATGTGGAAAGTACCCGTTTACTGTGTCAGTTGTTGTGTTCTTTGTCTTCTTCTTAGAACTTCTTCTTCGTTCTTCTTTCCGTCAAGCAAACTGCTTATTGATATACGATAGGCCTATATATCAAAGATTGGTTTTTATATTTTAGGTTTTTATTCTAGATTGAAATATATTTGTGTGTTTAATTGTAAGTCTTGATTTATTGTAAGCTTTCTTCTCTAAATCATCAATATTTATTTGAAGTGTTGATATTCTTTTTTAATTTTGGAGCACAATTTTACAGATTTGTGCGTGTGTTTTATAGCCACATAGAAAGTTGTGTGTTGGATAAAAAAAGGTCAACTGGGTATTTCAGGATCGGGAGGGGCGTCCGCCAAGGCTATCCTTCGTCACCGTGTATGTTCATTTTAGCCAAAGAGACACTTGCACTCCATATCGAATGTAACCCAGAAATAGTGGGAATAAAGTTACTAGTAAGTGCACAGGAGGAAATAAGAAAATTCTATGTTTGCTGATGATATTACAATTTCTTTTTTTTTTACAGATATATGTTCAATGTTTTCCTAATCTTGCAAAGATTTCGTATGATTAATCTTTGCCATCTCTTCGTCTTTATCAATTAGAATATACTCACTCTTTATTTCTTGCTAAATGTAATTGTGAAAATTTAAAGGAGGAATATCTACGGGACCAGAAATTCAAGTTTATTTTTCACACAAGTTATTATCATATAAGTAACACAAAGAAACACAGAAATTCGTTCAAATGAGTCCAAGAAGCAGTGTTCAAATGACTACGTATAACTGTTTATTAGATCCTCTACTTTTCAGTCTTACTATCTTATCACTTGAAAATATTGAAATCATGATAGCACTGACCAGTGTATTAACTCTTTCTTTTCTTTTCTTTTTTCATGGAGAGCATTTCTACGAAGGTATATGAAAACACAAACAGCAAAACGTATTTGCAAGCTTCTAACCGAAAACTGTTCGGCAACACACCAATGGCATTTATATTCACTATAAAAGAACATACTCAAACAGGCGAAATGCATACATGTATCTGCCGGACGCGTGAATCTTCGTCATCTTCCGTCTTAGCGTTCTTTACCTTACTTTAGATCTTGGTTAACCAGTATGAGAGTGTAATATCCTTTAGACCAGGCGTCCACTAGGGCGCAGACAAGACGCAAAAAGCAAATTTGGTATTCCGCACTCGTTCGGCAACATGTCCGCACGTTCCTGAAAGTGTCCGCTCACTGTCCTAAACATGTCCGGGCGTTTCCGCACCTTCGGGAGAGAGAAAAATTTCCGCGTTCAAATTTTGATCGAGACCAAAGTTTGGACGCGGAAATAAACTTTCTGACACCTTCGGCAGCTTGTCCTGACGATGTCCTCAGGACATCCCGCCTGTCCGGAACCATTCCGCTCTTTCCGCAAACGCTCCTGAAAGAATCCCGCGGTGTGGGGAAGTTTCACGAATGAAAGCGGAAGACACCAGGAATGTTTTAGGACAGCGCGGAGTCGATGCGGATCTATGCAAGTGTCCGGAGCCGATGCGGACATTTTGTGATCAAGACATGAAAGAGTCAACACGTTCTATGAGCGAAATGATTTTGAAAGTTGAAAAAATAGATCAATGCAGCATTATGTCAATGAAATGCAAAGAGACCAATAACGGAGGCGAGGTCCCCATGCAAGCCCCACAACCAAACCTCTCTTCCACTGATTAGGAAAAGGTAAATATTAACATTTTCCAGTCCCAAATGAAGGAAGCAAAGCAGAAGGCAGTGGATATTTTGTCAACTGTAACTAGGAAAAAAGAAGCAGCAGCACTCTCCGTTGTTGTTTTTTGTGCGTTCTTTTCAGAAGTCATTTTCATTTGAGGGATTTTTAATAGTTGCCATTACATCTATACATGATAGTGCATCGTTTAGTTAGCTTTAATGTGACCGTCCATCTCAAACACCACAAAAGTACCAGGTCATTTTAATATATAAATAGGCATAGGGCCTATATACTTATGTTAAAAGTAGGGCCTACTATGTTATAAGCTTGAAAATTATTTAACTTGTTTGATAATGACCATCCTAAAGGGACCAGGGCCAGTGCTCGTTCGTTCGTTCGTATCTATTTTGCTTCTCATATCAAATCAAATAAAAAATGAATTACATCAATGTGACAAATTTAAGCCAAGAATAACCAAATGACAAAGGAGCAACACAAACGTTTCTACATTACAATAGTATCCTTTAGAGGGAAAAGAAAATGTGAGTGAGTACTGTGTCAGTGCAATAGGTGAGTTGAATGTTTTTGTTGGGGTCATTAAATGATATATGATTATTCTTTACTATATCAGTACAAGTGTATATAATGATACTAATAAATTCACACCAAAACATAAACAAACTCATATCACTTATTATACTCTATTTTACTGAATATATTGAGTTAAAATATATTTCTTTAAACTAGCTTTGAGAGAAAACAGAGTTGTTCGTGTTTGTAGGGAGTCGGGTAAAGCATTCCATGTATCAGGTCAGTGATACCTCACTAACCTGTGAGCTATAAGTGCTATTTCACCATCTCTCACAGCTGGTATTTGAAGCAATAGGGCAAAGCAAAGTTCGGCTGGTGTGACCGCCATGACAGCTAGCAGTCAAATGAGGAAAATTCAAAGTCAGCGCCAAATTTATACCTTTCCATCTTCCTGGTATTGTCCGCATGTCTAACGTAGGTTGTCCGGAAGACATCCTGATTGTCCGCGTTCATTCCTGGTGTAATCCTAGATGTTTCCGCGCTACCCGGCTATGATTAGCATATTCCGAGGTATTTCGCGCTCTTCCGGAGTAATTCCTATTACACTCCTAGGAATGTCCGCAGTCAGTCCGCGGACAGTCCGCGGACAGTCCGCGAACATTCCTAGGAATGTCCCAGGGCAAGCCGATTCGCACATTTTTTCCGCTTCTGACGCGAACAGGATGCCGAAATGACAGAATTTGCTTCCGCAGCCCTTCCTGGGCTTTTCCGCGCCCTAGTGGACGTCCGCCCATAATGTATTTCATGATGCGCAATGGCATTCCGCTGAACAGAACAGCGTACTCTAATTCCTTTCCTTCTAAATTTATTTTTTCTTTAGTGCATGAAATCACACGGATACATATATGTATCAGAAATTATTCTGTGCATCTGAGTGTATCTAATTCAACACACTTTAGATCCTATGACCAGGTTAAATGTATTTTTAGGAAGAGTTTGATCGCAAAACGAGATATTTGCGTTATTTGTGAATATAATTTGAGATTAAAGATGCTAAAAACAAGGAACAAAATAAAATATGACGTGTTTCTATCACAACTTCAAAGATGTTCCTCGTTCTGTAACGAAAGGTGTCTCTCTAAAAATGTTCGATTTTCCTCTGATGATGGACTTTCTTTGAATATATAAAAAATGGTACTTAATCCATTTTGCGATTAATCTCACCATGTAACATACGTATATTAATAATTTTGTCCCTTGTAAAGCACGTGAACAAACATGATATATCCATGAAATGTCAAGAAAGTTCAATTTGTAATACTCGTAAGCATAATACAAGGACTATAAAATATATGAACACTATGGTATGATGAAAAAGGATTAAACTGTACATAACGATTACTGAAAAAAAAGGTTTTATGACAACAAAAAAAAACTAGGCTTAGTAAGCAAAGGAATGAAGAAGACAAGACAAGACTATGTACATAGTTCTTATATGGTTTTTTTAAAGTATTCTAAAGTATTTTGCTGCTGAATTCACAAAATTAGACAATAGAAACAAAAGTTTGAAAAGTACTTCGTAAATCTTTTTCAGTCTACACATATCGAACACATATAAAAAACATCAGAAGATTGATATGTTAAACTCATCATGTATTATACGTATATTCTGTTCCCTTGCAAAGCATGTGAATAAACATGATATTTCCATCAAACTTCAAGAAGAATTCATTTTGAAATACTCGTAAGCATAATACAATGACTATAAAATTAAGGCATACTATAGTACATATCTTCTTGAAGAAGAACCTCGGCAAGATACAAGCAGTAACCTACATAACAATCATTGGAAAAGATGTTTTATGACAAAAAGCAACAAACAAAACAAAACTAGGATTAGTGAAGAAGGAGGAGAGAGAGAAGACAAGGCTATGTACATAGTTCTTACATGTTTTTTTTTAAAGTATTCTTAGAAATACTTCTTAGAAATACAGCCAGCCAACCATACCTCAACGGATTTGTCAAATTTTCATTCGAAGGCCAAAAAAAAAAAATCCCCATCTTTTTATATGTCCTCTTCTTGAAAAAAAAATCGAAGTAATGCAGTCGAAGTTCGGTTATCTCAATGATATAAAAAAAATGCTGAACCATTTACGATGTACACGAATATCGTCATTCATTTTTAACAGAATAGCCAATATGTTGTTAGCGTTCATAATTCATATCTGAAACACTGGGCGTCATTATAAGTAATTCAGGTAAAATGTATTATATACTCGAAATGATCGATACCCGTACGTCTTTAACAATTACTAAATCCGTCACAAGTTGTCATGAGTATTATCAGCATTTCTCTAGACATGTTATACCACACAGTTACCAAATTACATTTGTGTCATACAAAAAAAAAAAAAAAAGGAAGGTGGTCTGGCAAAAATGTTAACCTAATAAATGGGGCCTCGAAACAATACATAAGAATAATACACATAGCAATAACGATGTGCATGTCTTGTGTGAATTTCTGTGTGTGAGTGTGCTTGCGTGTGCATGTATCTGTTCTTAAGAAGTATCATTCAAGCTGCAGTAAGGCACAGGTATTACTAGGTTGTGATCAAACCCAGTGATCGAGACACCAATTTGAAGTCTGTCCTAAGATTCTCGTTACAAGTTTCATCTGCTTTCGAGAGTATATTTAAGCAGTTCGTCTATCTTCTTCTCTATGCGATCAAATCGATCTTTCACCCCAGACAACTCGTTAGCCTGCTTTGCCAGTTCGTCGGACTGCTTTGCCAGTTTGCCGGACTGCTCTGCCTGCTTGTCTGCTTGCTTTGCCAGTTCGTCAGCCTGCTTTACCATCTTATCGGAAAGTTTTGTCAGTTTCTCGGACTGCTTTGCCATCTCATCGTTCACAGTACCGCCAATGGTTTCTATTTTGCTATGGATCTGCTTCAGACGATCTTTCATGTTCGGGAGGAGCTGATCGGCGATACTCGTTGTAACTCTACGTCGTACGTCGCCCTAGAATATAAATGCCAACGCAAAAATAGCTCTAGAGTCCCAGCAACCCAATTCACACCTCTTTCCAGTACTCCATTCCATATTTCCATTAAATAGAGAAGTTAAGTTCATCCTGGCATATACTTTAATCGTAACAATGTATATTAATAACAATATTGAGTGGGGAAAAAAGTCAGGTACACAATGTTTGTGTTAGCTGTCAAATGCAACCAGCATAACATTTCAAAGCAATAAACGTCTTTGTATTTCCTCATTTTCGACGGATTAAGGAACAAAAACAGGTTCACAATTCGATAGTATCAAGAGCCGTGCTATTGCATAGTTGCGCTCACATGAGTTGTCCCCAAGGCATGGAGTACGATCAAGAACAACCTAGCAATACAAGAAGTCGCATCGAAATTTAGGCAAAAAATGTGGGAGTTCGAGAAAGTAACAATTGGACCTGTTCCCCCATGATGGTGATATCCTTCGTAAGCCAATATTCAAATGATATGAGGTACTATGTAGGCCTAATAATGTTGTTAAGTTAGCAAAGACTCAAACTTGCGCAGGATTTTTTTTTTCTTCTAAATTCACATGAAAGTGCTCTACAACTGTAATAATTTGGCAATATTGGCTTTGCAAACTGGGATTTTTGGTTGGTAAATCATATGGCACAATGATTTTTGTAATGTTTGAACGTAGTTTACAAACCAATGACATGGGCAGTCTTGCTTGGTCACGCTGGTTCTTGATGCAGATCGTGGAAGCCCGATCCAATACATGTTTGTCACCGGTGAGGGCGTGGTACCACTTCTGCAACAAGAAACGTCTTCGCCGTCTGACGGCAGACCGCCAAAAAACTAGCGGGAGAGTTTCTTGGATTTCCATCACAAATTCCACCTATTGACGACACCAGCGAAGTAATACATACATTATGTTTCAATCTTGCCCAGCTCAAGAAATTTTTTGAGATCGCCATCAATCATGATAATGATAATGATATAATGAATAACATTTATATAGCGCTTAATACTGATGTTTCAGTCAGGAAAAAAAAAGTATGACATAGAGATGAAATACAGCATTATGTACATATTATGATGTAACGACAGCAACAACAACAACAGAATTGCGGTTAAACAGGTAAGTTTTCAACAATGACTTGAACCAATCAACATTTTCAGCATTACTAATATAGGGCTAAAGAGGGAGTTTATTCCAAAGAAATGGGGAAATAACAGAAAGGGCCCTATCACCAAAACGGGTACAGGTGCGGGGACTACGTGATGGAGAGTGGAGGAAGAACGGAGAGAACGGGTTGAAGTGGAGGAGCGGAAGGAAATTAAGTCTTAAAATAAGATGGGGCAAGATTATTACATATCTTGTAAACAATACGGAGGAATTTAAAGGTGATACGTTGACGTATGGGGAGCCAGTGGAGGGATTGGAGAACTGGAGCAATGTGGTCAGATCTTTTTTAGAAGAGTTTATAAGAGAAGAGTGAGTGAGTACATACCTGCATCTTAAGACGCGTAAACTCGGCCTTCTCCTGGATGGCTTGAATATCACCTACCGCCAGACCGATCTGAAAGACCATCATGTATCTAAAGCTATTAGTAGTGTTTATTATAATGACAGGTTATTATGATATTGTTATATTTCGTCTTTTTTAACTATATATTGTAAATGAGGATGAGGAAAGAAATAAATGAAAGTTCTATGCTCTCTGTCAATCAATCAGGTCCAACTCTATAGTCACTGTCATGTCAGTTTGAAACTGCCTGTATAAACATGCCATGAGAGTGGTCTGAAAGTTAGAATCTGATTCGTTTGGTTTGGTTTTTTTTTAAGCGTTTCGAGTATATCATGCATAGAACGATCTATATTATGAATCTGTCTGTCTATCTATCTGTCTATCAGGGTGACAGAGAATAAGCATGAATTTGAAACCAGATTCGTTTTGCTCAAATCTTCGATTATATCAGCCATCGATCTATCAATTTGCCCGCCTATCAGAGGGAGAGAGAGAGAGAGAGAGAGACAGACAGACAGACCAAGTGAAATCTTTGAATGAACGTGGAGTGGTAGAATAAAGGCTTAACGGTGCATCACGTTGTATGTGGCCCTGAAATGGGGTTACCCACTCCCGACGTTTTGGCAAGCATATTCTTGCCATTTTCAAGAGAATATCATATCAAGTGTTAAGTTGATAATAGGCTCTCTAGCCTTTACTTTTAAGATACAGGATGATAGGGTCGAATCATGCCAGACACTAATCTTTTTTACAGAACTCACATGTCACTCTCTTTGTGTTGTGACATTGGTTGACCGTGATATCTGAGTATGTGGGTTTGTATAGCATACACTTACATGCACTTTCATTATCGTCATCATTATCCGAGGACAGACGTTTCACCCACGATATTTTCTGCAGCCCAAATGTACAAACTTATGTCTCGCAACGTTATTTTAATCATAAGGAGGGGACCCTTCGAGTGAACAGTGCTATCACTGAGAGACTCAATACGACATAAGTTACTTATGCCAGTCGCACCAATCTCAGTATACCGAAGATATGTAGGTTTACATGGTCGTAACTTCAGAGGTTGCGTAAATGGGTCAATTGATATCAACGCCTTTTCCATCCAACAGTCTATTTTTTTTTTTTCTAGAACTTACCAGAAGATTCATGATGAGGAGTGGCATGACAACGAGGAATAGTGTAAAAATTACGTAGGTGGTGTTCTGGTGGAAGACAGAAGACAAGAAGTAGTCTTCCTCGCCATCCGCCAGCGCGTTTTCCGTCTTTAGGTAGTTCTGACTGTGGAATATACTGCCGAAATCCAGCTCACCGACCATCATAACGAAGGTCTTGGCAAGAGAATATTCGATGCGGTGGAACGGTTCCTACAGTGTGAGAAAATAAGGGCGAAACAAATATGTTGCAAATAAAGGAGTTTGCGTGCTCTGTGGGAAGATATTTCGTATTATGCAGTTTATATATTATGCAAAACAATGTGTATGTGAAAACGTACCAGAGATAGTGTTATATGAAAGGAACTATGCTTTGTAAATGCATGTTAACTTGTGTTGATTAAAATACCCCTAACATCACTTGTGTGGCGAAAGGGATATTTAAGTGCGTTCCATATCGTAAAATAATTTTCTGATATTTTTTTTTTCAGATTGCTTGGATGCGCAAAAAAAAAAACACCTTCCGAACAAAAATTATACTTGTGACCTTACCTGTCCATCATTGCTGAAGTCTAATGTGATTAAAAAGGACACTGGAATGGACCTTCCTATATAGATAAAGCATAACTCGTACATTTCCATGTTACTAACAGTAACTGACAAAATACATGGCAGGGAACAATGAAGTTATCCTAAGTCTAGGTCTTGGGGAAGCTGCATTCCACTGATAATACTAGTATCTAAGTAACCGAAGAAAACCAGTAGGAAAGAAAACAAGTAAAATATTTTGGGACGTATTTACAAATACCCATTTTGCGATATAAGTGATATAAAAGCTATCATAAATCAATACTTGTGAAGATGCATTTATTTTGCACTACAGTCCTCTAAGCAAGATATGTTTATAGTCCTGGAAACAAGCGCCCTTTGATTATATAATACTAAGAAAGCGAGCTTGGTATTTATTAGCAATTGAAGGATATTTTGAGCACTTTTGTTGCGTTATAGTAAGGCGACCCGTGTCTTTGTTGTAGTGGTATGCGTCTCCATCAGTCGATTTTATCGTTCTGATTTCCATCAATTTCCTCAAATAGTGAACCTTTTAATCATACACAAGCATTTAGAAATAGCGAAGAGATATTTATGACTACAATTCTCATTTCAGTTACTAGTATCAGGTTTCACTCTCAATCTCAACATGGCTTATTGTTTCCCTCTATTATTGTAGCACGTCGCTACTTTGTACATCAAAATTGAAAAATATTAATCTTGTTACCCGTTTATTAATTTCTCTGACATACACACCAAAATTCTGATAACAGAAAGTTTTTTTCTTTTTATTGCAACAATATAGATGAATCATATTTTGCAACTATTTGTGGCTACATTCTGAAATCTTTCAAAATCGAGTCAAAGTCTGAATGAGGAGCGCTCTCGACTTTCTCTTTGCTCATATCTAATCAGTGTGTTGTACCATTTGACCCAGCACTCGCAGTACCTGGTTCATTAGAAGTGTGTAAAAAGCGAGGGCGAAAGCCACGACGAAGAGAACTAGTATCAGGACGAACTGCATGAAGGTGCGAAGAATTTCTGAAAGGAAGAACATAATCGTCTGCCAGTAACAAATTAGAAAAACGTGAAGATACATTTGACATCACGGTATGTTGAAAATTAAAACATATAACTAGTATGAGGGGAAATTGTTATTCTGGTTTTTAACTCCCCTTTTATTCATTTCAGTCTTTTGAAACAAGTGCAGCCGATACGTTTTTCACAGTATGGAGATACTCCATGAAGTCTTCATATATATTTCGCTGTATATAATATTATGATTAAGTCCGTGTGAAATGCAATTCCCCCCCCCCCCCCCCAAATGATAATAGTAATGATAATCGCCTGGAAGTATTAGAGAATGATCTTGATAGGCACAGACATGAATTTGATAATGTGATGCATATACACACAGGCCCTAGTTATATACATAACCAGGAGCAGTCTCTTTGCATATCATTATCCCGGTGTGGGAATGGTTACTTTTAATCAGTGTTAATAGCTCCATATCTTTTAATAGCTGCTGTGTGTAATCGTAGAATGGTCAGGTGAAAACGCTGAGATACCGCACTTACAATACCATCCCTACAAAATGTTATTAGGAAGAGAATGGGAACAGCCATCTTCAACAGGAATTATATATAATTCTTGCCATTCGTCGCAGGACCATTGTATTTAAGTTTTCCTTTCCCACCTGTGAACATAATCACGTAGATTCCGAGAACCGAGAACCGCCGTATGTAAAGAATGAGGTTGATCCACGCAAGGAACACGGCAACTGCCCCACACTGCCACTGCCACGTCTGCAACGCCACGGTAAAAAAAAAAAAGAAAGAAAGAAAAAGAAGAAATTAAAACCTAGACAAGGGTTAAAGGTGAAATGGCGAAGTCGTATCCAAAGAGAGAATGCTTTCTACGCCGCCGCTTGATTATATCTGAATCATTTAATGTGGTTTTATATCAATTTAGATGTCAATTAGAATCAAGATTGATTTCAATTCTAACAGAACACAAATTAACAAGATATAGAAATGAGATTCAGAAGATAGTACTGTACAAAATAATATACTCTGAGCTTCTGGTTAAGACTACGTACGTATAGGAAGAGGTGATGCCAAAAGAACTATTCACTGAGCCGGGACGCAGCCCCGAAGTGAATATAATACTTTCGAAGGCATCGAGACCTATGGTCTTAGTATTACATAAGTAGTAGGTTGTTGTTGTTGTTTTTGTTTTTGTATATCTTGTATCAAAAATGTAAACAAAAAGGGGGAAAACGCGAGGCGAGAAGTAGTGTGGTGATTGCGATGTTGTGAAGAGATCCTGCACTGACCGTACAAGAAGCAGCGCAAGATGACAGGATGTTACAGTTGTTTTGTTCGAAAATGCTACATTTCACAGAGTGACGTTACGAAGCAGTGCGCAATGTCAGAATTACTTTGTGATGTCACAACTGTTTCGCGATGTCAGAATTGTTTTGTGATGTCATATATGCTTTGTGATGCCACAGATGTTTTGTGACATCATTTTGCATACAGTAAATACTATTTGCAACATTTGCAAATCTGCGTACTTCAGAATTTCTGTGGCTTTTTTTTAAATGCTGGAAAACACCCACATGCAACAAGCCCGCGTTATAGCTTGCCCGGAAAGGTGTGACAGACCCTTAAGCGGGTAAAAAGGGTTTGCGTGCGCACCTCTCGGCGACTACGGGTGAGATACGTGCTAGGTACTGTCATGTGCGGGTCATCTGCGGGGACCTCCGGGTAGTAAAAATTGTTCTTTGCAAGTCGCACGCAAGGCTTGCCCGAAAAGGAGCGACATGGCCTTAAGCAAAGTGATTGTAGGCTACGTCTAGATGATGAAGATGACGCCACTTTGACTTTATATGAGATTCTTGATTGTGGTATTTGCCGTCTTAAACGCTCTTTGGGAGAAAACAAATTTGAGATGATCTGGAAATCTTGGAAATTCACCTACCAGTGGTATGCGTATTCCATCATGATATTGAATCTGGCTCAGCGGGAGAGCGAGTAAAATGGCGAGAACGTAGAGGGTCCACTCTATCAGATTGCAAAGATTGGTAAAGTACGATCTGTGTTGAAAGTACATCTGGAAAAGCTGTTCAAAGAAAGAAAAGAAAAGAAAAGAAAAGAAAAGAAATAAAAGGTATGAGCTTTTAAGAAAACATCGACTGCAAAAGACGTTAAATTGGATGCTCCCGAATGAATTCGAATGAATAAGCGCAGCATACACGTGATCACGTGACTATATCATTCTAAATTGAATGAACGAATAACGAAATGGTGCTTGTTTTACGAATTTCAATTGAAAAAGTGTTAATTAGATTAAAATGATGTTACAGGTAATTTGAATGCTCCAAAATGAATTTGAATGGAGAGATCACAAAATTGAAATACCGAACATGTAATAATCTACACGTAATTTTGCTAAATGGAATGCAGCAATAAGGAATTGGACTGACAAAAGTGCGAAATTGGCCGGGAAAACTTATAGTATAATGTTTTCGCTTTCGTGGAGGACAAAAATATTTTTTTCTCAGTTTTTGTACATGATCATGGAAAAACTGTGAGGTGATGACGGCATCAGATTATTCATTTCTAAGTTTACAATTCTTGTACGCACCTTTTTTTCACCTTTTTAGGGGTTCAACGAGCCCTTTTTTCACATTTTAAGATTAACGAGTCCTCGGAATAACGAACCTTATTTTCAAAACAACGAACAACGAACCTTCGGAATAACACCTCAATAACGTTGGAATTAACGCACCCTATTTCTTTTTTTTTTTAATTATAGGTAAAGGGAATTGGTGTGTTGCGAAATTACGAACCTACAGAATAGCGAACTTTATTTCATTTTTGGACCAACACACCTTCGGAACAAGAATACATTCCTTGAATACTATGTAGTTTTTACTTCTTACATACTTACTTCGCGAATGAGATTGATGACAGCAAGTATAAGTATGATCCAGTTGCCAAAATGGCCGAAAAAGAAGAGAGCGGCCTCGGAGAATTCCCCCACCCAGCGATCCTCGCCGTTTGCAAGCCATGTCACGCCATCGGTGGCGTTGGCGAAGCGCACGTAGTAACTTGGCGGAATGACGAGGACGTAGCCCGTGAGCATGGCCACGAAGGGGAGGCAGAAGACCAGGGAGAGCAAGAAGAACAATCGTCCCGCCTTGCACCATTTTAGATTGATGAGGCTGGTCACCAGTGGGTGTGCAAGGAGGTTGGCCCGCTCGGCGGAGACCTGTGGCGAAACATCTGAAACTTTTTAGGAAAAACGCCTCAACCAGATCAGTATAATTTCAAAAATGCCACAGACAAACACGTTGTCAACGCATATGACAATGTTAAGATGACGTTTTGAATCCTTTAAAATAGTATTGAAATCTAAGCAGAGATTTTTATTTTTCATACGGATATGAATTAGAGGTTCCTTTCGCATTAATAACAAATCGTTACTAAAGAAAAGAAATATTATTCATCATTAATGTCTGTGATTTGCTCTAGATTGAATTCCTGGAATAAACTGGACGGAATTTTATTGATCTGTATAGAGCTAAATGTATTGGAATTAAATGAACTTAATTGAACTGAACAAACTTGAACCGGAATGTATTGATTTCAAACGATTTGAAATTGATGGAAGTAAGGCCATTTAATGAACTTACGAATGATGAATTGCGCATGATATTCAATATGACACCCAATGCGTCAATAACTCAAAGTAGATTGGCACAAAATGTAACTTTTAAAAGGTAAGACTCTATCACCTCTAGCCCTATTTCCATTTTGTTGGTACATTGCATTAAACTGAGTTAGTTTGAATAAATAAATTAGGGTCTTCTTCAACCTGTCACCACTGTGAGACCAGAGGGCCCTGTTGTTTCATTTCAATTCAATTCAATTAAACTCTATACTTCAATTATATATTACCAGGGGCGGATCCAGGAATTCTGTAAAGGGGGGGGGGGGGGGGCGTGACTAATATTTCTGGTGCCACTTCCGGATTTCATTTCATTGTTTTTCTTTTTATTTATTTTGTTTTTTACGAAAAATAAAGGGGGGGGGGCGTGCGCCGGTTGCGCCCCCCTCTGGATCCGCCACTGCATTACGATTACCCTAGGCATATGAGCGTAGCTGCTGCCAGGTACCGTTTATACACCTGAGTCTATACAGAGACAAGGTGGATGAAAACGGACATGACACTTAGTTGACGGGATTCGAACTCGGGCCCTCTTATTGAAAGTCAAGGATCTTATCCACCCGAGCCCTCTATAGCGCCCTCCACCGACCCAAGTTTGATATCTCACCATGATACTGAGAGGATGGTTGCGTGCGATGTCCTTGAAACTTGTTATGTACGGCGTCGCGTCGCCTGTCAGGTGCCCTTTGTCGTCATACTGATCTGTCGTTGTCGGGGTCGACTCCTTGTCACCAGGCACTGAATTGGTCTTCTTTCGAAGTCGTTTCCTAGTCATTTTGCCCTTTGGTTTTAAGATAAACGATGTCTCCGTTTGTTTGGATGGAAGTTCTCCGTTGCCGATAGCATCGTCAGCTTCTATACCATTTGTAGCGTCGATCATGCCTGTCTCCTCTCCTTCATCCTTGTATCCGTCTTCTTCATCTTCGTCTTCATCTACTTGAATGACAATTATCATGACTGTCATTGTCCTCTTCATTATATGATTATAGGCAGTATTGGCCTAAGAACTGAAGGAGGATTATTGTTTTGGCATTTTGGGCTCGATCCACCACCTTTTTTTTGGGCACCATTCAAAGGAATACAAAAGGTGTCACCACTTTGCCCCCCCCCCCCCCCACTTTTTTTTAACCCCGGAAGTGCGTAAGTGGCACTAAAAAAGAAATCGATAGAGACCTTGAAGTGTGAGCGCGGTAAGGATATGTTTGCGCTGAAGATTTTTTTTTTTTTTTTTTTTTTGCCTATCAGCTGAAGAAACCCGGAAGTGGTACATCACAGCAAGAAGAAGTTGCGCTAAAGGGTTTTTTTATTATTTACTTCTTAGCTCATGAAACCCGGAAGTGCCCTCCAACTTCTGAAAACGCTCCGTCGGCCCCGATCAAGTTTACTAGTTATGGTAAGCAAAGGAAGTACATGTAGCATATTATATAACAGAGGATGAAGAAATGGAGTACTAATTCTACGGAAATGGGAATTACGAATATTCAATATGACTACCAGGAGAATTGAAATAAAGAAGAAAAATATTCTGAAAGAGATTCATGGCTCCGCAGGATTAATTCTAGGAATTTCTGGGAAGAATGCACGTTCTTTGCCAATAGCCTTGTGTCTAGTTTTTAGGTCGAATGGGCGTTGCTTGAACATTCTTTTCACAAATCATTTCGTTTTGATACTTTCCAAGTACATCTAATTTGGTATTTATATCACAATATATATCGAGATTGCTGTCCCTCCGTGACAGTACAATTTGAAGTGAATTTCCAAATCCCTACCTTTTATATATGTTTATCATAATATGTTACTTAATTTCTTATTATCTCACAAAAAATAGATTAATATCTGAAGCCACACCTCTACCAAAACTATACATCCCTTTAAGCAAACAGAAATGGCAGAAGTCATTAGCTCAATATGAAAACTACTACAATTAATTCTGATGCCAAATGAGGAAAAGAGTGGAATTAAAACGACTTTGAGAGAGAAAGGAATTCAACCGGCAGAAGGCACACGTCAATTAACCGGATCATAATAATATATATAATGAGACATAGTCTTCACCATCAGGATCATTTGTGTTCTTCCAGTGAGAGAAGGAGTCTTCCAGAAGCTCGTAGTCGAACTCAACCCAGTAGTTGGGGTGTTTCCGCCCTTCCTGGGGATTGGGATTGTGCGTGATGCAACGGTCCATCACTTGCTCGGCTATTTCTGTAACATTGTTTGAAAAGGGACGTAGCAAAACATACAAATTGAAATGGCACTCTAATCGCAAAGTCGACTAACTTTTCAGTAGCTGAAAGGGATTCAATAATGAATTAATCACATACCATTATCATAGCACTCAATGATGTAATCAGTTGTCAATTAACATTATTATGAGCCAACAAACAACTTAATCATATGGCCAGTAGTTGATCAGTCGTCAGTACTAAAGGTTACCGAGCAGAATCTAGAGGTGACATGATCAACTTCATGTATTATGGAACGCAGAGGAAAAATAACGCTATTCACATACCTCGCCTGCCAAAAACCTAGAGAACCGGCAAAGTCTGGATAGTTTTAGATAAGAAGAGATTACCTGGCATATGCTTGATTAGCTGCCTCATTGGCGTTTTCCTTTTCTTCTTCTCACTGTCCCACCTGCAGACGGACATCAGCTCCTTCCACTTCTCATGCCTCACGAGAAAGTTTGCGATGTCCCTAATCCATGACAATTAGACGTGAATTAAAAGTGTATTTTCAGCGATACTGATGATCATGGTAACTGAAAAAGTGCACTCTTTTGTGGATGATAATCAGTACAGTGTTCAGACTTTCACTTGTCATTGCTGATTGATTTACCCAGAAAAACATCATGACTGTCAGCAATTATTATAATGTCCTCTGGAGGGCCCTGCGATTATTGACACGACAGCAATTCAAGATACCAATTTGTTCACCTTGAATGAGATGGACAGAGTATGATCTTAATTATCCCAGGGAAGTCATAATTGCTTTAACTTCTCTGAGACGCCAGCTTTGGTAAGCACCCAACCGAACGCCTCGGTAAGCATGAAGATCAAGGGCAGGTGATGAAGGTTCGTTAATACGAAAACAAACAGACGGTGTGTATACAATACTACGGAACCTTTGGTATCATACGAACTATATTTTATTCTCGGATTAACGAACCTCATCTTATTTTCGAATTTCAGAGCTATCTGAAGGATGGAGTCAAAAGAGGTCTTAGCTTTCGATAAAGTCTGAGCTTATGATAAAGATATTGATATATATCTTTATCATTATTGTTATTATAATCATCATTACTATCATTACTGTGTGTGTATACTTTGATAATATGTTTGATTACTTTCATTTTGTTGCCTCCTCCTGGTACACCTTTCAGGGCTCACTTTTTGCTCATCCCCTCCCCCCTTCCCCTTGCTGTTGCTATTTCACTCTTTCCCTTTCTTTATCCCTCTGTTGTTCCTTTTCTTCTTTGATGTTGCCTCCCTATTCATCCTTTTCCTTCAGTGGTTGCCCCATGATCCTCAGGATCATCACTGCCTTTTGTCTGTCCGCCCTCCTGCTCTAATCCCACTCCCTTTACCTGCTGGGCTCCTTGCCCATGACCTCCTACCCTCTCCTTTGTTTTCTCTTGTTCTGAGTACCCAGCCTGTCACTTACTGTTCTTGTTGTGTGAAGTCCTTGTGATTCCTTTCCATGCCTGTTTGTCATTTTGCCTCTGACGATGATTCTGCTAGGATCGAAAGCTCAGGCCCCTTTTGACTCCATTTTACTCCATAGGCTCGCCACTATTGGATAAGAAGTTTTCAGCTGCTTTTTTTTTTTTTTTGCTACACTATCTGAAGGATATAACTGATGACATCAGCGAAAGAAAGCGATATATGATTTCTATTTCCACAAAGGACTGAGTTATTCAGGCCATGCAGACCACATAATTATTCTCAGTGGCTGATATTGAACTGAGTACGTACTCATGTCTGTTGTCGATGGCGTGGTCGAGGCAGTTTAGACCATTTATGTCTCGGAGAAGAATGTCGGCCTTCTCGTTGTAGACGAGGAGTTTGACCATGTCGATGTGACCGGTTTTGCATGCGAGAAGCAGAGGTGTCATCTATTTGGAGAATATCGCATTTTCATGACATCATTATTATCATGTCAACAAGTAACTAAGGCGACAATATACAGTCCGACCTCTCCTATCCGGCCTCCCTTTATCCGAATCTCTCTATCACCCAGATGCGATCTCGGCGTGATCCCCCCTCCCTCCAATATAGTAATTACAGATGAAAGGGCGATTTCAAACAAAACTCCTACACAAACTCACATGAATTACATATCATTTCCGACATAATTAACATACATTCACATAATAAATAACATTTATTAGACAATCACTACCACCAAATCTTGGGCTGATAACGAAGAAAGAGTTTCAAGTGTACTGTATATATGTGGCTACCATTGGGTAGGCAGTTGCGTGTATTAAACATTGAGTCTCCCGTATCCGGCCAAATCCTTCATCCCGGTGAGAGCTGGTGTTGACATGTCCGGATAGGAGAGGTCGGACTGTAGATTCCACAAATATCATTAAAAGAGTAATGATAATTGCTCATACCCTTAAACAAACGGGGAAGTAAATAAAAATATAGTCACCTCACAGTACCGCTATAGGCATTATCGAAGAAAATCGTTATCATGATGATAAATGTTAATATCGAACTATCTCACTATGGTTCTTTTTTTACCCTTTATTTTTTTTTCTTTTTTTTTTAGCCTTAGCGCTCTCTTAGGGAGGAGAAGCTCTGGCAGCTGATCTCTCTCTCTCTCTCTCTCTCTCTCTGCCTACCTACCTTTGAGATATACATGTACCTGTAGCTTTGGGATAGGCAAAACATAGCCAGTCTTTTGGCTATGTATCCTGGAATCTGCTAAACAAAATAATGTACTCTGTCCCGCTGCAACAGAGTGGTGATAGGCCCTTCGACTTGAATCTCACTTGCTGGCTTGGACTGTCAACCTGAAGCAGCCACTGCTAGTTGCTGGTCAGGTCATGCAAACAGACTCTATAGTCTATGTTGGTACATTGTCCTATGAAGCTGGACCTCCACCAATGGAGGTGGTGCTTTGACTGTGAGCCTGGTCTGTTCATTCATTGAATTTGGCAATGGGATTCCTCAGCAAGTTGCTTGTCACTACTTGTGCTTATCCTGTTGCGTGGCCCGTGTATTTGAGATGAATCTATCCCGACAAAATCTTCACATGGGAATACTGTGACCAATAGATCACAGCCACTAAAAACAATGGAAAGAGAATCTGCTACATACAGCAATGCTACTGCAACCTTCAATATGACATTGGTGTAGCCGGAGATGTTGAGGCAAACCCTGGCTCATCAGAACACAAAGATAATAGAAAGGAGCGTGAAAACAACAGTATATGCGTCAGACATAATGCACAAGAGACAGTAGAGTACAGAGCAGCTCGCCTCGATCTCCACCATAATGGCCACGTACATTATTTTCCTCTGATGTTTGGGCTTCTGCGAAGTCAGTTGGTATCATTAGTGCCAAGAAGCCTATGGTGAGAGGTACTAGAGGAGGTGTCAAAAGGAAGGAGAAAGTAAATTCTCAACCACGATCCTTGCTTCTCCACAACTTGTGAAAGATCCGTCGTGATAAAGGAAACGGAAGAGAAACTACCAGTACACACTGTTCCTTAAAAGCAACAACCACAACAACAACAACAACAACAACAAAACAAAAACAATCTCTCGGTAACGATGATAACAAGGCTGATCGTTTGACTGACTAACTTTATCACTTTCAGTGAAGAAAAAACAGTAAAATCAAAGCTGATTGACAAATTGCCCTACATCGACGTAAATGAAGCACTGAATTGATCATCTCGACGGAAGAATTTCACTAATTTGAATAAAATCATAGCTGATCTGATACTTCCGAGTTCCGACATGCTCCCCGTCTGCATCGTACTGGAGGAGGAGTGACTGTCCTATTGGCATCCCCTACCAAACTTGCGAACGTCAGTGACAATTTATATTCACTCGAACAAGCAGCAAATGCAGAAACTAGGAACTTTGCGAACATCATTACCTAGCTCTCGTGAACTTCTTCAGCATGAAGACTTGGATCATTTGCAGTGTATGTTATTCTCTTTATTTTGTCCCTCAGCACAGCTGATAGCATATCGGAAATGAAGGCAATACACCATGAGGCACTTGCATCAGACCTTATACTCGGAAACCTGAGACTGATATCGAAAAGCTGGCCGATCAGTGTGACAGGTTTCAATGTTGTTGCCTCACGTCTGCCAAAGCCCTCGTATTCAGAATAGATCACAAGGGCAAAGACCCTTAGAGATTAGAAAGGAAATGGAGGAAGACGAGACTTGAAGTTGATAGACAGTGTTTTAAAAACTCAATCCAGCTTGTCTAGGACAAGATAAAGCAGGCAAAGGTATCAAACTACGAGAAACAGATCTCTGACAGTCTCAACCAGAGAGATGTATAGCTACAAAACAGATACACGAGATGCTTCATTATTGCAATGAGTCTACCTTCCCAACACATCGTAGCGACCAAGAACTGGCAGAGAAATGTACTTTTCCACAAAGATACAAGACATACGAGCAGCTCTTCACGCTTAATTTTAACTGGTGCACACTTTGATTTGTTTATAATTTTCTTTTTCTTTACACTTTCATATGAACAACTGTGCAGTGTATGTTATTCTCTTTACTATGTCCCTGGGCCTCTGCACCTCAGAATAGGCCTCTAGATCGATGATACACACCAGATACTGTAATCTTTGTATACTGGACTCGTCATGTTTGATAGTTCACTGAAGTCCGTCAGTTTTACAAAATCCCACTTCATAATGACATCCATCTTTCCATTCAAAAATGAGCTGAATGATATACCCACCCCTCCCCCATTTAATTGAGATTATAAAGTTTACAGCAAAACATACAAATATACCTTTAGCTTGTCAACGGCGTTGATATCAGCTTTAGCCTCTAGGAGCAGTTTTACTGTACGGATCCAGCCGTTCTCGGCAGCATAATGAAGAGGTGTTCGTTTTTCTGTATTCCTGCGATGCAAGTTTGAATCGAACTTTATTATATCCGCTAAACAAGTTGAGTATAATCATGTTGCTGACAATATTATTCGAAGGAGTCTATAGAGTGTGTTAGAAGGCATACCAGAACAACATTTAAATGGAACAAAAACCTGAAAATGACATTAGAAATACCATAAAACTAAACGATAAGAACATTCAAAAAAAAAATTAACTCGACAAGACAAAAGTCTACACCATGGCCCGACACCAGCGCTGGCCCGCTGGCCCGGGGGCGCTACAAATTGATGTCTGGCCACCAAATAATAGAAAACAATTTTTTTTTTCTTATGATGGCTCGATCGGGCAGCTAGAATTCAAAATTTAATATTTTCTTGCAATATCTGGCCACTACAATTCTTTTTCGGGCCACTTATATTTCAAATTCGAAGATTTCAGTGGGCGAACAGGCCCACACAAGGAAAAATTTTACGTTCTCTAGGAACAGGGGTGGTGGTGATCATTACCATTCTAATACTCATTATAGAATAAGATGATCTGCTGATTTTACCGCCTCACAAGCTCAAAGTTGACTTCCATTCCCAGCACCATTTTATTCTTCTTTGTCGGCATGAAAACTACAGGAAGAAATTATGTTTTTCCAGGAAGTAAACCGAATTTGTACCGACGAATGATGCGTACAGATTAGGTCATAAAATTTTGTTTCCTCATTTTTAAAGTGACACGAGCCAACTTTGCATTGAACCCATGCTTCTAGATGATTGTTATGTTCAAAATTGATGAAGCCCTGAACTGACAGGTGTATTCATTCTCTTGCTAATCTTCGCCTTTTCTTACAATTAAAGGCCTAATTTACCATTTGCAGAAAAACAAAAAACCCAGCATTAGTGCTTTAAAGTAATTCTCAAATGTGAATTAGGGAAAGAAACAACCAAAGATAAAATTTGAATCCATGCTATCAATGTTAAGTAATGTTGAATACACAAAAATGTGAATAAAAGTTGTGTTGAAAATGTTTCCATGCAGACTAAACCGTCTACAGTTACGTTTTAATGAGAAAAATACTGATATCTTCTTATATTTTAGGATTTGCTGCAAACATTATACGGTAGGATGTTTTGTGATACAACAGACCTACACTTATGTATACGATATCTTGAACATTATTTTCAAATCACCACTCCCAAAGGTAAATAGGACCTTTAATATCTAACCTCATAATAGTAGTTCAAATTGTCATGATTGTATAGGAAACAAAATATAACTGAGCCAGCATATAGCACTGTTCGATTGTCGTTTTGTTTCGTGTGTTATTGTTTTAGGACACTGTTGAGCCTTTTCAGTTGGATCTAGTCACTTACGGGGTGTTGACCTGGACCTTTGCCTTGATGAGCGCATCGACGGTCTCGTCGTGCCCGGCTTTGGCAGCGTGGTGGAGCGGAGTGTTGTCGTCTTCATCAGGGTCCTCGATCACATCCGGTTTCCAACGATAGAGAGCCAACACCGTTCTGCATAGCATGCAGGCAACGGGGAAGGGGAATATGAGGGAGGGTAAAGAAGTGAGAAATGTCGAGGGGTGATAGACGGAGTTGGAGGTATTGGGAGGCAGAGGGAGGGAAAGGGGTTAAGAGAGAGGTGTTTGGGAGAGAGGGGGAGAGAAACAGGAGAGGAACGCGCGAGGGGGTGGAATACAGAGGGAAAGGGAGAGAAAAAATGTGAGAACGCGACAAGTCTTCCCCCCTCAAAAAAAAAAAAAAAAATGTACGCGCAAAAATATTGATGCCGAAAGATTTTCTTTTGTTTTTGTTAGATTTAACTTCCTTCTCACTAAGCTTCATTATTCGTTTCAAGAAAACAATTCAAGGTATTTGTTTAGTTTATTCTGAATTAGCGTATTTGCACACATTGCTGCCTTGTAAGACAAGTCTCATTTTTTGTTTTTGTTTTTTTTTTCAAGTTGTAAGGCACAATATTCTTTTTCGGTTTACATTATTGTGATTAACATCATAGTTTCCATACGACTCACTCAGTGTGTCCATTCCTCGACGCGTGATGGATGAATTTGAAGATACTCTTGTTGTCCATACCAAGTAGTTCGTGGCATTTGTGGAGCATTAGCTTAGTCATAGAAAGGGGGAAAAAGACGATTCAAAGCAGTAATGTACGCATGATCACAGTTTCCTCCCTTTACTGCAAGCAGTGAATTTGTGGATCTTCACATGTACTATATGGGTTAAAGGGATTGTATAGTTTTGGTTGAGACCTAATTTCAGGTTTCTAACATTTCTTGGTGAGATAATGAGAAACCTCTTATGAAATATGAAAGAGCATGTAATTCTATGAGTAATTCAATGTTTATTTGATGAAAATTGGTTTTGAAATGGCTGAGATGTCCAAAATAGAGCGATTCTCAAAAAGTGTGGGACCCACACTTTATTACGATTGCTTTGTTTTACTTTGTTTTTGGATGTTTCACTCATTCCAAACCTGATTTTCATCAAATAAGCTTTGAATTCCTCTTAAAATGGTATGCTCTATGCTATATCATAAGTGTTTTCTCGGCATCTCACAGAAAGTTAAAAGCCCAATTCTCATCTCCACCAATACTGTACCCTTCCTTTAAACCATGATCATATAACAGTATCATTAGCTTTTCTTTCTGCGCGCCTTCCGGTCAGCTGAAATTCCTTTCACTTTTTTTTCACGCCTATAATTGCTGCTGACACAAGAAACCATCAATAGGAAGGAGGATTTGCACTCATATCCATTGCATGTTACATTCTAGGGAAAAGACGAAAGAAGATTGGAGGTCATTGGAGGTTGGAAGAGGAGGACGAAGATGAGATATATGGAGGAGATCATGAACTTAATAAAGATAGAACAGAAGAGAAGAAGGGGAGATAGAAAAAGAAGAAGAACAAGAACAAGAAGAACAAGAAGAAGAACAAGAACAAAAGGAAAAAATAGATGAACAATTAGAAAAACGTACTCTCTAAAAAAATCGAGTGAAAATTTTCACTCTAAAAAGAGTGAATACAAAAAAGAGTGAATTTCGAGTAAAATTGGAGTGAATTTTGAGTGAAAATGCTCATTTTCACTCATTTTGGAGTGACGTCAGGGATCCCTCGAAGATTTTGGAGTGATCCCTGACGTCACTCCAAAATGAGTGAAAATGAGCATTTTCACTCAAAATTCACTCCAATTTCACTCGAAATTCACTCTTTTTTGTATTCACTCTTTTTAAAGTGAAAATTTTCACTCGATCTTTTTAGAGAGTAATAGTAAAGAACAGGAAAACAACGGAGGAGACGATTAAGACTATCATGCTGACAAAGATCGCTATCTTCAAGATCTCGATCTTTTGCCATTGTGATCGCAAACTTCCCGCAATACTACTTGGGAAACTTCTCGCGAAACTTCCCACTCCACCTCCATTAGTCTACAGCTGTATAGGGATATCCCCCCCCCCCCCATGCTACCCACGCCAAACTTCTCGATCTTTTTTGCCTGTGTGAAATTTGTTTTCTTTTTCCCTTTGAACGAATAAGAAACGTTATAGATCGATGAATGATTTACCAATGGTGTGAAAAAAACATCGGTGATTACTAAACTCATTCAAGGTATAGACGTAACACGTGACAGAAATAACATAAACGAGTCCACACTATATCTTGAGGTCCAAGTGGGGAAAACCGTCATCAATGTTAGCTGTGTACTTGACGAGCTGGAATGACGACCTCGGATTAATATATAGTAGTATGTATTATCAAACTCAAACTGAAACTACAGGAACAACGAGTATGATAAAATATCTTGAGCTTATTGTCCACAATCGGTCACGTGGAACAAAATGTGGCGCTCCGGTTTAGCCTAAGGATTTACGGAGACGAATACAATGAATAGATGGAGAAGCCTGAAATGAAAAGAAGAGAGAAAAATAAGTAATGCTCGAAGATGTAAGACATAATGACGAAACAGAGGTAACTTTGGATATAGAGGAAAAAGATCTAAAGAAAGAATGTATTAGAAAGAGGACCGTTATTATCATGGTTATTACTAAGCAAGGGCACCGGAAGCGGGGAGGTGGGGGCACTCCCACACCCTCCGGCGCTCGGTACAGTCGCTTCGCTCCCTCGCTGAGGGAGGATCTCACACCGTCACATAATGTTCGCCCCTATGTTATGATCATAGTCCTTCCAACTGTTTGTTTCAATATAATTCGATAGACATTTGCTTTTAAATGCTCTATGAACGCGACTTTGGTACTCTGTTTTTACCAAAAGTCCCTATCAGCATACCGTGGGGGGGGGGGGGGGGGTATCCCCATCCCACACCCTCCCCCCGCTCGGTAGCCTTGCTCTCTCGCCGAAGATCTCACACCGTCACATTAATGTACCCCCGTACGTAACATTGTAGTCCTTCGCTCTTTTTTTCACTACGTGTAATTCCTTAGAAATGTGTTTTTAAATGCTCTACAAACGAGACTTTTGTACTCTGTTTTACAAAAGGTCCCTACAGTGGGGGGGGGGGGGGGGGGAAGATCTCCCCTTCCACACCCTACCCCGCTTGGTCACCTCGCTCCCTCGCCGAGGATGTCACATCGTCACATAGGTGCCCCGGCTCCGTCGAGATTTTGCCCCCCCCCCCCCCCCAAAAAAAAAACAAAAACAAAAACAAAAAAAAAAAACACACACACACACACACAGAAAAAACAACAAAACAAAACAAAACAAAACAAAACAAAACAAACAAACAAACAAAACAAAACAAAACATGTGTTCCGGCACGCTTGTTACTGAGGAAATAATGATAAACAAAAGGAATAATGCCGCATACCTTAGGGAGTAGAACAAGAACAACAAACCCCCATTACCTGCAAAATATCGGCCTTGTTTTCCTTTGCGGCCCATTCGAGTAGCTTGGCGGCGGGGCCGTTATGTCTGTCTGCCTGGGGATCACCTCTCTGGTATGCCTTAGGTGAGCTCATTGGGCTTCTCGGATTGTCATGATCATTGTGCAGGTAATATAGCAGGGCGACAAGGGTGTCGAAACTATTTGAGTTTGCCGCCGTCTGTAAAGGCGTCAGTCCCTCGTTGTCTTTAAGGTTTATGTCTGCCCGCCTGACAAGTTAAGACAATCGGCCAAAAGTTACGAGTGTTTTCATAATAATTATCATCGTCATGGGTACACATATAGGGTAATTCAATGATAGTATGTTACAGAATTCTTTAGTCCAGCTGTCCTTACCAAATCGAAGCGACGCTCAAAATCCGGGAGCTGTCCAATGGGCACGTTGAAGTGGTTGTTGCTAAGGGCCCGGTCACACTGCCCAAAAGTCGCGTAAACGCATGAATCTTGTAAGAAATTCGAGCCTTAATTACGCGATACATGCGCGGTTTGCGCATTTCATGAGTCTGTCTGACGTGGAACCTTCTTAGTTGTCCGCCGATGTGCGCCGGATCGGCTCTTTACGCGATTCCATATTTTGAGCAGCTCAAAACTCGGCTTCGCGTAAAAGTTTACGCAGTATTGCGCTATTTTACGTAATTTTTGCGTAGTTTGCATAGTTCTTACGCGAACAATGCGCGAAATATGCGTGGAATATCAGTGCTCGCTCGCGAAAATGTTGCCGCTATCGCGTTCATGCGCGAATCATGCGCGATTCAGACGCAGTTCATAAGTGATAATGCGCAGATTATGCATGGTTTTTCGTGGACCTCAGTCGTCGCGCACAACCACGAATTCGCCCTATTTGGGGCCTTTGCGTGCCTATGCGCTGAAAGTGCGGGGTTTGTTAGTGATTTTTGCGTGATCTTTCCCTAGTTCTTGCGCAATTCATTGGTGATTTTCATCGCGTAAATCGGACAAGCACGCACAACCAATTTAATTTCTTGCGTGATTCATGCCTTTACGCGACTTTTGGGCAGTGTGACCGGGCCTTTACTTCAGGCAATATTAGGTAACCTTCGCTTTCATACATTAAAGGTTCGCTTTCATACCTTAAACCCTGTAAAGCCCAAGCTATTTTGACCCCTTCCAGAACCATGGGGGGGGGGGGGGGGGCACATTCTGCCCCCCCCCCATATTGCTTCTTTTTAAATAATTTATCATTACTTATTTTATTTATTTCGTCATATCTAAACAGGATAGTCCCCTCAGTTTTTCAACTGCTTTCCAGGGGAGCCTGTGTACATTATACATGATAACACAATGGGATACAATATAGACTTCATAAAATCACATACAGTACACGTTTACGAGATTGACATAAAAACTGAAATCGGCATCTATAGATGAAGTAAATGATTCAAAAAAAAAAACCCCGTATAGATCGACTGTGTAATTACTGCAATGACGCATTATAAATAAATAAAAAATAGTAAGCAAATAATCAATGTTGGTGAAGGTGATGGGACAAACTATCACTTCCGAGGCGATCTGGATGTAGCTATCTTTCCGAAGCGCAGCTGAGGAAAGATAGCGTACACATTCAGATAGCCGAGGAAGTGATAGTTTGTCTCATTGCCTGAAACTAAAAGTTGATTATTTGCTTTATATTCCACATCTAGGGTCCTAGAAATTCCCATTTTATTCCACATCTGAAACCGTTTTAGCTGTCTTTAGGTATCCTTAGGGCTTAGGCTACGTGTGCGCGTAGATGACAAAACAATGAATTTGCTGCGCGCACCGCGCGGCACCGAAGTGAAAGTGCGTTGCACTGTGTAATATCAAGTGACCTAGGTCACATGATAGTCCACAGTGCAACGCACTTTTATTTCGCGCGTACTCATCTTGCATTAGGACTGTGTGGACTGTGTGGAGATCAGCGAAATAAAAAGGGACTATCAACATAGAGTGTGACGAACTTTTCTTCTCAGGTGATGTGATGGGCAAAACTACGCTTCATCACGTGATCAGCTCGGGACCAATCCTATTGCAACATTCTTAGTATGTGGAATATGATTTAAAATATCATAAAAGGGGTTAATGGAACCAAAAAGAAAAAAATCATAAAAAAATACAAACAGTGAAAAGAAATTGTTAAGACCATCAATTTATCACAATTGTATCATAATAAGTATTTTTTTTTAAATGGTACAACTCAACTGACGGCATAATTTTCTAAATCTTTTTTGAAGAGGGGCAAGTTTGTAAGAATAGTGGTAAAGTGTCGGATATAGCACTTCTCTGCCGCTAAGAAAAGGAAGTTCGCATGTATTCTGCCTGGTGCAGGCACAAAAAGGGGGCTATATGGTGCAGGCACAAAAAGGGGGCTATTGACTGCGTATATCTGGTATGGTACATAGTGGTATATGAGTGGTTGTAGATAGCCGGCACTCTGTCATTTAAAATCTTGTAAACCATTACACATTGCTGGTATTTAAGTCTTTGTTCAATCGATTGCCACCGAAGCGTTTTCAGCAGGCCGGGGAGAAGAAGATGAGAATTTATCGGCATTTAAGGCCAGCCGAGCAAACTTATTCCGGCATCTTTGCAATCTTTGCATACTTGCTTTAGTCTTGTTACCCCAGACCGTATAGCAGTAATCCAGACAGGGGACAATTAGAGAAAATGCCAACCAATTAACGTTTTCTAATTAATACGGGGATGAATTTTGCGGAGATATGCTTAATTATGTTTGGGATACTTTTTTTTCACACTAGGCGTTTTCACATCAGCCCGATATAGATCCAGGCTCGAGAAATTTTTCGCGATTGCGAGTTAGCGCGCTATTTCATTTCTTATTCACATCAGCCAGAAGAGAATCAGCCCGAATTTTTGTCGAGCTAATTCGACAGCTGAGTATGTGCAAACAGCATCAGTAATGTGTGTGCCCTCTCAAAAATTCCTCATGATCCAATTTTGTGTGCAGTTTGCCTCGATTGATCGGGTCACACACGCTAGGCATGATGGGATGCATCGCGCTAATTTCTCGAGTCGTTTTCACATTATCAAATAGCGCGCTACTATCCCGCTATTTCAGAAATTTCCCGAGTTGGACTCGAGAAATTTTCTCGATCAGAGCGATACAATTAGCGCGCTAATTTGTGTTCACATTATCAAAAATAGCGCGCTATTTCGCTATCGGGAAAATTTCCCAAGTCAGAAAATAGCGTGCTATTTCGAAACATCGGGCTGATGTGAAAACGCCTAATGTGATCTACGTGACTAGACCAACTTAAATGAGAGTCTAAAATTACACCTAAATACCTCAATAGGCGTTTTCATCAGCCCGTATGATGTTTCGAAATAGCTCGCTATTTTCTGACTTGGGAAATTAACCCGATCACGAAATAGTGCGCTATTTCATAATGTGAATACAAACTAGCGCGCTAATTGATCGAGAAAATTTCTCGAGTCCAACTCGGGAAATTTCCGAAATAGCAGGATAATTAATGTGAACTATAGCGCGCTATTTGACAATATTCGGGCTGATGTGAATAGGAAATGAAATAGCGCGCTAATTTGCGATCGCGAAAAATATCTCGAGCTTGGATTTTTATCGGGCTGATGTGAAAACGCCTATTGTTGCAATTGTTTCCAGACTCTCCTTTTGACAATATTTATTATTAATGATGTTAAGTTGTTAATTTCTTACTTTATTTCTTAACCCAAACACCATGACCTTTGATTTAGCAACATTGATAAACATAATCATTTGCATACATCTAGTGAAGCATGCGATTAAACTGGCTTTGATGATGTATCACCGTCATTGAATTGGCACATGGCTAGAGCACCAAGTACTGTACATGACCCATCATTTGAAATTTCTCAAGGCCACCTATTAAGAGTGCTATCTACCACAATGTAGAGAAATACATGGGACTATTCTGCCAAAATTATGTTTTTTCTTTATATTTCATAATTACAACATATTCTCCAGTTTATTTCTTCTTCTTTTATACCAATCATTTTTATAGTTGTCACAAAGAATTAGCAGTTTAAGTCAATCTTCAGTATTTGTTATGGTTGGAATTTCTGAAGGTCTACACATGAGGCGCTATCTATTACAATATAAAGAAATAAGAAATAAATGTGACCTACGATGTATTGCTTGGGATAGATACATTATCTTGGTATCACATTTCATATTTCCATAATATTGAAATGCTGATATGATAAACATAACAATGATAAACAAATGATGATAAACAAATGATACTACAGGTAGAGCTTTGGTGAATGAAACAAAACAAAAAGGTAGTCTTGGAAAATGCTGAATTTTCAATTATTTCAATCATATCTATTTTGATGCCAATTTCATGTCAAAAATAAAGAAAATGATAAGAAGACCATTTCAAGGTAATTCGCGATCAAAATGAGCAAATTAACAAACTACAGCCAAGAAAATTATTTTAAAATAGAAGATTGATTTACGATTTGCAGGTTGCCATGGCAACCGTAAACTGACAATCATGTAAGTCAGATTTTCCATCTTTTTTTTCAGTTCCGATTGCAATTAACAATATAAAAGTCGGTGAAATGGGGTTTCTTGGATGTGATTAGCCGAAGGAGCAAAAGATGAGGTAATTATGGCCCTGGAATGGTTTTCGCATTATTTTCTTTATTCTTTTTGTGACATATATAGGCATCAAATAATAATTATGTTCGAGATAACTGAAAAAAAAACCAGTTTATTCCAAAGATATGTACCGTACTCTTTTATTTTATGTCATTTTGGATTTTTCACCAGGAAAGGTTGAGAATGACTCCAGAAACAAATGATTAAATTTTGGTAGTGATCCAATATTTCTTTTTTTTTTGGGGGGGGGGGAATTAATGAAGGATTTTTCATATTTTGACAGGTATGGTCAATGAACTTGGGAGTTCAAGCTGCGCATTTTTGAGGTTTTCAAACGCGCACTAAAGTGCGTGCTCTGACAATGACAATGACAATAACAATGACAATGTTTTTTTTTTTCCCATGTCACTCAAATATAGAGTATGGGAAAATCGAATCATGACACAGTGTAATAACACGAAAACGAAGAAAAATACAATTTACAACTACTACCTTTGTATTTACATTATTTACAAATCAACAGTAAAGCACAATACATTAAGTTTGATATACTTGGCGAAAATCTTGAACGAAATGCGTTTGATAAACTATACATTATTTACAACCAACAGTAAAAACAATATATAAGATGCATGTATGGTATGAATGAAAATATTACATGAGTATGTATGTGGTTAATTAATCTATCAAAATATGCAGATGGGTTTAAAAAGATAATCTCAAATTATATTGATTAAAATTTCTGCTAGGCAACACCGGGTATTAGCATAATCATCATAATTGTTATCTGTATTGAGTTCAGGACACTATTACTATATGAGATTTTTTTTTTAAAAAAGGTGAAAAACAAAACAGTCCAAATAATTAGATACATAATACAAACAAGGGGAAAAAACCGACAAAACATAACTGTACAGTAACTCTAGTTTCTGCTAGGGCGAGGTGCGCCGCGCAGCTGAGGGCTTTTGACGTAACAAAGGCTTCTATATTGGGAAATCGGGTGATTTTTCAGCATCCTGTGGGTGGAAATCACTGATCTCTATGGAAGAGCCCAAAGAATTTTTCCGAAGTGGTGGAGAGGAGAAAAATCTCTTTGGGAAGAGCAAGATCATCTGTGGAAAGTAGCTGCTTGGCGGAGGTCTGTGCTCTCAGAGTGCTTTTCTAGATTTAAATTCTTTTTTCTTGTTTTTTTTTCCATTGGAAATTGTCACTGACCACTTTTCTATCATAAACAGCACGAAATCAATCAAGTGATAAATAGAACAAATAAACAGAGTCTTATGAATTTCATGACAGAGTAAGTGCCATTTTCGAAAGGAAATGTACGCAAAATCACAAAAATTGCGCCCATTTGCGCAGGACATGCAGTTACAAAAATGGGCATGGCTTTGTAACGGTACGCGCGGATGTTGCAAATTTGACCTCAAAAGTGCGCGAGACTCGGAGTGAAGAAAGTCAAGAAGGCTCCGCGCGACTGAGGCCTTCTCGCGTTGCAGCATTAACGCGGCTTCCGATTGGCGACCACTTGACGTATATTGGTAAAGTGTGACGGACAGCATTCGTCTTGTACACCAAGTAAAGGAGCTTGATACTCACTCTTCAATCAAAAAGTAAGCCACTTGTTGATGGTTGTTGGCGCACGCGAAGTGCAGTGGGGATAAACCTTTCCAATCCCTTAAGTTGATGTTCGCGCCCTCTGTACACAGCATCTTCACCATTTCCAGACAGCCGAAAGCGCAGGCTTCGTGGAGAGGAGTGATTTGGCTCTCCCCGGGGAAGTTGACCAATTTTTTGTCTCCTCCATTTTGCTCGCCAGTTTTCACTGTAAAAAAAAAAAAGAGGACAGACGTTTCCGAATTTTTCTTTCCCTACACCTCACTTTAGCAAAACATATACTAGTAGACGAAGTCTCATAAATACAAACACACACACACACACACACACACACACATACACACACGTACACGCACTCGCACGCGCGCACATGTCATATACAAACACATACACACAATAATATTACACCTGAAGACACATGTTGGGTTATCAGACTGATCTTTCTCATCGGTCACTCGTCGGAAGCAAAGTTTGTTAGTTTCGGTCACCCACCAAAGTGTATCAGATCGCAGTCTGATCAATCCTGCTTGTGATGGTCGACTATCAGATCAATATGACACATGTCACGCGTGATCCTCATCGGACGATCTTGCCTCATCGGATCATTGCTCGACATGTCTGACACTGACGTGATAGTCGACCTACACAAGTCGGATTCATTAGACTGCGATGCGATACCCTTCGATGGGTGGCTGGAAGCAAATAATTGTGCTTCCGACCAGCGACCAATGAGAAGAAATCTCTGTGGAATGGGGTATAAGCGTAACTTGTTTGTAGCAAAGTGACAAATGGAGTTCATCATTATACTTGCTGCCGCAACAGCCTCCATTTTAAGTCAGAGAGAAACAAATTAAAAGAGACCATGAAAAGAGTATGAGGGCATGGTCCTGTGCATGGTGGACCTCACCGAGTTTCAGAGCGAGTAGGACCAGGTCCTTGTGGCCGTTTCTCACTGCCTCGTGAATTGGCGCCACAATGTCCTGGTTTGTTTTCGTCAGCAACTGGGAATAAAAAAGAACATGGAATATTTTCATCGTACTTCTCACCAGAGTTGTTAGGCGAAAACGTTTTGAGAGCTCACACCGAGGAGAATGACTCAACATACTACCATACCAGCTGTTCTTTTAAATTTCTTACGGTGGTTTGCATTTATTGAAAGGAATTCATGAGAGAAAAAGCAATATTTATTTATCTATATTTCCGTTTTATTTCAACAGAGTAGTCCTTTCAGTTTAAAAAACTGCTCTGCCAAAGGGCCCTGCACAATAAAAAGATAATATAACATATATTCAAATACGCACCTTACAATAATAACAAAAGTACACATATCAACCAGATAGCCAAAAAAAAGAAAAGAATATGTCACAAAATAACACTATAATAAGAATACAGCAGGAATAAAAAGAGACCTAGAGAAATATAAAACGCGAGTTAAAAACATTGACATCAACAACAAATAAACAGTTCCCGGTACTTGGTTGAGGTCCTCCTGAATACTCCTATACTGGAGTTTTGACTGGAGTCCGGTGTCAGAGAAATAAATATATTTACTCTGTTTATCCTAAATAGATAAATAATAAATAAATAACCATCAGGTTAACAACTTGAGAGATAAGATTCTTCTCTGTTTTTAGATATAGGGAAAGATGACAAAACTTGTATATTGATATATACTATGAGGTAAGTCATTCCAAAGGTTTGACCCTTGATAATGCAAAGATCTCTTATAATTTTCCGTATATCATACGGGGTGTATTGCTTTTAGTGGGCAAGAGAGTGCAAACGATTCTTTTTTGTAAATACACTCGCACCATTAATTTACCCATAATAAGACAAGATACGTTTGGTATTGCTTCCTTTTTATAATCGTTTGCCAGTTTTATTGTCTTAAAAGAGTAGTACTGGGTATTGAAATATCAGTATTTAGTACCTAAAAGAGCATATCTATTTTGAGGCTTTTGTAATTTCTTAATATTGCAATTTGTACTTCTGCCCCAGATTACAAGACATGCGGCAAGATTACTGCAACATATGTAATTGAAAAGAGAACTCCCCGAATTCGATTAAGCAGGCGTCACACTGTCACTTTACAGTGACACTATAAAGGAAATGTTCAAAATTGGCTCTGGTCGTACAAACACGGGGTCATTAATGAGGATATTTTGACCGCCGACGGATCCATGATGTGAAAAAGAAATCAAGCTCAAGGAAGGGTGACGTCACACTCTTCCATGAATGACACAAGATGGCAATACGAATATGGAATTTCAATTTCGTGTGACGTTTGACCCCGACCTTGGTCAAAGGCCAATCTACAGACAAAGCATGCACAGAGGGTCACAAGATGGCACCCGCGCCAAACACGAAAGCTACAGGAAGATATCTCACCACTCACGGAGTTGCTGCTGGAGCCCGAGAAACGGAATAGTTAATACTTACTCAACCTTATAATAGTGGGCGGTTGGATGCTATCACTGTGTGTATTACGGGGGTCATCCTACGAGCTCAACACATGCGAGTCATACAATACAGTTATATACCATGCAGTTAGACACCGAGTAAAACAGGCTCATGAACTCGACACTTTAGGCACACAAAAAAAGTACAGGAGCTCGACGGTCAACGGTATAAGTGCACTAAGTTTTTTGGTGTACTGTCGAGCTGGTTGGGCGTTTTCTTCTTCCTCTTCTTCTTCTTCTTCTTCTTCATCTTCTTCTTCTTTTCCTGGTATCGCACTCGTGGGCCTTGTTCTATCACACTAGCTGGTGGGCTGTATGATAGTGGGCATGCAGTATAACATGAAAGTGTCAAGCCCGTGACGCGCACCCGTACAACGAGAGCGTTGATGCTATACTCAAAGTATTTCTATCACAAAGTTAGCTATATAATCCAAGAACCATTATATTTATATAATTTCATATTTTCTCACAAACAGACAGACAGGCACACACACACACACACACACACACACACACACACATATATATATATATATATATACACTTGTATATAAATATATATATATATATACAATGTATATGTATATATATATATATATATATACCTTTAAAACGCTTTATCCTTGCCAGGATAAAGCGTTTTAATGCCATTTTAGGTTTTAATCTCATATATATACAATGTATATGTATATATATATATATATATATATTACATACAATTGCGTGATGATTGCACATCATGGAGGTTGCATGAAACTCAGAGTTGCAATAAATATACGGATGAACCTGCAGTCAACCGCGGGAACTTGTTTAATTACTTCTGTCTATATAACTGTATAATATATATATATATATATATATATATATATATATATATATATATGTTTATTATCTCGTGAGAGACAGACAGACAGACAGAGAAATAAACTGATGTAACAGTGACAATCTTACCTCGTGCAAACATTCTTTCTCCTTCCCCTCCTCGATGATTCTGCGGGCAACCTTTTCGTTGCCCTTCCTGAAGGCGAAGTGGAGCGGAGTGTCAAAGTTTGCGTTCCTTACGCTCAGTTCGGCGCCTTTTTGGATGAGCATGAGTGCGACATCGGTCTTCCCGTAGATGCAGGCGGTAAGGAGAGCCGTAATGCTGCGCCGGTCCCGAATCTAGGACGATAGCCGCAAATCAGGTCGTTGCCGCACATGTTGCAAAGTTAAGAAGGGACGCTTTCAAGTATTAACAGATTTGGTGGGCAGTTACAGGAAATCTTCGGATTGTTTTCAAACTTTTACATTAATCGAACAACTTTAACTTGGTCAATGTGGTCACACGGGATACAGAGATCCAGGATTTTTTGTGGTCGGAATGAGGAATATCAACGTTTTCAAAATTTATAACAAACACAATGAACAAGGATACTGGGCCGAATGCATAAAACAAGCAATTGCTTGTAAGCAATTGCTTCAAGCAAAAGCACAAGCTCGTCTAGCTAAAGGTCTAGCTCAAGCAATTGCTTAAATCCATATGCATAACCTTTTGCTTATGCTAACACCTTTTGCTTGTCACGCACAAGCAATTGCTTGCATTTTCAACAAAAGGGATGCCACGCCTGTGCGAACACAAGAACAAAGGCGAGTGTGACAGCATGTAGTTGAAAAGGCGTGTGTGTGTGAAACATTTCCTGACATAGCAATAGAGCTATGAAATGGCACTCATAAATGCGCACACAGACGCACACACACATCAGACTACACACACACACACGTACTGGCTGATTCCCATCACTGCTTATAGAGATAGCCCGGATCTGCCAGATCTCAAATGGAGAGAGGTCTCCTTGCTCTCCACCGAAGTCAGACATCCTACCTGTTTTTCATCACATTTTGCGTGCTGACCACTGGACAATCCCGTTGTTGAAATGAAAAAAAAAAAGATATTACACTGCTAAAGAGCAATTTCTTGTAGATTTATACCACTTCTGCACGAGTGTGGTCTTTCTTGTATGAATCTTAGTTTGTCTCTTTGCTCTTGTTTTCCATGAGGGAAATTACAAAGCAGAGATTGTTGTACTTTCCGAAACGTATGAAATGACTATGGGCTACTGCCAACCCCCCCCCCCCCCCCCTTTGGGATTTCTGTGACGTAGGAGACCGGAGGTGTCTAGTGATTATTGATTCCGAGATAATTATATATGCATATACATGTAAATGTTTGATATGTTTGAAGAATAATTCAGTGATATGGATGATTTCTTTTCCTGCCAAGCAAATGTATATTGGTAAATAGCTGATTGTTTACATTTTTTTCTTGTCAGTGGGAGCTCTGTCCACTTCCACTCTCCACTGCCTAGTACGTGTAGCACACGTCCTTGCTTGTTAAATAAGTTCATGTTAGGCATTGTACACGAGGCCATGGCCTTGTGTACCATCCGCAACGATGTTGATTCTGTGTCATCTGTGTTCGTGTTCATGTTCGTTTCCCTGTTCTGTGTGTGTTTCATGTTTCTCTGTACGAATTTCGGTTTCCTTTCTTCTTTTAGGTCTGCATACCCCCACTTAGCTGCTGAGCTAGGACCAGACGGGAAGCCAGCTATTAATTCCCGAATGTATATTTTTCTTTAACCCATGGCTAACGCAACAAATTTTGCTTTTAATTCTTTGAATAGTGATGAATTCTATAACACAGTAAGGCACTCTGAATCTGATCATGTAAATATTATTTCCAGTGTATATGAAGATTACATATCCGATAAATACAATACCTCAACACAAGAATTTGAATATAACTTTGACTCAAATGATCCAGTCCAGAGTCCATCGTGTGTTTATTTGACCGAAAATCAGTATAAAAATCGGATCATGAATACAGTTGGTGAAAAATTTTTGTTAGCTCACTTTAACATACGCAGTATTAACAAAAATTTTGATAAGTTGCGCTTACTCTTAGAAAACCCAGATCATAAATCTTGCTCCATCATAGGGTTAACAGAAACATGGCTGAACTCTAATATCAGTCATTTATTTTCTTTACCCGGATTCGAATTTGTATTTAGAAATAGAAGCGAGAGAGTTGGTGGTGGAGTTGGTTTATACATCTCAAAAAAATTTAAATATATTATACATGAGGAGATTAGTGTTATGAGCGATGTACTTGAATCCCTTTTTATTGAATTGATAAATCCACATGGAAAAAACATTATGATTGGCGTAATTTACAGGCCCCCTCGTTCGAATTTAAATGATTTTTTGACTGTTTTGCAGGATTTAGTACAAAATCCCATGATACTTAATAAAGATACATTTTTGATGGGCGATTTTAATATCGATCTCATGAAATGTAACTCCCAAAACAGTTCAAAAGAATTTATAGAAACATTAATGTCTGCTTCGTTTTTACCATTAATCTCCAAGCCTACCCGTGTCGCCAGCCAATCGGCTACCCTCATAGACAACATTTTTTGTAATGTTTTTCCACTTCCTGAGTCTGGTATCGTCCTCTCAGACATCACTGACCATTTTCCTATATTTACTCAGGTACCAATTAAACTGATTAAACAAAATAATTATTATAAGCGTCGTAAGATTACTGCAGATAATCTTATAAGTCTTCAAAACAGTTTAAAAGAAATCGACTGGTCTTCTGTATACAACACTACCGATGTCAACTTGTCTTATGACTATTTCATATCTACTCTTACCTCCGAAATCGATAACCATATTCCCCTGCGTAACATAAAAAATAGATATAAGCAAATTCCAAGACTCCCGTGGATAACCCAGTCTATATTACGATCTATAAACAGGAAAAACAATTTGTTTTATAAATATAGATGTAATCCCACTGAAAAAAATAAGAAAAAATATGTTTCATACAAAAACACACTCACCAAATTATTACGTACGCAGAAGAAAATGTTTTATGTGAATCAGATAAGCAAATACAAAAATGATATTAAAAACACATGGAAAACATTAAAGAATGCTATGAATACATCTAACAATTCATCTAATATTTCCGAAATTCGGTGGGGCAATGCCTCCAGCAACACTCCCGCTGGCATGGCGGAAATTTTCAATGACTTTTTCTCTTCAATTGGGAAAAATTTTTCTCAAAATATTCCTCTTTCTAGTAAATCTTTTAATGATTTTTTAGATACACCTAACTCCAAAACTATATTTTTTGACCCAACATATAAAGAAGAAATAATAAAGATTGTTGCTAATTTGAAAGAAGGAAAAAGTCCTGGCCATGACGGAATTGACAACTATTTGATAAAAAACATAATTCCTCAAATAGTGGATCCCTTAGTACACATTATCAATTCATCGCTTACAACTGGCCATGTGCCAAATAGCATGAAAATTGCGAAAGTAATTCCTATTTACAAGAAAGGGGAGAAGGATGATGTCAATAACTATAGACCCATATCTCTATTATCTTCTATTTCTAAGATTCTTGAAAGAATAGTTTATATCAGGACAGTACGTTTTCTTAAAACCTGCGACATATTCTCAAACTTTCAATTTGGATTCAGGGAAAATCACAGCACAACACACGCACTACTTGCCCTCATCGACAAAGTCACACACGCACTCGACACACTTTCACACACAATAGGTATCTTCTTGGACTTCTCCAAGGCCTTTGACACGATTAACCACGGAATCCTTCTCGCCAAACTGTCTCATTATGGAATACGTGGAAAGGCCTTGGAGTGGTTCACGAGTTACCTATCAGAAAGATCCCAATTTGTACATGTCATGTCAACGGCTTTGACTCTCAAAGTAAAACAATTGCATCTGGTGTTCCACAAGGGAGTTTATTAGGCCCATTGTTATTCATTATCTATATTAATGATTTTCATAGATCCTCGGAGAAACTATCATTCATATTATTCGCGGATGACTCTAACCTTTTTTTTTCTCACTCTGACCCAAACATTTTAATAAGAACAGTCAATGAAGAACTGAAAAAGGTTATACAATGGATATATGCAAATAAATTGTCATTAAATATTAAAAAAACAAAAGTTATGCTTTTTAGTAATTCTTTAAATAGCCTCCCAGGCAATATAACATTTGATACTACTCCTTTAGAAGAAGTTTCTTCCTTTAAATTTCTTGGTGTTTGTATTGATAACAAGCTTTCATGGAGGAATCATATTGATAACATATGTAAAATTATATCACGTAACATTGGTGTAATGAATAGAATAAAACATTATCTTCCTTCATCTGCATTATTAGCTCTTTATTCTAGTTTGATACTACCTTATTTAAACCACGGGATTCTTGCTTGGGGTAATACATGTCAGATGTTACTTGACAAACTTCTTTTACTGCAAAAGAAAGCGCTTAGAATTGTTTTTAATTTACATACCCGAGAACATACAGATGCTTTGTTTTCTGACCATAAAATATTAAAAGTAAATGATTTGTATGTGTTTCAACTTGGCCAGTTTATGTTTAATTACAACAGTAACTTTTTACCTAAAATATTCCATGATTCATTTCATCGAAATAGTCATGTTCATAACTATCCCACGCGACGATCCGACGAATTTCATCTTCCATTAATGAGAACCGCACATGCCCAAAATACATTTCTTTATACCGGACCCAGACTTTGGAACAATTTAGATAATAGTTTAAAAGATTCCCCCAAATTTGTTACATTTAAATACAAACTCAGAAAATATTTACTTTCTACTTATAATCTTAGATAATTTAAATTGTTTTGATTTATGCTTGAGCCTTCACTTGTCCTGATGTCGCAGCACTTGGCGTGTTCTGTGTGCAGACTTCTCTTCTTTCTTCTCTCCTCTTCCTTTCCTGTCTCTTGTTCTTCGTAGACTTGTATTGTTACCGTCTTCTCTCCTCTCGGTACTGTCTCGCGTCTTACAGTGTTTTATACGTGTGGGTAATTGAATGTGTGTACGAACGTGTTGTCCTTGTCATATTTTCCCGGTACACGTGGTTCAGTGAGCAGTGTCCGGGCACTTGTTTATAGCATTGGTATTCTATATTTTTTCCCAACCGGTGTATCTCAAAATAATTACATGTATATTGTTATAGAATAGTATATAATTTACTCATTATTTGTCTAGCGATCCACGTCCGACAAGCTATGCTTTTTAGTGGATCACTATTTTCCATAATCGAATTTATTTTCCGCTCGCCCACGAAGTATTTATACAGTGTTTTCCTAAATATTGTACATGTTATATGTTGTTCTATAATATGTCTCGTATATATATTACATGAATCTTATGCAAACGTTTGAACAATATTTCATCACATGTATACTTTGTACTATGTTTTTTGATTTTCGATGATTGGAAATAAACTATGATTGAATTGAATTGAAATTGAATGTGAAAGTGATACTTAAAAGGGAACGTCCAAGTTAAGCAAAAGCTCAAGTTCATTTTACAGAGCTTGGAAAATCGTAAGCAATTGCTAGCAAGAACAAGCAAAAGGTATGTTTTATGCATATGTTTTTAAGCAAACGCTTGGTCTCTATTAAAGCAATATTGCTTGCGGGCAGCAAGCAATTGCTTGTGCTTGCTAGCAAAAGCTTCTGCTCGCAAGCAATTGCTTGTTTATATGCATACGGATTCGAGTAAAAGGCTTGCACAAGCATTGCTAGCGTTTATGCATCCGGCCCAATGACATGGCAGCTGCACATGAGTGGTGGTTCTAGAAATCAGACTTAAAGAAGAAAGTACGCGTAAATTCTACGGAACTGAAAATAAATAAATAGAATTATAATGATATTGCATTGTTACATTTCTAAGATAAAATTGTGAGCCTCCTGCGTCATCATCCTTGTTCAGAGTATTTTTGTTTTTGTTTTTGGAAGAGTATTGGTTTCCCTGCTAGTAAGAGGTCCACAGTAAATCCACAACTCTATACATAATTATAGAGCTGTCGATTCATGCACAGCGTGATGTAAATTATGAAATTCGTCTTGCCTTTTCGTTTAATTCTTTGGAGATTTAGTCGAGACGATGGACGTGACAGAGGTTAAACCAATAATATTTTATCGTTTAAATCGTCGTAGCAGAATTTATAGTAAATGAATAATTAATTCTTGTCATGAGAGGTGCACGTCAAAGTTAATGGGAAATCTAAAGTAACGATAGACTTAATAAACAGCTGTTTATATAGACGAGACAGAGATATTGTGAGAGGTTGACATGTTGATGTATAGTTGTGCTAGTCAAAATAACATTTAACCCAATCAACATGTTATGCCATTGATCGTGCAAAAGATGACCTATGTTACTTTTGATATCTTATGTTCCCGGGGAGAAGGGTTAGACTTTAATATACATACCTCAATTATTAACTCTTCACACTCCAGCAGACGACTTGCCGTTTCAGAGTTCCCATGAAAAGCGGCTATGTGAAGTGGAGTGCGCCCTTTTTTGTCTTGGGCATTTACCTTTGCACCACCGTTCAGGAGGATACTTATCACGTTATCGCCAGGAGTTTTCGGCAGCCTATCCCCCTCTCCGGACTGTGAGGAGGAGCAATTTCACTTGTATTACGATGAAAGTATAGTTCCGGGGCCTTACATCACACGAATCAAAGCTGTTATCATTTTTATCATTGTCATTATCACTAACAATATCAGGGCCCCGTTTTATCAAAAAATAAAATCGATTTTGAATTTCCTTACCACATAGTCTGCCATAGACTTACAGTTGAAATCAACTTTATAATCAATTTTAACTCTAGGATAGTAGTAGCATTATAGTGGTAGTGTTTTTTGATTTGATTGAGTTTTGTTTTTTGTTTTTTGTTTGTTTGTTTTTTAGTAATCATAAGTATCATGAAATACAAATGACATGGCATAGCAAACACTTGAAGGAACTGTAATGCAAACAATGCATGTTGATTGTGTTAACTCATAATATCCTTTCCCTCGGCTATCTGGAATTTCTAGATAAAATATGTTACGTATCTTTCACAATACCCTGATATTGATATAAATATAAATATATATACTCTTGAAAGAGTGAATTTTGAGTGAAAATTAATGTTCATTTTCACTAATTTTGGAGTGACCTCAGGGATCACTCCAAAATGAGTGTAAATGCATTTTCACTAGATTTTTTTAGAGAGTCGAGATATATATATATATATATATATATATATATATATACTACTTAGGTCTAGTCTTTTCTTCTGATTACTTGGATACGCTAACAAAAGCACTTCTAAACCAGGATTCTGTCACTGACAAAATCAATAAATTCTGTAAGTCCTAATCACCAACGGTTAACAAAAGACAATAGAATTCACCTTTCCCTAGACCGAGCAAAGCTCGCATTTTCTATTCAATTCAATTCATGCTTTATTTCATTTTTCGAAAAGAACATAAACATTTCACTTTCTTTGGTAACAGAGAATAAGGTTGCATAGTCAAGACAAAGTAAATTGAGAAAAATAAAATCGAAGAACCTTGGAATAAGAAATACGTTGTAATGAAACTTGACTGAAGTGATAAAGACGACATAATGCGTATCAAGACATCGAAAAATGGAGGGACCCACTAAAAAGACAATGCTTGTAGAATGTGGGCCCCTCAAGTACAGAATGTCAATAGAAATTGAACTGATGCAAAAAGGGGAAGAAAGACTGGGAATAAAGTAAAAAAGAAAAAAGTCTGGAAGCCCTCTAGGAAGATAGAGTATCAAACAGACATACATACTCAGGCGAGTAAACAGAAAACGAAACTGGGACGACGAAACTAATAAAGGGGGACTCATAGACAAGACAGAACGAGACAAGACAGAACGAGACAAGACTAATATAACAGGAAGACAATACAACGGACAGAAAGACAGAGCAGATCTAGTGATCCTCGACAGAATTCATTGAAAAAAATGATGGGATGCGTGAAAAGGATACCATTATATAGAAAAGTATAGAGAAATAGATGCAGAAATAATATAAATGAAATCAAACCTACTCTGTAGGTGTCTCAGGACAAGAGAGACGAGAAAATACGGTATATCACTTGTAAGCCAAGTTCTTCGAAAAGGAATTGAAATAAGCCAACAGGCTAATTCAATTCTGTGGGATCATAAAATTGCAATAAAGAAAACTTTAATCTTCTTTTAAATGAATATATAGAGGGGGAATCTTTTATATCATTATTCAGGGAATTCCAGTAAGTTGGGCCAGTGTAAATAAGTGTGTTCTTAGCAAACATCGTTCGTAAAAGAGGTAAATGAAATTCATTGGAGCGTCGAGTGGGATACTCATGGAATGATTGATTTCTTTGAAACATAGAAGCAAAAATGGACGGGAGTGAGTCGTTGCTGTACATGTACATAAATTGCCCCAATTCTACCGTTTCTCTTGATAATCCTGTCAAGCATGGTGATAACATGCAGAAATTCAGATGTGGAGATTGTAAAATAAATCATGAGTACCTTTCGATGAAGCATAGTTTTCAGCAACGGCATCCAAATTTGGCATTTTCAAATTGAAAAACATACTTCCGGTGTGATATATTTTGAAAACAATCCTGGTTAAAAAAAAACAAAAAACAAAAACAAAAACAAAGTGGTTTTATGAATCCCTGCATCAAAATTACCTTGGTCTGGTCTCTGTCCTTCCTGGCTGCTGCGGCGAAGTGAAGAGGTCTTCTAAAAGCTTTGCCAATGTCATCCGCATCTTCGCATCAACAGATCATTATAACAGGAGGGTTTAAAATGACAATAAAATAGGGTGACCATGGGGACAAGAATATTAGATTCCATGACATTTGCTTCAATAGTCATTGCCTCTGTGTAAAATATGCACGCTAAACCTAGCATAAATTCTATCCACTAACATAACGCTACCTTAATCAAAATTTGCACACCATAACTAAACCTAAAAACATCATCACTAAACCGAAAACCCTATCCCAACCCTTACGCTAATCCTGTAGTCCTTGGAGAAAATAAGCCTGGAGCAATTATCGGAGGAGGAAATGTCGTTTCATAGAGTGGATACTGTTGGAGTCAGTGCTTAAATTATAAGAACAGAATGTTATTGTCTCACGACTATCCCAGCTTTTCATTCACCAAATCACATGAAACAAAATGTCTAACTGGCAAACCTGTGATGTAAGAGTATCATCACTTCACCTAATTTTCATAAAGGGGCGGAGGCTAATGATAGTGATTATTGATCGTGAAAACAAGTACATGTAAAACATTAATATTCTGCCATGAAACTATTTTGTGCTTTATGCGAATCTCTAGTGAAACGTCTGCAGTTGTCTTTGTATGATATTCTTCCATTTGTGTGAATCAGGTTGACCATGGAGAGATTTTTTTTTTACCCATCGAGTCTTGGGTCTGCAAATGGGGTGCACGTCACGAGACCGACACCCACGAGTCATACAGCCCACAAGTTATACAACTCACAAGTCATACAGCCCACGAGTCATGCAGCTCACAAGTCATACAGCCCACCAGTTATACAGCCCACGAGTTCGACACTGAGTAAATAAAGCCCACGAGTTCGACATCAAGTAAAATAAGCCCAGGAGTTATACGGCTCACGAGACCGACACTACGCACAGAAGGCTCACGAGACCGACAGTAAGCAAACAAAGCCCACGAGACCGACACTACACTTAAAAGGTCCACGAGACCGACGCTACGCATATATACAAGGCTCACGAGACCGACATTACGCAAAAGAGGTTCACGAGACCGACACTAAGCAAAGAAGGCCCACGAGACCGACAGGATGAACAGCGCCACCTATAGACCAATAAATTGTATAGGGTGTCCTGATACTAATAGCATAGGAAGATATGAGAGATGGAAAAGAAGAGTTGCCATCTCCGTGTAACCCCATCAGTTGCCCCCCCCCCCCCCCCTGAAATGATCAGGATCTTGAATTGTGTTTGCATGGGTCTTTGTTTGTGAAAAAAAATGAACAAAGTACAGTAAAAGTGTGTAACAGATCTTTCCACAGTAAACCTGCGAGGGTGTTGAATCAGTATTAATTAGAAATAAAAAATTACGTAATCGTCTATTAAGGTAGCGTAAGGGATTCGGAAAAAATTAGATGCATCCATGAAAACAGCTATTGTATTTCACGAAAAAATGTACTGTTTGGAGGAGAATAACACAAGCCACAAATTGAGGTGAATCCCTGCGATATAAAACGTTTTAATCGGTAGCATTACATTACAGTTACAGAGAAAATTACAAATAGATCTTACTGCAAAACTTCCAAGCAGGAGGGTAGAAAATCTAAAATAGAATAAGTAACTAGTGAATCGGGTAAGAGAAGAGGTAAAAATTATATCCTGTCCATCTTCTAGCTAAAAACTGGGAAAGCCTATTAAAATAGCACGATGGCATTATCAAAGCTCTAAAAATAATTAATCCATACATCGTTCTTGCCCTCTTTTTAATTCATTTGTGGGGTTTTTTTTGTCTTTTTTTGGGGGGGGATGAGGAATACTAATTCTTTTATTTTTTTTTTTTGGGGGGGGGGGGGCATGAAGAATACAATTCTATTTTTCTACTTGATAACAATGTCGCTCCCTGACACACTTGCCCCCCCCCCCCCCGAAGTATGTAGAAATACATGTTTGATGTCGTTCATTAAAATTTACAAATTACAACCGCCAGTATGTTATTTTTCCGTTCATGGAACACCCTGTACAGGTGATTGACATGTAGATGGCGCTGTTTATCCTGTCGGTCTCGTGGGCCTTCTTTGCCTACTGTCGGCCTCGTGAGCTTTCTTTGCTTAGTGTCGGTCTCGTGAGCCTTTTTAGCTTAGTGTCGGTCTCGTGGGCCTTTTTTGCCTACTGTCGGTCTCGTGGGCTTTCTTTGCTTAGTGTCGGTCTCATGAGCCTTTATTGCTTAGTGTCGGTCTCGTGGGCTATGTTTGCTTAGTGTCGGTCTCATGAGCCTTTTGTGCGTAGTGTCGAACTCATGGGCTGTATGACTCCTGAGCCGTATAACTCGTGGGCTGTATGACTCATGGACCTATTATTGATGTCGGTCTCGTGGACCGTATGACTCGTGTTTGTCGGTCTCGTGGGATGCCCCCTGCAAATGGTTACCAGCTTGAATTGTCATCGCAAAATTGGCACCTCCTAACCTGAAAGGTTATAATCATCTTTATATGACAAAGATTAGATGGAACTGGTTATCATTCATTAAAGACGCCTAAAATCGTTTAAAAATACTTGGCAATCAAGCACAGGAACTTCAATCTTCTGAAATATGTATAGCTAACCGAAGAATCAAATGTTAAATCGAGCAATACAACTAAAGACCCGTTAGGGTGGGGACACGATGGAGTGGGAAGACTGACCCTACTCGGATATATTCGAGAATCCTTGAAGTGAGTTGTGTACAGCTTTATCACTGATAGCAATGTTAGTATAGGCAAATTTCAATTTCAATTTCAATTTCAATTTCAATTTATTTTCATATTTCTCGATGAAAAAATACATCAAATATAACAAAATTAAATGAAATATGATATCCAGCTATATATAGGAGACATACATAGAATATTGCAAATATAGAAAACATATAGTGGTCGATCTATGAAGTTTGGAATCTGTGAATGAATGCTAAAGAAATATGAAGGAACCTAAAAGAGAGTTTGTTGAGCGTAGGTCCCAGTTAAAATCGAGTTAAAGATTGAGATGAGGAGTACGGGTACAACAACGACCGAAACATGGAGAAAAACAAAATAAAAAGAAAGTACAATTATACAGTAATATAATATAGGTATTGAAGAATCCCGACTGCTTATAGAGGCGACCCTTTCCGATAAACCTTATGCACATATTCGCTGACACGTGGCTGACGAGCGCTATTCGTGATTTTCGAATGTCCTTATAGTGGACAGCGAATTCAGTCGGACCAAAAATGTTTCCACACACGCCATAGTGGCTATAAGAGGCTCTTTAATTCTTTAAACGAAATTGAACAAAGAAATGTTTCAATTTGAAGAAATCATGTTACTGTATACTGAAATAGATAGCAATATCTAACAAAGGGATACAGCACCAAACTACAGAACATTGGTTCTGGGGTTTCATGTTGTTGTCGGTAGGTTTTTTTTTCCTTCCCCGACTTATCTTCTTGACATTAAACGCAATGTAGACTTGGAGAAACCTGAATTGCATAATTATAAGGAAAAAAGGACATAATTACCTGCTCCCCGGTTGACCAGAAGCCTGACCATCTCCACGTTGTCTTTCTCGGCTGCATAATGGAGGGCGCTGTAGTTTTCTTCATCGTGTTCATTGATCTTTTTGTTGACAACATCGTCGTCGAGTTTATCGAGTAGGTCCTTGAGTTCGTCCAGATGTCCAGCACTGGCGAGCTGTGAACAGGGCAATGATGGTGGTACTTATTCGGAGAGTTACACCAGAGTTGAAAGAATCATGAGAGTGCGAGAATCAAATCCTAATGTACATTACCCATGCACCCCGACAGCTCCCTCCCCCCCCCCCCCCAAAAAAAAAATAAATAAATAAAAAAATAAAATATATATATATATATATATATATAAATGTATATGTATCTGAACTTTCCGCCCTGATAACTTTCAATATGATTTAACAATGTAAAATGCTATCTAAAGGTATGAAACTATTACTTGTTACCTACATCATCGTGCAGAAACCCCCATAAAATTGCTGGACATACCCGTGCTCCGTAGGCGCAAGGAGCATGAGGAGTATAACAGAAGTACTAGGGAGTAATAACATGGGCGAAACCGCCCATCTTATTACTCCCTAAAACGCTCGAAACCACCCGTCTTCTTTTTTTTGTATGTGTGGTTTTATGCTGTACCATATCAATGTTTTCATATAGAATATATAGTCATGTAATTTGAAAGAGGTCAAAGGTCAACAAAGGGGAGTTTCTTGGGTTTTTTTTCTTTCTCTAGCACCTCCCTGATAGCCCCTGCCAGTTGTGAGCAAAACATTTTCATTCATAATCATCATGCATGCTAAAAGCATTCGAGTGCCAAACTTGGAAGAAACAAACCATGTTTCTGTTGTATTCATTGCTGCATTCTCTCAATCCACATGTATGTAGTTGGGTTGACCTTTATACAAATGATGCACAGGATAGAGTGCGTTAGTGTAGGCGTAGTGCACTCGAGGGTATTTACAATTGTGAAACATGCACGAGGCGAAGCCGAGTGCATGTTGCACTACATTGTAAATACCCGAGAGTGAGCTACGCCTCCACTAACGCCACGAAATAATCCTGTGCATCATTTGTTTTATAAAATGGGTCGAAAATTCGAAAACTAACATCATTTTTCAGCGTTTTTCACGTACCTTTGTGGGTCAAGACGTCCGAAGATGTTCGTCCCAAACTTTTACGCACGTCGCACTCGCGGAAGTCCCGCACATACAGTACAGTGTGTATAAGTATAATGGGGGGTTGGGTTTCCGGACACCCGCATGAAAACTTACTTATTTTACATAGAATATGCACCCTTTACCTTAAAGACTTGATATAGACTCCTCATATAGGCCTACTAGACAACATACTCTGAAAACGGCGTGAGAATTAACCTGCTAAATCGTTGGATTTGCTCTTCAAAGTGACTCCATGTACGCGTCCGGTCCCATAACGCTTGGTCTACTGTACTCAAAGAGATTATACCTATAGAGTAAGTAGTCGCCATACGCATGCGTACAAATAGTGCGTCCAAAATTGAAGAGGGAGCGCACACTCAGCTCCTGGCACTGGATCTAAGTCTACGTTCAAGTCATATCTTCTCATATCATATCTGGAATGATTCTTATTCTTCATTACACATTTTCATTTTCAGAATCACAATGTCGTTAATTGTTTGAATATTAGTTTCCACGATGGTATCACATCATTTGAACCATTTGGTAGAGTCCAGACTTTTTTGTTGTTCGCAAAATAAAGAGTGGGAACTTGGGTGTAGACTAGACAGTACTTGAGCATTATGACGTTTGTTTCGCGTACATTCCCACTCAAGCCATAAAATCAAACAACCTCAGCACCATTATGACGCTTAAAGATGACCATTGTGACGTCACAATAAAGCAACGCAAGGTCACTGCGCCGAATATTCAAGTCGAGCGCATTAAACAGTGCGCTGCCAGGATTCGTGCAATGGCGGCTCCCACAACGGGAAATGGCAGCTACCTCGCGCGGCTGCCTCCCCACTGGACTACGCCCTCTTGTGTTATAATCTCTTTGACTGTACTGTACAAAGTGTACGTATAGTACAGTATACGTACGTACGCCACATATGTTATGCACAAGGGAAGACAGGCCGGCCGGCCGGCAGCCCGAACTAGAAGTTGTTTACAGGATTGACAGCGCGTACGCGTATGCATGCAATTCATCAAAGGAGCCGCCGCGCGCACAGACGATCGGCAATCTACCATAGGATTACAGGCAGTGCAGTTGTACTGAAGTAAAGGAAGGAGGTGTGTCTCATTTCAGCGCTTCCTATTGGCTACATTCTTGAACCCATTTTATAATGTGCAATAATGCACGCACATGATGTATTTGCCATTGACCTCGCTGTGTTGCGTGCCGAACCATGCACACGCGTATATCGTAATATAATGGGAGCATACAGGTATTTTCCCGTTTTTTCCACCTGGACGAGCATTCTGAATTTCACTGAGGTCACTTTTGGAGTATGTAACATAGACAAAGATCTTCGGAGGTTTGAGAAAGAACAAAAAAAAAAACCACAATAAGCCCTTCAACTCCGAATTATTATCTTTTAAGTCTAATCATAACTTTTGCTTACGCAATGATAGCAGTAATGATAAAAAAAAAGGCACAGCAGATTTTACAGACGGGTAACAAAATAAACTTATAAACTAATCCACTTCTGGGGGTTGTCATTATAGGATTGTAAAAGGGAAAACCTCAATCTCCTTTTAAATGAGCATACAGAAGAAGCAGATTTTACATCAAGGTTCAGGGAATTCCAGTAATTTGGTCCAGGGTAAATGAATGTATTCTTTGCTAAAATCGTTGGAAGAAGTGGTAAATGAAACCCATTAGAGCGTCGAGTCAGTTTCGTAACTACGGGGGAGGGGGGGGGGGGGTACGGGGGGGGGGGCACCCCCCAAATCCGCTGGTTGAAAAAAAATACAATAAAAAATAAACTTACCAAAATGGTAATTCAAGGGTTAGTAAACTGCTTTTGCAATCGACATAAAAAGGTGATCAAGAAATAAGATGTTTTTCTAATATTTCTTTTAACCATAATTAAAGAGGTATATAGTGTGAAACATTGTTCAAAAAGTCCGGAGCCGACAAAAGATTGTGATTCAGCGTGATTCCTGGTTGGCATTCTGCATGTAAGCAGGATGTGCGCAGTGTACTCAGAACATCCGAAAGGCAAAACGCAAATGAAAAGAGTCGCTGCAATGTTGCGCAATGTGATGTAGAATGAACACATTTGTACCTTACGCTTCGTTATATCAAAGCTAGATCATTGATTTTGAATTTTTCAGCTCGCTCGCTTCGCTCGCTCGCATTTAATCGTTATGCCATGTTACTGCCAGTAATTGCCAGCTCGGTGCGCGCCCCCCCCCCCCTTAATTTCAAAAGCGAAAAAGTATAGCTACAAACGGCAGTTTTGGGACTGTAAAATGTCAAAATTTTCAAGCTCGCTGGCTCCGCTCGCTCGCATTTAATTGTTACGCCATTCTCCTGATGTCACTGCCAGTAATTGCCACCAGTTGCGCCCGATGTGTCCCCCCCCCCCCTTAATTTCCAAAGCGAAAAATATAGCTACAAACGGCAGTTTTGGGACTGTAAAACGTCAAAATTTTCAAGCTCGCTCGCTTCGCTCGCTCGCATTTAATCGGTATGCCATTCTCCTCATGTTGCTGCCAGTATTTGCCAGCAGTTGCGCCCGGTGCGCCCCCCCCCCCTTGATTTTCAAAGCGAAAAAATATACAGTGTAGCTACAAACGGCAGTTTTGGGACTGTAAAACGTCAAAATTTTCAAGCTCGCTCGCTCCGCTCGCTTGCATTTAATTGTTATGCCATTCTCCTGATGTTGCTGCCAGTATTTCCCAGCAGTTGCGCTCGGAGAGCCCCCCCCCCCCTTAATTTTCAAAGCGAAAAGATATAGCTACAAACGGCAGTTTTTGGACTGTAAAATGTCAAAATTTTCAAGCTCGCGAGCTTCGCTCGCTCGCATTTACTCGTTATGCCATTCTCCTGATGTTACTGCCAGTAATTACCACCAGTTGCACCCGGTTGATTTTTGAGGAACATATTCAAAATTAGGTGGAAGTAAACTGTTATCATACATGTAAATCAAAATAATGCATTCATTTTTAATGACTTATATTTGAGGCAAACAATTCATTTGTATGTGAACGTATGGGAGAATTGCAAATGATACGGAGGGCTTTCTTTTGCAGTAATAACACTCTAGTCAGGAGAGCCTGATAAGTATTGCCCCCAGCTAAAATGCCATAATTAAGGTAAGGGAGTATCAAGGAAGAGTATAAGACAAGTAATGTTTGTTTGTTTGTTTGTTGTTGTTTTTTTGAGGGACATAACATTTCAGTCTATTCATAACACAGATATAATCAATAAGTATTTTCCAAGAAAGTTTATTATCTACCAAAATACCATGAAATTTAAAGTGTGATACACTTTCTAAATTGCAATAATCCTGAACCATTTCTGAATTCAAAGAATCGACAGTATTACTGAAAAGAATATATTTTATTTTTTGAACATTCAAAGACAACTTATTGGCTCTGACCCAATAGGTCATTTTTTAATTCAGTATTCACTTTTTCAACAAGAACATCAATATCATTATGGGCAAAAAGACACTGGTAACATCATCAAAATGTATAAAGGAAAGTACCTCAGACACGGAAGAAAAATCATTGATATATTTTGAATAGCAGCGGCCTTAAAAGACTTCCCTGCGGAACATCACACTTGACATCTCTTGTGATTGAATTATCATAAGTAATAACAGTAATGTTTTGTGTGAGCTATATTAGATAACTCTTGAACTACTCCGAGGACTTCCGCGTATTCTATAGTGTGATAATTTGTGGAGTAAAATATCATGATTAATTGTATCGAAGGCCTTGGAGAAGTCCAAGAATATACTTATTAAATGAGATTATCCTATGCATTAATGACTTTGTCAATAAAATGAAGAATTGCGTGAATGGTGCTATGTTTTTTTCTCGGAAACCAAACTGAGAATTTGTTAATATTTTATGCACATTAAAAATATTGTGATTTCTTATACTTTGGACAGTTAAGAGAACAAAGAACATTGACGGTAATTAGTAACATCCCAATTATTGCCTATCTTAAATATTGGAATTACTTAAGCCAATTTCATTTTATCATGAAGCACACCATTAGAAATTGACAAACTAAAGATATGAACCAAAGGATCTTTAACTGATGACATAACACCCTTAAGAATGCAATTATCTATATCATCATGAGCAGAACTTCTTTCGTTTTTTAAGGAGGATATAATATCAATGATTTGTATCTGTTTGTTGGAAGTAAAAAGAAAAATAAAATTGAGGTTAAGCTGACCCAAAAATTCAGTAAAATTCTGTTCTGTAGCCGGGATACCTTGAGCAAGCGTTTCACCTATTTTTTAGAAATAAAGATTAAAATCATTTGCGATATCAGGGTCATTAATTATTTCATCATCCAATTTTGTTTCACCAATTTCATTTTTTTTTTATTCGGAGTATTCATAGCCTGTTTTAAAACTTTCCAGGTATTCTTCATATCAAACTTCAATCTCGACAACTGCTGTGAATAATATGACTTTTTCTTTTCCAAACGAAATTCATTTTAGTGAATTCATTTTAGTGTGTTTTTATACAATGTGTATCTGTTCTTTGCAAGTTCAGTTTTCTCCGTTTTGTATTTAAAATAAAATCGTTTCTTTTTTAATCGATGGAACGAAGAAATGATTTTGAAATCCAAGGTAACTTAGGTGTCTTTTCATAGTCCATTTTATTTTCTTGCTTTGGAATGATATCATTCAAATGAAAATTAAAGATTTCCATAAAAACATCAAAAGACAGGTTTACATCATCACTTTCATAATTATACTCGTGACCAATCAGCATTGTCAAGAGCGACAATCATGGAGACTGGCTAATTTATCACATGAGACTCTACGTTTGAATAAAGGAAATGAAGGTTTTGCATCATTGATTAGAGTTGTCAATGTAAAATGGGTCATAATTGGAAAATGGTCTGTCACATCTGCAAAAAAAAAAAATTATAAATGAAGCGGGAAGAGGTAGGACTTATTATTACAAAAACAAGTTGTCAATTAGAGTAGCAGAGTGATGCGTGCTTGCGAGTTTTCGTAAGCACGACGCAGCCGGTAATTGAGCGTGCGGTGTGCAAAATTTGCTTCTGCGCATGATCAAATCCGAGGAACGTCCCGTCCTAGGGAAAACGAGTACGGTACTCGACCAAAATAGCGTTTGGTCCCGATGCTGGGCAGGGGTGAGCCAGCCAGCCAGCCAGCCAGCCAGCCAGCCAGCCAGCCAGCCAATCAGCAATCTTGTCCCCACGCCTCCGTCCTAATTGACAGCTACGGGAGAGCGAAACTGCTTTAGATATGGGGACGGGAGTCTGGGTACGGGGATTGTCACAGCTGATTGCTTCCGCGTATTCTCGGTCTTCCCGTCGTGTAGCGAAAACTACTTAGTTTCGCTTTTTACCGGACGGAGGACAAGATCGCTGATTGGCTGGCTGGCTGACTCCTGCCCAGCATCGGCACCGAACGCTATTGGCCAAGTACTAGTACAAGAGTACCTTACTCGTTTTCCCCGCAGGACGGGACGTTTTTCGGATTTGATTATGCGCAGAAGCAAAATTTGCACACGGTACGCTCAACTCCCGGCCGCGTCGTGCTTGCTAGAACTCCCTGACCACCACCACCACCACCAAAAACAACAACAACAAAAACAAAACAAAAAAAATTGCTGCTGCGGAGAGGAACTTGGAGTGAAAGAATGCAGGATAAATTGTGCAGGAAGGGTCAATAATGATGAAAGAGAAGAACACACAACACACAACAGGTGAACGAGGACACAACGAGTGTCTCGGTGGGCTTTCGGGAAAAAAAAAGACATACAAACGCGAAGAGTTCGGCAGAGAATACAGAGAAAAGGGAAAGGAATTCATATATTTCAGATTGTTTGAATCAGCTAAGTAGGTAATTGTAATGTGAATATCGATACACATTCGTTGGATTACCGAAATTGTAAAATGCAGTGGAAGAAGGACGATGCCAATTACAAGAAGAAGTGATGGAAACATTGGTAACAACGGGACATTTGAATAAGCAATATCGCATGCCCCTTCCAGGCATCCCCTCCAAAAACAAAGTAAAACAAAGGGATCCTACCAAAGGTGGGTTCCACTTGTTTATTAGGATCGCTTTGTTTTGGATATCTCAGCCATTTCAAAACAGATTTTCATCAAATAAACTTTAAATACCTCTTAGACTTGCATGCTGTTTTATATTTCTAAACTGGTTTCTTGTTTTTCCCACTAAAAGTTGGAAACCTGAAGCCCCATCTCAACCAAAACTATACCATCCATTTTACCATGGCAACAATAGCAAAACTGCTACAAGAAAAAAAAAAGAATATTAATCGTACGTAATTAGTGTCTAAAAAACAAAGGAAAAGGTCCCTTGAAATTTGAAACAGGTTTTGATCTCATCTTTTATATTTTAGAATTATTCACACAATGAGGAAATCGCGGGTCGGAACTAGTTGATGTATACTTCTCGCTTCTGCGCCGCGATGTATACAGCTGTCTCTGGCGACCTGAAATTAGCAACTTTGTTTCAAATATCCCTAATAGAGCACAGTCAGTGTAATAATATTTCTACAATGCCATTCTCTTCTGGTGAACCGTCAAAACGTTCGACAACAACGTTAACTGATTTCTTAACTTGTTTGATGTCGAGAACCCTTTCGGTGAGGGCAGTGACAACAATACTGATGAAAACGGAGTAAATCCGGGGAGGTTATGAGAATTAGAGAGGAGAGCAGGGCAACCTCAGAACTATCAGCATTAATTACTAACGCTCCTTTGATAACATGATTCCCAGTTCTGAGGATGCACGACAAATTCGCTACCTTAATAAGGTCAAAGGTGAGTATACGAAATTTCACAAATAATAAAGGAACAATGTTCATGTACCATTATACTCTGTGAAGTATTTGATCCGACTTCAAAAATCAGAATAAGGGCAAGAATCTTGCATCAAATCTTATATACATTTCCATCCTCTCTGAATAGAAATTTCGAATTTTGTCATGAAAATCTATACACGAAAACAAAAATTGGCATTTAATCATTAGAAAAAAAAATGAGATGTGCGAAGATCTAGTTCATTGCACTCTATGAGATTACCTGAACAATCGATTTTTCCGCTTCTCCAGCAAGCCACACAGAATGATCGTTGTTTGAAAGACCGCTTTGCAACATGCAGCTTTCGTTCCAATTATTGTCTGCTCCCAGCGGCTGCTCCTGAGCAGCCATGGCGCAATCTCGATCTTAACCAATGTTGGAAAGCGTCGAAAAGCAAAGTACAGCTATAGGTATAGCGAAACAGGGAGGTGGAAAGCCAAAGAGACCTTTCAACCTTGGCAGTACAGGTCCTAAATGCGAAGGGTGCACAGGTGTCTACCAGTTTAATCAAGCTGCGTTTGCTTATCCCTTGTATACAGGATTTTTTTTTCATACAATATATTTCTGTGTAATCAACCGTGACACGCTTCGAGTTTTCGACATTCAGTGCACCACACACACAAAAAAAAGGGGGGGGGGGGGGAAGAGGGACATTCTGAACTTGTTTGCCCTACGCAGTCTACCTGGAATATTTTGTTTGCTTGTCAAATCCGCCTTTATGGCAAAATCCTAGCTTTTGTTTCGTTTCGGCTTGCAGATCCTGTTACCAGCCGCACAGATTATCATTTCATTTTCCGTTTCCGTTTCCGTTTCTGTATCCGTATCAGTTTCAGTTTCAGTTTGATATGAACATTCCATGAAACGGGATATACTTCTTGGTAATGCAAAATACATAACACGCACAATTATTATGTCTCGTAGATAAAACACAGTAAATATTGAATGTATCCTACATTAGCAATTATTATGTTGATACATTTTGTATTGCAGATGCAAAAGAACAGAAAAACATGAAGGGATTCCTAAGAAAAGCTGTCAAGCTTGTATAGAAATTGTAACTTTCCAAGGAAATATGAATTCTCTGCATTATCAACATTGATTATAGAGGCCTGAAAATGATTCGAATCTGACTGAAACGAATATTCATATCATAACAAAACAGCACTAAGCAAAACTTGGGCAATTTTTCTGCATTGAGACACAGCCATTCTGTATAGAAGTAGTGCAGTGTAGTTTGTCAATTTTAACTCACTATTATGCACTGTATAATTCCCTATCATATGCATATTGCAAACAGTGTATGCAAATTAATAGTAAGAGCAAAGATAGTAGAGATAAGCGTCTTTGAGTAAGAGTGTACACGTTCTTTGTTATTCGTATATGCATGAATGAACGTGGAATTAGGCCTTTACTAACTGTGTGTATATTTCAGATATTTCAGAGGATGTCTGATAGAACAATACCAGACTCGGGAATAGGGAGAATATTACAAAATATATATATATATTATCTATTAAAGTGGCAGATCGGTCAGTAACACGTCAGTTAACATGTTTATGCATGTTCTCCAGTTCACGAAGCACCAGAGTGCAATAAATTTTGTACAATATGTATTCGGAAATCACCAACACTGAATTACTGCAATGTCTAGGCTCTTACCCGTGTGCTATAATAGTTGCCTATGTAATTCTTTGTTATTATTTGCTATTGAACAAGAGTTTTGATGTCTATCAATAAATCATTGTACTCTCTAAAAATAATCGAGTGAAAATTTTCACTCTTAAAAGAGCGAATACAAAAAAGAGTGAATTTCGAGTGAAATTGGAGTGAATTTTGAGTGAAAATGCTCATTTTCACTCATTTTGGATTGACGTCAGGGATCACTCCAAAATCTTCGAGTGATCCCTGACGTCACTCCAAAATGAGTGAAAATGAGCATTTTCACTCAAAATTCACTCCAATTTCACTCGAAATTCACTCTTTTTAGAGTGAAAATTTTCACTCGATTTTTTGTAGAGAGTAAGGAAAAGCCTTTCTTTGTATCTATTTTCGCTCGATTGGCGTCAAATCTGTGTGGATGCATGAGGATTCTTACTTTTTCTTTCCTTACTGTTATATTTTACCTGTCCATCATTTCTTGTCATTGTATCTGACTTTGATTGTAATTTCAGTTCGACGGGCTAATTGGCGGAGTGAAAAATTTTCTTCAGAGAATTGTGAAAGTCATCAATGATACCATTTTAACAGAATTATTTAAAACAGTGCCAAATAAATACTTCTCCATCTAATTGAGAAGATTTTAATCGTTTGAGAGCTAATTGAGATATACAGAACGTCTACAAGTTGTGATATCGTCAATCTTTATCCTTTTTTTACTGTCTCTCATCATTTTTCATTGTATCCTACTTTACCACCCCTTGCTTTGTTATTCCTTGTCTTCTTTCATCTCATCTTCCATCTTTCCTCCCCTTCTATCCTCTTTACGATTTTTTTGACGTTATTCTATCATCTTCTCTTCTAATTTTGGTATGTTACCCTTGAAGACACTATTCAACATTTTTTGGGGGGCTAATTTCGCCCCAGCGAGCAGCGCCGCGCCACGCCCGCGACCCGCTTGTTTAGCATACTATGCCAGCACAACCCGGATAGGATCGACGGTTTCTGCAGGCTGCGGTATATTCGTTCCGGCGGAACCCGGCATCGGCTGAATTCGGCCTGTATTGGATCCCCCGGATCCCGGAACGAATATACAATGTACTATGACACCGGCATGGATCGCATGTCGTTTGTCATCACCACGGTCTGTCGCCGCTGTTTCCGTGAAGCGGGAGAGTGTCTCGGATAGTTTACGGATATCTTAAAGGTCCTATTTACCTTTGGGAGCAGTGATTGAAAAATTGTCAAGGTGTATTACATTTTGATGCATATCATTGTGTAGGTATGTTGTATCACAAAACATCATACCATATATAACAATTTTCACAATAAAGCATCTAATATAAGGAGATATCAGTATTTTTCTCCATAAACCATAACTATTTATAGACGGTTTACTAGTAGTCTTTGAGCTTCAATTAGGAGGCCTTCCATGCCCTGATCTCCCCAAGGGGAGGGGGGGCTGAGAGGTAGCGTCGTCTTCCCGATCATTAGACATTGGAGTTCGAGATGTATAATTCATATGGCACTGCCGTCACACTTGAAAAAGAAGATTGCTGTTCACTGACACGGGTATTTAAAGCCCATCCACTCGGACTGCTTTGAATTTTTACCTACCTTGAATTTCATTATGTGACTTCACTGCCTTAAGCACCTGGGCAATATGCTAACCCCTGAAGACTTATACGAGTATTATGTAATAGAATCAATGCACATGGCATTAGCTGCGTTCAGACGGAGACAGTTTTGGTCGGAGTAACTTCGGAGGAAGGGTCGGAGGAAGCTTGGTCGGAGGAATGTCGGAGGGAAGGTCGGAGTAGTGCCCGTCTGAACAAGGTCGTGGTAACTTCCTCCGGTCGGGAAAACTTACTACGAACTCTTCCTCCGACCAAGATACTTCTGAGTTTTTTCATGAGTATCTCGCTACCAAGACTAGCCGGTCGGAGTAAATTGCCCGTGCGGACAAGTCCTCGGAGTATTTTTGCCTTTACAAACCTTATACGACCTTGGTAAAACTTCAGGGCCCTGTTGCATAAAACCCTTACCGCTGGACTTACCGCTCCTTTCTAGCGGTAAGTCTTCAAATTAGCGGTAAATTGTATAATCCTTGATGCTGATTGGCTGTGACGCCTAATTTTGACGGTAGTTACCATTGAAATTCAATGGTAAGTTTTATGCAACGGGCCCCAGGAGTCAAATGCGAGTACACGTGCGCGTGCAGTACAATTCTAACCTAGTCGATCGCGACAGAGAAGCTAGCGCTCAGAAATTCTCATCAACAAGAATGGAGAAGATAAATGCCGCTGGTAAAAAACAATGGTATGGTCGACGTGCGCGGCACTACCACTTCCGGAAGTTACACCGACCCTCCACGGTGATCCCCGCGAAGGCCGTGGTAATTATTGGTCGGAGTTTCTTCCCACGACCGTCGTGTGGACACAGGAGCCATGTTCAGACGTATTTCTAGTCGGAGTAAAATTTTATGGCGCAGCAATTAGTATTCAAATTTATGCTTATCTTACCACGACCCTGTGTCCACACGACGGTCGTGGGAAGAAACCAGCTCCGACCACTTTACCACGGCCTTCGCGGGGATCACCGTGGAGGGTCGGTGTAACTTCCGGAAATGGCAGCGCCGCGCACGTCGAGCATACCATTGTTTTTTTGTTTTTGTTTTTGTTTTTACTAGAGGCATTTGTCTTCTCCATTCTTATAGAAAAAATTCTGAGCGCTATCTTCTTCGTCGCGATCGACCAAGTTAGAATTGCACTACACGCGCACGTGTACTCGCAAAATGTCAACATTGCGATTTGACCCCGGAAGTTTTACCTAGGTCGTAAGGTATGTAAGTTCAGAGATACTCCGAGGGCTTGTCCGCACGGGCAATTTACTCCGACCGGCTAGTCGTGGTAGCGAGATACTCCTGAGAAAACTCAGGAGTATCTTGTTCGGAGGAAAAGGTCGTGGTAAGTTCCTCCGACCGGAGGAAGTTACCACGACCTTGTTCGGAGGAACTTACCACGACCTTGTTCAGATGGGCACTACTCCGACCTATCCTCCGAAGTTACTCCGACCAGGCTTCCTCCGACCCTTCCTCCGAAGTTACTCCGACCAAAACTTCCTCCGTCTGAACACAGCTATAATTTTACTCCGACTAGAAATACGTCTGAACATGGCTAGTGTGCATGGGTTGCGTGGAATCCTGGGCTGGGAGTGCAAGAATGCAGGATAAGGGTCAATAACGATGAAAGAGAAGAACACAGAACACACATTTCAGGTGAACGAGGATACAGCAGGGAGGTGTTACAGAGATGGAGTGGCAACTCTTCATAATTCATGCATACACAATGTTTGGGTTCAAGGCGTTACAATGGGATGTCTAGTATCCACTACGCTTTGAAGTCATGCTCGGCACCGCTCTATAGTTGCAAGACGAAGTTCGGAGACGAAGAACGCATTTCACCTTTCGTTGAATTACAAGCTTTATTTCACCGTAAAATTTTAAATGAAATACTCGAATTGATTTAGAATAGTTTAGGAAAGAATTCAGTATTATAAACATGTATTTCTAGTTTCTTCGTAATGCGCAAATCGAAATGAAATGAAAATTAGGCCCTCTTAAAAACCTGATATTTTTCTATAATGCGCACATTTCCGCATGTTAGTTTTCTATCTTTTATTCTGGGATATTTTTATCTTTCAAATGAAGTACTCCGCTACAGCGTGTTCCAGCGTGCTTTTAAACTATTTGCTGTTAAAATTGTCAATTTTACACTGCATTTTGATTCGCTGCTCAAATTCAAGGTACACAAATTCATTGTTGCCATCACATTGAAAGAGAGAGCGAATTGCAGTTGGGTCAAGTCTTTCTAGATGTGAGAGCGCTAGTCCCGATTATTGATGCTCTCTTTTGTCAAAGCAAATGGGTAACACCTGTATTTGAACGTATAACTTCTCGGCGGTGCCGCGCATGACTTCAAAGGAGAGCAGTAGTTGTCTCTCCTTGTCTAGCACCTCCCTGGATACAGCGAGTGTCTCGGTGGGCTTACGAAACGATAAGAAAAGACATACATACACGAAGAGTTCGCCGGAGAACGCAGAAAGAAGAGGAAGGAATGAGAATGCAATCTTACAAACAGAGAGCACTGCTAGACCAGGAGCTGGCTGCTGGTCAATTTACCCCATCAAGCCCAAAAGGTTTGACCCCTCAAAGTTACTGGGGCCACCCCCTCATTACAAAACTGGGCGTCAGCCTGATACCTGAGGGCGGGGTCGTCCCCCAGGGACCCCCCCAAAATGGCCCCCGGCGGGTGTAATTTACCCCATGGAGCCCATGGACCAAACCTGGTCTAAAAGAATGGCCTAGGGGTGTACATAATAAAAATATAAAAACTGACAAAATATCTGGTCAGGAAAGGGGTTGCCAGACCGTCCCCCCCTGGGCCCCCCCTGGCGGGTGTAATTTACCCCACGCAGCCCATGCACCAAACTTGGTCCAATGAAAGTACTATGGGTGTACATAATGAAAATATAAAAACTGACACGATATCTGGTTGGGAAAGGGGTTGCCAGATCCCCTCACCCCCCCCCCAACCACCGCCCATTACGCCCCTTCGTGGGTTTAATTTAACCAACAGCACCCATGGATCAAATTTGGCTGGGGGAAAGTAGGCCCCACTATGGGTGTGCAAAAAATAAAGATAAAAGCTGACAAAATATCTCACTTACAAAGAGTAATCAAACATATCCCCTACCTTTACTACCCCCCCCCCCCCCATTTTTTAGTGTGAAGGGCCTATACGGTTTGGAGAGGTATGAATGAGCGTGTCATAAAAAGTAATAAATGGAACTTCTTGAATTAAGATGAAGTTATGACAACAGAAGCATTGTGTGTGTACATATATCCACATGCCCCATCCCACTCCCTCCCCAAAAAGAATGGAGTTATTGATATCTACACTAGAAACATAGTCAGACAGTGCAGACCTTTGCCAAGCAGCTCATTTCCACCCATCCACACATGCTAAAAACTGCCAAATTTCCCATATAAAAGCCTTTTGCTTTTAAATGCCATCAACTTCCAGCTGTGTGGTAGTGCATTATACCTTGAGCACATGCCTTTACCTTTAGTGCGCATGTATGCAAACCTCAAATCCATGCAGCTTGAACTCCCAATTCCATTGATCTCATCTGCCATAAGATAAAAATCATCAAAATTTCATAAAGATTCCCAGATCACTACCAAAATGTATATTTATCATCTGTTTTTAAAATGTAATTGTGTTATTATCATCTTTTCATACAAGTTTCATCCAAATGTGTTCTCAACCTTTCAAGTTGTTTTGCATACAAACAATAATGCAGACAATACTATATATAAGTAACATAAAATCTCAAGTGGCAGAAATAATCACAACTGTATCCAACATCCTCCAGTTCAACTGTGTTACCATGCATGTGGAGCAAGCTCATGTACAACAGTACAAGAAACTGTATACATGTGATACAAAATTGTACATGCAGTGGGTGCATAGGCCATAGTGTGGTTAATTGCATGCATATATTTGTATGTTGTATACATTTTACTTGTTGCATGCAATTATACATTTCGAAGATCGGCAACACGTGTATCATCAGTCTGCAAACAATAAAAAGGCGGTGTTTTCCTGACCTTGGGAAGTGAACTGGGCTTTCCTATTGTAGGTACTATACTGGTAGGCCCCTATGACAGTAGTACATGTATTTCATCACTGGATGACAATTGGTGTCAGTAACAGAGCAAACAAAGAAAGGTCAAGAGTCTAGATCTTGGACTAGATCTAAGTCTCAAATATGCTATGATATGGCTAGATATCTAACGTTAGACCTATATTTCCTATACATGCTATAGCTTGTAGAGTACCTAGTACTATTTGGCGAAACCAAATGAACTGGAACAGGGGATGGATTATCAGCGAGATGTAGTGTATTATGAGTCATAACTGAAAAACCAATAAATAGAACATCAATGTTCTCAGCCTATATAGGTTTAAGTGTCAAAGGTGTGCATTGCTTTAAATTTGCATAGAACACTTAAACCCTGAATTTGTTAAAGTCACTGCACTTCCTATCATTCTTAGCTAGAGTCAAAAAGGCAGAATAATTATACTACATTTCAATTTCTCTATCTAATAGACAACTTTGACTTTAGGATTAGAAATAGCCTTATTAATAGCTATATGTATCATAAGTGTTGAAGATGCAGATGTTCCAGTGAATGAATACTTGCAGAATTGGGTATGAAGATTAGGCAAATAATCTGAAACTCTCTTTAAATATAGCAAAAGAAATAACAAACAGCCTGATTAAAGTTGCAAATATTGTGATACCGATGTCTTAACAAGCTACAGTACATGCAGCATGTCTACCATGCCAGAAACATGGACAGAGAGCCTTAAGATTGAAGAGCTGTGACCAAATGAAGCCTCAAATTGCTTAGATTGCAAATCAAAACCATTGGTAGTAAGATAATATTTTAAATACCTGCAAAAATATAGGAATCTGTACCAAAGGTCAGTCACTTACATCTCTGTTAGAGCCAAAGCTATAATTGTGCATTGCTACAGTATTTATGCTCAACTCTGAGTTTGTTTACACTGATGTATGAGGCGAAAGTACACATACATTGTAAGCTTGTTTTCACTTCAGTTGTTTGTTTTCTATACCTTGTGCAGCTCTCATAGTTTACAGGTACAAACCTTTGTTGGTTGTCAATGAGTCTGCACAAAGACTACTACATGCACCACACTGGCACTGCAGCCTCTCCTGGGAGAGGCTACAACACAGGGACAGTTTGTTATTTCTTTTGCTATATTTAAAGAGAGTTTCAGATTATTTGCCTAATCTTCATACCCAATTCTGCAAGTATTCATTCACTGGAACATCTGGATCTTCAACACTTATGATACATATAGCTATTAATAAGGCTATTTCTAATCCTAAAGTCAAAGTTGTCTATTAGATAGAGAAATTGAAATGTAGTATAATTCTGCCTTTTTGACTCTAGCTATGAATGATAGGAAGTGCAGTGATTTTAACAAATTCAGGGTTTAAGTGTTCTGTGCAAATTTAAAGCAATGCACACCTTTGACACTTAAACCTATATAGGCTGAGAACATTGATGTTCTATTTATTGGTTTCTCAGTTATGACTCATGATACACTACATCTCGCTGATAATCCATCCCCTGTTCCAGTTCATTTGGTTTCCCCAAATAGTACTAGGTACTCTACAAGCTGTAGCATGTATAGGAAATATAGGTCTAACGTTAGATATCTAGCCATATCATAGCATATTTGAGACTTAGATCTAGTCCAAGATCTAGACTCTTGACCTTTCTTTGTTTGCTCTGTTACTGACACCAATTGTCATCCAGTGATGAAATACATGTACTACTGTCATAGGGGCCTACCAGTATAGTACAGGTGTACCTACAATAGGAAAGCCCAGTTCACTTACCAAGGTCAGGAAAACACCGCCTTTTTATTGTTTGCAGACTGATGATACACGTGTTGCCGATCTTCGAAATGTATAATTGCATGCAACAAGTAAAATGTATACAACATACAAATATATGCATGCAATTAACCACACTATGGCCTATGCACCCACTGCATGTACAATTTTTTACTGTTGTACATGAGCTTGCTCCACATGCATGGTAACACAGTTGAACTGGAGGATGTTGGATACAGTTGTGATTATTTCTGCCACTTGAGATTTTATGTTACTTATATATAGTATTGTCTGCATTATTGTTTGTATGCAAAACAACTTGAAAGGTTGAGAACACATTTGGATGAAACTTGTATGAAAAGATGATAATAACACAATTACATTTTAAAAACAGATGATAAATATACATTTTGGTAGTGATCTGGGAATCTTTATGAAATTTTGATGATTTTTATCTTATGGCAGATGAGATCAATGGAATTGGGAGTTCAAGCTGCATGGATTTGAGGTTTGCATACATGCGCACTAAAGGTAAAGGCATGTGCTCAAGGTATAATGCACTACCACACAGCTGGAAGTTGATGGCATTTAAAAGCAAAAGGCTTTTATATGGGAAATTTGGCAGTTTTTAGCATGTGTGGATGGGTGGAAATGAGCTGCTTGGCAAAGGTCTGCACTGTCTGACTATGTTTCTAGTGTAGATATCAATAACTCCATTCTTTTGGGGGAGGGAGTGGGATGGGGCATGTGGATATATGTACACACACAATGCTTCTGTTGTCATAACTTCATCTTAATTCAAGAAGTTCCATTTATTACTTTTTATGACACGCTCATTCGTACCTCTCCAAACTGTATAGGCCCTTCACACTAAAAAATGGGGGGGGGGGGGGGAGGTGTAGCAAAGGTAGGGGATATGTTTGATTACTCTTTGTAAGTGAGATATTTTGTCAGCTTTTATCTTTATTTTTTGCACACCCATAGTGGGGCCTACTTTCCCCCAGCCAAATTTGATCCATGGGTGCTGTTGGCTAAATTAAACCCACGAAGGGGCGTAATGGGCGGTGGTTGGGGGGGGGGGGGGTGAGGGGATCTGGCAACCCCTTTCCCAACCAGATATCGTGTCAGTTTTTATATTTTCATTATGTACACCCATAGTACTTTCATTGGACCAAGTTTGGTACATGGGCTGCGTGGGGTAAATTACACCCGCCAGGGGGGGGGGGGGGGGCCCAGGGGGGGACGGTCTGGCAACCCCTTTCCCGACCAGATATTTTGTCAGTTTTTATATTTTTATTATGTACACCCCTAGGCCATTCTTTTAGACCAGGTTTGGTCCATGGGCTCCATGGGGTAAATTACACCCGCCGGGGGCCATTTTGGGGGGGTCCCTGGGGGACGACCCCGCCCTCAGATATCAGGCTGACGCCCAGTTTTGTAATGAGGGGGGTGGCCCCAGTAACTTTGAGGGGTCAAACCTTTTGGGCTTGATGGGGTAAATTGACCAGCAGCCAGCTCCTGGTCTATGCCCTATATACTGTTGCAATGAAACAGAAAATCCCCCTCAGAAAATGCATATACGCTATTACACAAAGCATCGGTATGCACAACCTCCTGTCAGCCACCACCATACACCGTCTAAAAGCTAGGCAGACAGGAAAAGAAAAAGTTGAAGAAAATTTCAAATTAAGAAATGCAAGGAAATTAAATCAACCAAATTTCAGTATATAACAGATTGAGTGAAGGAATACTTAAAGGCAAATATATGAGTAATGCCAAAATCTCAGATTGTTTGAATCAGTTTAGTAGGTAATCGTAATGTGAATGTCGATACACATTCGTTGGATTACCAAAATGATAAAATGCAGTGCAAGAAGGACGATGCCAATTACTCGTGATGGCAACATTGGTAACAACGGGAGACTTGAATAAACAACGTCTTGCAGATAAAATAGCAGCCGCACACATTATATTTTAGTTTCCATTTCCGTTTCCTGATCAGTTTGAGTTTCAGTTTATTATGATCATTCTACAAAACAGGATATACTAGTCCATGCTATAGGCTCCATAGAAAGTGCACCTAACCTTGTTTTTTGATACAATGATTTTTTTAATGGTTTCTTGTCAATTCGAGGGTGCTGATTCCAAATCTCATTGATGCCACTCGCGTAACCTTGTGCATTTTCTGCAAAATGCAAAAATCCAAAATGGCCGCCAGTGTGCTGATTTGGCCATGATAATCCCAGTTGTGTCAAATTTATGACAGATTATTCCATCAAACCTTTTGAATTTTTGTTCCTTGAGTAATTCTATTTGCACGTGCAGGAAAATTTTCATTTCAAGTAGGTACATTTAGTATTTTAAGCTTATTTTCAATTCAAAATGGCCGCCATTCCTATACTCATGTACTATATATGAATGGGGAAAAAATTATGCATGGAAATAGAAAAATGAATTTGCTGTATTTCCAGTCACATACCTACGCTGTTATCAAGTTTTGCATGTGCAATGCAAATCGGATAAGTGCCATCAGCAAAACAAGCAAATTAAACAAATAAACAAACAGAAAATATATTGTTTGTATAAGGCTTATGTGTTCTTCTTAATACAAAACTTCAAAATGGATGCCACTCATATGTCCCTGTACAATATGAACGGCAAAATGTACATGGAAATAAACACATTTTCTTTTTTTTTTCCGTCAAGCAGCTACACTGTTTATCAATTTGGGAGCTGATTATAAATCAGAAGGTTGTTACTGACAAAAAGCTGTTTCATTTGTGATGCAAACATCCAAATTTGCCACCTCAGTCTGGATTTTTCCCTATAGGAATTGGAAAAAAAAAACCACCAAAACTTGAATTGACGCCAACATCAAGATCGTTTATCAGGAATTATTAGATATGAACATTTGATACTTATTTGCCTTGAGATGTTCAACATCATGATATTCACTCTGATTTACTGAATTAAAAGACTGAATCTTAGATGATGACACAAATGAAATTTCCAAATAACTGTACTGTTCTTCATTATCTAAAAACGATATTATACAAACTTTTCAATCCCCTCATCTGAGAAAGAACATGAGGCAGGGGAAAGTGGAAAAAAAAAGGCAACCTAAATTCCTCTCGTCAAATCTCTGAAATAAAAAAAAAATGCCTAAATTTTTTTTCATGTTAACCCAGAATATGATTTGCTTGAAAATACAAATGACAAATGACCTTCTGTCTTATCTGTATATCGCAGATCAGATTTACCAGTGGTTCTATGATTGCGTGATTTCATTTGCTCAAGGCTGGTAGCATTATATTAAAATGTAACAGCATGGACTTGTGTTTGGAGGATTACAAAGAGTTTGGTAAGTATAGTTTGTTTGTTTGGTTTATTTCTGCATTTTCTTTCTCCGAATACAATTGCAAATGAAAACAAAATGATACAGATACATACAAATCAATACAAAGAAAAATCATTTGCGTAACAACATTCAGTCTGAAGTGACATAATTATGAATCAAAATAACATATTAAGGCATACTGTATCTAGTTTACAAAGGAGAAATCAATACAGGGGACCGTCATCATAAGCAGAGCTTGACGTGGATGAGGCCCTATCTGAATATGTGATACCAATATAATACAACACCAATTATATATGTACTCATAAAACTCTTAATCTTAATACACGAAACACATTTTGCTACAGAAAAAAAAAACAGAAAAGAAAAATAGTGACTTGGCGCTTTAAAACAAGAAAAGAAAAAACCAGCACGCTGCACCATTGACTACTGCATGTAGAACATAAAAGTGTAGGTGTGTAGTATCCACCATATTTTTTACTTTTTTATGGTAAACAGAAGGTAAAGAAACAGAAAGTCATCACGTCATAGTAGTCTTATTTTGTAACATCCAACAATGATTTTATATTTTTTCTATAATGCAATCACTGTGTAATAGAGTTGACGCATAATGATGCTGAAAGACGCATATTATAAGAGTGACTGAGTGAGTCGTTGTAAGGAGCAGTAGTTAGTTCCATCAGGAGAAAAGTCTGTCTTGCCCCACCTGACTGTGGGGAGCGCCCAGTTACTCCTATTCAAACAGATTTAACCTCATACGTAGGCACCTATTATCACTCAACATGCTCAAAATAACATCAGGTACTCTTAATTTCGTACTTGCCACTGTAAATTGACACATTTTCTGTCTGGAGATGAGTATTTTGCTCACATCTTTCCTTCAATAACGAATTGCGGAATTATGGAATATTTACCAATGTTAGTACAATGCAGTGATTCATGATGGATATAATGGGATGGGTCCATTATAGTCAAGGAGCTTGTTTTACACTGTTTGCCCCCACCTCTGATGCTGCCCAGCCCTCGATTCCGCGACCCCTGTAATCCTGCAATTGCTTTACAAGGTATATACTTAGGGGTAACTGGGTGATCTTGCCATAGAGACAGGATGAAGACATCGGGACTTCCTCTATCGAACACTCATTTACAGAAGATCCAAAGTCCAACCTTGCCAGCAACCATCCACAGAGCTATCTGACAAATAGGCATGCTGACATTGTTGCCTAAAGCAGCCATGGTAGGTGAAAGGCTCCACACTTTTCTCGAAGTAGATGGATTTTACCACCAGTTTTCTTGGAGTGAATGTGTTTGCGTATAATATTATCATGATGTCAAGGGAGCCTCTGAGATCTGTAAAGTGCTGCCTCATTCTGAAAGCAGTGCTATAACACTATAACAACTTCACACTGCATGCTTGTCTTTAATATTCAGCACTAGGAGATTCAGGATTGCCCCAGGGTGGCTGTAAACTAACTCCACTCCTTTTTAACATACATAATGACATGGCAATCACTTCATGTAGGAAGTTTGAAGGAAAAGGATGGACGCTTGAAGGAAAGGGTGGCAAGTGTCACCAGTGCCGTCAACGCATACCCTGACCTTCAAGCCTGGAGGCATTTCATGAAGCGTTTTGTCTGACAAATTTGTCTGACAAATTTGCTCTCAGCCAATCAGATGCAAGAATTTTAGTAGCTTACAACAGTTTGTCCACAAAAAAAAATCTGACAAAACGCTTCATGAAATGCCCCCCCCCCCCCTCGAACAATCTGCCATCACTGCATCTGAAATCCCACAAGCCAATTTGAAAGCTTTGATCCCAAAACTGGGTGGTGCAGAGGGTGGTCTGATGCCATTCTCTGATACCACCCAAGTTACCTACAACGCTGTCTCTAGCCTGGCAACAGCGGGTGGTGAAGCAAGTCTTCATGTCTTCATTTTGTTCCTATGGCAAATTATCACCCTCTGACCCCTGAGGAAGTGCTGAACATCATAAGAAGTGGTTGCAATTAAGGCAATTGCAGGACTGAAATGCATCTTTAGCCAGAGAATCTTGCAAATCATGGGGCTGATGTCGCCTGCTGCCAAATAATCAATTAAATAGATCTTTGAAGACAATAAAAATGACTGTTTTAGTTTTAAGACTGAATGTAATCTCATGGTGTCAAAGTGTATAAATCAACACCTGGGAATTGTGAGAGAACTGAAAGAAGTACCTCACATTGCTCCTTGGTTGATGTTTGTACGGTATTGCGTTTGGACAGTTTCGTTTATGCCCTCCTATGCTCTCACCAGTTTTTGTTGTTGCTTTAATTCAAGAAGAAAATCAAGTTTTCTCGAAAATATCAAGGCGGTACTCCTAGATTATCAAAGTGATGAAGGTTATGATCCATTTCAAACTCGCCTCGCCACCCCCCACCCCAACTCCTTGCTGAGGAAAAAAGCTCCGATGTGATTTTGTCCGCAACCATGTATCTCTGCAGTATTGTATAGGATTTTCTGTATCTTCCAAAGCTTTACTTTCTAGCTTCCCCTCCATTTTCAGCATTATTTGATAAATACCACGCATCTAGGCTTCTTGATATATTGTGTTAGTATTACATTTTTATATTCAATCTGCATGTAGTTTTATACGAAGGTATTGGTTTTTTGCGTGATGTTAAGTGCATTTATATGATATAAAAATATATAAACAAAATAAAAGATCTGAAATTGTGTTGAACATCGTAAGGCTTATGAATATTAAATACTCAAAACTCCATTCCTAATTCCTAGTGAAAAGCCTATGGATGTAGCAACTTAGGACTAAAGAATAACTTTTTGTTAAGAACATCCTTCAGATAAATAGGGCCTAATCAGCACTAAATCTTGATTAAACAATGTAGCTGCATGACAAAAAAAAAAAAAAACCCAGCAAACTGGTTTTCTATTTCCACATATATTTTTGCCATCCATTGTACAGGAGAATAAGAGTGGCGGCCATTTTGAATTTTTGCATTTAGAAGAATAACAATACATGTAAGCCCTCTATATTGTGAGTGGCACCCAACATATTATTTGTATTGCACATGCAACAGTTTATAACAGAGTAGGTACGGGACTAGAAATACAGTAAATTTGTTCTATATTTCTGTGCATATTTCTTTTGCCATTATATTGTACATGAGCATATAGGAATGGCGGCCATTTTGATTGAAAATGAGCTTTAAAATACTAAATGTGCCTACACGAAATGAAAATTCTTTTGCATATGCAGCTGTGATGGAGTATCTCTAGGAACAGAAATGAACAAAGTTTGGTGGAATAATAACATAATTGGTTAAAGAATGCACATTATTGTGATTATCATGGCCAAATTAGCATATCTGGCGGCCATTTTGGATTTTTGCATTTTGCAGAAAATGCTCAAGGGTACGCGAGTGGCATCAATCAGAATTGGAATCAGCACCCTCAAACTGACAAGAAACCATCAAAAAGCAAGGCTATAGATGCCTTCTAGCCTGGACTAATACTTCTTGGTATTAAATGCAAAATACAAAACAAGCACAACTCGTATATAATACAGCAAATATTGAAAGTATAATCATGCAGGCAAGATGCAAAAGAGCTGAGACACATGAAGGGATACCCAAGAAAAGCTGTCAAGCTTGTATAGAAGTTGTAACTTTCCAAGAAAATATGAATTCTTTGCATTATCAGCATTGATTATGGAGGTCTGAAAATGATTTGAATCTGACTGAAACAAATTTATTCATATCATAACAAAACAACACTATAAGCAAAACTTGGGCAATTTCTACATTGAAACACAGCCATGCTGTATAGAAGTATAGTACAGTGTAGTTTGTCAACTCACTATTATGCACTGTATAATTCCCTATAGGCATATAATGTTGCAAACAGTGTATGCCAATTAAGAGAAGAGTGTATCATGTTCTTTGTTATTCAAGTTTCAAGTTTCAAGTTTCAAGTGACTGTGACTGTGTGACTATTCGTGTGACTGGGAACGTGGAAATGGGCCTGTTACTGTGTGTATAATAATCCCGTTCTATAATCATTCACAAATAAACGTCTTACTTAAAACTATAGATAACTTATACATTTGCTTTATAAATCTTACTTTTTCATATTTCAGGAATGGCTTTTAGGACAAGTGTTTCAGGTTTCATGATGGACAGGACCTGCACGTGAGTATAAATAGTGCATACAATTTTCATTTACTTACAAGCAACTCTCACGAAGATGATCGAGATTTGTAGAAAGAGAAGATTTTCTTAGACGTTTTGATATGAATACCGTTTTAAGCATATTGATCATTGATATGATATACAGAATTATAGGGCCTACTACAAAGCATGCATGCACTGCATGAATATGAATTCATTTCGTTTAACATAGGCCTAATAGTCAACATGCATTTGCATTCACACGACTTGCAGAAAATAGATTCTCATCCAACTATGGTTGGCGCCCTTCATCGGTGGTTACCTCCAGAGCCTTCTGGTTACCTCCTCCACGACTCGTCTAGCCTTTTATTTAGCCAAGAATGCGGTCTGCGCTACATGAGTATATCCCCTGTGTGTCTGAATCGAGACTAAGTGCGATTGTACAGCAACGAACACGGCCGGAGGCTTTTTTTTTTTTTTTTTAAATAAACCCTAATGCGTCAAAATTGCCAATTGTGTCACTTGAGCAAAGACTATCTGTGTTTTTTTATAGACTCCGTTCTGGCATGCATACAGTACAGTGGCATGGTCGTCTGCTGCCACAGAATCAGAGTCGAAGTGGACAATTAAAATATTGTTTATTGGGTCTTGGATAATATGGACAGGGGCCGCGGAACGGGGGGGGGGGGCTGGGGGGCTGCAGCCCCCCCCCCCCCCCCCCCCACACACACACACACTTTTGGATCGTGAAAAAAAAAAGAAAGAAAGGGGAAAAATCGGGGGAAAAATCACACTACCCGAATTTCTCACAAAAAGTGTTCTTCAGTTCGCTTTATCTTGATTTTAAAAACGCAAAAGCTCCGTCGAGTGGGAGGGGCATCCCCCTCCCACACCCTCCCCCTCTACCTCATTAGACTTTGTACATACACATACTAGGTGTTTCAAAAAACATTTCCCACTTTTGATTCTTAATAATTCAAAAACTATATATCAGATAACACTGTCATTGATATGAGTGATAGCTGAATAGTGTACAATTTGGTTGAAGGTGGTTTAAATATGACAGCATAAATAAGTTTCATGAAATCCATGATTAATTTCACAGTAAGGTTCCAGACTTTGCTCTATTTCCAACCCTCTGTACAAAATTTCACTTTGCACAGGGGTCAATGGGTGTGTATGGGAGTGTGTGGTTAACACCCCGACAATGGTCCTGAACAATGGCCAGGGTTTGAATGCTTCATTATTCATTCATGAGAAATTCCACTATCACACCTAGTCTTTATTCAGCCTCTGGCAGTATCTGTGTAAAGTCAAACGCCTGTCGATACTGTCGTTGAGTCGCGTCAGTGCTCTCCCTACTTCTGAAAAACAATTACAATGAATATTTTCTGTTCTATCGTAAACGTGGTGACAGGAAGTAAAGAAAATCAATCAGAGTAGGTCTATAATACTCTTGTGTATATGGAGCCTTAAATAAATCTACTCTTAGCGAAACAAATCGCCCCAATGATAAATGCTGCTGAACTCTTTACCAAAATGATGTCTTTTTATCGAAAAAGCAAAAAATTTGTCAGACTATTTAATTAGTAGACAGTTGTATGAAAATGAGGAACTTTAGATCATTCATGCTTATTAGCTGTATATCCCAAATTTAGTGATATGTCAGAAGCAAAATTTGAAAATGATTGCCATCTGGAATGAAATGTGGTGTTTGCAAGCACTTTACCGTGCATGAATTCAGACTAGCAGTGCCCAGGGCAATCCACATGAATTATTGATTAAGCATTCATGTGCCAGGGAGCGCCAGACTGACGCCTAGTCAACAGGTGGTTCAGGCATGTCCATTGTTCAGGGCCATTGTCAGCACACACTCACATACACATCATTGGTTCCTGTGCGAAGTTCAATTTTTGTACAGAGGGTTAAAATTTGACCAAAATCTGAAACCTTACTTCAAAATCAATCTTAGATTTAATGAGACTGAGTTATGCTTTCACATGCAAATTACCTTCAACCAAATTGTACACTATCCAGCCATTACTCATATCAATGACAGTTTTATCGAATGAATAGTTTTTGAAATATTTATGATCAAAAGTGGGAAATGTTTTTTGAAACACCTAGTAGATGATGCACACGCGGAATAAGAGCTAAATGCCGTGATTTTGCTATTAACACTTTCCTGAAAAAAAGTCCAAATTATTTCCAGAAATTTTGTTTTGTTTGTTTGTTTTTTCTTTTGGGGGGGAACTAGAAAAAAATCCAAGTATTGCACCAAAAGTTTGCACCAGATCGCTGAATTTCAGGTCTGAAAATGTAAAATCACCTTTGTGTATATACACCCTCGTGAGCATGCCTTTTCTGTTTGATTGCTTAACAGACAACGTTCATGAAATTGATTGTAACAATAGATTAATACAAGAAGTTTATTCAAATGCTACCACTTTATAGACAAATTGTTCAATAATATTCCAGCACATCAAAATATCCTGCTACCTTAAACAAGTGGGCCGTGTCAAGTCGATAAAAGACGGAAAAACATGCATCAAATTGCACCATTTACAACATAAAAATGCAAAAAGTTCTCACCGTGGGAGGGGGAACAACCCCTCCCACCCCCCCCCCCCCCCCCTTCCCTCCGCTCGCTAGGGCTCGGTCGCTTCGCTCCCTCGCCAGTCAAAATAGGGTTTCACCCACCACTAATTGCAACAGTACGAATTTCACTGCAGTGCAACTTGTTATGGGCTCCTAAACACCATACTAAAAGTCCCAAGAAATCCAATGGGGTAAAGTGGCTAAATTTGCATAATATGCAAATTAGCTCCCATAATGATAAAAATACAGTGTTTACATGAAAACTATGCTTCTAGGTTTCAGATTGGAAAACCGAAAGTGTTTTAACCTATGTTTACAATGTCAGCTAGTGCGATGCAAACATTTCCATGGACATGATCTGGTCCTCATTTGCATAATATGCAAATTAGCTCCTCATAATGATAACAATACAGTGTTTCCATGAAAACTATACTTCTAGGTTTCAGATTGAAACACCGAAAGTGTTGAAACTTATGTTTTCAATGTCAGTTAGTGCGATGCAAACATGTCCATGGACATATTCTGGGCCTCATTTGCATAATATGCAAATTAGCTCCAATAATGATAAAAATACAGTGTTTCCATGAAAACTATGCTTCTAGGTTTCAGATTGGAACACCCAAAGTGTTGAAACATATGTTTGCAATGTAAGTTAGTGCGATGCAACCAATCCCATGTCCATATTCATGGCCTCATTTGAATAATATGCAAATTAGCTCCAATAATGATAATAATACAGTGTTTCCATGAAAACTATGCTTCTAGGTTTCAGATTGGAACACTGAAAGTGTTGAAACATATGTTTGCAATGTCACTTAGTGCGATACAAACAATTCCATGTACATAATCTGGGCCTCATTTGCATAATATGCAAAGGGTACCGAGCCAACGGAATGTTCAAATGCACCAAAGTGCCCGATATGAGCATATCAAGAGTGTTCAAATGTGATATTTCAGTTTCTCTTCACCAAAAACAAACTTTTCAGCATTAGAAACCTAGCATGAATAATTTTAAGCGAATAATAGTTTGTTATCAGACAGATAATGATAGCTTATCCATTAATTACGTAGAATCAAAGTACGAATATAAACAACTGTCAACATCTATAACCTGTCCAATTTGGAGAGTTGCTTATTCGATTCTGGATGATTCAGCTCTTGCACCCTTGAGGGTTTTGAGATATTGAAGATAGCACAGTCAAAGGAAACTCTGTGGGTAGTGACCAAAGTTGCCCCTATCGATCATATCCCCACGGCCATTTGCAAGACATGCATCAACCAACGCGATTTCCGTTGTTCTAAGCGTACAAGATTTTTTTAAAGTCGTTTGGCCGTCTAGCAAAGACTATTTCCATGAAAGCACATCTTTAAAAAGTGGTGCACATGAGTCAAAGCGACTCGGAGGGAGGTACCCGAATTTATCCCTATACCATCACAGCCCGGTACAAAACACAGTATATACACGTGAAAACAGCTGTTTGAAGCGAAAAAACAAACAAACAAACAACCCTCTATAACGTCCTTTTTGTTTCATTTCCATTAAATTTCAGTGGAAGTTATAGAAGAATTATTGTTCTACAATATCTATAAGATGAAAAGGTGAAATCCTGAGGGCAATGAAAAACATGCAGTATATACAACGGCGAAAAAAAAATGTTCCATGGGTACATGCCTCTGAAAAGTTCTTCCGCCTGTCTAGCACATACTCTTTTATTTTCGTAAAATGCAATTCAGGTAATACAGGAGACGTTGCTTTACAATATCTATATTGTCAAAAAGTTGGACATTCAAACGCAAGCCCTTGGGAAGTGCCCAAATCACCCATACCTTGACCTTCGTGGTCCCAAAACAGGTTAACAAAACATGCATTATATGCCAAAGCAAATTCAGTTGTACATGCACGTAGAAAGTCGTTTTGCCGGGTTGTAAATAAAAACACTTTACTTTTCATGATTTTTAAATGGTAGAGACACTGCTTTTCAATATCATATAGTCAAAGGGGTGCACAATCAAAGCCCACCGAGTGGGATGTGTTCAAATCATCCAAAACCCTAGGGCAATATAGGAAACATGCACTATCATTTAGCACGAATATGTTCCAATTTTCCAACGGTTGTACAGCAAGTGCCCTATTGTTTTCAAGAAATGCAATATAATTAAAAGAAGAAAAAATTGCTCTACCTTAATTTTATTGTCAAAAGGGTGAACATTTCACAGCAATCCCTTGGGAAGTGTCCAAAATTACACCTCTGCTCAAGCCCCGTAATTACAACACACGGATACTATGAACGCAAATACTGACGTTCTTTGGTGCATGGTCTTAGAAGTAGTTCCGGCAATACAGCTACACACTTTTATATCGATAAATGTCGTGGAAATGATAGAAGAAGCATTGCTTCACAATATCTATTCAGTGAGAGGATGCACATTAAATTCCAATCCTGTGGGATATGCCCCAAAGTACCCCACCCTCACGGCAATATAGAAAACATTGAATATCATTAACGCGAATATACTATATGTTCCAAACGTACATGTTTGTTTTTCTTTTGTTTTCAAAAATACATTGTAGTTAATAGAGGAGACATCCCTTAACGATATCCATATTGTCAAAAGGGTGAACATTAAAGGACAATGCCTTGGGAATGGTCCAAAATTACACCTACGCTCACGCACCCTTAAGACAAAACACAGATATTAGCAACGCAAATACCGTTGTTCTAGCGTGAATGGTTGTAAAAGTAGTTCCGGCAATACATCAAATACAATTTTCATCGATGACAAGTTATGAAAATGATAGAAGAAACTTAACTTTACAAGATCTATACACTTAAGAGGGTGCGCATCAAACGGCAACCCTGTGGGATGTGCCAAAAATACTCCACCCTCACGGCAATACAGAAAACATATAATATCATATAACGCGAGTATGTTCCAAACGTACATGTTTTCGAAATTCCATCGTGCCGTATAGCAAAGGCACTTTTGTTTCCCAAAAAAATGCAACTAATTAGTAGAGGAAACATTGCTCTACAATAACTACATTGTCAAAAAGGTGGACATGCAAAGGTAATCCCTGGGGAGGTGTCTAAACACCTACGCTCACGCCCTTTATGACAAGATACGGATATTAGCAACGCAAATGCAGTTGTTCTATAGCGTGAATTGTTTTAAATGTAGGTCCAGCAATACAGCAAATACACTCTTATATAAATGAAAAGTCATGAATATGATAGAAGAAGATTTGCTTTACAAGATCTACACAATAAAGAGGGTGCTTATTGAAGGGCGACCCTGTGGCGTGTGCCCCCGAAATGCCCTTTATCCTCTTGGCAATATAGGAAACATATAATATCATATAACGCGAATACATATGTTCCAAAAGTACATACTGTCAAAATTCGATCGTGCCTTATAGCAAGGGTATTTTTGTTTTCAAGAAATGCAATGTAATCAATACAGGAGACATTGCTTTACAATACTTATATAGTAAAAAGTGGTGCACATTTAAAGCGGCCCCTTGGGAGGCGCCCAAAGTTACCCCCTCAACCCCGCGTCCCCATATGCAAAACGTGCATTATGCCAACGTGAGTACTGTTGTTATGAATGTACTCTTACAGTTACCGCTAATTTGCATTTTATGTAAATTATTTTTGTACGACCAATTCGAAAAGGCATCTATCGTGTTCATTGACCTACAAAATATAAGTTTATACATTTAAATCTTTAAAATTGGATGACGGGAAGCTGAGATCTGTCAATTTCCTCTCATTTCAGGTGCTAATTTGCATATTATGCAAATTTTACTATTTTACCCCGCTGGATTTTTTGGGACTTTTAGTATGGTGTTCAGGAGGCCTCAACGACTTGCTCTGCAGTGAAATTCCTACTGTTGCAATTAGTGGTGGGTTACCCCCTAAAAATCGCTAGATTGACTGGACTATAACCACCTCCCTCCCAATATCACGAGATCATTATCCAGGCTACGCCGGTGCGTCTAAGGGGGGGGGGGGGGTTTCAAGTCTATAAAAGACGCAAAAAGATGCATCAAATTGCACCATTTACAACATCAAAATGCAAAAAGTTCTCCCCGTGGGAGGCATCCCCCTCCCACACCCTCCCCCCCCCTTCCCTCCGCTCGCTCGGGTTCGGTCGCTTGGCTTCTTCGCATAGTAACCGCCACCCTCCCAGATCACAAGATCATTATCCAGGCTACGCCAGTGCGTCTAAGCGGGGGAGGGGGGGGGGGGGTGACCTTGATACACCCCCTCCCCATCCGGCTGCGCAGCCCCCCCCCCCCCCCAACTGAAAAACTTTCCGCGGCCCCTGATGGATACACTACTGGGTTAATAATTGGGGTAAAGCTTCTCCAACTTCACGATGTGGAAGACACATTTTGAAAACATTTGTTATACAATATCTTGTAACATTGTGTCATAGTAAGTTAAAGGGATCGTATAGTTTTGGTTGAGACCTAACTTCAAGTTTCTAACATTTTTAGATGAGATAATGAGGAAACTCTCATGAAATAATTATGAAAGAGCATGTAATTTCATGAGAATTGGTTTTGAAATGGCTGAGAAAACCAAAATAGAGCAACCCTAATAAAAGGTGGGACCCATCTTTTATTACGGTCGCTTTAGTTTACTTTGTTTTTGGATGTCTCAGCCATTCCAAACCGAATTCCTTCAAATAAACTGATGAATATCTCCTTGGGTATGCTGTATGCTATTTCATAAGGGCTTTCTTGGTATTTTTTGCAAAAAGCTAAAAGCCCAATCCATATCTCCACCGATACTATAGGCTCTATACCATCCCTTTAAGTTTTATTTTCTCACCCCACCCTCCTTATGTTATATATTATGCAACTTTGATCCTGTCTTATCTTAATATTACGGTGACCTACCTCGGGGGAACACTCATTCAATGTATCTTGTGTCATAAAGTTAAAGGGATATTCCAGACGATTTTCATAATTTCACATCATGTAGTACATAAATCGACAACTCCATGTATAGATTTGTGGAAATTTATTGTGGTTCTTGAGCAGAGAAACAGTACTTCGAAAAACCTTAAACAAATTACACTGAACAAGGATGATGACATAGGAGGTTCACATATTTCAGAAATGTAGCATTGTAATTCCAATTTATACAATACCGCTTGCTTGCGAGTTCACCTGTGTATATAATCTATGCATGCCTTCTTCTTTTGTTCTGCTTCCTCGAGCCACAACTCATGCATTCTTATGATGACTCTGCCATGTCATCATCCTTGTTCATTGGAAGTTGTTTTAATTTTGAAAATATTCTTATTCTTTATCCCAATTATCGCAAATTCTGAAACTCTGTCCTCAATATAACTAATTTATAGTTGTTCAAATGTAAAAATCTGAAAATCATCCGGAGGTCTCCTTAAAGTTTTATTTTTCCAGCCCACCCTCCGTATGTTATAATATGCAACTTTTATTCTGTCTAATTAATCATGGTATCATACCAGTCTCCTTGGGAACACTTGATAGACTTTTACGTCTATCCAAAAAAAAAAAAAAAATCCCTTTGATTGAGGCCAGTGCCGTATATTAAGAGATAAATAAACGGCACTGATTGAGCCCAAAAGATTTTTCTCCTCCCCACACCATTTGGGGATTTTGATTGAGCCACTGAAGATGCTGCCCTCTACGACGAAATGGGACAATGCATTATGGGAACAAATTCTCGGCTGCAAAAATGAATCCGGTGCAGTAGCGTCTCGTTTCTAATGAAAAGGCTCGTTACCAACCAGGAATTTCCAGCGTAATTACTCATGTCTGGCAGGATCTCATCGAAGTAAATGACAATCTAGTTATGAGGTGACGTACATTCAAACAACATGGGCGAGGAATACATCAAGAAGACTCAAGATTCTCTTGGGAAAATTATAAAGAAGCCACCAATGACCGAGAAACTACTGAAGAAACCTCCGTTCAGATTTCTGCATGACATCTTCACTGAGGTAAACAAGATTGCATTGGGTAACACAGTGCAGCACTGCACTGCACCGGTAACAATTGCCAGTCATTGCGACATGCCTTATCGTTTCCTTTCTGAAAGGCTTCTTATAATAAGGTTTATTACGACGGCATGTGTGAGATGTCTTCTAATTTGTGGTAAACCACAGCAATGGTGAAATGTGACGACTCCAGATCTCCCTTGTGTGAAAGCAGTGCCACTGAAGTTTAAACGTCAAACAGTTAGGTCTAGAAAACCTAACGACAGTAACGTTAAACAGTGTTTTACAATTGTAAATTTTAATGTAAATTTATGCCATAATTTAACGTTAATACAATTTAATAAAATTATGGGACACAGTGACAGTCACAAACAAAATGTCATCATTGGTCATATCACAGACAGGTCATGTTAAATTTACAATGGCTGTAAAGTTAGCACTGTACTGTTAGCATGGTTAGTGTTAACACTGCTGAGTGTTTTCAAGCTTGATTCTTCCAAGGATTTAATACTAGCTGTTAACGTTAATCGTGATAGATCCTAGTCTAGACTCTAGATCAACATCATGAACACCGTGTTCTATTTTGGGGTAGGCCCTATAGTTCTAACGTTAGTGGAGATTGTATGTAACACGTTAGTGCAGTGGAAGTGGTCTTTTAAAATCATCTTGTTCACCATGCCACCTCAGTCTCACTCAGTGATGCATGACACCATGGCATTACCATCCTGGGACAGTTCCAAGGAGCTGCTTAAAGGGATTAAATTACCGGTAATGCTTCAACTTCAAGGTTCAAAGTCACACACAGTTTTGGGGGTTTCCAAAACTACTTTAATTTTCTTTCAAGTTTCAAGGAAGATATCGAGAACCATCTAACGTCAGTTACGGTATGGTCGCCACTGCGGTAAGGTCGCCAGACATTCACATCGCATGTAACGCGCGCCGCGATCGGAGATCAGGTTGGGCGACGGATTTTCATCACTCTCAAAATACATTCGTAATTCACCTTTTGCCTCCGTAAAAACGTAAATAATTGTAATCAAAATATATTTTACCATATGTAACAGGTGATAAAACCATTTTTAATGCAAGGATGTTTTTGATTTAAAATGGATTTCAGGTGGCAGATTAAGGGAGATTTTCAAACGCGGTGACCGACAATGCCTCCTTCATTGAAGCGTATGTATAACACACACGCTAATAATATGTGGCAGGCTATGGGCGACGAACTAATTCAGTGCCGATATTAGTTCGCCAGCCCGGATGTGCATAAAACTTACACACAAGTGGTGACCATACGGTAATTGACGCTACTGTAACATTTGCCCACTTGACTTAACTTACAGTGGCAGATCAGTCATCAGGCTGCCTGTATTTACTTAGAAGTCTACTCCAAGTTTACTATAGTATAGAAATTAAGGCATACTTGTACACTTGTAAAATACACTGTAGGCCCCACTCACTGCCTATCTGTACTAATACTACGCCCTACGCCCGCTACGGCAGCTTTCCTGTTATACTCGTGATTCGGCCCCACTGTGTACCATTCAAGCTGAGGCGGTGGGGCTTAGCTTTCTTCCACAGTAACGTCAGATCTCGAGTCATACTCATGAATGCGGCCATGCCAAAAACATGTCCATACGGTACTTTTACGCATGATTGACACAGTGGCAAGGCCGATTTCCACAGCATATAGCATCTTTCCTCCTTCCTTCTTTTTTTTTCCCCTTTGTTCTTTCTTTTCTTTCTCCCCTTTATTCTTGGAGGGACTTTCTAATGTTTCTTGACTAATCTAATCATAGATATGACATACAAGTTGTATAAAGTCTACAAACCCTAACCTAGCCCTAACCCTAAACCTAACCTAACTTCAGTAAACTATCAGCACATTTTCCTTCTCCCATTTTCTTCTTTTCCCCCTTATTACCATGAATGAATACTCATTCTGGTTGTAAATCGTGAAATGAAGACTATTGCATTACCAATGTACGTGTATGAATTAATCAATTTTCTATTTTACTAATTAGTGTCTCCTGTATGTTTTTGCTTTTAATGCAGGTAATACGAACAACTGGTTTCATGAAAGGCCTTTTTACAGAAGCTGAAATGGACTCACAAAATGTTAAGGTGAGGAGAAGTACAGTGACAAACTCAATGTACACCACTTGTATAAAGTAAACAGTGCATTGTTCTGGCTATCTGTAAAATTCATGTGAACCAGTGTATTATATGTTTACAATTGATATGCAGGTGTCAATGAAAACTCTCTCGGTAGTAGACATTGAGCCTGTGAAGTGCAAGATTGATCTGATATAAGAATATCTCATGCTAGTTACCATGGAGATTAGATTTTATTATGTTTAACATTTGGAAACATGTTTAGTTTCAAAGGTACAAAGTTGATATATATACACAAATATGTCACATGTTATCTTTTATAAGATGAAAATGTAGTATTGTGGCATATTTTTGTAAGAACGTGAGATACTCACCAGACATGTTACATTGTGAACGAGTTACAGCAGACAGATGTTAACCTGTTGAGGACGGTTTGATTTTGCTACAACACGCATTTCCCATAGACGCTTGCCCGAGTATACTCGGGACTCGTCCTCAACGGTTAAAATTATGTATCCTGAAGTTACTGCATGTGCCATGACTGGTCATTGTTTCGAACTTTGCTATACAGCTTAAAGGGATAGTACAGTTTTGGTTGAGATGAGGAATAGGCTTTCGAGTTTTTGCAAGATACCAAGCTATGATATAGCACAGAGCATACCATTTTAAGAGGAATTCAAAGTTTATTTGATGAAAATCGGGTTTGCAATAACTGAAACATCCAAAAACAAAGTAAAACAAAGCGATGGTTACAAAGTGTGGGTCCCACACTTTATTAGAATCGTTCTTTTTTGGATATCTCAGCCATTTCAAAACCAATTTTTATCAAATAAACGTTGAATTCCTCATAAAATTGCATGCTCTTTCATATTTCATATGAGATTTCTCATTATATCACCTAAAAATGTTAGAAACCTGAAATTAGGTCTCAGCCAGAACTGTACGATCCCTTTAATATGCAATAACAAAAGTGAATGATTTCAGAATAGGTTTCAGACATGATTCATGATCCATTATCTCTCAAATAATGTATGCATTAATGAATTGCACAAAGTGAAGAAATTTGTGGTGGCACAGTTGTACAGGAGACCTGTTTGACTCAAGGTATATTTCATGCACATGTTTCACTGTTGTATTTTGACTCCACACATTGCTTTATGATTTCCTTTTCAGGATAAAGATGCCAAAATCGCCTTTTTACAGAAAGCAATAGATGTAGTAGGTATGTATGCTGTCTTCAATTTCTCCAGTGATTTTTGATGTGTGATATGAAGTTGATTTTAAGTGTTGGTCGCAGCATGCACTATAAAATGTATCAGTAAATGTACCTTAATCTTTTCCTGAGACACATTGATAAATGATGTAAAAGTAAGAGTTCTAAACTTCAACGTCAGATAGTCTGTAGAATGTTGCAATCCAATATAGAAGTCATTTGGAAGTAGACAGGAAGCCTGCTAGCTGCCTTTCTTGCAAACAAAGATACAAAGCTATTACAGGAGGTACAACCATTGTGATTCAAACTGCCAGAGGTCTAGCAGCTTTCACAGAGTAAATTGCATTTTGATATTCAAACTAAAAGCAACAGAGAAATATCATCATTATCATAATGTAACAGTTGTATATCATATCAATGATCAATGTAAACCCAACTGAGTATCATCTGAAAAATGCTCTAAACCGTTCTTCACACTATCCTTTACAGCAATGGTCACAGGGAAGTCATTGTCAGTTCGGCCGTCGAAAATTGTGGCAGGTCACGAACCAGAAAAGACAAATGAATTCCTACAAGCCATCGGAGTTGCTCTATCCAAAAAGGTGAGATTGCAACGTACAATGTGTGATGCAATTATGGTACAGAGATGACTATAATTTCATTATCGGCACGGGCATTTTGGTATACAATAATTTCAGAAAAGGGTCGTGTAATGATATACTTCCTCCTTTCTTATATTGTTGTTATTGTTGTCTCCTTTGATGTCAGTGGTATAGATGGCAATTATAAATGATAAAGTTAGATCTCCCCGTCCAATCCCAAGGTTATGTATTGCTAACAGTCCCATAAAGCCTGTTTGTCAGAACTACTGCAATTACTCGATCATCAACAAACTCAAACAATTTGCGTAATCTGCGAAAATGGTGCACCTGTCTTTAGTCTTTTACACATATAGTTCTCAATGGTTGCACATATTACATACAGATGAAAGTATGGAGCAGGACAAATTTAAATTGTTCTTTTTTGTTGCTGTTAATGCTTTTTGGTGGTGTGAAAGTGCTAAGAGATTATCTGCTACATTGTTAGAACGTGGCTGCTAAACTCTTCATCCTACGGTGTTTTGATCCTGAGGTGAAAGCAATCAGTAACAATACATTGGAGAACCGATGGTGGAAACAGTGACAATTAAACACACATACGCATATTATATACATGCACTAATGGACAAAGGTAGCATGCAGAATTTACATACTCTGCATGTAATTTTGTAAATGTCACTATTAATGTTCTCTTGACATAAGCTATAGCCATACTATAAATATTTCTGTGCCGTGAATTTTTAAAGCAAAAACGCACTAAACAAAAGTCTTCTCTAGCCTTGCACTACCCTTAGCCATGCAAGCTATAATTTTGTGATTGCCCAAGGTTATAAGCTTCATTAAAATTCTTCTGAGAGTGTTTGAACCTCAGGTGGGTTTTGTTTGTAAGTGCACATCTCATCAGATATTCAAATACAGTGTATTTACATTCATACATCTTGCAGGAATCTGAATCAACTTTTAAGCCAAATAAGTCGCTTGAAGGACTGTATACATTACATGTGGGAGGATGCAGATTTTGAAAGGAAATGGAATAACTTCTGCCAGTTGTGGTTCCTTGAGAATATTATCAGAGGGATAATTAGGCCTGAATTATCCTTGTTGCCAAATACAATATGAATGCTCAAACAGATATTGACATTTTATATCATATCGGGTAATAAAGTGATGAAAAGGGCCTACTGCAAATTATTTAGATACATTTGTTTATACATGATTAGTCTACTCCACATTGTTCTGCCATAGTAACCCAACTTCAAAATGATTTTATGGAATGTCTCGTATTCATCCTTTGAATATGCTTAACGACATTCGAGCAAGTATCGACACACAGCAGTTTGGAAGTAGACAAGGCATGTCCACGACTCACTATCTAGTGCACCTCCTACATCAGCTGTACAGTCATGCGGATAAACTGAAAACTATCTCCACCTTGGTAGTTACAGACTTTTCGAAAGCGTTCGACCTCATCAATCATAACATCGCATTAAACAAACTGTACGTCATGGGTACCCGTCCATCACTCATCCCTTGGATTAGCAGTTTCCTTGACGGAAGACAGCAGATGACCAGATACAATGGTGCCCTATCCGCACCATTGACTCCTTCTGGAGGTGTACCGCAAGGGACAAGACTAGGGCCGCTCGTCTTCCTCGCTATCATCAACGACGCTCTCTTGTCTACCCCGTCTGTCGGTAGGTGGAAATACGTCGACGACCTGACATTTGTTGAGAGCCTTCGCGTGAACGAGGAAAGCGCCATGCAGGGTGTCCTGAACGAGTTCCAAGATTGGTGTTCTGTTAATAGCCTCAGTGTAAACCCATCTAAGTGTAAAGCAATGCGTATCTCATTTACACGAGACGTGCCACCACCAACACCATCGGAGTATAAGCTGAACGATGCCACTCTGGAAGAGGTCGAGGAGCTTAAGCTACTTGGTGTGATACTTCAGAGGGACCTCCGATGGCAGAGTCACATCCAAGACATCACCAAGAGAGCCTCTCGAAAGTTCTACGTCATCCGCACGCTAAAACGTTTCCGTGCCTCCACCGAGGATCTCATGACCATCTACACATGCTATGTTCGCCCCTTGTTGGAGTATTGTGTACCTGTCTGGCATTCTTCCATCACCGCCCAGCAGAGTGCAGAACTTGAGCGGGTACAGAAAAGAGCACTCCGAATCATCCTGGGAGATAGATACCTCAACTATGATTCTGCTCTGCAGCAAAGCGGACTCACAACCCTGTACCAACGACGTAAGGATCTATGCTTGAATTTCGCTCTGTCTCTCTTCAAACACTTCAGAGACTGGTTTCCTGAAATGCAGAGCTCTAAAAGACGCCTTAGGCGCAGTGAGAGATTGAGGGAATACAGATGTAGAACTGAAAGACTGAAAAACAGTGCGATGCCTTACTTTGTGAGAACGATCAATGCACGATTTATGTGAATCAATAACAAAGGTTATCATGATCATCAAACTCATACCAGATATGATGCCGGATAAGTTTGAATAATGTTGAATATGGGTGCGGTCCGACAAGGTCAACAGTTTAACGTTCATGTATTTTCTCTTATAAGCACTACACACAAAGTATTGCGGTGTACTCTTCCTCTCCATCTCTCTCTCTCTCCCCTCACCCCTATCTCTTCCTCTTTCTCCTTCCTTCTCTTTCCCCCTCTCTCTTTCTTGCTTTCCCACCCCTCTCCCCTCCTCTCCTTCTCTACCGCCTGCAAAGCATTGTGAGACTGTTTGATAGAGAATTATATACTTACATTACCTGGAAGACTTATACCAATGCAATATTTTTGATATGTTGAAAATGACTAATATATAATTATTTCTGTAATTTTACAGTATATGTATACATTTTTACTGAAAATGTTTTTTTTTTCCCTCTTTTTACTTTCCCTGGCAGCCACAATTTTTTTTATAGCAATATTCTACGAATATCAGTTTACTTGGAAAACACACAACTCTGTCTCTTCCTCTTTCTCTGTATTTCTCTCCCCATCTCTCTTTCTTGCTTTCCCACCCCTCTCCCCTCCTCTCTTTCTGTACCGCCTGTAACATTGTGAGACTCTTTGATAGAGAATACTTACAATACTTGGAAGATTTACAGCAGTGCAATATTTTTGTTATGTTGAGAATGACCAATATATTACTATTTTTGTAATTTTATAGTATACGTATACATTTTTATTGGTAATGTTTTCTTCTTTTCCTTTTCACTTACCCCGCCAGCCACAATTTTCTTTTTGCTAAGTAATATCCAACCAATATTACCTTACTTGGAGAACATACAACCTTTCAACAGGTTTGCAGCAGCCTTTTTTTTTCGGTGGTAACTGTTGATAATTTGAATTTGTTCATTTGATACTGTTTTTAATTCCCGGAGATATATTATGAGAGTATATGAGAGTATATTAGGCATATTTTATGATATCACACCGCATCAAATTATCTTATGATGCAGAATCTATACTTTTGTTGTACTCTCATCAATATTTGTAAACATTCATTATATTGTACATTTGACTGTTTGTAAACATTGTGTGATCAAAACGCAGTTTAAGTGTGACGAATGTACACTTATTATTAGTAATGCCGTGTGGTGGGAGAATGAGAATTTGTAGTGTCTGTATGTGTTTATGTGTGTGAGAGTCACTTAATTGGATGTGATGAAGAGATGATTGTGTGTATGTGTTTGTGAGTGTACCTGTGTTTGCGCGTGCGTGTGTGTTTGTGAGAGAGAGGGAGGGGAAAGATGTGAATACAATGTAAGAAAAGGAAGTAACCGCATTGGTCCCTTTTGATCAGTTTATGTTTATTCGTCACGTACAGTGTGTTGAATGTAGTGAATGTAATATTTTTTATAATGAATAATGTTGTAAATGATGTTAATTGTTATTTTCTAAATAGTGATGAATGATTTGAAAATTGTAAATACTTTCTTTTTTTAATCAACCATGTATTGTGTGAACAAATGTTGCAATTCAGCCTTTTGGCTGCGAGAACATTTCATTTAATAAACCATACCATACCAAACCATACCATATGATTAGTATTTTTTAGAATCTAGATTTGTGAAAATTTCAAAAGGGAGCATTTTTGTCATGTGTGTGTGTGTGTGTGGGGGGGGGGCAGTGACAGGATAGTTGCAACATTTGATTGCTACTTTAAAAATCCCCTTCACTTGCTTCTTTCATTTTAATTTGCTTGTGAAATGTAGCATTGATACATGCTTTGACAACCTTCAAGTGACTAATGAAGTGTGTTTTGCTGCAGTGTCAGAATGTATTGTGTTTTTTTTTTTCTCAGCAATCATGAATATTGATGACTCATTATTTGTTTATTATTAATGTTTCTATCCATTCATTTCTCTAATATTTATTCATCTTGATATATGTACTTCTCTATTCATTCGTTCATTCATTCATTCATTCATATGTTAACACATTGAAGACTAGTCCTGAGTACACTCGGGCAGGTGTCTATGGAAAATGCGTGTTAAATTGCAAAATCAGCACCATCCTCAACAGGTTGATGTATTTATTCATGTCTGATATATTTGATTATTCATGTAGATGTGTATTCATTTATTTTTTGTTTGTTTTTGTCTATTTATTCAGTCATTTATTTGTTTATTGATTGATTTGCCTCTGTGTGTCTTGACAGCTGGATAGCGCTGACTCTGTGAAGAAAGTACTCAACGGGGAGAAGGGGGGCAGCTCGGGGAAGCCGCCAAGGCCGAAGAAAGATGAGGAAAAGAAAAGTAGGGAGACAAGTGGAGACAAGCGCAACAGAGACAATAAGGTTTGTTAGCTTGGATGATATGGTGGCGTCATAGATGCAGACTGTCATGATCTTGAATTGCAACTGAATTGCCATTGCTGATTATATCCATGTTGATTTCTGTCAGTGGTATGTGAATGTAGTTTTGTATTGTTCGTGTGTTTGTGTCTTGAGTGCCCAGTCAGCTAGAATTAATGTGTGAGTTAGGTCATCACCAGCATCCCTATGGTTACGAGTTGTCGCCATGATCACTATAGCTACCAGTTCTTACATGGTGCAAAAAACAACAACATAAGCCTGTATTGAAAGAAATCATCAAGTAAACTATGCAGCAAGTGAAATTTGAAATGTCATAATATGTGGTGCAGATTTTAGCACATAGACACTAGTGTGTACCAAGGCAGAGCTGTGAAGTCGTGCTGATTCTGTCAGGAGGCTCAATGTAAACTTAAAACTTAACCCTAACTAGGCCGGGCTATTTAGGTAGTTGATAGAGCCAGGGGGGGCCTCCCAGGCCCCCCCCCCCCCTCCAGATCTCGGCCGTCGACCATGCAATCGCGACGAAAATTGGCACACACATTGCCTATGATGTAATCTAAAATACCATGAAGTTAATTTTTCAAAAAATCATCATTTATGCTAAATTATGCTAATTCATGCATGATGATGCATAAAATCAGACTTTTGGTATAAATCACACACAAAAAAGCTCAAAACAGGCACATTTTTTGTGTTAATATTCTTTTTAGTGTCCTTAGCAAATGTAATTAAAAAAAATTGTGATATCAGAAAAAATTCTTAAGTATTTTATTGTTTTTTTGAATTTCTTATTTATTTCTTTGTTTTTACGACTTTATGTTTTTCATTGTTTTTTCGATGAAATTTGTCCGCGGCATCGCTCCGAACAAGAAAATATGTTATTCATTGATTTTAATCAATAAAACACCAAAATAATCATGCTTTTATGAAATTTGCTAGTAAGCACAGTTTGCATTGAAATTGTACACAAATTAACGTTTTTGAGCAATTTTGGGTCTGACATGCATATACATATTTATGCGTAACTTCGGAACAGTCCGCCCGGGTGTCGCAAATTTGGTGTCAAAAGATGCGGGAGACTTGAAAGAAAAAAGTCATGAAACGTCGCAGCGATAGCCTTTTGCGATTGCGATACATCGCGCGGAACGTCGAGGGGGGGGGGGGGCCTCGGAGGCCCAAGTTCCTAGGTTTCTAGATGTTCTCTGGTACTATCTAAGGCTTATTTTTTCAACATACAATAGCAATAAGTGAGAAATCCTTTCCAACGGGAGACACAGAGCCAGGGCGGGAGAAATTAAATCTCAAGCGGGAGAACGGGAGATTGTGCAAAAATGCGTTTTCTCCGGGAGATCTCCCGTCGAAAACGGGAGAGTTGGAGTCTCTGCTTTACATTTAGAGCAGAATTTGAGTACCAGACAGAATAATCGAATGATCTGCACAGCCATCATAAGGCCCCCAGAAGCTGTTATCTTAGAAGTTGTCTGTGTAGACTTCTCAATTGTATTCATTGATTTAAAAAAAAGGAAGAAGTACATTTTCATTTGAAGATTGAGAGGACCAGTATTTCTTACAGCAGTGTTTTGCTCAAGAAATACAGGGCTCAAAGAATCGTAGGCGTAAATGTACAAGTGTATGATGCAAATAAATCATTCTGCAATATATGTCAGGCATGAGATTACTAACAGCTCATTATTCATTATAAATGAGTGTTCAAAAAATGGCAGATTTTACCTCTCTTTGTCTTTCGGGTGAACTCGCAGGAAAAGAAGAGCAGCTCAGACAATCGCGACAGGAGCGGAAGCCGGGACAGGGCGAAGGACGACAAGAAGAACCGGGAGCACAGCAAGGATCGGGACCAGCGGGAGAAGAGCGGCAAGGATAGGGATAGGAGCAAGGACAGAGAGAAGGAGCGGTCGAGGGACAAGGAGGAGAAGAGCCGGTCCAAGGAGAAAGAGCGGAGTCGAGACAAGGAGAGGAGTCGGGGCCGGGACGGAGAGAAGGAGAAGGAGGACAGCCGAGAGAAGGAGAAGGAGAAGGAGAGGGAGGAGCGAGACAGGGAAAGGAGAGAAAGGAGGGTAAGGATGGAAGAATTACAGTTTTCAGAGATGATGTTTCGATTTTTTTTTTATTTAACTTATGCCACATGACAACATCATTTTTGTGTCACTTCTCTCATTTGCGCACCTTCCACTTCAAGCACACAACTTCCCCAATTTTTGCCATTGCTACACATTAAAGATTTAAGATTTTATGTAGGCCCTCTCGGTTGCTTTTTTTTTTTTTTTTTGGTTTTTTTTTTTTCTCCTTTGGTTGGACTGATGTACCCCAAATATAAGTAATGATTTTTAGAGTTAAATTTGTATTAATTGCATATATCTTGAATGTGATGATTTTTGTACTTATGGTTATGAAATAATTTTTTTAATGTCAATATATAATTTTGTATGTACATCCATGCAATTTTACCCTAGGTTGCCAAATCAGTTTTTTGATAAAGACCTCTCAATCAATCAATCAATCAATCAATGCTGTTACACAGTGTATGACAATACCTAGGTTACAGTGTGCCAAATTAAATCTAGATTAGCATTATGCTCATGGTTTCATACTGATCTCTCATCATCTTCACTGAAAACAACTTAAGTTAAATCAGTACATTAGTCTACTAAATGTGTCATTGTAAAGTTGTAAATATACAATTTGTCAACTTTTACCCTGGTTTCTCAGTATCAGTGAATGTAACAGCAGCATATAACCTTTTCTACCAATACATTTCATGTATACATTGAAATGCCACCTGCAAGTCTCTGTAGATGGTGAGGTCTACCGTGATTCCTCATCAAAAGCCATCTTTTTTTTTTTTTTTTGAGGGGGGGGGGAGATATTTCATTTGTTTTTAGATCATGGAGCCCCAATGTTAAATCCAATCCCATTATTTTGATGATTTTTGATATTCATTATTTTGGTCCCATTCATTAAAAAAAGAAAGAAAAGATAATTATATCTTTTTCAAATGGGATAAGTTTGTGTGTGTGTGTGTGTGAGTTTAAGTGATATCTTTTTAGCTGATAAACAGTTTAATTTCCATGCATCTGTCTTCCCAACAGAGACGGAAAGATGAAGAGGCACTGAAGGCGCAGTCTCAAAATGATGATGACGAGGTTGGTTTGTCGTGTCTCTTTCCTTATCAGTCAGAACAATGCCCCTCATAATATGCATGAAAGGTGTGCTGTATGCTTTAGTTGCATGATCTCGTACTACCCTGCTTCCAAAGTTTCCATTCATATTTCTTGCCCTCTGTGATACTTATTAAAATGCATGCTTATTGTGATTGTTACTAATAGTTCTTTTCTTACAGTTATTCCTACCCCTATGGATCTGAAATAGTTAAGCATGCAAGAACTTACTGCTGTCTGTATGTTCGTCTTGATTGATCTATGCATGAATTTATCATCCCACAGTTTGGAAAGCACAATTTGTGGCAGTTTTATGGCTGTTAAATGTATAGTAGAAAAGGGAATGTATATGTGTCCAGTGTTGTGCAAAGCTAAGGTCAAGATTTGTGGTTTCCCAGCAGCCTGGGGCAATCAGGAATGAGTGCTGGGCTACCAAAAATTCATGCAAAAATATGCAGTTGTTCGGTTAAGTAGATATAGCAAATTAAATGACTTCATATGAAAACATATCCATAGAAGGTACACAACCTAGTATGCAGTTAGTAGGACTATGAATTACATGGGAATGTTTCGTAGATTGTGACGCTGTCCACATTGGATTCCTCATACCACTTGTAGATGTATGTTTCTTTTCCATATTATTTACCCCTGGCTTTCTAGACCTATTGCTCAGAAAGTATGTGCTCATTACAATGAATTATTTTTTGTTCATTCATTCCAAAAATTTGATTTGTTTCCTTAGAGTAATGTTTTCAGATTTTTTGAATATGATATTTCTAGGTAACAGTTCCATTGTGCTTCGAGATATATTTGTTAAAATCAATGATTTAGTGGCTTGACTATGCAAATGGAACAAAGTAAATCTTGAGCATTTTGTGATAGTATTAGATGGACAAAGTGATTCTACACACCAGAAAAAAAAAAGAAAAAAAAAAGAGAGGAAAATACAGATGAAGGGTTAAAAAAACCAACAAGAATATTGGATGGCAGTAGTCGCTTTTCTCAGAAGCATTTCTTTCTGCATGCTAACGAGCGCTGTATTTTTTCCCCACCTCAAAACTTATTTTGTTTTGTCCGTTGCCATGGTAAAGAGTGATGACACGGAGGTATGCATTGTGCTGAGTTTCCTGATCACTAATGTGTGCTCATCTTCCATCTACAATATGCATTTTTTATCACCTTGTGTGTTTCATTCCACAGGGTATCACATCTCTCCCCCCCCCCCCCCCCATCAATCTCAATCACTTTAATATCAAACTATCACTTACTACAGGGTTCATACGAGTCATGGAAAACCTGGAAAGTCATGGAATTTGGCCTAGTCGTTTTCCAGGCCTTGAAAGTCATGAAAAACTGATGTTTTCATCAAAAGGTCATGGAAAGTCATGAAATTGCAAAAATTATAGAAGTTTATCTGTTGTTTGTGTGAGATGTATGTATTCCCTTTACTTCGCTTTGATTTGAGATCATATTTTCAGTTTAATGTGTTTAAAAAAAAGAATTATGTAAAAGTCATGGAAAGATCATGGAATTCTGGCTAGAAAGGTCATGGAAAGTCATGGAATTTACTTCATGAGAAAGAGTATGAACCCTGTACTACAAATGTATCAGATTTACTGAATTTGCAATGGGAAAAGAGTATTAACTGGGTTATCAGAGATAACTAAAACCTGGACTTTCTCCTCTGTCAGAGTTTGAGTGTATCTTTACAAAAATTACTGCCACTGTTGAATTCTTCTCTCTCCCTCCCTCTCTCTCTCTTCACTTGTTTGGAAGTGACGGATTAATTACATACCACTGAAATACTATGCCAACAGTGTAGTCATTTCGTGATACTACACTTTGTTATTGTGTTTTTGTTCACAATGCGGACTGTCTGTATTTACAGAATTCACCCTATATGCTCAATTTGTAATATTAGAAGTCACATCAGACGTCTTTTGACAAGATAGACTTCCAAGATGTGTATGCTGTTGGAGCAAGAAAATAGACACTGTCTGACTTTAGAAAGGCCAGTGAATTTGGCTGCAAAGGGTCATTTACAAATGTACTTTTATGGAAAAGAAAATTGAGTAAATTAAATTGAGTAATTACAAATCATGTCATCAAATTCCTATGCTTATGATGAATTGCTTAAAGAGACAAGGCAAAATAAGTTTACCTGCTCAGTGTTTGGCCATATAATACTTGCTGATGTTAAAAATCTTTGACGAGTATATTTTAGTATGAACATGTGGTGTTGCGGTATGTGGGATTACTGACACATAATCACTACATTGATATTGTCACGTTTCAGCTATCAGGCACATTAAGAATACATCATCCTTACAGAGAAAGTGATTTCATTCAATCAGATGACAAATGAAAACATTCCCTATAAAACTTTATAACCCTAATATGTTCTGAGAGAGCTTGTAATATGGCATCATGCCGCTATTTAAAAACTAAGGAAGAAGAAATGTTAACATTTTTTGAATTCATGGTTGTGTAAAGAAACATTTTCTTCAGGAATATGCTTGAAGTATGTCGAGCACACAATATTCTAAAACATCCTGTAAGACAGAAATTCAATGACTTCATGAAAATGCCAGAATTGTCTATGTTCTGTATACAAAGCATCTGAAGAGAACTATGAAGGCATTGTCAGTCATACAACTAGAATATCTACAGTATATCAGAGTGGCAAAGGCATGCCATGTCAAATAATTTACATTCAAATGACTTTGTAACTATGTTCCCTTGTTGCTCAAATTTCTATTTCACAGATTTTATCTGAAATGGCTTTCTCTAATCAGTGTATTCTCCTTTATCAGTAAATCATGTCCACATCATTTGTGTGCCCAGTAAAGACTTTCTGCAAATCTATTATCAGAGCAAATTTATCCTGGCACGGCCTGCTTGATTGTTCCCTCCAGACCGAGGACATCCCCTCTCTGTTCTTGAGTCGCAGTCAAGCACAGTTCATTAGCAGGCACAATGCACAATTTTTGGTGATCAACTCCCCGAATGCATCATCATTAGTCCACAACAACATCATTAGAACTCCAATTATCTCCCTTTACTCTCAGAAGGGGGGGGGGGGGATCGACCAGTTCTATGAACAGAAAAAACACAATTCAATGAATAGATACAACGGGAGCATGGAAATAGGAGAGACTCAAATGTGACCTGTTGCATTGGGATTGGTTTGTTAGCACAAGCACCTTTATTTTATGTGTGACTTGCATTTGAGTGGAGAGAAGCACGTTTGCTTGCTTTGCACTGCACATCAGTTATCTGTAAAATGGCTTTCAAAAAGTTCCTGCCCCCCCCCCTCGCTCTCCCTGTTTAAAGAAGCTCATTCAAAATGATTCCCTGTCTTGTGCTCTATGAGCCTTAAAGTTTACAGTTTCATGACTTTGTATGATGGAATGTTACAGGAAAGTTTGCCTTGTGTTCAGTGAATAGACCTGTTGCTCAGGCTGTCCATTACTGTATTTGTTTTATAGATATATTTATTACAGTGGCAATATGTAGCTGAAAATAGAATAAAAATGTTTAAAGGACAAGTCCACCTTCATATACATGTGGATTGGGTAAATGCAGCAATATTAGTAGAACACATCAGTGAAAGTTTTGGGAAAATCCGACAATCCGTTCCAAAGTTATTAATTTTTAAAGTATCTGTGCAGTCATTGCTGGATGAGAAGACTACCACAGTGTACGATGTCACATGCGTACAATGGTATAAGGAAAATAAAAAGAGAATTTCACAAAACTTTTCTTCTTGAATAAAGTGCACGTTTCTTCCACTTGTTACTGACATACAGTAATGTTAAGGGTAATATTGTTCCCCCTGCCTTCTGAAAGAGAGAAGTTGAGTGTTCTTTTGTTATGGAAGAAAAGTGAAAATATGTTGAATTTTCTTTATTCTTTCTTTATATCGTTGTACAAATGTGACATCACAAGCTATAGTAGTCTTCTCATCCAGCTGTAACTGAGCAGAAAGTTCGAAAATTTATAACTTTTGAACGGATTATCCGATTTTCCTCAAACTTTCACTGATGTGTTCTACTAAATATTGCTGCATTCTCTCAACCCACATGTCTATGAAGGTGGACTTGTTCTTTATTAAAGTTATTCAGTTCTTGTGCAGGGCAAAACCAGCATGGTTAACTGAACTTCAGCTTAAGAGAGGATAAACAGGAGGCTGAAAAATTTATGAAACCACTGTGTAAATAACTCTACCAATTTTCAAACTCTGTTTCACTCGTACATTTTGATTGCTGAAAGTTGTCTGTTTGTATTAGTTTGTGCATAGAAATGGCAGGGTCTTCAGGTGTTGGGAAATGTCAATGTCCAGCTATTTGGCAGAAAAGAAAAGTTATGGTGAAATGACCATGTCATCATTTATTGTGGGATCACTTCAACAAAGCCTTTGTCCATGCATACACATAGTTTATATCATGTCAACAAATAACATATGTACATGTAGCATGAAATTATGTGACAATTGTATACCCTACGACATCACTATGCCCCTCACTCCAAACTTCATGCACCTATTTCATGTGTTCTTTTATCTTTTTTGGTTATGTATTATTTGTTTGCACACATCTCCCTCTGCAGAGCACCATATTTATCAGCAAAGTAATGAATCTTTTATTGGTACCATAGATTTCCTGGCGATGTGTGACATATGTGGCAACTCTTCCGATTTCATAGCAACATTCCTTCTTTTTTTTTTTCAATCTGTCTGGACAGAAAAAGTTGTATCTAATGTTTATTTCTATTTCAGCAATCATATGATAACAGTAGAGTATAGGAGATCAAGATCAGTGAAAATTGCCTTTCTTTTAGTTTTATTCTGTTTTCTGTTTTGTTTTGTTTTCTTCAAAATTTTATACTCATTAGTTCCTGTTTGATAAGCTGCAGGTTGACAGGCATGATATGGTTATGTCAAAATGATGAAATTGAAACAGCCAACGATGAATTACTTTGCGTTGGAAAGCTTTGGTTTGATATACAAACAAAAGCTTAAACCCACCACCCCCACCAACAACTGTTCAAATTAAAGAAACAAAGACTAAGCTCTTTTGATATTGCCTATTTTGAAAATTTAACACACATGTTGGAGTGAAAAGACTTACAGCCATAAATAGACTTACACACACCCAAAAATTGCTAAAATTCACTTTGGTGCCAACAATCAATATATAAACTGCTTTTATTGAACTGTGGTTTGAAGTGATATTTACTTTGGTTTTGATTGATATGGTCAATCAACATTTAATTACCTCTTTACATAGGAGACATAGATTTTATCTTTTGATTCTTATTGTAGGTTTTTTTTTTCACTTTGTGTTACATGCTTGACTGCATTTGAACCCTAGCAGCTTGATTAGTTGTGTATGACAGACATAAGAAAAGTGCATCCAAGCGTGCTATGTGTTTGTTGTTATCCTTTGTGAGAAATTTACTCAGGATCAACAATGTCATCCATTATTCACCTTCATTCTTTTTTAAAAACAGGACCTCAGACCGACTGCACCAGAGGTATCTAATTGTTTTTGTGTGTTGTTTATGTTTGAATTCCGCATTCTTTGATGCACCAGCGTGTGTTGCGTTTAAATCACCCCGTGATTTGCCCCATGTAACTCTGCGTAATCACAGAGTGCTCTTTTAAATTAACATTTTGTAGTTTTGTTTCATCGGCAGGACAGTGGACTACTAACAAGTTGAATCACAAATGTTGTTTTCATGTGTATGTGTGTGTACGTGTTTTCATGTGTGTATATACATGTGTGTATGTGTGTGTGTTTTCATGCTTGTGTGTGTGTGTGTGTGTGTGTGTGTGTGTGTGTGTGTGTGTGTGCATGTGTGTGTGATTTTTTGTTTATCTGATTTCCATATTTATGAATGAAACTCCAGTGAAAACTACCCTCCATACCCCCAAGGAAGTGTATATGTGTTTGTGCCAGTTTGTATGTGTGTCAGTTTGTGTCAAAGTGCTACTTCCCTCTTCCTTAATGCTGTTTGTCTGAGATAATGAATGCCTCATTTGTAGACATTTGGATCCGCCAAATAATTAGCCATTCAGTGCTGAAATGCAGAATATGATAAAAGGAGTTAGTTGTGACACCTTGGATCTTTAAATAGGCAAGTCTATGGACCACTAATTTTGATTATTTCATGTCATATTGCTGATTGCCAATTAGCCGACTATGAAATTGCTTTTATCAAATCCTTTGTTTACATCAGAGTGTTAGGAAGAGAGTAGTAGTTTTATACTGTGACAAATGAAGAGAGAAATGTCACGTCCAGAAAGTGGGACCTCTCAAAACTCTGCAATGTCTTTTATACCACTGCATTCAAGTGACGTGTCGTGTTTTGTGTATGATCCCATTTAACCAGTAGTAACTGTGTGATTAAACCACACCAATTGTTTACCCAGATATCACCGTGATGCACATCACAATTTATTTCCCTGTATATTTCTTTAATTGGTAATGAGAAACTCATGAATTATTTAACCTCAAATGTCATCTAGGCATAGATGAGGCTAATGAAACTCACTTCATTTGTTTTTTGTTTTGTTTTATCTTCTTTTTTTTTCAGAGGAACTTATATGTGCTGTGTACAGGTTTCATATGCCTTGCCTGCTTGCAGTTGATAATAACATTATTAGCCTTTGTACCTGTGCATCACAAACTAAGCACAAAAGGGAGAAAACATTTTCAGCCACACTTTCCACTTTACCTACACTTAAAAAAAAGAAAAAGGAGTACATGGAATTATCTCTAGTTGCCTACTCATATTCCACAGTTTCTAATACAAAGTGCAATCAGAGAGTGTAGACAGAACAATTACACTAATGCACACAGTAGCTTTTGTAGCTAAGCTTGCTGATAGGGGTTTGATCCACCTGACTTGAAATAAAGCTTTGTGATAGTCCTTATGTCAGAAATTTGAATTTCCTAAATATCTGTGGTTCATGTTTTAACCCGTTGAGGACAAGCTGATTTTGCTATAACTTGCACTCCCCATAAACCCTGCGTTCACATTGGTGCCCGCGACGCGGGGAAAGTCCCGAGCTGTGGGACTTTCTCCTCCAAAACCATAATGTGAACGCTCACTGGGAGTTGTCTCCCTGTTCCCGCAAAGCAAGTCGGGTACGGGGACAAGATTTGGAGGGGAGGTTGACCTTGGGGCGAAATTGATAGCGTCCAGCTGTGGTCATCAAATGTGCGCATGCGCTATGCCTGGCAGAGCTCGCCCCAAGCCCCAATTGCCCCCACAGCTCGGGGACAGATGAGATACCAATGTGAACGGTCAGTCGTAAAAAAGATAAGATCTCTTGTGGCTGTCCCCGCTAATGTGAACGCGGGGATAGACACCTGCCCCAGTATCCATCCAAACTTTACTTTGTTGTATTAAACATTAGCGTGCCCACTCAGGTCTATCAGTATGGCGCAGACTAACAAGAAGATCATGATGACACTATAAGAATTAGGAAGATTAGGTAATCTCTTTACATCATCGACAATTAGTTTTCAGACATCTGAGCCAATCAGTGAAGAAAGTACTCCAGTGTGTATGTAAGTCAGTGAACAAAGCGTGCGGTGGGTTAATCAAGACCTTTTTCTCTTGAGATTTTGTAACCGTTCACATGTACAGAATTAGCAGGTTAGCGATCGCGCTCCGAAATTTGAGGGTCCCTTTTTTTGTAACCATTGGCACGTACAAAAATACTCTGCTAATTGCCAATCCATAAATCGATAAATGTATTGTTCTTGTGCCTCACAGTGGTGTGGAGTGCACGCTGCTGTGACGTTCGCTTTGAGTGATGGGATAATAAAAACTCAAGTTTATTTGCTCAACCGTTCACATGTCACCACAGAGCAAATTAATGCGCTAATTCAGATATAAGACCAAAATTTCTTGGGTTTAGCATCATGTTTCTGATCGCGCTAATTTGGGGGGGGGGGGGGGTTTGTGTCCACACATACAAAAAACTTGAGTTTGCTAGCAGGTTAAAAATCACAAGTTTTGTAACCCGCTTTTAAATTTGTGTACGTGTGAATCCCCCTCTCATTATTGTGCCAGCAGGTGGCAGAGAATCAGTTCTCTTCCATTTGCTTTAAATTGTCATGGATGTTTATTTTTCTTTGTTGTATACTAACTTGTGTTTCTTTCAAAATGAAATCATGCTGCAGCTACGACCATTGATAACATTCCTACTACCATTAACCTATTAAACCATGTTCTTTTCAAGTGTTATTACTACTGTCACCAAGCGCAATCTCATCTTATATGCTGTGTTGACACTGCACAACAACCATATTAACATAATGAACTTGTTTTATTTCACCAGGTATTGTTGATGACCATGTTTCTGAGCATTCATGTTGAATATTAATGTGAAGGGCAGTGTTGATGTATTGTCCCACTTACTGATATACATGTAGGTGACAAGCGGTATGGCGTGCACAAACTCTCATCCCTACAATGTAGAGTCAAGCTTCAAAGCCTATATTTCAAATCTGCCACTTCTTGATTCTGCTGGACACTCGCTGAAAACTGAACTCAGTATTTCTTCCCATCCTGACAAATTAATATAGTAGCGTCCTTGATTTGTTAATAATTATAGCGTTCTGAAAGGCATATAACAGTAGTGCATGCACAGAAGTATCTCCCTTGAAGCTCTTTGCGTCCGCCCTGATTTTGGTGCTTCGGACTTCCAATAAAAATGATCATGGCACCACTTTCTCAGGAAAACTTGAAGAGAGAAGATTATTCATCTCATCTTTGTTTTTTCTTCCTCATGGGTGTCATAAATGCAGAACAGATGCAGAGGGGGAATTATCTCTGTTAGTTCATCGCAATACCATTCCTATTGCAAGGACCACTTCATGTTTGTAACAGATTTCTCCAAAACTTTTTCGTGAAGCAGAGTGAAGACGGAGGGGGTGGCAACCGCATCCCGAGACCAACATCGGCCAAGGGGAGCAGGAGAAGGCCCATGAAGGACAGTGATGGTATGTTCTGATTCTCTTCTTGCATAGAACTTAGCGTTTGGTAGAGAGGGATATGCCCTGCATTTTCTCCACTAGGATGACAATAGATAACAGCATTGAATGTCAATGTACAGGTCAAACCACTGGCTGGAGGGCAAAGATGAAGGATTATTATAGCTGTGTTTCTATGTCATTATTTCAGATTTTCTTTTTATATGTCTTTCAGTCACGTTATACAAAAATGGGTCATTTTCAGTTTACTTTTGGCTCCTGACCACTATTTTAGAGTTGACTCATTGGGCAAAGTAATTGTCAATCCAAGCAAGTTTAAGCCATGAAAGAAGTTTTCATTGATAAGGATGTTAAAATGCACTACATAGTTAATGCCTTTGAGATTTTTCTCCACACATGCACACACATACAGCACTCCAGCTTTGCATGTTTAAAAAAAGAAGATATATTCTCACTTGATAACACATTATATAATACAGTTGACTCACCCCTCATCATCATTTAGTTTCATTCTTCATTGAATTGCTTTGAGCTCTGAATGCATTCACTTTTGTCAGGAATCTAGCTCAAATTGCCTTCATACTATTCTAACTGCATGATATCCCCTTGAAATGCGAGTATTTCTACAGGTCCACATTGCACACTTTGGTGTAAAGTGTTTGTCAATGATTCAAACTATTTCTGAAATGCCCACACTGTTAATATTGCAACCAGTCCACACTGCACACTTTGGTGTAAAGTGTTTGTCAATCATTCAAACTATTTCTGAAATGCCCACACTGTTAATATTGCAACCAGTCCACACTGCACACTTTGGTGTAAAGTGTTTTGTCAATCATTCAAACTATTTCTGAAATGCCCACACTGTTAATATTGCAACAGTCCACACTGCACACTTTGGTGTAAAGTGTTTGTCAATCATTCAAACTGTTTCTGAAATGCCCATACTGTTAAACTTGCCACTGGTCCATTTGGCACACTTTGGTGTTAAGTATTGGTCAATGATTCACACTATGTCTTAAATTTATGCCCACAGTGTTATAACGTGCCACTGGTCCACATTGCACACTTTGGTGTTAAGTGTTTATCGATGACTCACACTCTTTCTGAAATGCCCGCACTGAAATCCTCAAGTTTCATTCAAGCAACTAGTCCATAGATATCTATTGAAAGGACAGTCACTATGCTCGGTATTGGTTATTCGGTACATGCTTTTGCAAAAATTGTGTATTCCATATGTTTCCAATGGTGTAAGTGTAGGTGTAACCTGAAATGATGAATTTGTGTCCCCCCCCCCCCCCCCCCCCCCCCCCCCCCGTATACCTGGTGTTACTGGCATTCAGGGAAACGTACCCCTCCCCACTCACACTTCCATGACAGTTTCTCCTAACCATTCTTGCAAAATATTTGGACACAAGATTGACAGTAGCTTATCATTTTAGTCGCCAATTTGCTATTTGTCAGTGGAAGGGAACAAATCATTCAGATACAATATCAGATTTCAATACTTTTGTATTTGTACTATAGTATTAAAGTAAAGGAGATTGTAGACCTGAAACTGAATTATCCATGCAACATGTTTGCAGTTTGAGTAACTATAAAAAAGTAAATATAAATATATCTTTTGATGAGCACTATACATTTATACCTACGCTAGTTCATGCATGCTATTAACTACTTTATTGGAATGTTACAAGTGTTTCTTTTGACCAGGGGCAGATGCTATCTACATGTTGTTGTTGTTTTTCACATATGCTGTAATGTCAATTAAATGGGGACTGTGAATGTAACTTTGCCATTTTGCAATTCAACACAAATTGTGGGATGTAGCACGGGCTTGTGACGGTTTGATGTTGATGTTGATGTTGTTGTACGAGCAGTGTACAGTGTACATGTAGTGCACGGTGTATGATACACGACCGTGGAGTACTAACAGATTTCGATCTCACCCTCCTGATTTGATTATGTGTGTATTTTCTGCTGTACTTTTTTTGAATCAATTTCCCACAGATTCTGATGCTGAAGGAGGTATGGTGGTTTTACTAATCTATTTTTCTTTTTTTCCTTTGAATCTGTCTGCCCTTATCTAATGCGTGTGCCATTTGGAACATAATCTCTTTTCCACCTGTCTTGATTTTTAATGTTGCTGAAATGCACTCGTCTCTCGTATAGGTGCCTACAGCTTGTACAATTTACATTATACACACAAACATACGATATCAAGACTGACATACAAACATACATATCGACACATACATGCAAACATATATATCAACACATACAGTGTACAAACATACATATCAACATTATACACACAAACATACAAATCAACATACATACAAACATACATATCAACACTGACATACAAACATACCCATCAACACATGTAACATAAAAACATACATATTGACAAACAATGCACCACCAGTTCATGATGTCCGGTGAAATTTACCACGAGTAAACTTCTTACAGTCAATACTTGATGCATTCTTTCAAAGAAAAGTAAAATGATGGAGGGTAATTTGAAGAAAGTGCAAGTATTATGAATAAAAGAGTAAGGTAAAGTTTTGTGTTTCAGATTCACCTTTTTTATTTATAGTTCTTTACAATGTACTACAGGTTTCGCAAAGGCTGTGGCATTATGATAATTCTGACCGACATCGAAAAGACAAAGTGGTGTATCAAAAAGAAAAGGAGAGATATTATATTAGACACTTGGATGGATTAATTTGGAATAATTATGCTTATCAAAATAAGATATTCATGGAGTGCGTGCATGTGCAAAGTAACATTTTGTGCAATTGAACTTGTCAAATCATTCAACATAGTTTTCTGGTGAAGCAGTTATGCATCATTTATTGAAATTCATTGACAAAAAAAAAAGCAAACTGATAAATACTATCAATATTGCAAACTGGACATTACATAAGTAGCATGCAATGTTTATGCACATCCAATCCAATAATATTTCAGACGGCAAACATACATGTATTCTCTTGATACAATGTAAGACTAAGTGTGTCCTTGATGGTTGTGAACTAAATGTCTACAACGACATTAAGTCATTGTCGCATCATTATGAACATGTCTGTTCTCACTGGTTTTTTTTGTGTCCAGAGTAGCTGACTTTAGCCTGACTCAGTCACTGATTCTCAGTTGTTTACATCACATGTTCCTCTCTTTGCGTGACTCACTTTTGCCAAACTTTTCACAACTTTTCAACTGCCATTTTTCCATAATGCAGCCTTCCGTATATGTTTTGTCTTTATTTTATTTTATTTTTTTTTGTAATGCAGCCAGCAGTGTTTGTGAGCATTAATGTAAAAAGGGAATTCCAAATAAGTTTAAAGTTAGTCTGAAACGAATGAGTGATATTTTACGAGCACAACAGTGAAAAGTAGATAAAAATCAGGGAAGGTATGAAATTGTGAAATTTTCACCAATTTCCACAAAATAGTTCTTGAACAGTCAATACGAATATGAAAATAGTGAGTTGATGATGTCATCACCTTACAACTTTCTATATAGTGTGTAAATAAAATCTTTCTTTTTTTTCAGACATAATTACATCGCAGTTTCAAATCTTGTATTGTGATGTGGCTGATCCTCAGTCGGCAGTTACTCAGCCAGGTATAAAATTATGTTTTACATTTTTGACGCAGAAAATTTCAATTTTCGTTATATTTTTGTGCATGAGCAATGAAAACTGGTGAAGTGATGACATGAGCTCACTTATTTGCAAATTCATATCAACTGTTCAAAAACTGTCTTGCAAAAATCAGCACATCTTAAAGATTTTGTAACTTTCTTGCATTTTATCTGGTTTTGATCAATTTTAGCTTGTGCTTGTAAAATTGTTCTCTTTCCTTTTCAGACTAACTGTTAACTGGTTTGAATTCACCTATAGTTGTATTTCTTTCGTAGCTGTTATAAAAAAAAAGAGAAAAAAATATGGTAAAGTCACCCAACTGGTGCAATATGAGACAAATCCAAGCAGTGCTAAACTTTGACCTTTGTGCTAAATCTGCTAAGTGTATTGATTTGCTTATGTTAATTTTTATTCGCTGCAGCACAAGCACACATATGTGCACTTGCTGTGTGATTACAACATTGATATGCCAAATGTTTTCCAGTATCCACAGATGTTCTTTCATTTTTTTAAAGCAATTTATAGAAATGATGAGATGAAGAGTAAACTTATCCTAGCTGTTACCTGAGAAATAGTAGGAGAAACTTGCACAGACCCAGATAGTTTCTTACACCTACAAATTTTACATAAAAAGGAAAGTCAACTCCATTACCAGATTAACAAATGTGTCATGAGTATTTACAGTTAATTGAAAGCCAGTGCTCCACATCTCACTAAACTTTTGGGAAGACAGATATATATACCATATTCATAGCATGTAGCAATACGATATTTATTGTCATATGATATATATAATGATTGTTGGCAAACTGATTATATGTGAAAGCAAGTTGGTGACTGGTCAGTTCCTGGTCAGTATCAGCTTTGTTGAATGAAAGAGTAATGAGATATTACTTTTTTTGTTTGGGGTGGCTTAAAAGAAATGAAAATACACATTCTTATTTCAATAGAAATATGTGTACTTGTTTACAAATCATAGCGATGTATAATTTTTATTTTTTTCCTCAGGTTTGTGAATACTGTAATTGTATAGAACATACTGTAGTGATTACGGATATGTTGATACCAAACACCACAAGTTGACAGACTGATTTAGAAGCTTAAGGTCAATTTTATGTGAGGTTGCTGTGGACCAGTTGATTTCTGATTTTAAAAAATCGAACAAACAAACATACCAAAAGAAAGAATACCGAATGAAATTACAGTGCAATCTGTGTAAAGTTGGAACTGTCCGTGAAAACTTCTCTCAGTCAAAACTGCTACTGTAAGAATTCAGTGAACATTGCGTGCAGTGTAGGTGTCAGTAGCACTGACAGGGTTGAACCAATCATAATGACTAGGCAGTGCAATATGGTAGCATGTAGCAATTGATAAATGAAAAGAAATCTGCATCATAAGTTTAGTCTACTCAGAAACACTGGTGAATTGTTAGTCAAGTGCTATTGACCAACTCAAGTTGAAGCAGGAGATTTTTTTTTTTTTTTTTTTTTGGGGGGGGGAGGGGGTGTTAATTATTATTATTATTATTAATTTTTATTTTTTGCATATGCATCTCAGAAAGTCATAGAATATTGAAGTGATGATATTGCAGTCTTTTGTTATACTGTATACGCCATATATTTCGCGAGTCTAAATTTTCGCGAATTGGGAATACCCGATGATTTCACGAGTGGTTAAATTCGCGACCGTTGAGTCCTGTACTGAACGGAGAAGTGTAAATGCGTACATCACATTCACATCGGGATCAGTGTCAATATTTTCGCGTGTCTTTAATCTACGAATAGCACCTGACTCGCGAAATTCGCGAAAATAAAAACCTCGTGGAATATTCGGCGTATACAGTACCTTAGTGCTGGTTCCAAACAAGATTTATCCTTGCACAAGGCTTTGGACTGTGGGTTGGAACCGGATACGAACATTGCTGGCAACCAATGTGTTCACAGATACTCGAGCTATGTGGGGTTGCTTAGAGTCAGATTCCACGGCGATGAATGTCTATGGCGTCGCACTGTGGTACTCTATTAGATATTTCAAAGCCTGTGAGGAGGATTAGATAATTCTCTCTCTCTCTCTGAATCAGCTGAGGTTTTTGTCAACTTTAAAGAAATTATGTCTTCATCTTCATGCAATCACAGTCATCTTGCCTTCCTCTCGACATGGGGCAAAACATCTACATTCTGATTTCCTTTGCTAGTGCTGCTTTGTCTGTTTATCAAGGGCCAAAGCAACTGGTGGTCTGAGCCATACACTAAATATGCTAAACCGTGATTCTAAACTATGGAGTGCCACTTCTACACCCATGTAAAAACACTTTTTTTTTTAAAATATTAAAAAAAGAAATACTGTTTTAGCATCTTTTAATGTCCATACTTATGAAAGAAAAGAATTCAATCTTTTGAAAGCATAATACACACTGTATAAATGGGGCAAGGGTGTAATGATTAAGGTTATGCCATGGTAAATGGAACATGGTTTTCTTTTCACTCTGAATCAGTTTGCAATTGGTTCTTCATAGATTAAATATGGCTCTTTGCCCATGCGTACATAATCATGCAGAAACTTTGGTGAATACACTGCACATCTACTGTGACCACATGCAGCTCAAATATTTCCGTCATCCTGTTTGCTAACTCTCCACGTTGCAGTAGTCTTCACTTCTGTTCATCAGACATTTGTAGACGTAGAATAGCAGTTGCTTTGTTTGATGTGTGATTTTTTTTTGTTCCTTCTCATAATTCTCTTATAATCTTTAGTCTTTCCATTAAAGATATGCGGTATATTTGTATTTGATCATTGTTGAATAGTATAGTATCTTTCAAGGATGCATTGATTATAAAAGGAAGGAGTACATTTCTTGATTCGTGTCATAATTCCTGTGAGATTGAAATGGTAGCCCATTTTACTTACAATGTTATCAGAATCTTTGTTCATAGATTATAGATGAATGGTGTAAGCACAACAAAAAGTGTTATCCAGCCCAAATATGCCTATTTTATTCCCATCCATGGTAAAAATGGCAGTAGACAGGGAATATTAGCAATATTGAACTAAGAGACTCAAAGACACCAACTGGATGAAGTGTGCCATGGATCCAAAGATAAATGCAACTTGATCTGACAAAATATCAATGGGACCAAGTTCTCTTTCAGGCTTAATGTGATTTGCAAAGAGCTAAACCTATTGGTGTATTGGTATCACATAATTGTCATAGTGAGATAATGTACTGAGTCCTGTTGCATTTTAGTCAAGCCTGATACTTACGAACTCACTTCCCATGTGGTAGATTCTGATTTTTTGAACATTTAAAGTTTTGATTTGGTTTGCATGTGTGAATTCGGATGATGACTGTTGCTGTACTTTGTAACTTGGTATTTGTGGAAACACACTTGCCAGCCTTGTAATGTGCAATTTCAGCAACACAGCCACAAGATGGTTGTTTTTTCACTGTTGTTTGTCAATTTCATTCCCTACCCCACCCACCCACACACACACACACACACACACATATCAAGAAAGCTGCATGACTGCACAATTTTTCTCCCTTTGGAGAGGGCATATACCATATCTATCCATGAAAAATCGATAGACAAGACTTTCTGATGATTTTCTTGTATCATCTCATTTTGGAGGGAGTAAACTCACATTTTGATATTTCAAGTAGTGCAAGTTGTATACTCCTTATCCTGATCACTATTTTTGTGTTTAGTACCTGTGGTTTTGGCATTCAAATCCTATACCATGATCAATATTTTCATCTATCTGTCACGCTTCCTGACGTCAGAACCCGATGTTGGGAGACAAGAGAGTGCCAAACAGCGCCCTCGACACCAGAAGGAAGACAATGAGGGCGGCCTGACCGCTGACGATGCTCTTCCACCCCAAGTCACAGCCAGGTGTGTATCAGACAGGCGCTGCTAGAGTTGGTTCAGTAGATTCCCTCCTCCCCTTCATAACCTCTTCCCCTTATCCCCCTCCTCCTCTCCCTCTTCCCCTCCCCCCTACCCCACTTTTCCCTCCCATCCTCCCCTAACCTGACTTTTCCCTTCTCCTTTTTCCTCCCCTAACCCTCCCTTCCTTCCCCTTTTTCCTCTTCCCCCTATTGCTCTCACCTTCCCTTTCCCTTCTCCCTCCCCTTATTCTCCTCCCCCATCTCTTTGCCTTCCTCTTATTATTCTCCTCTTATTATTCCCTTTCAATAGTCCTCTTACTCCACTGCCTTTCTGCTTACTTTCCCTTCCCATTCTTTTGTTACCTTCCCCTTTCCAGCCTATCAAAGTGGCAAATGAATAAGAATAAGAAATAAATAAATCATCACACATTTTAGAAGTACATTGTATTTAGAAGTCTGCTAATTTATCGTACAATCCCATATTCTTATTCTGTGTTTCAGTCGAAGGATGGCTCGACCCAGCAGTGCGAGGCCAGCCCCACCGAGACTCCGGAAACAAGACTCCACTGAAGACAGTTCAAGGTGGGCAAACTCTAACAACACTTGGATAGATTGAAACCACTCTTTACCAGTCCTTCTTTGAACGACCTTTCTGTTCCTTTTTTACCCTATTTCATGAACATTCACATTTGAAAACTCCATGGAATTTTGTAAAGACTGTCATCAAAAGTTAAAGTTTGTAGTGAGATGATATAAACCTGGAAATTTCCACTCCTATTCTAAAGAAAGCTATTCTGCAATACTAGCTCTCCCTCACTGAGATGAAATATTTATATTCTTGTGTGTGTTACTGTACCCTCAATTAAAAGTAAGTGACCAGATAGCACTGCTATCTGTGAAGAAGCTTACCCTGATAATTAGGAACATGTAATAATGATAGTGACGATGATGATGATAATGATGATGACAACAATGATTATGACGACGATGATGGTGATGACAAACATTGCCACCACCACTGCTACCACCACCACTACCACCATCACCTTCATCATCATCATTATTATAACTGAAGTTTTGAGAGTATTGTAGTGTGTGACTTTTACTGTCAAACGTGTGTGTATTTTCTATCAAGTACCTTGTTCAACCATTTTCTCTGTCATGTTCAGGGTTGGCAGTGGCAAGCAAGTGACAAGCGTCATCGTCGACAATCCACACAACACAGACGATGATGACGATGACACCTTCCTTGTGGAGGACTCCCAGCCGGTCATCGATGACGAACCACGGGTAAGTGACGACAGGCATGGCGTGTTACATTGGGATATCTCAAACTTTCTTCAGAAAACAGTCAGAAAGAAGATAGTCCAGAGCAAACAAGAAAATGAAGATGGAACCAAACTCTTGTATATACTCACTTTCCTACCCTCTGAGCATTTGCACAATTCTTTATATCTCTAGATTTTCACAGATACCTACAGAAGAATTTGTCTTTTCTATCCCTTTACACTCACCACCTGACAAACAAAAGTGATGTCCTTTTGAATACATGGGTGGGTAAGATGTGAAATGAAAGTGTCCATGCTTTAACATGAAGATGATGACTCCTCGATCAACCGGTGTAAATTTTCTCACCTTGTAAAACAACTGACTTAATGTAGTGGGAAATTACAAGCTTAAGGTTTCAAACCAGTTTTGAAAACAGGAGGATGCTAAATTTGGACTACAAAGGTGTGCAGACTGTGTTTGTAGGCATGTGACCTTGATCATTCAAAGTGATGATCAGGGCTCAACACTAGCTTTTTTCTTTTGTGGCCATTCGAGCCCGTTTGGACCACGTAAGTCATTGAATCTGAAATGTTGGTGGCTGGAAAAAACAATGTCTTGGCACTAAATATATTAAGGAAACATAGTAACTTATTTTGAATCTTTGTTGCCCAGTTGGGCCACCAAAAGATATGCTGTGGAAAGTTTGGTGGCCCCAAGCCACTGGCCCACCGCCAATGTCGAGCCCTGTGATACAGTGGACTCCCATTATAACAAAGTGCTCGGGACCGGCACTTTTCTTTCGTTATATCGATATTTCGTTATACTCGAACAAATAAAACTATAAAAGAACACAGAGCTGTTAATGTTTTAGCCTACATTTTTACTTCGTTGTAACAGGAATTTCGTTACAACCGTGTTCGTTATAATGGGAGTGCACTGTAATAGTAGAATGATGATGGAGCCAGAGATGACATTCTTTATGGTTTAACTTCTCTATCTGTGCCTTATTATTCATTACCCAGCCCATGGCCAGTGAGTCAATCGAGGATGATGGTGAACACGGCGGTCTTGTCAAAAAGATCCTGGAGACCAAGAAGGAACTAGAAGGCTCCCAGACCAAGCAGGATGTGAGTACTCGCTGGCGAGTCCAGAATCTTAAGCTGTGTATTCACCTCTACCACTCAAAATTGGCTATTCAGAGCATTCCATTCTCATCTTGCAGTCATATATTTTTGCATAAAGTGATGGATTCACCAGATAAAATATGTGATAAAAAGTTCCATACAAGAAATGGGATGCACTGTTCAGAAAATTGTCTTCTGCATCAAAGACTGTGTGTTTCTTGCATGATGTAGTTGCATGACCACAAGAGGACATTCTTGAATTGTTAACAGTATGACTTGCAAGAGAATCAGCTCGTGAAACCGTCCATTTTTATTTTTTTTAAAGAGAAGATGAGCTGACTGTTATTACATATCAAAGAGAGAATTAGAAAACTGGGATAGATTAAAAACAAAACAAAACAAAACAAAAAATGAATCATTTGAAACATTCTGGCCACTAAAGTAGAAGAGGAAGAGTAAAGGGGGTTTACATTCACATACCACGACTGATCATTTGCCAATATAAGGCTCCTTTTGACATCCACAAATGATTCATACATGTATACGTTGTATGTGTAGTGATATGTGGTTTAGTAGATCAGACATGCAGCCTCATATCAATTTTCATTACCTTCTCCCCCAACCAACTCTACCCCACCCTCACCCCTCGCCCAACACCAGGAGAAGCCGGTGGTCCTGGATCCGGCGAGGCGGAAGGAGCGCGAGCTGGTCCAGCGGGAGGTGGAGCGGCTGCGGGGGGCCATCCAGACGCTGACCCGCAGCGCCAACCCGCTGGGCAAGATCATGGACTATCTGCAGGAGGACGTGGACAGCATGCAGAAGGAGCTGGAGCTGTGGCAGAGAGAGAACAAGGAGCATGGCTTGGCCATCAAGAGAGAGCAGGGGTGAGTTGAAATGAGCGAGGGCGCCCTACTCGGGCCAGATGCAGATTTACAAAAAGATGTACTTTATGAGCCATATATTTTGCAATGGGTTTATTTTTGTGAATTTTGCAAATCGAGTGCTATTCACAAAATCAACAACACACAAACATATTAATGATTAACAGACATGAATGCTGTGCCCAAGTTACTTCGTTAGTGACAGTCATAATTATATAGCACAGTGACAACTAAATGTGCTCAAATTTCCTAATTACTCCCCCCCCCCCCCCCCTTTCCAGGATCACCGACTCTGAGCTGGAGCCGCTGCAGGCCCAACTGGCCGAGCTGGACCAGGCAATCGCTGACCAGGTGGACACCATCGCAGCGGTCAAGTCCAACATTCTGCGTAATGAGGAGAAGATTGGCAAGATGGTCAACAGTATAGCATTCACAAGATGAGAGAAATGATGTTCGTTCCATCCCCCCCCCCCATCTCATTCCACCCCCTACCACCATCTGTCCAACTCTTCTCCCTTTTGTAAACACACCCCTCCCCCTTCCCCCTTCCCCCTCCCCCTCCTTCCGTTCTCTCATGTCCAATCACCTTTCATTTACCAACGAGGAACACAGTGACCTTTATTGTGACACATGTTGTGATGAAGTCTGGAAGAAAGCTGCCATTACTTCAAGTATGCTGCTTTCAAAGAAGAACATTGACTTCACAGCCCTGTCTCACTGTGTAGCAACTCTGACAGTTTTTCCTTGGTCTGCCTGCTTCAACCGCCCACATTTCCAAAAACAACTAGCCAACCCAAATCGATCTGTGTTTGAGAAACTTTGCCTAGCCTGCGGTTGTCTCGTTTGCTCATCACGGAAACCACCCAAGTGTTACTCTTATATACTATTGTTGAAGGGGAGCATGTTATCTCATGGTACAGACTGTTGTGTGTGCGTTTGACGTTTTGAGTTTTGCTTACAATTGCGCACGTCATCTGCGCAGGGACAGAAAAGGTTGTGGAAGACGTCAGCAACAGAAATAAATGAAAGATCACTGATTTCATACTCACTGTATTTATCCTGCAGTAATGGATCAACTGATAAAAGTCTGTTGCTATAGTGTTGTCATTCTCCCCAATGTCTGTCCGTCTGTTTGTAGACAAGATGTCGTTTGTCTATCATTCACGTGAGAGTTTTCTGTCTGCCGCAATGTGCGGGCACAAATTTCTTCCCCTGCTTGTGTTGATAGAGTGGGAGGATGACCGTAGACACAGGAATATATCCCTGAACCAAGAAGGATTCATGTGAAATATGTTCATTTGTCAGACATGCACATCAAATTCTGTTATCCTTAGAATGAGGAATACACTGACACAAGTTTCTTTCAGTCACAGAGGCTGACTAAACTACAATGTAAGTACTGTTAGCAATGAGTAAATTTTAAAATGGCCACCATCTGATCGACTGGTGTATCTCTCATCCATTTTTCTTTACCCGACAATTTGTCTAAATTTGTAAATAAATCACTTCCTGTCTAATATATACCAAAGACAGCCATCAATATGTGCTGTGACTCTACCAGAGTTTTTGTTGTTAGACTCTCTCACTTCTGACATCAAAGAAAGTCCCACACTGGAGTAGCTGTCCTGAAAAAACAAAAGTGAAACAACAAAGCCAACCCAAGGAAAAGCACCAAAACAAAACAAACTACCAGAGCTTTGCATTAGTTCTGCTTCCATTTCTGCTGGATTACCTCCAGAGTCTTAAAGGACAAGTTCACCGTCATAGACATGTGGGTTGAGTGAATGCAGCAATATTAGTAGAACACATCAGTGAGAGTTTGAGCAAAATCGGACAATCCGTTAAAAAGTTATGAATTTTTGAAGTTTCTGCTCAGTCACGGCTGGCTGAAAAGACTACTATAGCTTGTGATGTCACATGAGTACAACAATATAAAGAAAGAATAAAGAAAATTCAACATATTTCGATTTTTCTCGCATAACAAAAGAACACCCGACTTCTCTCTTTCAGAAGGCAAGGGGAATAATATTGCCCTTAACATACGTCAGTAGCAAGTCAAAGAAATGTGCACTTTATTCAAAAAGTAAAGTTTTGTGAAATTCTCTTTTTGTTTTCCTTTATATAGTTGTACGCATGTGACATCATACACTGTAGTAGTCTTCTCTTCCAGCAGTGACTGTGCAGATACTTAAAATATTCGTAACTTTTGAACGGATTGTCCAATTTTCCTCAAACTTTCACTGATGTGTTCTACTAATATTGCTGCATTCTCTCAATCCTTATGTATATGAAGGTGGACTTGTCCTTTAACATCTTTTCACATTATCTGTACGATGTCATTTTCTGATAAAGACATGATACCAAAACATACCATTTTTACAAATTTTGTCACCACACAGCTGACAGCCCTTGCTTGTTCTATAGACTTATGTAAGTACCATGTATAGCTGTCCTGGATGACACACAGACATCTCAATTTTGCTGTCAAGTGGGCAAATGAAAGACTGCATGGCTGATTCAAGTTGTTTAGAGATGGTTGTGTAATTATGGCAGCAGGGAAGTGCAAGCAAGATTCATCTTACGTGGACGCCATTCAGTCTGACGAGAATTGATCTTTCATGGCACAGAGATTTATTTCTGTGCACAGAGTGTCCATTCTGTAGTGTTTTAAAGTATGAGATGTGTGAAGAAGTAATGCACATACTTTAAAGAGTGTACACCCTCTTTTCATGCATTTAGCTCAGTTAGCCAGTTAATGCTTATTATATAGACTAATGACACAAGTTATTGAATTCATGGAAGTGACCCAATCCAAAAAGGCATTTATTAATTACCAAGAAACATTGATCACTTTTAGCCTACAGACAATATGTTTAGTTGCCTATTCTTTTCAAAGTACAGTAGCTGTAAATTACTTTCCCAAGAATTGTCAACACTTATTCTGATTTTTATGTGTACCTTATAGGGCAGAAACTATTTGTGAGTCATGTTCATGCTTTAGGAGAGGAAGAGGCATATGATTGTCAATGAGTAAAAACTATCTGTTGTTACATTACTTTACATTACATCAAATTTTGTAACCTACATGGGGTGATAGTGTTTTGTTGTTTGTTTGTTTGTTTTTCTCTTCCCTTCAAGAAATATATAACTGAGACAGTTTTTGTGCCATCTACTTCTATCATAGGCTTTGAAAGTTGAAATAACATGCATGGGAAACTTGATCAAAGCATTGCATTTTGAATTCGTTAAAAGTGCAAAATCTCACAAAATCTATTCATTAGAATTAGCTATCAAAATTGAAGCAAAAGGATGTTGACTCTTTAATTTTAGCCCTTCACAAAGAAGTTATGTTTTGTTTGATTAAAAAAGATGATAAGAGATTTTAACTTTATTTAAGTATAAACGAAGATGACTTAAATGAAATGTCTGGCTTAAATCAAGCATCTTCTATCTGAACTTCATAGCCATAAATTGGGTGAAATATTTTTGCCCCCCTCCCCCCCCCCCCCCAACACTTTACTGTACTAATAACAGAAGTTTTGATACAGGTATGAGGTTAGTGCTAGTCTTCGTTCCTGACTGAATATTCTGTATGAGTATTCATGGTGATTCAGGAGATAATTTTCTGTGATATAAGCTGCTAAACCGTCCATTCCCAATCAGAGATTTTTCTACCATTTAGATATATGTACATAGAATGTCATCTATCTGTCGCGCCAGAGTGATATTAAATATATGATTGTGAATTAATGATGTCCTTCAGTTTCTAGCAGGCTTTAGTATTTCATGGCTGGGCTCCAAAACAGAGTCTGTGCTTTTCACCTGGTTCCCGTATAAAAATTTAGTAGGTTCAAATGATGTGCAAATATTTGTTCTGTAGTTTGTTTGTTTGTTTTTTCTCAAAAGGTATTAAGGTTGTTATAGGCAGTGGAGTATCTCAATTGCTGAGGGAATACATATATGTTTCATTGCTACATGCATTTTCTGCCCTAATTCTTGTACATATATAACACTAAAAGACTTAAATTAAGTACATGGATTAAAGCCTAGAACTTTTCTTGTATAATTTACATATGCTTTTTCTCAAACATATGTCTCACAATATGAAGAATTTCCACAATTGTGTCTAATCTGTAAATTCATGTAGTGGCCAGTCAAGCTTGAAAGGTTGACCTCTGCATTAGTATTGTCTGATATGAATGAAAACAAACAAATCAAGCATTTGAATTCCCTCATCTCGCAATGTCAAACCAAAGCTCTTAAACGAGTTAGCGTCCCTGGTTTCTTCTCTGTGGTTCTCTGTGTTCTGTGGTCAGATGTTTCACCTTGACTGAAGCAGTATGTTTCCAAGGAGCAGGCTGATATCTCCCGTACTCGGCTAAAATTCATGGCATAAACTTTCAGTGAATTCAGTTTATTGAAAGTTAGATTGAAAATCGATTCACAGTAAAACCTTTGTCACGTGAGCTTTATTTCATGAATACTCATCTCACTTTATTTCTCCAAGTTTAGCAGAGCAGATTACATTTGTTTGTCTCTCGCGGCTTGTCATTAACGTACAAGTCACTCGGTTATTTATTAATCATCTTTTTATTTTCCATTGTACATGAACTAGGAATGAGGAAATATTGTGTTTGCCAGCCACAATAATTCCAGGTGTCCTGTCAATAATGTCTACTCATAACTCCTGTGACTCTATCAACAATTTCAATTCCACTGTTGTGTTGCTACAGGGTGTGTGATATTATATGTACTGTAGACAGTGAAGAAGAAGAGTTTAAAAAAATATATATGAATCAAAGTTAAGCCTGTCTGAAAGACTAAAAAAATTGAAAAGTTACAGTAGCACAAAAGTCTAGGAAGAGTTCAACTTTTGGATATTCATAGAGATGTATGTCTTGAATATCTTGAGAGATTGAGACTAGAATATTTATGACTTGTGTTGTCCCTTAGGTCTAGAAGTATTCATGAATGTATGTGAAAGCTTACATCGTGGTATTCATAATGTATGCAAAAATTCAGGACAATCGCAGTGCCATATCTTGATGAGGTAAACATGCACACAATCATCACAATCATCTAGTAATTGTGTGTTACCAAGTATCTTCTTTGCTGCACTGCATGTTATGTTCACCATTTACACTATTATCAGCCATCTCTGGCATGATTATGATGGTATTGCTTTGAGTTGATGTTAGAATATATTTTCTGTGTGATTATCTAAACTGTCAGCATGAATCACAAGTAATGCCAAAATGAATGTCAAACTCTTTAACTTATGAGGCAAATGTAGTCTGTGTTGACAAGAAGGCAACGTGGAGAAGGGGGGGGGGGGGGGGGGGGGAGATAATTGTAGCACTTCCTACAACAGAATATCTTGATGCACCATGGAGAAAAATATCCAGTGTCATCATTTTAACATCAATGTAATGTATGCGTAGCCATCAAAATGTTAACCTGGGTTTGCTTTGGATTAGACTTGTGAAAAGGTGACAATAACTATGTTTCTCTGAGCCACCATGGCTCTGTGTGTGTCTGTCTGACCAGGGAAGTGGTACCTCCCTCGTCTGACTTAGAATTCTCCATGACAAAATTCCACTTTTCATGCATGAAAGAAAACGAAATACAGCAAATTGTTACTTTACGTAATCTTCTTTACCCTCATAAATTAAAACCTTAGCATTTGGGGTCAGGCTTTGATGAAAACTTTGCAATAAAACTGTTCATAGCCATATATTTTTGTGTACCAGATGTCACGTACGGTAATTAATTTTTGTTGCACCCCCCGTATGAATGTAGAAAAAAAAAGAAAAGAATATGTCTATAGAGCAAGTCTAGTCAGGAGGGCATCGAAATATATTTATGTTTACAAAAAGTATTGACATTGTGGTAATCTCATATGCAAGACAAAAAGGATTTGATGAAACTTGCGGTGATAATTCACCCAGCTTTGTTCAATCACACTACTTTAGTTACAATCAAAATGTGTTATTTTTATCATTTTCTCTTTAAATATGTCATGCTCTTCTTCTCGGCATCTGAAGTAGCAAAAAGTAGCAGGCCTTATTTTGCCAAACATCGAAGGAGTAGGAAATAGAAGCTAACAGACTGCATGAGGTATTGTGTACAGTGATTTAAACTGATGATATCTTTAGCTAAAGTTTTAACATTCCATTTATGCCCATGACATAGTACAGAGTGGAGAAGTTTTGGGCAGTAGGAGAGGCTAATACTAGTATTCAGGTTGAGCTGGAACATTGAAAATGCCATACTATTGTCTTATAGGATTTGTGGATGAAATTTTGTGGGGATTATACAGACGTGCAAGTGTGGGTGGTGATCTCCAACAGCAAAAATAATGACTGGGAAACTGGGAAAATGTTTGCGACTCAAATTTGTCATGTAATCAGCAAAAGAATGCAAAGTTTACAGTCAGTGACCATACAAGTGGTGTATTATAGGCTGTCTGCATCAGAAATCTTGTAAGCTCTTCACTAACCTTTGATTGTTATATGTATCACATATACCAGTGCAGAAGTGGCCCCCCAAAGTTTTATAAATGCCTCCTCATTTGACAATGTACTTTTTATTTCACACAAACTGTTTTATCACTGGTACGCTGTTGCTTATTTGTACAAACTGTTTCCAGCGAATCATCGGATGTCACTATTCATGTGGAATTCGGAATTAGGTTGAGGCCTTTGTAAATCACCAAAAATGCAGATTTATATACATATATAATTGTGATGTGTTTTCTCTACAAATCTTTCTGTCATTGATGCTAAAGAGATTTATGATACACACCTCTACAAGATTCTTCAATATTTCTTCCTATTTTCTGAATGTAAATATTGTTTATAAGTCTCAGAGTTTGTAGATAATTAGGGATCTAATAAAAGTCAACTGTGTCTTGTGTGGAGCTGAAATTTCATGTCCATGTGTGTTTATTGATCACTGTGTATGAATGCAACATGGGATATCATGCTCAAATGAGGTCAAATATGAAACAAAATAATAATCTTATTTTGTCTGAATACCCTTTTACACTTTGACTGATTATACTGATTAAGATTATGCTTAATCATGTGTGTGCATAGGTATTGTTACGGACAACTAAACCCCATATATAAATGTGGATTGAGTTAAAGCAGCAATATTATTAGAACACATCAGTTAATGTTTGAGGAAAATCAGACAATCAATTCAAAACTGATGAATTTTTAAGGTTTCAGTGCCATCATCAGTAGATAAAGAGACTACTACACTTCATAACATCATTTTGGAGAGCAATATAAAGAAAATACAGGGAGAGTTCACATAATTTCATTTTTCATGAATATTGCCAATTACACAAGTACTCATGATTAGGGTAATAGTATTTTCTCCTGCTTTCTTAAAGAGGTAAATCGAGTGCTTTCATGCTAAAAAAGTGAGATTATGTTGAAATTCTTTATACACTGTTGTTTATAATGATGTCATTAAGTGTAGTAGTCTCCTTATCCAGCAATGACGTCGAAACTTTAATAATACATGTAGTAGTAGTAGTAGTAGTAGTAGTAGTAGTAGTAGTAGTAGTAGTAGAAGTAGTAGTAGTAGTAGTAGTAATAATAATAATAATAATAATGATAATATAATTGTTATCATCATAATCATAATAATACATACTACATTACATTATATTTCATGACATTTCACACCAATAGAGTTATAGTGAGTCATGTACATTGGCCTATATATAAACATGTAATTCAAATTGAATCATAATATAAAATCTATAGAAGAAATGCATGATCACATAGAAGAAAAGAAGTATGCAACCAATGATTATCATTCAGGATATAGGCCCGTAACTATAGGATTTTTATCGGAGGGTTCAGAATTAGAAAAAGTGGAAATTTTCAGATCAAGTTTATGTTAAGTTCTGTTATATTACACATTGGGGGCACCAAAAATAAGGCTCCCCTGGGGGTTTTGTGACTCATTTTTTTTTCTTTTTATTTTTCATTTTCTAAAAAAAAAATAAAAAGCATTTTTTATCTTTTTGCTGCTGGCAAATGAGGGGGGCGGTGGAGGGGAGTTCCCTAGACATATGGGCCTGGGATAAGGATACATTTGTGATATATCATTACTCGGTGCATTTTTTTCCTGAAGATATAAATCAAGCTCCTCCTTGACACTTGGCTTACCTTGATGCAACCCCCATCACAGATACGGGTACAAAACATGCAGACTGTTCAGGGTCCATGGAACCGGGAAAGGGGGGGGGGGGGGAGGTGTTTGTAAAAAAAGTGAGAACAAATTTGAAAACATCTTAAACGGCTTTATGCAATCACTGATCTGAGCTTCCCGTTTTTATTGATAGTGAATAATTCAGATGAGAGCAGAGTTAATAGTAGATTTGACCGATACTGGAGACGGACATCATTGTGGCATTCATTTGATTATATTTGGACCTTTTGACAATGCATCATCTATGAAAACATAATTGCTGAAAAGCTGACCACTCTTACTGTTGTACCCTCTAATGTCTAATTCTAGTTTCGCAGGGTTTCTGTTTTTTCTTTCTTTCTTTCTTCCTTTCTTCCCTCCTTCCTTTCTTCCTTTCTTCCTTCCCTTCTTCCTTCCTTCCTTCCTTCCTTCCTTCCTTCCTTCCTTCTGGCGAGTCAGTCAACAGCGGGACAACATTACATTGACAGCTGACGTAGGGGGCGCCTACATCGAGATCGAAACCACACTCGTGTCATTTCTGTGCACAAAACCAATACATCTCTTGCAGAGCCCGTATTGTTTTCACGTCTGAATAACAGACCCACGTATCCATATTCATGTAAACGCCGCGCCTCGGTCTAAATGTATGGAATTGCACCACTTTCAACCAACTGGTTGCCAGTGACAAGCGGCAAATTTTATAAGTGGTTTTATACTATTGTGATACGCCGGTCAGGAGGTAGCAGAACGAAGGTGTTGGAGTTGGTAGCCGACACATAACATCAGGAGAATCAGCATAAATTCGGTCCAAAATGCCATTTGGATCTCGACCATGTTGCTCGTCTTGTAAGACGACAGTGACCACGATGTGGAGGAAACGAAAAACAGGGACCGTCGTTTGCAATGGCTGCTACATGAAAAACAGCCTGGACGATTCTGGTCAGAACAGCTCGATGTCGGTCGGGTCGAATGGGAACGGAAAATCAGGTGGACAGGGAAATGGATCGGGGAGAAACCGAGATAATGCGAGAAAATCAGGCCGGTCGGGAAAGAGGATGAGATACAAACAAGTCGTTAACATGGCGAAGGCACAAGCAACGAAAGGAAAGAACAGGCGTGTGATATTCAAGAAAAATGTAAGTGACGCAGGATGTTATGATACAGAAGTTCAATGTCTGAAGAAAAAGTCACGGAAAGACTTCCATATGTACCCCCCACTATTATACACCTACATTGTACATTGTTCTATGAGCTTCCTCTAAAGTCCGCATTTCCCTAGGACACCGAGATCAATGACTAGATATACCCTAACTCTAACCCTAACCCTAACTCTAACCCTAACCCTAATCCTAAACTGAGTAAACTCTATCTAATCCTAATCCCAAAGCCACCTAAACTTATTCATGTTAGCGATTGATGACATTTCTTATAATGAATCATGATGCATAGCGGGGGGTACATATGGAAGTCTTGCCAAAGTCACAAACACAACAGCAGAAAAATACTGCCTAGGGATGTAACGTAGTTCTAAGTCAAATTTACACAATGACTGAGAAAGTGTTCTGCTTATCATCTTCGTTGATCTTATTGTCATCAACAATAAAGTCAAAGAAGTGATATTATTAAATCAACATGAGACTTTTTAAGAGCCAGCGATGCTGTAACCGCACCAGCGACCCCAACACGTAGATCTAACTGGTTACAGCGCCCAGCCCCAGGGCTAGCAGTGCAGTATCTACTGGTATGCATGGATTATCCTAAACTTTATGACATAGATCTAGAACTCTAAATAGTCATAAACACAGCACTGTCAGCATGTAATTTTAGATCTATAATTGTAAAATGGAAGAAACTGCTGTAAAGTAAGGCTCATAATGGTCTGTGTACACCAGGGTGAGGGGTAAAAAAGGAGAGGGAATTAAAGAAAGACAAAGAAATGGAAAAAAAAAATGAGCTTGATGTGAAGCAAGCCGCCCATAATTCGACCGTAACGCCGTCCAAAATTCGACCGCCGGCTACATGTAAAACCTTCAAATGTGTAGAGGCTAAGCCTTTTGCGTGTGGTCGAAATTTGGCACCTGGGTGTTACTGCAATCATACCCAAACTCCATGCTAACTATGAGACCAATTGCTGCAGGTTTACAAATGTGGGCTAATACCTTTAATGCAAGCTGCCAATAATTTGACCACAACACCGTCCAAAATTTGACTGCTTGCTACGTGTAAAAGCCTATGTGCTTCTGCGCATGGTTGAACCTTGGCATGGGAGGGCAAAACTTGTTGGTGCCGGTGCTGATACATGATGTAAAAAACTGTGTAACATCTGAGAAACTACAGCCTATGCTGTTAAAAAGAAAAAAATAATAGATATTGCAGATGGTGATGAACTAGACTATCCTTTACAGGATAGTCAAAATGTTGGTCATAATGGGATGGACTGATAGATGGGTGTTGAAGCTTTATGGAATAAGGTCTACAGTGCACTTGTGTATCTGTATGTCTACTTATCTAAGCATTCATACTTTCTTTGCTCTGTTACAGCCATTGAAGAGTCCTGAGGCAGTTTCTACTACGGTAACATCTGGACATGTATTCCACCAGGTGAGAAGCATAAATTTTGATCTGATATTTGTCCTTGACATACAGAAGTCCTAGCTGGTTATGCACTTGTATGAAGAGCTAAAGAGGGACCTGTGATTATTTATTAAAGGACTACTCATACAAAGTGTACATTTCATGCAAGAAAAAAGAGAATGATTAAATGTGATGTAACTTGCATTTTTTTTTTTTTTTGTTGGGGGGGGGGGGAAATTAATGATCTTTCCTCTTCAAAATTCCAAATACAGGATGAATCTTTAATGGACATAATAGTATAGGATGAATCTTAATGGACATATTGAATGTGAATTTTCACTTGTACTGTATTTTTAGATGTAGACTGAAAATTGTGAAAGCATCTACTGATCTAGGGACTTTAATCCCTAAGATTTGCATGAAGAGCCCAATATTGTATCCTATCCCATGTTTAATTCTGCCTGTTGTTTTACACAAGGGTATGAACTACATTGTACATCAAGGTACAAAGTTTGTAAGTGTCGACTCTTGAGAGTCATACAGTGTAGCACTCAAGCCAAGGTACCTCAATATCATGAAGCCCATTTTGTTCACTGCTTGGTAGTCCTGTTATTTGAAGAGCCAGCATCAAGTTTTTCCTTTTTGAAACTAGAAAAGCACTCTGAGAGCACAGACCTCCGCCAAGCAGCTAGACCTCTACTTTATTTCCACCGATGATCTTGCTCTTCCACAGAGATCAGTGATTTCCATCCATATGTGCTAGTATGTACCTGGTATGCTGAAAAATTGCCCAGTTTCCTAATATTATAGAATCTCCCTTGTCGGTCATAAACCTTCAGCTGCGCGGCGTACCTTGCCCTAACAGAACATAGAGCATGCACTTTAGTGCGCATATAAAAACTTCAAAAATGCGCAGCTTGAACTCCCAAGTTCATTGACCTTACCTGCCAAATTATAAAAATCCTTCATAAAATCCACAAAAATTTCCGGATCACTACCAAAATTTAATCATCTGTTTCTTGCGTCATTCTCAACCTTTTCTGTAAGTTTCATGTAAATCCGTGCGCAAATTTTTGAGTTATTTTGCGCACAGACAAACAAACCAACGGTAATAAAGACATAACCTCCTTCCTTTGGTGGAGGTAATTATGCTACTGTAAAAGTGGATATTTTTGCGACACTAATTTTTCGCACTCGGCCCGCTAAGAAGAGTTTCGTGCATTTTAATTCCGTAGAATCAAGACAGCAACTACTCGAACATATTGCAAGCAAAAATATTTACGTACGTGCTTTTATTTTTGCGCTAGTTTCTCGTTGCGCGAAATGCGCAACATTTTCAATGCTGCAAAAATTTCCACTTTTACAGTAATCTGTCACGATCACTGCACTGTGTCTGTCAGTCATTGCCCAGCAAACTTCAGTACTACATGCAATGGCAAATTTTTGACCCTGCGATGCTATTTCTTCCTTACAGGGTGTGTACTATCAGGTTGGTGACATTGTCTCACTCCTGGACGTAGAGGGCGGCATCTACTACGCCCAGCTTCGAGGCTTCCTCCAGGATCAGTACTCCCAGAAGAGCGCCATCATCACTTGGCTGCTGCCGACCCAGGCAACCACCAAGGGCAAGTTTGACCCCTCCACGTATATCCTGGGTAAGAGGCAACACCAGAAAGCCACAGAGCTCAACTTTTTTCTTCATTGCAGCCAGCACTATATCCCAATATTTATGTAAAATGAGGACGACCCTTGATATTAAAATATCATATTTTTCAGTGTCTTTAAATGTCTCTCTTCTTTTGTTTGATGTTAAGTTAGAAGATTTTCTAGCAACTCTGGGAAGCTCATGTGTTCTTTGAAAGTTTGTATGACACTGATGATGTAAATGAGGAAGAGAGGTTTGTGGTAACGCAGTTTGTATCTTGTCCTTGAAAGGACTGTTGTTTGGCAAAAAGAGACCCTAGAAAGAAAAGAGTGTTAGCTTTATTACAACAATATTTCAAAGATTTGTCATAGTAATATTCCCTGACAGTTGTGGGACATAAATGAGACAGTCTTTGGCAAGACACCCTTATCACTCATAAAACTGGTTCTGCTCGACTGAGATTATGTAAACCAAGATCACAAAATGTTACCCACACAGATCATGTGTCACTTGATTGGTCTGTGCGGTCAGTCTACAGGGTTGAGTCATCTTTGTGACATACTAGAACTCAAAATCCAGGCCTCATTAAAACCAAGCAAATATCTGTCAGTAATGACTTCAGAAAGAAAATGGTATCCCACCAAGTTTTACTGCTCAAGCATCATGGGTATTGCAATTTCAGAACGGAGAATTATATCAGTGTTATATGAATATAATATCCATGTAACAGCTGAGGCAAGAAAATTAATTAGCGATGCAGCAAATCCAGAAAAGATTTCTGATTGATAGCAGGGGGCAAAGTTCATATTGACACAGCAAAACTGAACCACATTTGAAATAATCTTCACTGTGAAATGACCCCCCCCCCCAAAAAAAAAAAAAAAAACGATACCTCCATTACATGGACATCATGCAATTTGTTGACCCAGCCTTATGGACTGACCTAAATGCGAAGTGAACATGCTGAATATTTTCCTGTCATTCATCACACATGATGTACTGAAATTCAAACTCTTCAGAGATGGGGTAATGTGGACTTCAGGAATCAAAAAATGTGTTTCATCGTTCATTATGTTCTGAAACATAGCTTACATACCAGAATTATAGGCTACATACATGTAAGTGTGAACACAGGTGCTAGTAGTGAGATTTACAAGATGTTTGTGATGTATGAAGCAACCTGTAATATCTGTTGACAATTGCTTTTAAGATTGCTATTTTGTTGTTAATCAGTGTTGCTTGTATAACCAGTAACAGTACACTGCCCTAGGAAACAAAGTACTATCATCAGAAATGATTTCATTGTTAATCTGAGTCTTGACATGGTTAATTTCAGTGGCTGCTTAAAAGACCTAACGGAAAATCTTGGTGTCCTCATCATTATGTCTTTGCAGTTCAGAAAATACATGGTGCTTATCAGCTTTGTATGAAGAACCCACCAGGAGAGTTTCTATAATCTAAGAGTTGTATATATGTTTTCTTGAATACATCATATTCCCAGGCCCAGATGAAGAGTTACCGCGCTCCATGGAGTTCATGGAATTCGTCTGCCACTGCCCGTCAGATTATTACCGCTTCCTGAAGACGCCGTATCCCATTGTCCCCGTCAAGGAGACGTCGGGCTTCATGTGGTCCAGCGTGCTGCCCAGGAGCAATCCCACAACCAAGCAGATCTTTGAGGGATCATGACGCCAGTGGTCAGCCATAGGAATGAGATGAAACTTTGGCTAATGCCCTCAGAAATTCCTAGATTGAGGGAGTGGATCAGCTAAGTTTGCCGAACAATTCAGCTCTGCGTGGAACTCAGAACATCCAGGCATTTATTCGAAATGAGGCTAACTGTAAGAGTCACTTCTTCATCAGCACCATGGTCTAGTATATGATGGAGTTGGCCAGCTTTTTTTCACACAGACACCATATGCAGGGACCATTTTTTAATAGGGAGGTTTGCAAATGTTGTGTAAGTTTCTATTGATTGCAATAACTATCATGGCAGTGACTTTGATGAAACACACCACAGATATGCTGTATGCCTGTCCATAGTAGCTTCAAGAATTACAAATGGCAATTCCTGAAAACTGCTTTTGTGAAATGTACCTCTGACATGCTTTCTGGTTTTGCAGGGACTGTTTTTCAATAGGGAGGTTCGCAAATGTTGTGTATGAAAGTTTCTATGGATTGCAATGGCAGTGACTTTAATGAAACACACCACAGATACGCTGTATGCCTGTTCATAGTAGCTTCAAGACAAATGTACAAGTGGCAATTCCTGAAAACTGCTTTCGTGAAATGTAACTCTGACATGCTTTCTGGTTAATGCATATGTTTTGTGTACCGGTATCCCACTTACCATTTCTGCTAGAGATTATGGTCCAGAAAGCAGTTACTAGTCGTTTCACTTTCTTCAGTAGGTGACATCTCTGCTATAAAGTGCTAGCGCAGTTACCAGGGTAAACAAAATGTGACTGATTTCTGAGTTGGCTGAACTCTTGGCGTGCTTGGTTTAGTTGACTACGGTTAGAGTTTGATTTATCTCTGTTACAGGTGTGACAAGAATGTATTTTCTTGTCATATAATTTTGGTTTGCCACTTGAAATTCATGAAATACATTCCACGACTGTAACCATGGTGATCACATGCAACCTTTTGCATTCATACAACCTAGGAGATATTCGAGGTCCACTCAAACATCAGATCGTTCATGGTCCATTGGTATGTCAAAAGACCCCCACACCACCTTGTTCTAGCTGCATAGAGTCGGCTGTCATTAATTTAGTCCCATTAAATGAGGAGTTCTTGTCTCCAGTGTATTGTGACTATGTGCTTATTGATGCAGCAGTCATTTGACTGGCAGTCTGGACTGTGGCTCCTGCCATGTGAAGTAATATGGCATAATGCACATCTTTTACTTTTTTTTCGCTGGTCATAAAGTTCATACTACCACAGCCAGTCCCTCCAGTTTAGTCCATATATTGAATTTAAACTACATTAGCATTCAATTTATTCTACATTCATGAATTCGGGTTTATGTCTGTGGATAAGATTACAATAATGGGATGGTATAGCATTGGTTGAGGTGATTGAGGACTCCGCTTTTAACTTTCAGCAAGGTACTCAGAAACCACGTAATAAAATAGGAAAGAGCATACAATTCTAAGAGGAATTCAAAGTTTATTTGGTGAAAATCGGTTTTGAAATGGCCGAGATACCCAAAAACAAAGCGATCCTGATAAAAGGTGGGTCCCACTTAGGATCACTTTGTTATGAATATCTCAGCCATTTCAAAACCAATTTTCATCAAATAAACTTTGAATCACTCATAGAATTATATGCTCTTTCATATTTCAAAAGGGATTTCTCATCTCAATAAAATGTCATAAAAGACATTGGAAACCTAAAGCCCCATCTCAAGTGAAACTGCATCCCATTAAAGGGATCGTATGGTTTTGGTTGAGACCTAACCTTGGGTTTCTAGCATTTTGGGGTGAGATAACGAGAAACGTCTTATGAAATATGAAATGAGCATGTAATTCCAAAAGGAATTCAACATTTATTTGATGAAAATTGGTTTAGAAATGGCCGAGATATCCAAAACAGAGCGATTCTAATAAAGTGTGGGACCCACCTTTTATTACAATTGCTTTGTCTTACTTTGTTTTTGGATGTTTCAGTCATTCCAAACCCGATTTTCATCAAATAAACTTTGAATTCCTCTTAAAATGGTATGCTCTGTACTATTTCATACATGTACATGTGTTTTCTTGGTATCTTGCAAAAAGTTAAAAGCCCAATTCTCATCTCCACCAATCACGTCCTCCTGCTGCCAAGTTGACACAGCTGAGAATGAGGGGGTTAAAGTGTGATTCCATACCGTGTTCACACTGACTTTGATAAGTGGGACAAAATCAAACGAACAGGATCACAGCAGGTTCATCCACTGTGGTTCTCATAGGATCATTGCTGTGTTAGATATGGAATGGATCATGTGCACGACTAGAGAAATGAACTTTGACTACATCAAGCAGTTTAAGTTTGATCCTTTGTTTGTATTTTTTTTTTACCCTTAAAGTTTGTTTCCACCCCTTCTTTCTGAATTCAGCATCATGAATACCAAATAACTGAGCACTGACAAATTAATTACATGTTCAGGCACACGAGGCTGGTCAATTTCACAAAAAAAGTTGTAACAATTGTCAAACTTGCTCAATTGATTTGAAGTCAGTGTTTAGTTATTGTCATCATTGTATGAGAAGTGTTGGCACAAAATACATTGTATTGTTTATTTTCTATTGTTGTATTCTTTTTTTCTTTCCGTTCCATGTAAATCTGCAGGATCATGCATTGAATGCAAATAAAAGGAAGAAACATAAATAAAGAACAATCTTTCATGTGGTTTTCTCTGTTGCGTGGATTCTTGTGATGCAGGACAATAACCATTACAGTGTACTCCCATTATAACAGAGTCCTCAGTACCATTGCTTTTCTTTTGTTAACCAAAATTTTGTTATAACCAACCAGTGCTGTGTTTAAACTTATACTGTACATGAACGGATGATAATTTGGGGACCTAAATTTTGATTTTGTTGCTAAATAACATGCAGCATGTCGAATTGCAGGGCATGTCATTGCATATGGTGTTGAAAGGATTTCACTTGGGGCATTTTCAAATACGAACCAGTAGTCATTTTGATACCCTGAATCTCTGTCTATGAAAGAAATGGAAGTCCCATTTTATTTGGTGTTCACAGGATAATCTTGGGTCATTTTCAATAGTCATTGCGTATATATATATATATATATATATATATAGATATATAGTGAAACCTTTGAGCAAAGAAAATGGGTTTTCATCAAAACCCATTTTCTTTGCTCAAAGTTTTCACTTTTTATCATTTGTTTCTGGTCAGTTTTTGCTTTCTTGTTTCAATATATATATATATTATATATATAAATGGGTTTACTGCCATTTTGAATTACTTCAAAAGAAAGGCACTTGTATAGAGCAATAGCTGTTGCCTGCCTCAGTGTGAGGTTTTACCTGCTATACAGACTTTTGATCCTTGACATAACTGGAAGATGGCTTAGCACCCAGAAGAACAAACAAAATTTTGAGTGATATGGAGTATGGGATGTAGCAAACTGTGCACTTTGTAGATACACTGCTATGGTACATATTACTTGTACTGTACTCAAAAGAATCTGAATGGACAAACATGGGAAATCATATGTCTATGCTCAGCTAATCGCTGAGAATTACTCATGAATACAAACTACGAACACTGATACAGCAGAAATATGGAATACAGGAAGAATGCAGCACAATCATCAAACTTTATTTCATAGATAACCCGGATGATATATCTTTGTAAATACATCATGTCATAATACACATTAGAAAAAATTGTGCCATCTGATGGTAGCAAAAAGATTTTCATGTACAATTTGTCACACAAGTACTAGAATTATACATACAATGTACATTTAAAAGATAAATAATAATAAGTGAACTAGCATTTTGTCATAAACTTAGGGCAAAAAACAAAGACAAATCTTCCACCCTTGATGAATGTCTCAATTCAAATCTCTTGGAAACTCAAGAAGTTAAATAGTATTTCATATACAAATCTCAAGAACTCAAGAGGAGATAACTCAAATACGTTTCGTTCCCATAAATACATTCGACCATTTTCTGTGATCGACATTCCACAACAAATTTGAAAGAGCATTACGACAAGACCACAGGCTGGTTGTTGTGTCGTGATAATTGCTGCCACGGCCACAACACCCAGCCGAACACTAACAAAAAAAAAATTGTTCTAGGTGTACTATTAATTACCCACAGACTACCTACCAAAAACATGAAAAAATGGAGAACATTTCACCACCTCCACTAGAATTTGACAATAAGTCATACCCCTGTATGTGATGATACAGCGAGAACATTGGATGTTATGAGCTGTGTCCTCTCTCAGATATTGCTGTTCTTGAATGCTATCATGGTATACTGTATAAGCTGTAATTTTCGCAAATCAAGAGGTCACAGATATTTTCGCGAGATGCTTTCGCGAATCGACACCTAAACTATCGTAAATGCATTACTACCATAGCATATGGCAACATTTTCGCGTGTTGTTAAATCTGCAATCCAATAGTGACTCACGAAATTCGCGAAAACAACAGCTTATACAGTATGGGCAAACTGGTGACGTGGCTATTCACAAAATTGTTTTTGGTGTTTTTTTTTAATGTTGAGCTGGATGACAAAAAAATTTCTTATGAAACTGAGCAGCATAACTGTGCAACACATTACATGATGGCTATATATATGTATCAGTCCCACGTATATCTTCTTTTAGTGAGTGTGTGTGTGTGTCCAAATATGAGCTTCCCACAATGCGTGTTCTAGGTTTCAACAGCCATTTGGGCAAAACACTGCACTTCCCCCACCCCCTCCCCCCAAAAAATAAAGGTTAGTAACTGTTGTCACAACAATTAGTGTTTTCAAAACCCCAGATAACCACCTTACAACCATATTGCACTCAACTCTGCAGATACATGTATTCTAATAGAGAATAATTTGAAGGGGGATGTGAGAATTCAGAGTTTAATCTGAATTCAGAATTATTTTACTTTGCTCAAAACCCACTTTTCAGACCTTTTTTTACAGTTCAAATTCATCAAATTCTTCACAATTGTATGCACTTCAGTTTTTTTTCTCACAAGTTTCAATTTTTTTTCAGAAATTTTTTCTGCGAGGATTCTCACATCCCTGTCTGACTTATCTTTGCTTTGAATGTAAAATGAAACTATTTCCTGTTTTGTCATTCAAGAAACTGACTCTGTGGTTGAATGCCACCATTTATCTTTCTTTGCAACAACGCCCTTTCCCAACATAATCATGTTTTATACGCTGTATTCATAATTTTTCTTTATGTCATAGCCAGTTGCAAATGAGAAATCCCTTTCAGAAGAAAAGTGAAGTGATTTTTTGACCTCAGAGGTGATACATAGTACATTTGTCTTACAGGAGGCACGATCAAGTCGACTCAAGCAAAATTCGCAAAAATGAAAACATAGTACGGTATACTACATATATAGTAACTGTTCGAAGAGCCTTTTGAATGGTCCCTTAATTGGAGGCCACGATGGGTCTGTAGATGAGTTCCTTCATGATCTCATTGCTGCCGGCGTAGATGGAGTTGACCCGGGTGTCACAGAAGGCCCTAGCGATGGGGTACTCCCACATGTAGCCCCACCCTCCGTGCAGCTGCAGACATTCGGTTGCCACATGATTGGCCAGGTCGGAAGCCCTGAAATCAATGGAAGAAACATAACCACAATAGCTAGACACACATCAACGCTGCCTTCCTGTAAATCTTTGGATGTCCACCCATCCATCCATCCATCCATCTTTCCCTTCCTTCTTTAGTTCCTATGTCCAGTGTACCATACTGTTTCGAAATGCTGACCACTGGGGCAACCCACAAGGAGTCGGCATCATCTTTCCAGGGTGCATGTGGGATGGGCTACTTTATTGTCCTTACACCCTAGCGGCTCTTCATGAGATGTACAGTGGGATCTGTAACATATATGAGATATTACTTGCTACCACCATGGGACCATCACTGTATGTCCATCTATTAAAGGAACAGTTCATGTTTTGCCTGCTACTACCAGAAGATGATGCAATTAAACATAACATTGCTCAGCTAGGCTTAAATCTGAGCAGTTGTTGGCAAGGTAGGCACGATACCAACTGAGACAATGGCACTGCTTTAACATGGTAACATACTACATGCAGAGCCTAATAACTGTCACTACCATAGAAATGTTTAAATGTACAGAACCGATGATTATCTGGCAAAAAGATGAACAATAAAGTGTCAATGACAGTCTTTTTGAGCAGAGTTGCCATTATCTGCGAGAAGAGGAAAAGTGAGGAGAAAATCTGCTCTTGGCAAAACTAGAATTATATAGCTGGACCACTTATCACCTCTGCCAAGGAAGGATGTTATGTTTTTATCGCTGTTGGTTTGTCTGTTTGTTTGTTTGTTTGTGTGCAAAATAACTCAAAAAGTTGAGGACGGATTTGGGTGAAACTTGCAGGAAAGGTTTATGACACAAGGTACAGATGATAAAATTTTGGTAGTGATCTGGGAATTTTTATGGATTTTTGGAGGATTTTTTATCATTTCACAGATAGAGTCAATGAACTTGGGAGTTCACGCTGTGCTTATTTGAGGTTTGCAAAGCGCTCAAAAGCGTGTGCTCTACTCGGCAAGGCGCCACGCAGCTGGAAGCCGATGACATAAACAAAAGGCGTCTATATTGGGGAAACTGGACGATTTTCACTATTTTCAGCATGTGTGCATGGGTTGAAGTTAGCTGTGTGGCGGAGGTCTGCACTCTCAAAGTGCTTTTCTAGTTCACGTCATGTTTGCACATTGCAACAGATCGCAGGGGATCCAGCGTTAGAATAATAAAGACTACCTGATATTTGTCCTTGGCAGAAGTTGCATGGTGTCATACGAAGTCGGCTTGATATTGAAAACTGACTTTTAGAGCACTGTCAGAAAGAAACGACGGAACTTACCACATCTTGGCCATGGAAGCAGTGTAGGTATCCAGGTTCCCTTGGGCAGCAAGGGTCAGACACTCGTCTATGAAGCTCCTGCTCACACAGATCTGCGTCTTCAGGTCCGCAAGTTTGTGCTGGATGGTCTGGGGAAATAATATAGTCAAGATGGACATTCAATTTTTTGTTTAACAAAGCTGTGTTTGTCAGTGGAGGACCACCTTCATGATCTTTTGATATTCATGTTCATATTTCCTATAATACTTTTCTTCAAAAGCACTCTTTGAGTTCTGTTCACATCCATACACTTGGCATTGTTGAAGATATCAACGAAATTATTATCGCCAATGTTCTCATCACCCCCTACACCATCATTACAACCACTACCACTACCATTACTATCAGTGTTATATCTAACCACATTTACTTATAGAATAAATGAAATATATACTACTTATGTTTTGTCACACTGACATATTAAGAGTCTGTACACAGTCATTAGCATGACCAAAAATAAGCTTGCTTGCTTAGTTTTGAAGCCTGCAAGATATCAAGATACAAAAGTGACAAATCAAAATCATGTGAGAAAAATTATTCATTGAAGAAAACCCAAACTTAGCTCCTTGAAAGACAAACAAAATTGATAAGGGAGGTGGAAATTTTTTCCACCTACCTGGATAGATGGTGCTAGGGTGTCTAGTACTGGTGCAATATCATGTAGATATCATTGATTTTGAGGTAGTGTACCTGCGCAAGTACAAATACACATGAATTGTCTATACCATATATTGAACTTTAGGAGTGCGGTATTGATTAGTGAGGCTGGAGGTTTGTAAGCAACAGTGTCACCGTAGACCATTCCAGATCCTTATTAGAAGATTGGACTCTTGGAAATGTTGAGTAGGAGATGGGTGAGTACTGAGCGGTTAAAGGAAGGTGGTACCTGAATGTTAGCAAGGGTCTTTCCGAAGGCCTTGCGCTGCCTAACATAGTTTCTGGTCTCCTCGAACATGAACTCGCAGTGAGCCTGGCACATGACCCCGACGATGAGCCGTTCCCGTGGCAACTGGTTCATGAGCATGTAGAATCCCTGGTTCTCTGCCCCTAGGAGGGCGCTGGCGGGAAGTCGTACGTCTTCAAAGAACAGCTCGGCACAGTCCTGTGGACACCAACCAGAGAACATGGAGATTGACACATCTCTTTTGTTCATTTCCCTCTTCTCTGCTTCCTCCTTCCAATGTCAGGTTGCCATGGAAACACAAACTGTCTCCATCTCTCTCCATCCCAGATGAGCAGGACTTTTTAACAGAAGCAAATCTAAAAATGTCTCTCACACCATGCTCTCAGCAACAATTTAATCCTGTAACACAGACAACTCAACAGAATCATCCCTTGCAGCCGTGGTCCAGTGCCCACTTGAGGATCCTGGAAGCTCTAAGGTTATAGATGCTCTCTTGTGCTATCATAGCTTTATTTTTTAATATATCAAACATGAAACACTGAAGCTTAATTTCAAGAAGGAGAAAATGCATCTGAAGTGGGAGATACATACCTATAGCTAGATCTGGAGAAATTAAGCTCGGGGCAGGAGAGCAGGAGATGTCACGATAATGGCCTCAAAGTGGAAAAGTTGGAGTCTCTGATGGGAAGTCTTACAATTGAATATATTATGGGAATGTAACATACACATGCCTCATTCCATGAATATGAATACATTCTATTCTTTGCTACATTTCTCAGCTAATTAATCCTCATGCGCAGTGGTTTCCAAATCTAGAAGCCAAAATTATTTCTTCCTATAATCCACTGCGGTTCAAATCTGTTCACTACATTTCATACATATTGAAGAATACTTCATGAAATTTGGATGCCGTTTGGTCAGGCTGAACTTGAAATATCCACTAGGATACACTGAGCTGCATTAGTGCCTAAGTTCTACTTGCTCACCACGGACTTCTGGCCAATTTTCTCCAGGACTTTTCCCTTGGTGAATCCAGGCATGCCCTCCTCCACCAGAAACAGCCCAATGCCGTGGGCCTTCCTCTGGGCAGTCAGGTCTGTGATGGCGACGACGATCACTACGTCTGACAGGTAACCATTGGTGATAAAGACCTGGGAGATAGAGAAGATGAGACAAAAAACATCTAAAACAAGAGAATAATTGAGCATTTGGTAATTTACTACTAACAAAGTTGCATGCATTGAATTTTCTTTACTTTTTCTGCATTTTTCGGACAGAATTTTCAAACGAATAAACTTTTTTCTCCCTCTATTAATCCTTTCCAAAATCTCATCCATACCCCATCATAAACAAAACACAAAGCAAAACCAAACAATCAACATGCAAAAAAAACCTCCACAACCCCAAACCAAACAATAAAATCATATACTTAGTGCAAAGGTTTAGGTGGCATTGCTCTGTATCACAACACTGCATGCCATTCAGATAAATCCACACACCATGGCACTTGCAGTCTCAGATATATACACTGTAAAAATGTCCTCACAACACACTACTCCGCAAGTCTTGAAGACACCCAACATATCTTAAGTTATTGTATAATATGTATAATATGAGTATTCCTAGATACTTCATTGTACTATAGTCTGTTGACCTCCTCTGCCCCTCATGCATTATTCATCACTTGCTCATACAAACAAAAACAAAAAAAAACCCCTCATTTTCCCCCATAACCGATCATGTGTTTCAATAAAATAAAAAAAAGAAGAGACAATTCATTACAGCCACCATCTGGTAGAAAATTGAGGGTTTAATTGATTAAAGTACAAGTATAAAGTTTGTTAAAAAATTCAATTTTGTGCAGGTACTAGACAGTGCCCAAATGTGGTATTAGCTCCACACATACAAAGACCCCAAAAAGCAGAATTTATTAAAAACAACTGTTTATAGTATAGGCTGTGTAAGCTTTTTGATCTCTTCCCCCTCTCCTTGCCTTGCTTCCATTCAAAATGTAGTCGTCTCCATCTTTCTTGGCGTAGGTCTTGATCCCTTGCAGGTCACTGCGGAGTGATGGTTTCAACACAAAACGAAAAAATGAGAGAAGATGGGTTCACTAACCTGTGTTCAGCAAAACATTTGTGGCCAGACAAAACTTGCTGCAAATTCTGATTTTTATTCTTTTTCTTCTTCTTCTTTTTTTTTTTTTTTTTTTTTTTGGGGGGGGGGATACTCTGATCTGATTACATGATTATGAAGAAAATTCAAAGTCCCATTTATGTTGCTGGGGTAATGATATTATATACATGATTCTGAAATTACTGTAAAATGTGGCAGATCATGAGGTAAATATAAAAAATCTATAGTACTGACATAATCATTGGAAAGATGGCAATCGCTAACAGGCTCTTTATGAGCTGAAAGAAATCACCCCTCTATTTCATAGTGGACAAGTAATCAACTATTTTTCCCCCTTAAATTCATATATATTCATGTTTTTCTCCATATTTTGTTTCAGATGAGGGTGAAATTTCTTCATAGAAAGATGCCATAGGATTTCTTGTTCTGTAAATCTGTCCCCCCCCCCCTTTTTTTTGGGGGGGGGTGGGGTTAGTGTTCACATCTACACAATTCTTAATTGCAAGTTTAAATGATCAGCCACACTTCATTGCTGTTTCAGAAAAGAGTGATGATATATTAATAATTTACATTTTTTTTACAACAGATATTACATTGTGTCCATTTTTCCAAACACTGCAAATTTTCAAACAGAACTTAAAATTTGCATTGATAAGTTTCAAAACTGTTCCACAAAGGACTGATCCTTAATTTCTTCATTAAGCATTTAATAAGATGATGTGCATGTATACAAACTCATCATCGTGGAGTTTCTGTGTCCATCAAAGTGTACTTGGTAAGATGAAAGTTATACTGGAATGTTTAATGTCTGCATACTCAAAAATGTCCTTGTCAGATCCAAAGATTGTTTGTCATATTTGTTATGACGGAATTTGCCTAGCCTAGCAATACTTCAGTCAAAGGATCACATACTACAGCTCATAAAATTTATATGCAATACTCAAAGTATGTGTTTACATCACGCAAAGAGTAATGAAAAAATAGATTTCAGCACCAATGGTGTTGATGGCAGAAGCAACTCTTCAAATTCAAGCAAGCACGCTAATATATAATCACAGCAGGTGGGGGGGGGGGGGGGGAGGAGGTGGTGAGAGAGTCAGTCACATACATTCATGCACATGTATGAGAGAGAAACAGCACTATTGGAAAGGCAATATAAGTAAAGACCAATGATCTGTAATAAATGTTTTTCTACAGACAGCACAGGACAGATTCAGCTAGAGAAGACGACTTTCAATCTCAGTGGGAAAAAAAAACACCATTGCTATACAGTGCACTCCCGTTACAACGAACACGGTTATAACGATATTCTGGTTATAACGAAATTCTGGTAATAACGAAGTAAAAATTTGGGCCATCACATAATCCACTTTATGTATCTTTATTGTTTATTTGTTCAGTTATAACGAAATTTCGATATAATGAAAGAAAACTGCCAGTCCCGAGGACTTCGCAATAACGGGAGTCCACTTTACACCACCACCATAACAACTGTCTTTAGAAATAGAAGATATACTTGGCTGGTGCGTTTTGCACAGCAAAGAATTTGGGTCAGAACATCAAATAACGCTCAGCAGTAAAATGCATATAGGATTGCAAAAGGTAAGCTTTCACCTCATAATTTATTGACATACAGGAGATAAAACAGGAAATGTGGAAGGTAGAGTTTTTGTTTCAACCATTTTCGATACGCAAGGTATATACATAGTCCACTTTATCATTAGGATTTACATGAGATATTGGAGTTGTCATGACCAAAAAATGGCACACTTTAATTTGGCAGAGCAGGGACACTGTGGTAGAGTGAACAGGGTTCTAAAGTCCCAAGTTCAAGTCCTATTTAGCGCACAGATCTTTTGGTATCCTTAAAATCAATTCCTTTATTTATCTATTTTCATTCCTTTTTTTTTTTCTTTCTTTTCTTTTTTTTTTGGGGGGGGGGGGGGGGGAGGATTTCTGTCATGCTACTGTCTATGCAGACATATTGGTGAGCACTTGACCTATTGGGGAATACATTACTGGCACAACCTTCCGAGAGAGTAGAGCTACATGTAACAGTATAAAGAGGCTTATCAAAGCAAATAAAACCATCTGCATTACCGTTATCATATTCACCAACATTACTATACATACAAAATTATGTACATGTGGGGCTAATGGTAGACATCAACCAATACAACCTGCCTGCTGCCGGTTCCGTCATGGCGAGGGCACCGACCTTCCTACCGGCCGCCATTTCTGGCAGAAACCGCTCGATCTGTTCCTGTGTGCCATAGTCTGCGATGTACGGCATGACAATGTCGCTGTGCATCGGGAAGGCGGTTCCCGCTCCATTGACATAAAACCTGCACATGACACGTGGAAGGCCATTGGCGTGTGGCTTGAGAAGCATAATATTTGCAAGCGTGGCAAACACATGGGGTATGATACTTATGAACTTTATGGTACTGTAGCTCTCCAATTCCAATCCATGTAAATCCAAGCAGAGCATCCAGATGAATGCAGGCCACAATCACACTGTTAAACTTGCTTAACTGACAGAGCATGGGAAAAAAAAAACCAAACATAAAACAAATGAAGGGAGAAAAAAAGCAGATGCAATACATGAATGTATACAGGGGAAATCAAAAAAAAAGAAAAAAAGAAAATGAGATGCAAAAAGTCTGTTCAACTGATGATGCTCGCTATGAAACACCAGCTATGAAGCATTCCAGAGACATTTTGAATGGGTGAGGAAAAATTCATACCAAGTCATTTTCAAGCAACAATGAGCAATGCCATTAAAGCAGAAGCACATTTTTTTTTTTCTCTCTCTCTCTATCTACTGTAGATGTCACAGACAAACTTGCTTGATGAGCGCAGAAGCTGCAAGGATGAATTTCTCTCCCCATTGCCTTCACGGAACATATATGAAAAGCTACCGAGAATGTGCAAAAAGCCACCAAGCTATACCTTCCCGCCGAGGGTTCGGTTATGGCTATCGCCCCGACCTTGGTGCCTGCACCCATGGCCGGGATGAACTTCTGTATCTGCTCCTCAGTACCATACTCGACAATGTACGGCATTACAACATCGCTGTGAATAGCCAGATTGGGACCTGCCCCATTCACATAAAACCTAGAGAAACATATTATGCAGTTTTTCAATACCCGACTTCCATTTGTGCTGGGGTTTTTTTTTTCCTGTGAACCTTAAATTTGTGCACAGTCAAACCTGCCTTAGCGGCCACCTGTCTATAGCAGCCACCTGCCGTATATGGCCACTACAAACAATTCTTCCTAGAGAGAAAAGCCATGTTAATGACCCTGTCTACAGTGGCCACCTTTCTATCAACAGCCACTGCTTTCATCTCCTTGGGTGGCTGTTACAGACAGGTTTGATTGATTTGACTGTATTTAGTTCAGTATCTTATCCATGAGATGGTATCAAATTCTCACATAATTACCACTGCAGGAATGAGCACACACAGAGCAAATGCCAGGAATGTTTTAGTGTGATGTTGTGAGTGTCCCCTAAGATAGGATTTGCTTAGTTTGATCTGCATCAAATGCTGCTACACCTTCTGCAAACTTGAGTATCGCATATTTGACACAAAAATCAACTCTTCAACAAAATGAATTTGCTATATCCACATAGCTCTTTGACACACATTCCATAAAATCTGGGTAAATGGAAAGGAAAGAAAGAAGCTTGAAGGGGAATGAAACCAAAATACACTTGAGGATTGAAAGAATGCAGCGATATCAATGTAACATATCAGAGAAAGTTTGAGGAAAATCAGACGATTCTTTCAAAAGTTAGGAAATTTTTAACTTTCTGTGCAGCCATCACTGGATGAGAAGACTTACATATAAAGCAAGATAGAATATAGAAAGTACAAAGAATATTCAACAATTTTTTTTTTTCTGACAAATACACATTCCCTCTACTTGTTACTTACATAGAGTGTATGTTAATGGCACTACTGGTATCATTCCCCTGCTTTCTGAACAAAGTAAGTTAAGTGCTCTTTCATTAGAATAGACAAGTCAAATTTTCTTCATCATTTCTTCATATCGATCTTCAAACATGATGTCACAAACTGTTGTAGTCTTCTCATCCAGCAATGGCTGCATCAAAACTTTTAAAAGTCATAACTTTTGAATAGATTATCCAATTTTCCTCAAACTTTCACTGATGTGTTCCACTAATATTGCTGCATTCATTAAATCCACAGGTACAATTGGGTTTCATTCCCTTCTAAAAGGAGAAGCCCAATGTAAATTTCACACATTGCACATAATACAAGTCATCAATGACGTCAAGCAGTTTGCATCACAAAGAAAATCATGGAAAAACTTGAGGAAAAAAGTGAGGTTTTGCACTAGTCAGAAAACTGTTGAAAAACTATTTAAAACACAAAGAAGCACATCTTACATATCTTTTGTGTCAACCTGACCTTAACTTTTTGTTTTGTTTTCATAAAAGGCTTTGACACCATGTGATGATGCTGAATTTCACATAGAGTAAATGGTATATGTACCATATATCTTAATATTTCTCCTATTTTTCTTCACATCGCTTGGATACAAGCACACACAAAACAAGGAAAAGTAGAAATTACGCGGTGCGTAATATATGTCCCCGCCGGAAGTAGCATTTGTAGCAAAATGTACAATACAGGTAAAAAATCAAGGTCAAAGGTCAAAGAAGTCAAAGGTCAAAATTCTGTGTAGAAGTTTTGAAGCCCTCACCTACTAGTGCCATCACATAAAGCAAATGGAATCAAAATCGGGTTAGAAATGGCAAAGGAGTAGCATTTTGTAGCCAATGTACAATATAGGTTAAAAATCAAGGTCAAAGGTCAAAGAAGTCAAAGGTCAAAATTCTGTGTAGAAGTTTTGAAGCCCTCACCTACTGCCATTACATAAAGCAAACGGAATCGAAATCGGGTAAGAAATGGCGAAGGAGTAGCATTTTGTAGCCAATGTACAATATAGGTCAAAAATCAAGGACAAATGTCAAAGAAGTCAAAGGTCAAAATTCTGTGTACAAGTTTTGAAGCCCTCACCTATGTATAGTGCCATCACATAAAGCAAACGGAAGCAAAATCGGGTTAGAAATGGCAAAGGAGTAGCATTTTGTAGCAAAATGTACAATATAGGTCAAAAATCAAGGTCAAAGGTCAAAGAAGTCAAAGGTCAAAATTCTGTGTACAAGTTTTGAAGCCCTCACCTAGTGCCATCACATAAAGCAAACAGAATCGAAATCGGGTTAGAAATGGCGAAGGAGTAGCATTTTGTAGTCAATGTACAATATAGGTAAAAAATCAAGGTCAAAGGTCAAAGAAGTCAAAGGTCAAAATTCTGTGTAAAATTTTGAAGCCCTCACCTAGCGCAATCACATAAAGCAAACAGAATCGAAATCGGGTTAGAAATGGTGAAGGAGTAGCAGTTTGAAGCAAAATGTACAATATAGGTCAAAGGTCAAGGTCAAAGGTCACAACTAAAATTCTGTGTAGAAGTTTCAAAGCTCCCATGTAGTGCTATCATATAAAGCAAACAGAATCAAAATTGGCTCATAAATGACAGAGAAGTAGCAAATTGAACATTTTGATCACACACGGACGCACACACACACAGACGGACGGACACACACACGGACACAAGGACACACACACGTACGGAGCCCGTTTCATAGTCCCCTGCTCGAACTCGTTCGGCGGGGACAAAAAAATCTTCTAATTCAAGATTTTCCCAATAACAGCATCTGTCAATCACTGCTAAAGTACTAATATGATTAACAAAAAACATTGCAGGGAAACATGCATGTTATGCTCGGTCTAGTGGAAGGGCATAATTTGAATGTTTCTTGTTATCATATTTACTTTAGCAATGACTGACAGATGATGTCACTGACAGAATCTTGGTTTGGACACTTTTTTTAAGGGCATATCCAAGCAATCTGAAGAAAAAAAATTGCAGTGGAAATTTTGTCATGAAATATATGGCACTTAATTCTTTTGGCCACATACACCATGAGTGATGATTAGGGTATTATTCATTACAAGTCAACTTGAAGTTGCACTGCTTACTTCCTTAAAATGGCAATGCTATTTTATTTTTGTGTGTGTTTTTTTTTTTAAATATGCACTAGTCATTAAATTTCTCTCCTTACAACAATTTATAAGATTGGTAAAGAATTTGTTTAAAGATTTTGTACAGTATTGGTTGAGATGGGGATTCAGGTTTTGTCTTTTTGCGAGCTAATTAGAAACCGCTTACATGAGATATTAAAAAGCATACAATTCTTAGAGGAACTACAGAACTAATTTTCATCAAATAAACTTTTAATTCCTCTTAGAATTATATACTTTTTAAAATTTCAAATATGAATATATAAGTGGTTTCTAATTAGGTCACAAAAAGTTGAAATCTGAATCACCATCTGAACCAAAACTATACCATCCCTTAAAGCTTTATAAGAAAATAATTTACTTCAAGGTATGGACCAATCCAAGTTCCATCATCTTTCGAGGGTGATTAAAGCATTCTTTGAATAGCCCACTGCTGACTTCCTATTATTAGCTTGAGTCAAGTATAGCAATGTCCTGTTTACGATATCTCTGTCCCTTTTCAAAAGTTTGTATCTTTTATCCATCCACCTTCAAAACTTTGAGAAGCTTTGTACATATGGGCAGAAATTGTAGGGAAATCCCATGAGGGTGAAAAACTCACTGTTCTTCCCAAAGAATGGCAGCCATAAGGATGTCACCTCCAACACCTCCCTTCTCCACCGGTATGTCAACGCCCAGCAAGCCAGCTGACCCACCTTCTCCCACAATTCCTTGTCCACCATCCTCTGCTTCTCGTACCTACGAATGGCATGAACACCATGATGTAAATTAGACAAATTAAAGATATTTTACACTGCTGCACTGACTACTTTGACCATCCAGACGATATGTTCAGATGTCTGAGCCTACATAATCTCACTAAATTGAACTGAATTGAATTGTTTTGGGGTGGGAATCATTCTCCAGCTTCTTCTTCCTCTCCTTTCTCAAGAGTCTAGCTCTTATAGACAGTCTGTAGAATTTTGAGCAAATCAGCCATACTTGTATGTCATTGTAAGCTACAATGTAGCATTCATCTTTTGACTAAGCAGCTCCCACAGATTCATAGGATTCTTTAATCAAATGTTTCAATTTTTGTTTGCTTCCTTGCTTTAGCATTAACAGAAAATCTGAGTTAATTTGACTGTGGGATTTTCATACCATACTTGCTTAGTTAGCACTGTAAGAATATTGCCTTGCCATTACTTATTGATGATTAAATCCAAGTATCATTCCTGATTCATAGTACAGCATTCATCGTCAGCAAATTTCCATTTGTCCTTGACTTTCAATTTGTGACCTTTCACTCATACAGCCTGAATTCCCATGGTGCCTCTCTGATTGTGCTCATGTTTTCACTGATCTGTTTCAGTCGTGTCACCTCTACATAGATACATTTTTCTCTCAAAGTGCTTTTGTGAACATCATAAATTCCAAACACCACCCATTCTACTCTGCAAATGTTTGAATTTGTCCGGATCAGTAGCTCCATTGAAACAGTTGAGAAAGACTCCAGGGCAAATTTCAATATTGTGTGCCAGCTGTGACCATATTGTACTTGCTGTCTACCAGATTTTATAGATCTATGTATGTCTAGTTACTTTCTGGAACAATGGGTGATGAGACAAACCTGTCTTGATTTGGAGCAACTTCTTCTTGAAAGAACCTCCTGGCGGTCGCCCTGAACATGTCATGCTCCTCGCTGAAGAGCGGCCTGGTCCCAATGTCCATCATGGAGTCTGCCTGGCCTACGTATGGTCTGCTGCTGTACTGCCGATGCCTTTGGAAAGATCATTGTAATATCTAACTGACCATGACAGAAATACAATGGCCAGTCCATTGTATTTTGATCTATGAGCCAGTTTACAGTCTGATCTTGTAGTACACTGTATGTAAAAAGTATGTACAAATTACTTTTTTCTTTTTTTCTCACTGGGTTAGGCACTTTACTTGTTCAAAAAGCAACATAATGCCCATTAATTCTGTAAAAGCTTGCTAAATGTAGACAATTCCTTAACTTCATGTTCAAACAAACAAAAAAATAGCTTGCTTAGATCTGTCAATTAACACTTGGGGAAACATCCATTTTTGTCCGAGGCACAATATATGTTTCGCCATCTTTAGGCAACCTACTTGTTGTGCTGCTTATAAGTTATAACTGGAATACATGTTCTGTCTCATATGTTTTGCCCACAAATTTTCTAAGAGGTTTAATGTTTCTCAAGGTTTGCACTAACCCTGGGGCACTGTTACCATTATGGCAGTAGCAGCATGTACGTATCAGAGTCGCTTGTGCGGTTACAACAATGTAGGTTTTCACATGTTTTTAACAGATGTTTGAATAGTTTCTGCATTTCACTTTGAGCATATGTTGCCAATTTTCAAGATGCTGCATAGCATGCTGCTTGCTTTTGAGGATGTTCAAGTTGAGTGAGAATTTGAGCATGTTCATGATGTTGTATCAACCATGCTCAAACCGCGTTGAACATGTACCCTCCCTGAGTAATCGCAATTGTGCACTTTACAACAGCCAAGTAATCAATAGCCACCACTCCACTTTACGATTCTAATTCAAAGTTTACCTCATTCTTGGAAAAAGCGGATCATTGCCGAGACCCCGTTGAAAGCCGCTGTAGCAACATACTGTAGAGATACTCGACAAGCTCAGTCTCGTGTTCTTGATCGCAGAATGGGCTAGAATGGGCAACAATAGTCTTCCTGTCGCCATGGTGCTCAGGCTTCAGTGCAGCAGTCTTTCACTAGGACAGTCTAGGTCAACAGAATAGCAGAGAGCCAGTCTAGAGCACCTAAAACGTTAGGCGGTCTACTCTCGAACAGTTAGTTAGTAGTAAGTACATGTACCGGGGTACACAATTTATCATAGGAATCACTCACAGGATTACTCGCTCGTTCGCGAGCATTTCCAAGCTCAACTAAAACGACCTACAAAGGTACTTATTGAACTCCACGCTCCCTGTACAGTGTCGACAGCCCTCGATCTTTGTACCATAGACTAGTAGAGATAGGCCTATCGGAACGTAAACACTTGCTCACTTGTTACCAAAGTCAGGATCCTACACACTCTGGATCTGTTGTTTACTTCCAGCCAGCCCAGAGCGAGGTCGTCGTCCAGCAGGGGGCCGGGGGCAGCTTGGCGGAGCTCGGCTACGCACAACTGCATGCATGAGAGAGAGTGTGATTGGAGAGTGGTATGCAGTACTCCAATAGCTGGCGCTCGACCGAAAGATTAAAGGGACCGCACAGCACTAGTTAGGTGAGGATTCAGCTTGTAACGTTTTGCGAGACCACTTAGAAACCACTCTATGAAATGTTAAAAAGCATACTATTCTAAGGTGAATCGAAAGTTTATTTGATGAAAATCAGTTTTGAAATGACTGAGATATCTAAGAACAAGGAAAAACAAAGAGATCCTAATAAAAGTCATGGCCTGTCAACTTAATTAGGATTGCTTTTTTGGAAATCTCAGCCATTTCACGGCCAATTTTCATCAAATAAACGTTGAATCCTTCTTGAAATTACACGCTCTTTCATCTTTCATGAGAGGTTTCTCATTATCTCACCAAAAAAAAAAAAAAAAAATGTTATAATCCTGACTCCTCACCTCAACCAGTACTGTACTGTCCCTTTAACGTTAGACTTGGGACATGCGTCTGGCTTCACTGATCCCCGGCCTCCGAAGGAGAGCGATAACGTAAAATAAATGAATAAATAAATAAATAAAAATAAAAAACGAATGAACGAATGAACAATAAATAAATGAATAAATAAATAAATAAATGAATAAATAAATAGATAAATAAATACGTAAATAAATAGATAGATAAATGAATAAATAAATAAATAAATAAATAAATAAATAAAATAGAATAAAATAAAATAAAATAAAAATAAACCTACGAAGACAGTGATTTGCCTCTGAGAATCCAGTTTGGACATGATGAGTTGATGTTACGTCGGGCAAACTTCGGGCATGCTTTCGGTTGTCAAGCTGATATACAGATAATACAGTAAACCATGCCCCCATGTCACAAAGGCATGCATAGAATTTTGATAATAATTAATGATTGGGTAAACCGGTCTAAGATACGTCAGTTCACTACTATTGACGAAATTTATAAGAGATAAAGTTTAAAACCAAATGCCGCCAAAGAGATGTTTGAGGATCATGGCGATATGTTTCACCTGTATACTAGAAATGCGAGAAGACCATGAATCCTTTTACCTTGCAATATCTCACCATTTCATTGATTCCTTAGAATTAAATAACGATCAATCTAGATAGCGCTAGCTCCGGGGACAGTAGGGCCTATATGACTCTTAGTCTTGCATGGGAACGAGGGGGGGGGGTCATAAAGGGGAAGTATCGTATTTCAAGGAAAAGGGAAAGGTACTTTAAAGTTTACATAATCAAGCAGGAAATGTTGCTGAAAATATATTCTCCCTAACTCGCATATACTTCTCTTTCAATAAATTCTTGCAATATCTTATTAAAATATCAGTTCTTTAAAAAAAAGAGACATAAACAAATTTATACCAGCACCCAATTTCAATAATCAACTATCCAGAGTCTATACAATAGACCTATACAACAGGGCCGATGTAAATCCTTAGTGTGGTTTGTCCGTCATTCCTGTCCAATAGGTTCTATTAAATTTTGATATAGCCCTATATAAAATATGAATCTTTTTGACGAAGGCATTCACTTCAAGCCGTGGCCAATAGCTTGCGTTTCTTTGTCGTTTTCTTTAGAGTCTTTTGTAGGACAGACTGACTTGACTATTATTATTTATTTTTTTTTTTTTTGCTCGTGTCTGGTTAACATATTGTGCTCAGTGATATTCAAATATCTATTATCATTCCACTATGACGACACATCTGTTTCCCTACCTTCAGTCGGTCATTGACCTCTATATTCTCCACCTCCAGCGGATCACTCTATATCATCCCTCTAAATGACAGAATGATGTCATTCTCCCCACAGGCGGACTCCAGAGGACTCCTAATGCAGCCCCATGTATAATCAAACCACAGGTTGAGTCGGTTCGAAACATCTAGATCCTGTCCTATGTACCAGTTGGTGACTTGGAATTGATGTTGAGTCTATAACACCCCCCCCCCCCCCCCACCAGTAGGTCTCCCCATACCTCCTTGCTTAACCTAGCCAGGCCTCTGTTTCCATAACAACTAAAGTTTTGCCCAATTGAAAACATTCTTTATAACATCAAGACTCCGCCCCATTCACCCGTTCATGGTTATTTTGTATGTTGACCATGTTGTGTAAATTGCAGTATGACCTTAATTGTGTATATTCTAAGAGGATTTGACTCTCGAAGTGAGAAGGCATACCGGAAGAGGCCTCTCGAATAAAAATTCACTTCGAAAATAGATTAACTATGTGTCAGAATGAAGTCATTCTTCAGCGTATACCTTCTAAAGAACCCGATACACAACAATCATTATGATAATCTTCATTGCGATGTATAATGTGAGAAGTATATAGGCCTTCATCGAACTTTGGACGCGTGGTGTTTGAAAAAAGAAGAAGAAGAAGGAGGAGGAGGAGGAGAAGAAGAAGAAGAAGAAGAAGGAGAAGAAGAAGAAGAAGAAGGATAAGAAGAAGAAGAAGAAGAAGAAGAAGAAGAAGAAGAAGAAGAAGAAGAAGAATCCTAAAAGTAGGGGCGTGGTTTTGGTGGGGTAACGTGAGCGGCCAATCAGGAAGCGGGAAACATAAAGACCATCGGTGATGAAACTTTACAGGAATAAATTTCTCTGCATGTTATTTACATATAAGGTGTCCTCGTTTTGTTCATCCAGGATCATCTCAGGGCAGTGGGAAAATTCCACCTCCCTGATCATCTGTATACGTATAATAATGTGATTGAACATCTTAGTGAGAATTTCATCCTATCACATCACTTTAAAGCAGATCTTGATCCGAAGATGAAGTCAAAAGAACTTCTCCTAGAAAAAGAAAGAAAGAAATAACCAGACATGTTCTTTCCTGTCTAAATCTAAAAGTGGAAAAATAATGGAGCAAAGAAAATGGGATTCCATCGGGATGGCTGCCATGAATATTCTCTGAAGAGTCTGCGTTTGCTTTCCTATTTTCTTTGCTCATTTTTCCACTAATAAATCATAATTCATTTTCTGGTCAGTTTTCTTCTGTTTGCGTTTGTTAAATTCAAAAGTGTTGAAAGACATATCAAAATAAAACAGAAAACATCGGAAAGAATCAGGGCAAACAGACTATAATATAAATACTCCACCCCAGAAAAATAGAAAACAAAACAAGTGGTGTCAAACAGAAAATATAGAATCCTTTTGTCATTAACATATTAATCAGATACAATAAGTCAGCAGTGGCGGATCCAGGCGGGGCGTACCGGGCGCCCCCTCCCCCTTTATTTTCATTAAAACAAAAGAAATATTGTAACAAGAAAACATGGTGCATGGCGCGTGCGCCCCCCCCCCCCCCACCCCGCAGTTCTCATCAGGGATAGGGAGGTGGAAAGAAAATTTGGTGTCCAATTCTCTGTTCTTACTTTGCTAGCTGTTTGTGAACGACATCACCCTATTTTCCTGCAAGGACATCATGCACTGAGGTCCACCGGAATGGGCCACAAAGATAATTTTGACATTAAAGGGATTGTACAGTATACTGGTTGAGGGGAGGATTCAGGTTTGTAACATTCCTATAATGTGAGATAATGAGAAATAATGAAAGAGCATGTGAAGGGCTTATTTGCAAAAATGGAGATATTTGCAATTAAAGGTCAAGAAAAATATAGAGAATAATAAGAAATTTTTTGCTTCTTTTGACCATAACTTCAAAAATGTACCTTTATATGTAGTGACCAATATATCATTTAAAAGGTATTATTTTGTACTTTATCACAGAGACAGTAGTTCAAAATCTTCAAAAATGGACTTATCGGTTTTTGCAAACAAACTCTTCATGTAATTTTAAGAAGGATTCAACGTTGTTGTTGTTGGTTTTTTTTTTTTTGGATGAATATTGGTTTTCGAATGGCCGAGATATAAAAAAGCGATAATAATACTCAGTAAAAGTCGACAGGCCACGCCTTTAGGATCTGTTTCACATTGTTTTTGGATATATCTCAGTCATTTCAAAACCGACTTTCGTCAATTCTTTTGAATAAACTTTTGATTCCCCTTAGAATTGTATAAAATTATGCTCTTTGACATCTCATAGAGTGGTTTCTGAATATCTCGCAAATCCTCACCTCAACCAGAACTGTACAGTCCCTTTAAACTTTTGTGGGCGACGTGTTATGACATTTGTGGTAATTTTGACATTTGTGGTTGCCGTTGTTGGTAATTTTTTTTTTTTTTTTTTTTTTTTTTTTTTTTTTTTTTTTTTTGACATTGTGGGCTCTGTACAGGCAGGAAGGTGGGAAGAGACCATCGATTTCGCGACTCCCTGGCAGCGCCGTTCGCCGCGCCTATCACTATGCGCCTCTAGCTCTCTGCCTCGCCTTTGAATAAGAGGACCTGTGTGTGCTTAGCTCGTATATACACCAGCGTTGTGTTTGTCATTGTCACTTCAACCAGGGAGGTGAGACCAAAAACTTACACACTCAAGTGTCGACAAAAGCCTTCTCAGTCCGTCTTCTTGACCTCTTCTGCGCTTCAAAATGACGTCGAGAATTTTGCGGAGCATCATCGAACTGTCTCCTAAGTATGGCGCTTCCGACAGAATCCTCAGAAAGAATGCTTTACTGGAGGCAAAGAAAATGCGATATGTATCTTGCAGCCAAAATTGTCATCGGTAAGTGGATAAGGTTTGCTCCGCAGCTCGCCGCACTCGCAAGGTTCCCCAACGGCCGACATCTACCCTCCTCCCCTGGCTGGCCGGGGGCCTGTTTCTCTGTCGTTTCAGCGCAGCAGTGCCAGTGGATCCTGCGCCATGCCAGCATGCCACTGAGCTTGTTAAAGTTCGTCCATGTTTATGAATTGTTACTGCGACATGTAGCATGATAATTATGTGGGTTGAACGAATGCAAGAGGGACGGTCAACGAAATAGTTTCATAACTATTGGGTTTAGATCTAGTTGATTGGTCTAACCGGCCCTATAATCGATGAAAGAAAGCGTACGGTAAAGTGCATATTAAATTGCCGAAACAACACAAAAGCAGCAGATCGATCTTTATTATCAAATTTAATATTGTCATAGATGGTTGAATTCAGTAATTGATGTTTAATAGTGACAGAAATGAACATTGTCATTGGGACCTCGACTAACGTTAGAGTCAAATGCTGCCATGAAATTGAATTTTCTCTGAACTGCATTTGCTTACCTTATTGATAGTGATACCAATAGAGCAATAAATGCCTTTTCATTATTGAATGTACAAGATGCTAGTACACCTGTAAATTATTAATTAGTAGCTAGTAGATGTATAATCGATGTGAACATTAATTCATTTTTGAAGTGGCCTTGGCACCACAATGTGAAAAAAAAAAAAAAACAGGTCACAAGTGCATTGTAAATTACTGTATTAGAGTATTCAGCTTACAATGTTCCAAAGATACTAGTATTCTACCAGAACCAGTACGGTGCAGATCCTTGTGCTGTCACTGTCAGCATGCTTTTAAAGACTTCAACATGTCTGCATGATCCCTCTTATATTCCTTAATGAAAATGATGCTTGGAACCAGTAAAACTTATCAATGCGTAATCATAGAACTTTTTTTTTTTTTTTTTTTGTCATTCCAGTCTTTCCAGTCTTGTCAGTAATGATTTGGGTCGCTTTTCATTCTGACCTTGCCATCCTGCTTTTGGATGACAGTCCAGATGTGGGGCCATCTATTCGTGTTTTGGAGGTTCACCTCAATGAATAGGCAAATCTATTGACCGAAAGATCGGTCTGTATCTGGTCGTCGAGGAAATGTTGTCTACGGAGGAGAGCGATAACGTCAAAGAAAATAAAAGACTCCTCCAGGCAGACGGATCTTTCTGTCTATCAAATCTACTGCATGACAGAACTTGTTGGCTCACTGACATTAAGTACATTTGATCTGACGTACTTGTAGGGCTGATCTGACTGTTTGCAGGGCTGTTCTTACATTTGAGTCTTTAGTTTCAAGATGGGCAAGATATCTGAAAGTTTGAAGTGATTCTTGAGGTGCAGAAGTTGTCCAAACATCACTCCTTCCCCTCCCATTGTGCATAAATTTTGATTTTACCAGGTCCCTGCTGAAGTATAGCACTTGCTTTAAAAAATATAAGCTTGTAGTGCTAAAATTGTGTTTTTCATCATCTCGGCCTTACCCAAATACCATCCATACAAGCAACTGCTTATGAAGTGGTAATATTTCTTGTTTTGCAATCGTTAAAAAGAAAATGAACCATCAAAGTAAACAATGAACTTTCAGCATGACTACAGCTGTAACCTTGTCCACAGGAGTGTCCCTACATTAGTATGCATATCATCCCACCCTCATGATAAAGAATACTAGGTAAAACATCACAAATGGGTATGACTCTGATTTAGAGATAGTGGCTAGATGCAGACTGTGTGTTCCCATAGAAACACCTTGCAAAAAGAAGAAGAAGTAGCATAAAGACCTGGGAAGAAACATGACCAAGTGAACCATACAGTCGGGTTTTATGTTTGGCTTTAATAGCGTGCAGATACTTCATGGGAGCCAATTGATACAGGAGCAAATGTCGTAGAACTGGACCATACAATCGGACCATACCGTTGTAATCTTCTGTTCTCTTTGACGTGAAACTGGCCTTTCATTAGCCCAAGCAGAGAGTTACTGCTGTGAATCTTTCATCCTTTCATGCTCTGCTGCTTTTCTTTATGTCAGAAAGCTGCTTATTTCTTCCTTGTTGGAAGCCATACACAAGGCAAAATATGTTGACATTTAGTGGCTTGTGCATTGAGCTGTTCGACTTAATTTTCCTCAATTGAAAGGGGAGTGTCTATTTGTCTATCCATGGTGACTAAAAAACCCCCCAAAAAACCCAAACTCTGAACATAGCAAACAAAAACAGAATAGCACCATTCATGCGGCCATTCTAGAATATAGCAGCGCTGCACACTGGCACCGTTCGACGGTCCCTGACCAGTAAAAATCGCTGTCGGACCAGTACCGGTAACTTTTTCAGATATTGACCAGTAAAAAATGGAAAACTGGGTACCTACTGGTCCGACAAGCAGGTCGGATCAGTAGAAAAAATGGGTTAGTGTGCAGCCCTGAATATAGTCCCCTTTATAGCATTGGAGGTAGCTTATTGTCTACCAGTAGCATTTTGGAGTTAGTAATCTAAGTTTCAAAGCATTGTGCATGTTCATGTTTTCTAACAGAAATTAGAATACAAAGCACTGTATTATAGAAGTGCTGGTGAAAGTGAAATTATTCCTAAACTACAGATTGACATGAAAGAGCTATTCAGCTAGTATACTTGGGTGACCCGCACCTCGTCATAGTTAATGTGTAAGCATATTTGAATCACATTTTGTCACTGAAATTCTATGAAATCCCACTCACATACAGGAAAAATGCTGAAGATTCCAATAGAATCACAAGTTCACTGATCGATAAGGAAATTTGCAGCTAAGGAAGTGGCCCGCAACTCGTCACCCGCGCTCCCATAGACAAAGCACGTAAAAGACGTGTGCGGGTGACCGTGATGCTCCCATAGACATACACGTAAAAGACGCGTGCGGGTGACCGTAATGATACTTATAACACGTATTCCTAATATAAATTTCAGATTTTTGCGAAACACTCTTCGGTTTTCACCACAATTTGCTTGGTTGTGGTAGTCCTGCCAAGTTTCAAGCGTACTGAAGGCAGTCCCAGGCATCAATTATTGTTCAGTGTGCTCGTAACGATTTTAAACAGGGTGACGGTATTCGGGCCCCTGGCGAGGTGCGGGCACCTGTATGATACTGAAATTTCAAATTTTGTGGTGTATTTGGCTTATGTTTAATCTTGGATAAAAGTATGAATACATCCAGTGCATACACTGTGATTTACCTGCATTTAAAACCAGCAAATTATTTTCCTTGTTCTCAAAGTCAAACTTTATTAAGATTTGCTGCGCATTGAACAGTATTACTGTCTGGTTATTGATCACCTGTTGTGATTTTTTTTTAATCTAATATGATGAAAATGTAAATCTTGTCCAACTGATCACCATCATATTCAGAAGTGTACAGATCTTCGATGATGACCTCATCCCATGACCTGCGACAAACAATTTTTTAATTTTTTTAATGAGTATGACTAATGACCCCCCCCCCCCCCACATCTCCACAGATCATATTTTCATGATGTTGTGTAATGTGTATCAGTTTTTATTAGGCTGTCTTGGTTTGTTATTAAAATATTATGGTAACAAATTAGTACTGCCTTTCAGATGAAAACAAGGACTTACTGAAAAGGTGGCTGTAACATCATCAGGCAAAGAAGAAAGAAAAGTAAGTTAACTACATATTGTAGAAAAGCACTCGTAGAGCGCAGACATTCACGAAGCAGCTCAATTCCACCCGTTATACACGTATACTGAAAATCGGCTAATTTCCCAATATAGAAGCCTTTTCTGTATGTCATCAGCTTCCATACAGCTACGCCGTGCCTTGCCCAAGCAGTACACATGCTTTATAGCGTGTATGCAAGTCTTATATATGTTCAACTTGAACTCCCAAGTTCATTTACCCTACCTGCCAAAAGATTAAAAAATCTGTCAAAAATCCATAAAAATTCCTGGATAACTACTGAAGTTTAATCATCTGTTCCTTGTGTCATCAACTTTTCCTGCAAGTTTCATTCAAATCCTTTCACAACTTTTAGAGTCATTTTGCAAACAGACAAACCAATGCTAATGAAAACGTTACCTCCTTCCATGGAGGAGGTACAATATTCTGAAAAAGAAATGAATTGACCTGACCTTTATATCTACATTTTCCATTTCATATCATGAAAAAGAGAAGAGAGGACTTTGATCTGACAAATGCTTACCCTCATACAATATCGTGGTTTTGTCCTACACAGCTGACACATGTGGACTTTTTGTCTTTGGGAGGGGGATTGTCATTCATATTGGCATTACGAAAAACAAATCATTATTCGGTGAGCACAAAGTCCAAGTACAAGCTTGTCTTTAGCAAACACTGTTGAAATGTCCTTGATGACAAGTGACCTAGAGGAATGGTACAGTTTTGGTTGAGATGGGGCTACAGGTTTCCATTGTTTGTTTTTTTTGTTTGTTTTTTTTATGATTAATTTTTTTAGATAATTAGAAACCTCTTCTGAAATATGAAAGAGCATACAACTCTAACAGCAATTCAAAGTTTATTTGATGAAGATTGGGTTTGAAATTGCTTAGATATCCAAATCAGAGCAATCCTGATATAAAGGTGGGACCCACCTTGTATTAGGATTGCTTTGTTTTACTTATAGCTGAGTGCAAAAACAATTTGATGGAGGGGAAATGTCAACTTGTGCAGTTCCACTAGGGACAAGGTGAAAGCTTGGGGGCACGCAATCTAGACGAGAACTTTGAAATGTGAATATGATGTCATCCACAGGCTATGACACAAAGATTTGTTGCTGTTGTTGTTGTATTTGTTTGATTTTATGTTGTCATACTTTAAGTGTCATTGCTATCAGCAAGTTCTTTCTCCCAAATCATTTAATAATGCAAGCAATATGTATAGTTACATCCACCCACTCCTGCCCCACCTCACCATAAATAATATGTTTAAAATTGTTACAGTGGTTTATCTCTGTTGATCAAAAGAGTTTTTCTGACATTTCTTTCTTTGCTCTTGGGGTATTCATCCAGACGAGAGCAAAGCACCAGGCAGTATGTGGGACAGTCCGAGACGTTGATGGACATAGGCACGAGGCCAATCTTCAGTGAGGAGCACGACATCTTTAGAAGGAACGTCCGTCGGTTCTTCCAGGAGGAGGTGGCACCCAACCAGGACAGGTATGGCGCCTCACCTCTGACCAAGCGGAGGGGAATTGTTCTTGCTTCACTTCACAAAGCTTTCACTCGTGTAGAAAAAAAGGGTGCTGTCTCGTCTTGGCTTCCATCTTAGACTTTGTTATGTTCGGCATTTCATGACAAAACATATATCTCTGCTTTGTTAGCAATAGCATGATAGTGGCAGTGGAATGCTTAACACTTTAACTTGTACTGCCTGACTTCTGATGTCAAGAGATTACCCACTAAGTCCTTCATAATTGTGGCTTAAATGTAGCAAAAAAAAAGTAAAAAAGAAAAGAAAAGCTGCTGAAAACTGCTAATCCAATTGTGGCAAGCAAGTAGAGTGATAAGTGATTGCTTTCCCAACTTGTTTGTCATTTTGCCTCTGACAAAGATTCTGCTAGGATCAAAAGCTCAGGCCCCTCTTGACTCCATGACCTTGACTTAGTCGCATACTGATTAAAAAAAAAAAAAGTGGCGTTGCTGCTCCTGAAGAAAGACTAGGTGGTGTAGGGTCTGTTTACACAGCCGTATTTACATTGTGATAGCAATGGAATATTATGCACCAGCACTCCTGCGTGTTGTCACAATGCTGCACATATGTGTAACCTTGGTATTCAAGCTACGTGACATTGCATTTTAAATAGTGACACTGTCTTTGTGTGCTGCAGAAAATGTTACCAATACTTTATTATCATCATCTTATGATATAATTATTTCCTCTGTCTTTTGTTGTGTTGAATTCTCTCAGCTCAGTTCTTGCATATCCTATAAGTGTGTATCTTCAAAACCCTGATGCAAATTGTTTTAATCGCATATATTCAACAATGTATTCCTTGTTACATATTATTGTTCGTATGTAATTTTTGTATTGTGGAAACATTGAATAAACTTGGGTATGAGTAGAAAATTGATAATGGATAGACTGTGTGGCAGATTCCAATGTAACCTTTGCTTGTCTTTGGACATGTACACTGCTGATTATATAGCTGTAGCAACTAGTGTGATTGTACACTTTGTCTTAGATAATTCTCAAAATTAAAGGACAAGTTCATCTTCATATACATGTGGATTGAGTGAATGCAGCAATGTTATTGGAACACATCAGTGAAAGTTTGGGGAAAATCGGACAATCCGTTCAAAAGTTATGAATCTTTAAAGTATCTGCACAGTCACTGCTGAATGAGAAGACTACGAGAGTGTATGATGTCACATGCGTACAACGATATAAGGAAAATATAAAGAGAATTTCACAAAACTTTACTTTTTGAAAAAAGTGCACATTTCCTCGACACGTCATTGACGTATGTTAAGGGTAATATTATTCCCCTTGCCTTCTGAAAGAAGGAAGTCAAGTGTTCTTTTATTATGCGAGAAAAGTGAAAATATCGTAGATAAGATTGTCCTTATTTTTTCTTTATATCGTTGTATTCATGTGACATCACAAGCTGTAGTAGTCTTCTCATCCAGCAGTGACTAAGCAGAAACTTCAAAAATTCATAATTTTAAAACAGATTGTCTGATTTTCCTCAAACTCTTGCTGATGTGTTCTATTGATATTGCTGTATTCACTCAATCCACATGTCTATGAAGGTGAACTTGTCCTTTAAGTTCTCAAGTCTGTATATATTCACTAAATCTCAAAATCTCAAAAGCAAAAATCTTATGTCTGAAGATATCACATTATATCATGAGTATTGCTCTGAAGAATGCATTTCTGGTGTAGAAATTACTTAGGGACCATCAATATGATATGATTTATTTGACAATGAGCTGATTATATCTATCTATCTATCTATCTATCTATCTATATATCCATGTATATGTTATCCATCTATCTATCTACCTATCTATCTGTCCATTTTGTCTATCAATCTATCTATCTGTCTGTCTATGTATCTATCTATCTATATATCTATCTGTCTATATGTATGTATGTATGTATGTATCTATCTATCTATCTATCTATATCTATCTATCTATCTATCTATCTATCCATCTATCTATCTATCTATCTATCTATCTAACTGTCTGTCTATCTATCTTTAATTGACAGTAATCCATAAATAAGATGAGTTTGGCTTGCTCTCATTTCAGATATGAGAAGCAGCGACACATCGACAAGGAGCTATGGGAGAAGATGGGAGCGGCAGGGTTGCTAGGCGTGGACACTCCAGAGGAAATAGGTGGCATCGGCGGCGACATCCTAATGGCAGCCATCACGTGGGAGGAGCAGTAAGTTTGGGCATGAGATTTTTGGGGAGCTTTGGCAAGGTGAGACAGGTAGCAACCAATCTTCGTGTGTCTCACAAGCACTTTCGCAAACGTGTGACACGACAGCTCAGCTGAGTTGCACATTTCCCAGGTGAAAATGTTCATGTATGATGATAACTCAGAGGAGACAAACATGTACAAAGACAGAGGGCAATATTACTGTGGCCTGGGGCCGTATTCTGAGGGCTCATTAAGTGTCTGATTAGCACTCAATTACCGAATTGGTATTCTGAGAGCATGATTAAGTAGGGGGTATATTAACTACCATAGCAACAAGCGTTTTGGCGGGAAAGACTTGCGCATTTGCGCGTATCAATGCGCGTGCACGTCTGAGAGGACTTAATCACAGAGTTGATTATAAATCGGTATTCTGAGGGTGTAATTAAGTATGAAAGTTAATGGAAAACTTAATGATACCAAAGAGTGTCATTAACTACTCCGATATCATGCATAACAGCGTGTTTTCTCTACCACAACGATGCCTAATTACCATCTTTTGTAACCGAGGAGCGGTTGAATCTTGTTTTCATGGTATCCGCAGAATTCAGAGAAAAAAAGAAATATAGGCAATCTTCGAGGAATTTTGTCATTTTATGTATGCAAAGAGGTTGAGATCTTCGCGTGCATAGGTGAGGGGTTGTAATCAAATACCAGAGTGTGCGCATAGAGCTCTTGGGTTGTAATTACGGGGGGCATGGAGGAGCGTGCATTGAGGGCACATGCGCGTGTAATCATCATTTTGGCTTCTAACAATGCATCTGATTGGATGGAATAACAATTAGATGGGAGGAACGTAAGATAATTATAGGGGACTTAATCATACCTTAATTACGTCCTCAGAATACCGATTCTGCCCATGATTAAGGGCCTATTAGCTTCTCGACTTAATTGCAAAGTTAATCACATACTTAAAGGCAGTTGATCGTCATCCCTAATGGTACGTAAACTCCGAACGACCTAAGTTTGTGCATGCAACTGCGCAATGCCAGACTCGGTGCTATATCCATAAACGTGTGGGACAATGCTGCCACTGAGACACGTGTATGTGTGTGCGTGTGTGTGTAAGCATCATACACAAACATTGTCACCGCGAGCTGCGGTGATTGGAGGGGAGAGGCCAGAAGACGCGTGTGTGTGTGTGTGTGTGTGTGCGTGTGTGTGTACGCATCATACACAAACATTGTCACCGCGAGCTGCTGTGATTGGAGGAGAGAGGCCAGAAGACGCAGACGGTGGCTCTTTTGGCCTCTCTTCATGTGCATGCGCACTGAGAGTGTGCGTCCATTCGGAAGCTCTTGTGGCTCGCTCGGCCAGCCATTTTGGGTTAGGAGATTTGTAGTGCACACAGAGCTCTTGTAGTCTAGCGTTTTGTTCGCTGACCCATTGAGCCAGCGCTTTTCTCATTCGGGGTCACTACATTTGATACAGAATGGGGGAGGCAGCGTGTTGCGTTCGTCTCCGTGCCGCACAAACCACTCGCCACGATCGAGTGCCTTTAATTACGACCTCAGAATACCACCCCTGATTGTGAAGTACAAGTGATGTGAATGAAGTTCTGGTACATGTATGTTGCCTCTATGTGATATGTAAGTTATTGTTACTCCATAGTCCATTTTTTTTATGCCTCCGCCACGAAGTGGTGCCGGAGGCATTATGTTTTCGGGTTGTCCATCCGTCCGTCTGTACGTACGTACGTCCGTACGTCCGTCCGCATTCGTTTACGCGATAACTTGAGTAATATTAACTGGAATTTTACCAAACTTGGTCCAGGTATAAAGTATGATAGGGCAATAACTTGATTAGATTTTGGATGAAATCGGCCAAAGGTCAAAGGTCAAGGTCAAATCATAAAATTATATCTGTTTCCGCAATAACTCAAGACTGGATCAAGCAAATTTCACCAAACTTTGTCCAAGGATGATGTATGGTGGAACAATTACTTGATTAATCTATTAGTGAAATTGGACAGAGGTCAAAGGTCAAAGATCAAGGTCAAATCCTAAAATCTATCTTTTTACGTGATAACTCAAACCTGGATGAAGCAACTTTCACCAAACTTGGTCCAAGGATGATGATGTATGATACGGCAATTAGTTGAATAGATTTTAGTGACATTGGCAAGAGGTCAAAGGTTAAAAGGTCATGGTCAAATGCTAAAAATGTTGCTATTTCCCCATATCCATGCAATGTCCAAAGGTATTTTCTTGAAACTTAGTGTAGACATGAACTACTGCATAAAGATTCTCCAGAGAGAGTTTCATGTCATAAGGTCAAAGGTCAAAAGGTCAAAGATTAGGTGAAAATGTTACAATTTCACTTTTCTCACAAATGGTTAAATGTATCTTCATGGAACTTCGTACATACGCATGTACTGACTGGCAGGGATTATCTAGGGAATTTAGGGGTCATGGGTCAATAGTCAGGGGGTCAAAGGTCAAGGTCAACTCGTCAAAATTTTACTATTTCCCTCATATACTAGTATATGCAATGCTCGCATTATTTTTAATACTTAATATACATGTATTACCTATTGGAGATTCTCTTGGAAATTTCCTGCCAGAAGGTCAAAGGTTAAGGGTCAAGGCCAGGTTTAAATGCAAAAAAAAAAATCTATTTTATACTGTAATTACACTCTTTCTTTATACCTTGAAAATTACTCAATGCATAAACTTATAAAAGGGTCAGTCAGAAGTCAAGTAGAAATCCTCAATTCCCCAAATACATGTACCTGCACTCTTTAATAGACAATTATAGCAAACGTAGTTCAAGGAAAGTGAACATTCAAGATATTTCTGACAAACCTGTCATTTCAATATTTTGCCAGTTATGTGAAACTGTTATCTCGCATTGTGAAGACATTATACTATACTGTAAAACATGATATATTCGCGGCATGAATTTTCCGCGAATTGGAGCCGACGGCCTTTTTTGCGGCATGAAATTTTCGCGAACTGCAACTGGCATTCAATGCATATAGTGTAGACAAGAACTTTCGCATGCATTTTAATTTCGCGAATCTTGGCGCTCGCGAAATTCGCGAAATTAAAATGCACGCGAAAATTCCTCGTTTTACAGTACACCTATTGGGAGAATCATGCATTATGGCGGAGGCATCAGTCGCCATCGCGACATTTCTAGTTTTTCAATAGACCATAAACGTTACCCATAGGCTGGATAGCACTGACAGTATTTTATGTGTCCTGACAAAAGGCAAATGTTTTCTTTCAACCAAAAATTAAAACAAAAAATGTTTTACAAAGCATTCTTGTGATCCTATATACCAGGTATGGGACTCAATGAAAAAGATATTTAAAACTTTTCAAAATCATCAAAGAAATTTCAGTGCAATTTCTGTACGGTTGCATAGGATCTTCAGCTATTTTCATTGTCGGTTGTTGCCTTTGTTGATACTGATTATGCAGTCAAGCATTTTCTTCCTTGCTTCAAATTTGTCTGCATTTTTTTTTTCTATTAAGGGCCTATGTTAATGGGGCAGGGTCATCGTTCGCGCTACACAGCGACATCGTCATGCCTTACATAGCCCAGTACGGCACCCAGGAACAAATTGAGAAGTTCCTCCCCGACATGACGGCGGGAAAGAAAGTGGGCGCCATCGCCATGACTGAACCAGCTGCCGGCAGGTATGAAACGTTTATGTGTCCCGTGAAGTTATGTGCCCAGTGATGAGTGACCAAAATTCGACAAATCATTGAGTTCATTCAAATGGAAGAAAGCATGTTCGGTAAGAATAATGAAGTTGGATGAAGACTAGACCAAGAGTCTTTTGAGCTGAAAATCATTTGTAAGGTTTCTTAAGCTTCCAGACATTTTGTTCTTTTGAAGGAGACTTTGCCTTTGCTGCATTGGTTAGTTGTCTGAAGCGGAATCAGCAAATCCAGATAGCTTTTGTTATCATTCCACTCATTTTTTCTTTTATATTTCTTGACTAAAGATACTTCCCAGCCCTCACATTTAGAACATATTTGACACGGATAATTGTAGATAGTAAATATAGCTACACAGGACCATGCATGATTCATATGTTTGAAGCACTAAAAAAGAAACAAACAAACAAAAATGCCACGAGAAAAAACAATTTGAACTCTTCAGAGCTAATCTAAGGTAGCTGGTAAGGCTGCCTTTTAGAGGTCGATGTATCCTGAATAGTGAGCAAAAATATTTTTTTTTGTAACCAATTCAAATTCAAATTTCAATTCAAATTCAAATGATTTTATTTCCATATAAAGTAATACAAAGCAATATACCATTAGGAAACTGAGTAAAACCGAGTGCTTGTCATCAAAATGTCACTGTTTTACTTCAAAGTTTTCTGCAATTCATTGGACCCCAGTGATTTGAGCTTTGATATGTGGCAACATCTTATTTGATTTTATTTGATTTGATTTCTGCATTTTTCACAAAGTATATACAACGTAACAAACAATTTTCCAATGCTTGTCATATTATATCCAACACAAACTAAATGAATAAATAAATATATTTGTGTACGTGAGTTTAATCATACACAAACAGTTAGAAAATCATTGATTTTTCAATCGAATTATTACAAACAAAATATAGGAGACCGCCATTTCATTACAAGCTGTTGTTGATGTTGTGACCCATGTTGTTTTTTTTCAGTGACCTTCAGGGAATTAAGACGTACGCTAAAAAGGACGGAGATGACTACATCCTGAATGGAAGCAAAGTAAGTGGGTCTTATTAGTTTATAGAGACTTTAGGTTGAAAAAAGAGAGAAAAACAAACAATTTTTTCACTTCATCAATACTAATTTCTTCTGGAATTCCTGTGATTATTTGTGCCTAACTTTAGGCCAATAGAAGGCAAGAAGTAAATGACTAACATTTTGTTGGTTTTTTGCCCGGAAATCCTAAAATGGTGATTGCTATTCACAAATTCATAGTTACATGTTTTCTTTTCAGAGATTTCCATGTGGTTGCTAGGAGCAGATGGTCATTATAGACAGGTGGTCACCAGGGCAGCAGGTCACTAGGGCAGGTGTAACTCTATTAAATTATAAAGTGAATCTCTAGTAGAAAGGGTCACACTCGGCTCTTCTCCATAATGATTATGCCCTTGTGGGTCTGTTTGGTTTTTGGTGCTGCTAAAGTTTGTTGTTAAAGATAATATAAAGTTTTGGTACCTCAAAAGTTTCCCTGAGTTTCCTTGTCTTAGTTTGTGTTTCAGGTTAAAGTACCTTTCATATAACTAACACTGTGAGACTTACTCGCCCCAAAGTGCTCTCATGTCTTAGTAATCATGCAATAATGGTTTTGTACAATACGTGTATATTGATTGTCGCGGTACCGCGTCGAGTCAAACTAACGGCTCGTTCGAATTTTTCAGAGCCCGCTCTGCTCTAGTACGAAACCATTATTGCATGATTACTAAGACATGAGAGCACTTTGGGGCGAGTAAGTCTCACAGTGTTAGTTATATGAAAGGTACTTTAACCTGAAACACAAATTAAGACAAGGAAACTCAGGGAAACTTTTGAGGTACCAAAACTTTATATTATCTAAAGTATTCTCAAGGAGATATTTTTTTTTCCTCCAGTATATTATTTTCCATTCCATTTTTTATATCTTTATTGTCATGCTTTGTAGGTCTTCATCACCAATGGTTACCTGTCAGACGTAGTGATCGTCGTCGCCATCACAGACCTGACTGCCCAGAAGAAGGCCCACGGCATCGGGCTGTTTCTGGTGGAGGAGGGCATGCCTGGATTTACCAAGGGATTCCCTCTTGAGAAAATTGGACAGAAGTCTACGGTGAGTGAAATAGACTTCATGCCATCTTTATACCACCAGAAGCAGGTTACATTAAAAAAAAAAAAAAAAAAAAAAAAATCAAAATTTGTGCATTAAAAAAAAAGACACAAGGGTGTAAGCATTTGTATTGTTCTGAGAAATTAACTCACATAATTCTAATGCAGTCTCTTTTGATATAGTGTCTGTGCGATCTAGAACTGTCATTTCTCATTCCTGACCTTTTTGGTGATTATGTATATTTATCAAAGCAGTCATGTGATGATGGCTCCTGCGTCATCACCTTAGACAATCAAAAGTATTTCAGTGGGAATGATCAACTACTGTTTAATACCATACACCATGTTTAGAAAGTCTTCTTCTTTTTTTCTCGACAATTTTGTAAATGGTTGAATTTGCTATGGCAGAGTACAGTATAGGACAGAGACATTTGGCATTGGTATCTTTCACTCATTTTCAAGAAGCAAAATTACCTATATGTAAACATCAATAATGCTATAAAACGTAAGAAAGAGGAGTCGAGAATAGTACGAGTATAATAATGTATTTTTAAATCCTGAAATAATTTCAAGATCATTCAAGTGAAGCAGACATTTGCAGTACTTGAACAACTTACAATGCACTAGTACATGTACAAACATAATGCAGATGCAAAGTAATTAAATCTCCATAGATTTCAGACACATGCATTGTCATGTTCGTGCACCATGCATGTGTTGTACTTGTACTGCTATGTAAACAGCTATATAACTCATTCAGGATCACAGTTGATATTTTTATGTGTTGTTAAATTCATGAATAGCACCCAACTTGTGATATTCAAGAAATAAGAGCCTCACAAAATGCATCATGTATACAGTATTGTACCTGTGATCGAAGAGATGTAAATTTGCTGTTTGCAATTACTAGTATGTGAAACATTTTTTTCTGAAGCCCATTCCTCTTTGGGCATGGCCACCTGATTTACAGAGAGGTTCACGTAAACATAGTAATCAGTTTTGTGTATGAAGTGATAATTTTGAAAGCTCCGCCATATGGCGATGAGGTATTGCTCAGAGCAGTGTTGTAATATTGTCATGAACAATTTCAGTACCGATTAGATTTTGTAACATAAGGTTGTAATCTGCTAATCTGCAATCATAGGAGCTGTTCTCAGTTGTATTAAACATTCAGCTCTGTTTTATAAGGCTTATAAAGTTATATATGACAACAGTTCAGTAGTACTTTAATGCAGGATAAAAAGTATTTGTGTAGACAGACCAACAAACTATTGTAATTAAATGTCTAAAGTAAGGACTAGAATGTCCATTAATTTTCTTGCTGTATGAGACATTAGTCTGAGTACCCACCATGCCCACTGTTGCAATAATGCATGGATGCAGTTATTTAACCCTTCAAAAAATAAACCTGATAATGTAATGATGTGATATATCCACCACCGCCGCCATGTTGTGGTTTTGTGGTTTTCGTGTGACATGTCTAGGATATCTGTGAGCTCTTCTTTGAGGATGTGAGACTCCCAAAGAGCGCCCTCTTGGGCGGCGAGAATCGGGGCTTCTACTACCTCATGGAGCAGTTGCCGCGGGAACGGCTGATCGTGGCGGACGGGGCACAGGCTCACTGTGAGTTCATGTTTGAAGAGACCAGAAACTACATCAAGCAGCGCAAGGCCTTTGGGAAGACCCTCGCAAACATCCAAGTAGGTGCACTCACAATGCATCAGTGGCTGTAAAAGCCCTCCCCGACCCCCGACCCCCGACCCCCAACATCCCGTTCCAGTCTTGTAACATCCCATTCAACAGTGATATCCGCTGAATAGGTCATTACATCACAGATTGTGGAATTGCTGATCAAAATATTTATCAAATGGTTTTGATCAATTGATTTTTATATATTTATTTATCTATCTTTTTTTGCTGCTCCAACCCCGAAAACCTTTCTTTCATTTTGTGACATCATCGACAGATAGTACAGCTGAAACAAGCAAAAAGAATATGTATTGTTATACACCTTGCCATAACCATGTGTGCTAACTCACAGTAGCAAGAGAGGAAATACAATACAACTCTACACCTTCTTCCCTTGCTATACTCTCAATCCTGTAACATTTTCCATGTAACAATAACTGTCATAACTGAAAGATACTGAGGTGGTTATTCTATGACAATTTTTCAGATATAAGTTTTGAAATGAGGGATAACCTGCCCACTATACTCAGAGCGATCCGCACATGACAGATTGCATATGCAGGCAGACATCAAATAATTACAGCACGTTGATACTCACATGAGAAAGGTACACCTATTTCACGCTTTCTTTAGTCAATGAACTAATTAATTTAAACCACCTTTGTGAATACTGGCCAGTTGGTCCCTACGAACCATCACACCAACTTGTTTCATTAAAACCTAAAAATTGCATGTTTCTAAACATTCTATGACTCAAAATTCATGCAGTGAGTATCAAATTGTTATTTACAAGGTAATATTTCTGATGTTTGCATTTTTCTAGGCTATAACATTCATGATGTGTTAAGACTATCACAGGGCTGTGTCAGATATATTCTCATGTGCATCACATGTATCTCAGAGTCCGTAGTGTGTCTGGATGAACTTTTGAGGGCCTTTTTGTTTCTTACTCAGACAATCCAACACAAGCTTGCAGAATTAAAGACCCTCATATGTGTGGGAAGGAGCTTTGTAGACCAATGCCTGCTTCAGGCGGCTGACAACAAGCTGGACACGTACACAGCCTCCATGGCCAAACTCTGGTGAGATGACCATTGCCCCACCAGTGGGCAAAGGCAACAGGTTGAGGGATAGTTGTACAATTTTATCAGGCCAGTCAGGCAGGCTGGTATGCTTTCCGCATACCGCACATTAGAGCTATGCATTTATTTAATTAATTCACACTTGGTTTGTTTTTGCCCCTCAGGCAACGCGTCATTTGACGTCACGGAACCTCGTCTATTGGCAACGAAGTTGTAACTGTTCGGAGCTCTGTTTCATAAAGCTGTTTGTAAAGTTACAAACGAATTAAGAACGACTGGTGATCAGTTCTGATGTGCTATACTTATCAGAATTTCCATAATTCAGCACCAGAACTGATTACCAGTCTTTCTTAAGTCGTTATGTCAAAGACCACCTTACCTTGTGTTAGTTCCCCCTTTTACCAGGAAGAGATACCTTGTGTGCCTTCATCTACCTCTTTCTTATCACATCGATAGACAGTTTGTGTAATATATTACAATTCGTGTTTGTTTCTTATCCTACAACCTCGTAACAAAGCATTTCACTCACCTGCTCCCTCCAGTTAAGTTCCTCAGTCAGGAGTACACTTAGTTGTTGGTAGATAGGGCAAGCCTTTGCGGTCATTAAAAGCAACTTTCTTGAACAAAGCATGCATAGAATTTGAATACATTACCAAAATGGTCTACTAACTGGTATCAATGCCAAGTACAGTGCACTCCCGCTATAACAAACACAGTTATAAAAAACTTCCAGTTATAACGAAGTAAATTCTGCTGCAACATTATCAGTTCTATGTTCTTTATTGTTTTGTTTGGTTATAACGAAATTATTATATAATGAAAGAAAACTTCTGAGCGCTTTGTTATAATGGGAGTCCACTGAATTCCTTTACACATATTTCGTGTCCTTCTCTCATCTCTACCCAGGACGACCGATGCCGCCAACAAGGTAGCAACGGAATGTTTGCAGCTGCACGGTGGGTGGGGCTACATGTGGGAGTACCCCATCGCCAGGGCCTTCTGTGACACCCGGGTCAACTCCATCTACGCCGGCAGCAACGAGATCATGAAGGAACTCATCTACAGACCCATTGTTGCCTCTAACTAAGTGGTTGACTATGACGAGGGGCAGGAAAGATGCTGGGTCGGTGGGGGGATGGGGATGGGGGGTGGGGAGTTGGGATGGGGTTCAAAGGTGAGATTCGTGCAAGGAACATTCCCTGTCAGTTTACCAAAGAAAGGGATGCATAAGCCCATGAGGACGGGCTGATTTTGTTACAACATGCATTTCCCATAGACACCTGCCCCGAGTATACTTGAGACCAGTCATCAGCAGTTTAAAAAAAAAAAAAAACAATGTGGAGAAGCTCTGCTGTGGTTTTGAATGTAGCTACCAATCAAGTTTCATCTTTTCTCTCAGAGAAGACCTACTCCTGGGATAATTTTACTTCAGAAGTCATCACTATGACCTCATCAAATTGGCAATCCTGAATTTGACTGTGTATCCAGTATTGGAGAAATGAATAGATTACATGGAGCTGCTGAAATTCATTGAATCAGGGAACAAAATGCAAAAGTTGGCCAGTTTTAGACAAGTACAGTAAAAGTGGATATTGTTGTGTGAATAATTCTTTTCATGCTCGGCCAGGTAAGATGAACTTCGCGTGTTTTTAATTCCGAGGAATCAAGACATTAACTGCTAGAACATATGGCAAGTAAAAATATTTGTATGCTTTTTAGCTCACCTGAGCCAAAGGCTCAAGTGAGCTATTGCGATCGCCCTTCGTCCGGCGTCCGTCGTGCGTCGTCCGTCGTCCGTCGTCCGTCGTCCGTCGTCCGTCGTCCGTCGTCCGTCGTGCGTCGTGCGTAAACTTTTTACATTTTCATCTTCTTCTTGAAAACCCCAAGACCGATTTTCATCAAACTTGGCAGGTAGCATCCCTAGGGGGTTAGGAACTCAATTTGTTAAAATGGGCACCATGCCCCACCCAGGGGGCCCCCAGGGGGGCCCAAACCCCCCAAAATTAAGGAATCTGTAAAAATCTTCTTCTCTAGAACCAGAAGTGATAGAGCTAAGTTAATACTATGAGTTAGTACATTGATGACTGTAGTTTCAAGTTTGTTCATGGCAAAATTAGGGGTGCCCCCCTTGGGACCCAGGGGAGGGGGGTGGGGAGGGGTTCTAATGGGGCCTAAATTGTACATTTTCATCTTCTTCTTGAGAACCCCATTACCCATTTTCACCAAACTTGGCAGGTAGCATCCCTAGGGGGTTAGGAACTCAATTTGTTAAAATGGGCACCATGCCCCACCCAGGGGGCCCCCAGGGGGCCCAAACGCCCCAAACTTAAGGAATCTGTAAAAATCTTCTTCTCCAGAACCAAAAGTGATAGAGCTAAGTTAATACTATGAGTTTGTACATTGATAACTGTAGTTTCAAGTTTGTTCATGGCAGAATCAGGGGTGCCCCCCTTGGGACCCAGGGGAGGGGGGTGAGGAGGGGTCCTAATGGGGCCCTAATGGGGCCTAAATTGTACATTTTTATCTTCTTCTTGAGAACCCCATGAACCATTTTCACCAAACTTGGCAGGTAGCATCCCTAGGGAGTTAGGATTTCAATTTCTTAAAATGGGCACCATTCCCCACCCAGGGGGCCCCCAGGGGGGCCCCAAATCCCCAAAATGAAGGAATCTTTAAAAATCTTCTCTAGAATCAGAAGTTATAGAGGTAAGATAATACTATGAGTGAGTACATTAATGACTGTATTTTCAAGTTTGTTCATAGGAGATCAAGGGGTGCCCCTCTTGGGGGCAGGGGGGGGGGGGGGGGGGGTTGGTTGGGAAGGTCCAAATGGAGACCTGAATTGTACATTTTCATCTTCTTCCTGAAAACCTCATGATGTATTTTCATCAAACTTGGCAGGTAGCATCCCTAGGGGGTCAGGATCTCAATTTATAAAAATGGGCACCATGCCCCACCCAGAGGGCCCCAGGGGGCCCCAATCCCCCCCCCCCCCCAAATTAAGGAATCTTAAAAAATTTGGGCCCTTATTGTACAGTTTCATCTTCTACTTGAGAATGCCTGGTCAAATTTTGGTAGAGCTGTGAATAATTTAGATTAGTGACTGCGTGAAAGGTGAACTTGCGATACTCAGGTGAGCGCTAGACCCGCGGGTCTCTTGTTTTTTTTGCTACTTTCTCTTTGTGTGGATGGCGTGAAAATGTCAACGCCACAAAAATTTCCACTTTTACAGTATGATGTATGTTGGATGATGATATATAAGAAAATGAGAGGGAAAAGAGGGAAAACAAAAATGTTTAACCAAAACAAGAATTGAGAGAGATCAGATGTGCAATAATTGACAAGTGATTACCAGAATATTATGGTATTTAGCAGAGTTAACTCACTGTCTTTTCTTTTTGATCTGATAAATGTTACATAAAATTCTATGCATTCCTTTGATGAAGAATAAGTTGATGGTGATGATGACGATGATGATGATCCACAGCATTTATATGGCGCCATATATCTGTTACAGAAACCTTCAAAGGTGCAGACTCCTCCAAGAGAGTTAACAATTGAATGCCTTGTGAAAATGTTGCATGGAAAGAAACGTCTTTGAAATAATATTAAATTGTTTGAATTTTTACTAATTTTCTGCGGAATCCTGATGATTTTTCTTTCATGTAAACATATACAGTTTATGCTGACATTTGTCAGTATTTATTCAAATCAATGAATTCTTGAATAATTTGGATAAATAATATGCAGCACCAGTTGCTGTAAGAATCTGAACCAGTGCTTACTGTCGGGCGGAAGCTCAGTACTGTAGTGGATACGACGTCTGCCTGGTAACCAGGAATTCATGGGTTCGAGTCCAACCGGAGAATGCGTGCCCATGATTTTTTATCATCGCTACAACTAAAACACTGAACAATTTGTACCTGTTTATGTTGATGAAGGGCAATTTGTGAATTAGTTGCAATAAATGTCAGTATTTTTCCCCAAAATTTCGTAAGTGTTTTGTGTCATTTCAAAAGGGATAAATCACTGTATGCCACATTTTGTGCTTACTTTTCCATGTCTTTTCATTATTTTGACTGTGTAAGTGTCTGGCTCCATGAAACTCATGTTAATGGCTTCGTAGGGTCATGCATAATTTGTTAGTATTTGTAGTTTACCTAAATGACTTATAGCTATTACCCAAAAACTTCATCTTTCTTTAGTAAACTAGTGTGTTACGGAAACTTGAAATTGTAAAAAGAAAGATACATGTATTTGAGTTTGTAAAAAATACATGAAGCAGCTATTTCCAAAACCAAATGGTTGTAAAGGACCGAAAAAGACTATGATTTATTGATTGATTGGTCTTGTTTAAAATTACTAATTGCACAAACATATGTGTTTTAATAACTTATCAAAATTGTGTTTGTTTGTTTGTTTGTTTGTTTATTTTTTGGTGGTTGGTTTTTTTTTTTTTTTTTTTTTTTTTTTTTTTGGGGGGGGGGGAGTATTGTGTGCAGATTGTCATAATATTGCAGTCTTATGCAGGTTTTTATCTCAATTTGAAATGGGGATGTAGTTGTGTGCCCTGAATCCTTCTTGTGATTTTGATATTATGGCTAAAATGAGAACTCCGGCTAATATTCAGACTTTTACATTTGAACAAATATAAATTGTGAGCCTCCGACTCATGAATTCTTATGATGAGCCCCCACTCATGCATTGTTATGGTGAAACAGCTATCTTGTTCAGTGTAATTAGTTTTGGGAGTTTTAGTTTCTCTGCTCAAGGACCACAATTAATTCCACAGATCTGAACATGGAGCTGTGCGGGATTTATGTACTTCTTGATGTTAAATGCTGAAATCGTTTGGACTTTCTCTTTAAAGGCACAATTTTTCCATTTGTAGATGAAACAAAAACCTGGCTTAAATGCTTCAAAATATTTCTGAAATGTGAGGTAGGGATAGAAACAAGAAATGTAAAAAGTATTGTTGAATATTCAAAATGTGAACAATAGTTATGATAAAAATGTGTCTAGACTAACCCTTCTACCATTACAGCTTATTGAGAAGAATACTGGTATCTCTTCATATCTTACTCTTTATTGCAAAATTTTTACATGATAAGATGTTTTGTGATACAACTGACCTACACATATGCATCAAATGTGAGATCTCAAACATTTTTTTAAATCTCTGCTCCCAATGGTAAACTGTACCTTTAAGGATCTCAGGTCAGTGAGGCTGCACCTCACTATTTATAGCAGAGGCATGTAATGGAAGCATTCTAATGGTAATATGCACCTGTTCTGTTCATGGACATAATTATGATGTATGGAATAAAGGATCCAACTTTGCGGTCTTTAAAAGATGCAATAATTTTATGTGCCTTGGAACTGTCAACATGCTTTGTAAATTATAAAACAATATATGACATTTCATCATCACTACTTAGGTTAGGTATGATAATTTCTTGCGCTCGGTGATGAAATATTTTTTGGACAGCATTTTAATCTCAGTATAACAGATTTACAGCAACTTGGTAGAGGTCAATCAGCGAAATATAAGTTATATTGACAGTGGTTCATGATGTTACAGTTTTTTCAATTCAAGTAATACTAGTAACTTGTCTGCAAATAGGCAATGGTACATGTATGTTTGTACCAAGAAAGTAAATTATGTGTTACCTCTCTGAAATAACATACTAAAAATGCTGCTTGTTGGAGTTTTTAATTTGTTTTCAATACTCTTTGAATATACGCATGTATATGTTTTGACTCGGAACTTTAATTTGCAGGTAACTCTACACACCCAGATGCATGCACACACACAAGTGAATTTAACATTGATTTTCAAACATTGTTTTCCATGAAAACTTTTATTAAAAATTCAAAATGAATGTTATTGTGTAATAATTATGCTCTTTTTATGGTGCTCATGTCTCATGTCTCAGCATTTCATTGTGATAGGGGTTCATGTATTTAGATACACCAGTTCATACCAATGTAAGTGTATATGTGTGTCTGTGTGGGTGTCTGTGCATGCATTTGAGTCAATTTTATTTGTGTGTGGTCACATGATAGGTGAATGTATGTGTCTTAATTCTTTTTTCCTGTGCTACGAAGGTAAAATTAAAGGGTGTGATAGAGGAGTGCTAGATTTGGAAAACAAATGGACTTATGTAAAGATAATGCTCTTTGTTTTAGATTGTAGGAAGCTTCATTGTGGAATATACCATGCACTGAGTGGTAAATGGCAGGTTGATTTGAGACAACACTAAGCATCAATAGAACCATCCCATCCATATATGGACATATCTCTCTCCACCTCCCTCTCCCCCCCCCCTTCCTCTTATTGTATAATACATTCATTGTAATGTTACATTTGTATATACATATATATGTGTGTGTGTGTGTGTATATACTGTATATGCCAAATATTTTGCGAGGTTTTTATTTTCGCGAATTTTGCAATTCGGGTGCTATTCGCGAAAAATTTAGCTCGCTAAACATGGCATATAAAGGATAATATGTCATATGTTTATGCACATGAGTATATAAGATATAGAGATTGATAGATAGATAGATGGATGGAAGGATGGATGGATGGATAGATAGATAGATAGATAGATAGATAGATAGATAGATAGATAGATAGATAGATAGATATGAGAGATTGAGAAAGAGACCGGTTGAGAGATAGAGATAGAGATAGAGATAGATAGATAGATAGATAGGTAGATAGATAGATAGATGGATGGATGGATAGATAGAGAGATGGATAGATAGATAGATGGATAGATAGATAGATAGATAGATAGATATGAGAGATTGAGAGAGAGAGCGGTTGAGAGATAGAGATAGATAGATAGATAGATAGATAGATAGATAGATAGATAGATAGATAGATATCGCATGTGCATAATTGCATGCAGATAACTGTATTCTATGCATGGCTGTTTGAGCAGCTGACAAACTGCCTTTGATTTATTGAGCACCAGACCTTGTGTGGATGACAACAGTACTCGGAATCTTGCATGCTTTTTTTTTTTAGTTCTTGACAGCCACTTTTACTTTTTTGTCAGGACTTTTCATGTAATTAGAGGTAGACAATATTGTGTCCTTTAGGTGCTCTTTGTCTTTGTTTTGTTTTGTTTTGTTTTGTTTTTTCATTGTGGGGCTTTCAGTGACATAACAATTTAGTGGAAACCACACTCTTCATGCTTGGAAGCAAAGGAAGGAGAGAATCAGTGTTGTGATTTAAAAACAAAAACAAAACAAAATATAGAAAAAAAAAGAAAACAAAACAGAAAGATAAATCTTAATTATAGTGACCGAGTCAGCACATTGACGGTTTCATCCTCGTTTGTCTGGAAAAGGACTATAAGATAATATTTCTTAATGTTACAGCACAAGAAATGAAATGCTCATTTCTTGATGGGGGTTGTCGAGAAAATTATACGACAAATGTCGTAAGAGGGCAGCAGATTGCAATGCGATGTTGGCTACGACGTCGGACAGGTAATTTATTCATGACGACGCACATACTGTACTGTCGTTGGTCAAAAATCATTACAAGACTTCGTACAGCTCGACCCTCTCAGGAAATGGTGCCTTCTCTCGGCAGGAATAGGTCCAAACTGGATGAAATTTTAAAAAAGGCAACAAATGAATGATATTAAAAAAAAAGAAGTACTTCCAAGATGTCAGCCTATATTGCACGAAAGTGTACTGAATTTTTGTGAACTGTAGTTGTCTGTTAATGTGAATGACGGTCAAGATCCAGAAAATGAATATTGCGGATTAAATGCATTTTCTGATTTCTAAGAAAGCCTAAATAAATGTCTGAAAATTGTACAGATAATCTGTCACTGACACGCGGAAGTTAAACATGACAAAACAATGATACACAGGTTTACAACCATCGTGAGAAACACGGAAGGGCAGCAAGACAAAATAAAACTTTAAAAGCATCACCCACCCCCATCACATCCTCCCCTCCCCCTCCCGACCAGCCCAATTCGGAGAATCTACGGTACGGATGATTTTGTAATATGGCTATATGTATTGTGCTATAATGTATTGTGCTATATGTATTATAGATTCAAGATTTTTCCATCGTATACCAGCACAATACTGACATGAGTCAAGCTTGTGTGGTAATGGCATTAAGGACTCGAATCAATTAACCCGTTCTGTATGGGAACCTGGTGACCTGCGTATTAAGTCTATGGGCATTTCAGAATTCAGTATATGGAATGGGTTAATGGACATACTCTCGAGATTGCGCCATCACAGTTTTTGACGTACGCAGGGCTTGTGTTGCGCTTTCACTGGAAATAAAAAAAAAACACAAAAAAGACAAAAAAACATATACACATATACATCAGAGCGTAGTTATATCCGAATGGACTCGCTACAAAATGAACGTTAACATTTTCTACGTGTTTTTTAATTAAGAAGTCCAAATACACTGAACACATCATGTAACCATGTCCTGCGTGCGGGTAAGTTTGCGTTTCGGAACTTATATGGCGAGATACCTCGATCGTAATACAATACTCATGCACAGAGTTGTTGCTGCGTAAACTTTTTTTTTCCACTTCAAAACTTTGATACTTTACTTATTAGTTCTTCAGAAAGTAAATCGACTGAATAGTAAATAGCTGGTTTTGTAGGAAATAGGAAAGATTGGTATAGGGGATGAATTTATTTTTCTTTATTGTCATTCCATGCTATCTGAATGGTATTCACGGTGTGTAAATCAGCATTGTTTGTTTGGGGTTTTTTTTATCTCTAGTCTTTCATTGCGAAATAAGTTCGGATGACATTGGGTTGTCATTCTCATCTAAGCGTCACTGTGACTGTGTCACAGTGTTCCACGTGGAATGATATCAAAGCATGAAGCATAGTGCTGCCAGTGACGTCACATGATGTACTGAATAGTATCCCAGGTTACTGTACAGTCAGTGGTAGTAGCATTGCATTGCCATACAGGCAAAGCCGGATGCGTACTTTCTTTTCTTTTCTTTGCATTTTCATTGAACCTCTTTTTCTGGATTTTGAACCGCAGTCGTATATAAGACAGCTAATCGAAGACGTGCTATGCGCTGTATTAACCCGTTCCAAACGGGAGCCTGTTAGCCTGCGTATTAGTGTATGGGCATTTCAGAATTCGGTATAGAACTGTAACTTTGTTCTCTTTCTAAAATAAATCGCAGTTGTCACGAACTCACCAAGGACATTAGTCATACATTCAGATGAAGCTCAAATATTATTAGAAGGAGACTATAATGGTATAGGCTCTACGTTTGTTTCCTTATCTCCCCATTTCCCTTTCTTCTTTATTTCAATGAAAACATCCTGACGAGTTTCCCACTATCCACGTGCCGTCTGATCTTTTGTAGAATTTCATGGAAATTTTATCAGTTGCGATTAAAACTAGGTAAAAGTGACCGGAGATATGCAAATGCTCTTGCGAAAGTGTTAGGATCCTCTTGGCATAACATTTTTGTGCATTACCACATTAAATTGTCATTATATAAGTGCGATGTGATGGTGTTTGAAAATGTGTACTTGCCCAACGTCTGGAATCCAGACTAAGGTGTGCCATTACTCGCCGATGACGTATGTGCTATAAGGAAATTAACTTGCTACAGCTCCCACGACGTGAACGAGACATTATGCATCCACTCGTGTTCACTGGGTTTCTCCATAAGCTTATACCCGCAAATATCAGGCAAAAATTTCACACTTCGAGGAGTGCTTTGCTTCTTGAAATTGCTCATAGAAATATCTTCTGTCATATCTTGAGTCTCTGTATTTCTTATTCTCATTTTTAAAACCAGTTTTATGCACTTTGTCATGGCTCCATTGAAACCCCAACTGTCATATAATTCCAAATCACGTAATGCTTTGAATGTATATAAAATTTGTTCCCTTGCTTGTTTGTTCTGTAAGCTGCTTTAAAAGGTTTTCCAGTTCAGATTAACCTATATAAAGTTAATTGCCTTTTCCGTTACAAATTGATTTAAAGGAACTATTATTATGTAATGCATATCAAATTTGTTATGCAAGATGACTTGTGCTGATTCATGATACCCCCAGCATCCTTTGCGGCCAAATCAATATCTAAATTTCAAGCCGTATCATGAAATATTATATGGATGATACTTAGATACTCTTTTGGGCATTAGTTATGAATATGATCAGAGTATTATGAATAAATACAAGTCAACATGCATTTACACTGCATAGTCCCTTTAACGGTCGTATTTAGTATAGGTCCAGTACACTCCCCTATTACTGGTTTGTTTGTGCAATTTGTAGAACGTTCGATATTGGCGATTAATGATTGTCCACTATTATGAATGTATCGTTTGATATTGTTTGGTTGCGGCTAACGACGCCCTCCCTAGATACCCCGCCTCCCCCACCCCATCCCCGTGTTGTCCTTACCACTAAACCCCCACCCCACCCACCAAAAATGTGAAGTGAAGTAATAATACTCAAAGTAAAATGTTGGGTGGTACCTGTTATAAGCCTACATGTGGTTTCTAACCTTTGGTATACCATTCCTTGGATCTGCATTTTCACGATAGTACTTGAGAACTTCCTTTATAGAAAGCAACAAAACCTAGCAAACACTGGTTAGTGTTCTTTGTGTATGTGTCATTGCGTCCAATTGAATGTGCTTATCTGTGTGTGCCTCTGTGTGTGTGTGTGTGTGTGTGTGTGTGTGTGTGTGTGTGTACTCGTGTATGTATATCAATGTGATCTCGTATATCCTTGTATTGTGCATACATATTCATGGCATGCATGGATGTAATGTGTGTTGTCCAAAATATCAATTTGTCATTTTTTATTGATTGTCTGCCATCGCCACAATCCATCTCCCTCGCGGAATCCCGTTGTTAGTCTGGCGTCCAGACACTGTCTTGTTGCTCACTCATATACTGCAGAACCACAGAGCACTTTCGTAAAAGAACTCAATACTGTCACTATAGTCAAACACTAATCATCGAGGTCCAAGGTTCAAGGTACAGACTGCTTCGATGTTGCAGTGAGCAATTCCTCACAGTACGGGATAAAGACTTTGTGTCCGGTCTGGTACCGAGACTAAACTTTCTTGTGAAGTGCTGTGTTTATTATTATACAACCTGTAATTACAACATGATTGCGATTTGTAAAAAATGTTAAATTTTCTGTCGTACTGCAGGTATCAATGTCATCGGTCCTGAGAAAGCACTCGATTAGTGCATGCACAACTCATATGGACATCTTGTGTGGCTTTCTTGACGGATAAAAAAACAAAAAAAAAAACACACACACACACTCACACACACACGTACTTGAAAGCACACGATCAAATACGATTATGAGCATCGTTCACAGTTACAGTACTGTTTTATAAGGCCTACACCTGTAGAGTCGTTCACTCATAACCTTTGTCCCCGGATCTAACCCCATGTCTAGATAAATAGACACACATATTATTATTCTTTATTCTGGTCTTTCTTTTTTTTTTTTCTTTTTTTTTTTTGATGCTTCAATTTCCGCTACCTAAAGCATTACATAGTATAGACTCTCACAGAAAAAAAAGAAAAGAAAAGACGCCTCACTTTAAATGCTTTATTATGTACAGACAATCATCAGTATAGTGACGACAATACTCCAGTAACCGAGATTATATCACTGTTTACGTATACAGCGGCATTGATGTCAATAATTTGGGCACTTTTTTATACTTATGCTTCAGATTTACTTGATAGCCCTCTTTTGTAATCTTACGGTTAATACCAGTGCTTTTCTTATATTATGTATGGGCCTATACACTTACATACATCATTTTCTGTTTGTTGTAGGGGGTATTGCCATTGACCTTTGAACTGTATAAACGAAAAGCGTCTGTGTAACGGCAGGGAGGTGAGACAAAACACCTCCCTGGTAACGGTGACAAGGGACTATTCAACGCGTGCTGCTTGGAGAAAACAAAACAAAACTATAAAAGAAAATAGACTGATATTTGGATGGCATGACTGACGTTACGTCATTCTCGGCAAGTGAATTATGATATTAGATGTCTCTAGACGAGTGTGACAATGCACAACACACGGACAGGTCCATTATTGATATGTGCAGCTAATGCCTGTTTGTTTTTTGTTTTTTATAATACAAGCCCCAAAGCTACGCGTACGACTGCCGCCCTTAACATGAAGTTATGATTGGATTAGGCCTACGTGTAGGCCTATGTACAATATGCACAACAGCCGTAACAATCGATCATGACTTATGACTTTGGCAGCGTCATTTTTCGTCATATACCCATTGAATGTAAGTACAAGTATTATCGCAACTTCGTTTGTGGTGTTCAGTTATAGTCAAACATCACCACACTCACAAACACACACAACGCACACACACGCACACTCACGTATTATTACCTCCGCCAAGGGAGGAGGTTAGTAAAGTTTCGGTGCCGCCATAGATCGACTGAAGAGAAGACTACTATATTTGTGACGTCATGGTAAAATGGCAAAATATTATTTTTCTGTGGCATAACAATAAGACAATTCACCTGTTTCAGAAAGCAAGGGGAATTACCACCCTTCACAATATGCCACAGTAACGCTCTGCCAAAAGGAACTTTTAATGGATTGTCCGATTTTCCTCAAATTTCACTGATGTGTTCTACTAATATTGCTGCCTTAAGTCACTCAAACCATAAACATTATACCTATTTGTGTTTTGGTTTCCTTTAACATTTACTGAAGTCACAAACTACACGATGCAAATGCCACCACAGCATTAAGAAGCCATAGACTTTCAGAGCTTCAGACGTCTTGGATCGTTTCAAAGGTGACTATAGAGTCCCAAATATTTTAAAATAGACTCTTAACCCGTTGAGGACGAGTCCCGAGTATACTCGGGCAAGTGTCTATAATGGGAAATGCGTGTTGTAGCAAAATCAAACCGTCCTCAACGGGTTAAGGTGGCGTATCTGACACACCAACAGGAGACAATCGCCACTATATTCTCTGCCATCAGGACGTGATGTGCTCAGCATTTCTCAGATCACTTACTTTGTACTGTCACTCCTAAGAGATAATGAAATGTTTCAAAATATGTAAGCGTGGATTATAGTGTGAAAATATACGGATTAAAGGTGAAAGTCTCTTTAACCACAATGATGACACATTTTGATCACGGGGCCGCGTCAATGGTAACCCCACCCCCTTATACAGAAAGAAACTGAACATTTTTGAAATCCATAGGTGCATGTTGTGATTTTTCCCCGATTTTTTTTTTTTTTTTTTTTTGGGGGGGGGGATGGGGACTCACCGAAATGGTGCCCTATAGCCCCCCCCCCCCCCCGTTCCAGGGCCCCTGAATCTTTCAATCGGACGCCATCCCATGCAGTATATATACAAACACATTTACATCTAAGAGATCAGTGCGTAAGTAGAGTTAACTACAGTACTACTACAGTACTATAATTTTACTTCAGTGGTGGACAAAATTCATGATCTTCTAAAATGCATACAGAATTATAGCGCCACCTATGCTAAAATCTTAAGCCCCCGTTCCACTATGCCGTTCTCGCTACGATTTGACAATTTTCTCAGGTCGGGAAGGATCGGGTAAAACCTGAGCCGATCTGGACACAGTACGATGTTAGAACGCTCTAAGTACGCTGCAGTTACGACTACCAAGTGCTTGCTACCAGTGGCGTATCTAGGGAAAACGGCGCCCGGGGCAAGCTCGAAAATTGCGCCCCTAATTTCTGAAAAAGACTAGTGTTCAACCCCAACCCCATCCCGGTAGAGACTTTAAGCAAAGTCCACATGATATGTTTTTCAAGCCCTCAAAAGGGGTCTTTTGAGGGTGATTTAAATGTAATGAAGTTTGATAAATTTTGGTGAGCGAGCGCAGAGAGCGAGCCGAAAATTTGTGTATTTCAGCTGACAAAACATGGAATTCTTGTCATTTTTTGCTTATCAAATCGCACAATTCTAATCAAGATAGTGACGGCCTTATAGATAACGATTTATCTATACCAACAAACTGAGTACTTTAAAAATATTCTAAACCAGAGGGGCATTTCATGAAGCATTTTGTCCGACAACTTGTCGGACAAAATTTGCTTTCAGCCAATCAGAAGCAAGGATTTCAGTAGCTTTTAACAGTTTGTCAGACGAAATATCTGACAAATTGCTTCATGAAATGCTCCCCCCCCCCCCTGTACGCGCGAGTGAGCCGAAATTTGTTTATTTCCGCGTCATCATCACGTTTTGTTCTTATCTCCTTTTTAATTTTGATAAATTTTGGCGAGCGAGCGCAGCGAGCGAGCCGAAAATTTTTGTATTTCAGCTTACAAAACATGGAACTCTTAATTGTCATGTTTTGCTTATCAAATCTTACAATTCTAATCAAAATACAATGTATAGTGACGGCCTTATAGATAACGATTTTTACTAACAAACTGAAGACTTGAAAAAATACTCTGAATTAGTACGAGCGAGTGAGCCGAAATTTGTATATTTCCGCGTCATCATCACGTTTTGTTCTTATCTCCTTTTTGTTTTGATAAATTTTGGCGAGCGAGCGCAGCGAGTGAGCCGAAAATTTTTGTATTTCAGCTTACAAAACATGGAACTCTTGTCATTTTTTGCTTATCAAATCTTACAATTCTAATCAAGATACATTGTATAGTGACGGCCTTATAGATAACGATTTTTACTAACAAACTGAAGACTTGAAAAAATACTCTGAATTAGTACGAGCGAGTGAGCCGAAATTTGTATATTTCCGCGTCATCATCACGTTTTGTTCTTATCTCCTTTTTGTTTTGATAAATTTTGGCGAGCGAGCGCAGCGAGTGAGCCGAAAATTTTTGAATTTCAGCTTACAAAACATGGAACTCTTATGTCATTTTTTGCTTATCAAATCTTACAATTCTAATCAAGATACAATGTATAGTGACGGCCTTATAGATAACGATTTTTACCAACAAACTAAGGAATTGAAGAAATACTCTAAATAAGTACGAGCGAGTGAGCCGAAATTTGTATATTTCCGTGTCATCATCATCACGTTTTGTTCTTATCTCCTTTTTGTTTTGATAAATTTTGGCGAGCGAGCGCAGCGAGCGAGCCGAAAATTTTTGTATTTCAGCTTACAAAACATGGAACTCTTGTCATCTTTTGCTTATCAAATCTTACAATTCTAATAGAAATACTCTAAATTAGTACGAGCGAGTGAGCCGAAATGTGTATATTTCCACGTCATCATTACGTTTTGTTCTTATCTTGTTTGATTTTTTTGGCGCCCCCCCCCCCCCGTATGTTCGGAACCGTTGGCGCCTTCTTTTGATCCAATTGGCAATCGCTTCAGAACGAAAGAAATTGCAGCCGCTGCTCAGTGAAACATTTTGTCTGCTAAATATAAAATGACATGTGTGAACATAATAGACATTGTCATTTTGTCCGCTTCATCATCACATTTTGTTCTTACCTTCTTCTTCTATATAAAATTTAGAGAGCGAGCGCAGCGAGCGAGCCGAAAATTGTATTTCAGCTTACATAACATGGAATTCTTGTGTGAACACAATAAACATTGTCATTTTGTCCGAGTCATCGTTATGTTTTGTTTTTATCTTTTTTTGATTTGGTTTTCTGCCCCCCCCCCCCCACCATTCTTCTCCCCCCCCCCCCTTTCCGGTGAGTTTCTTCTTCTTCTTCTTCTTTTCTTTTTTTTTTCTTTTTTTTTTCTTCTTCTTCGTTTTTTTTTTTTTGCGCCCCCAAGGAGTGGCGCCCGGGGCACGTGCCCCCCTTGCCCCCCCCTAGATACGCCACTGCTTGCTACGCTCTTACTACGATGATCGGGAATTAGACATTGCGATCTCTGCCGCTGCCGGTACGCTTTAGAACGATGTAGCTACGCTGTTAGTGCGATGTTGCCGATGTTATCCGATCAATGCACGCTGTATCTACGCTCTGAACGATCTATACGATCTTATCACGCTGTTACCCCGTTCAGAGAGCTGAAAAGTGCCCGATGTGCCCCGATGTACCCCGATTCGACGGTGGGTCAGCAGTCAGTCAACTTATTAGCATGCAGAACCGAAGAAATATACTGTGGACCTCGAAGATTCATTCTTCTTTTTTTACTTTTGATTTTCAAAGTTGTTGTTGCTTCGTTATTCTCACTACTCTTTCTTCATCAGCGAGCCCGTGCTTCTGTGCCTCCAGTGCCCTGGTTATGACCCACCATTTCCCTCTCCTCTCCCCTCCTCCCCCCCCCCCCCCTTGTCCACCTCGGACTTACGACCTTCTTCACTACTATATCTTTCTATCCTCTCATCAATTTTTTCCTTACAAGAGAGCCGCCATTATTGTGTTTGTTAATGTGCGTACGTATATGTGCATGTATGTGTGTATTACTCTGTCTGTCTTTTTTTTTTTTTGCTACCGCTTAGGGAAATTTGTTGTTGTTGTTTTTTGCAATTATATATTTTTCTCTATGAGGGGACTGCATTCTAATACTACAAGCTCTGCTTTTTAGCAGTCCCCTCCATTTCCAGCAATATTTTGTATGCATTTACCACAGTGACGTAACTGTTATTTGTATCTCTGTTGATGATTTGCCTGTATCTCTTTTACAATGTTATTCTGTTCATCGCATTGTGGTACTGATTTCATGACGTCTGTGCATATGAGCGTTTCTTTGTATTTTTTATTATTCGTTTGTTGGAAGTGAAATAAATCAACTTGAACTTGAACTTGAAGAGCCTCCTCAACTCACGGTTCTTTTGCAGCAATGCATTGTATAAACAAAGACGTGCTGATTTTTCAAAGGATTTTTCTTGATGTCCTTGCTTTTATAGTCCGTCTTCCTCCAGTTATAGATGATTTCATATTCTTCAAAATTCTGCTATGTCCTCTTCCTCCTCTTTCAGCATCACGTGCAGTCTCTCTTTCTTCGCCTTTTGGGTAGCTGCTTCGCTGCTTTCTTCTCTTCTTTTTCTTCATCTCTTCTTCTTCTTCGAAAATTACAGCTAAAATTACTTCCCGTTCTTGTGCCGATGTTACTACGCTCAGAAAGACCTTGTTACGCTCATCCCGCTGCGTTTACGTCGTCATTACGCTCTCCCCGCTGCGTTTACGCTGTCACTACGCTCTCCCCGCTTGCCGTACGATTAAAAATATGTCAATTTTGATCGGGGAGATCGGGAAGAAATTTTGAACCGGTTCAAAATTTCTTCCCGATCTGAAAAACTGCCCGCTCCAACCCCGACCTCTACACGCTGCTGCTACGATGCTTCCGATCCCCGTACGCTTTTGCCGCTCTCTCCCGATCTGCTATAGATCGGGACAGATCGGGGTCCAAATCGTGATAGTGGAACGGGGGCTTTAGGGATTCATGGCGAATGGTGGTGTCATGGAAATAAGCTTTACGATTCCTTGATGACGTTAATGCGACTTAATGACCATCTCCGCCATGCTCGCGCTCGCACGTAATTAGAAGTGTTGTGCAAATAACTAAACTTGTGAATTCTTCCTGTATAACGTGAAGCCCACATTAATGTGCATAGGCCCATAAAATATTCTCTTTGTCCTGTACAGTTGGACAAGGTTGTAATTGTAGTCAGTTTGATATTTAAAAAAAGAGAGAAAAATACGTTTTCAAATTATCACAATCGTGACAGCCGTCGGCACGGACTGAAATTCTTCAACTAAACGTGACAATGGAAAAGTTGTAGAAACAAATCGAAATTACGTGAAATGAAAATGAAGTAAATGAAATTATCAAAGTGTCATAATAGCACTGATAACGACAATGATGATGGAAACTTCATCATCAGTATCATTATCATCATCATCATCATCCTCACGCCATATATTCATCTTTTTTTTCCTTCTTTTTCTTTTTCTCTTTTTTTTTGTGTTTCTTCTTTCTCTTTTTAATCATATTTCCGAGCAACCATCTGGTAAGATATGATAAGACGTATGAAGTGATAATCAACACAAACGACTAACGAAAGTGGGTCGCACCTGAATCAGTCGTGATGTATAAGAGTCACTATCTATCATACACGATGTCTTCATGAAATCTGAAAGGAGGCGTAAGTGAACAGAGGCGGATTCCACCGCTCTAACACATTATGAAGCACGCCCTCTGTGAAGGGTTTATTCTGCATCATCTAACAACCCAGATTCAGACCACTTATAGTTCTGTTATAATATACATGTAACAAAACATTACACAAATATAAAAAAAAACGCATGAAAGAGAGCTGAATGTGTACTAACTGGAGTGACAATAAGACTGATATAAGCTTAAATAAATAATATTACTATTTTGCTGACGAAAAACAAACGTCTATATGTTGTTACAGTCATGGCTTGTATAAGGGTGTACAAGTCTTGCAGCCAGCTTTTTCAATCTTTGGATCTCCAATATTGATATCTTTACTTTTGGCCGCAAACGCTAACTTTCTTTTCGTTGCATTATTTGTTCGTTTGTTTTGTTGTTTGTTTTTCCTTGCTTGATGGGTCGGGACAGTTAAAAAGAAAAGAAAAAGATCTATTCAGTTTAGGTGTTATTAATTTTGATCGACGATAATACGAGTATAGTGGTTTGAGGACATGATGTCAATGCGCCTTTAAAATCAGATAAAAATCGTTTTCTTTTTAAACAATAATTGACAGTGACCTATCAGATCTCAATCACACGCGAGGTATATGACCAACCGAAGAGATCAGCAGTGTAGTGACCTCCGCTGAAATATAACTCCGCCCTTTACAAATGCGAACTCATTGGATATAAGATGAGAACATCGCACTTATTATTTTGGGTTATTTACCGTTATATATAGTTTTCATCATAATGCATGCGTTCATTTACATCATAATGCTCACCTGCACTCTCCCTTTTTCTATGAGAAGGAAATGGCAGCTTTCACTTCACATTAGTTATTTTGTCTTTCTTATCAGAAGTTGCGGAGACGAATGTGAAAGGGCGTTTCATCCTCATTGTTATCAAACTATGACTATAAATACTTATAATGGACCTAGTCGCAATCGACCTGGTACTTCTCTACATTTCTCCTTCTTCTAAACATGCTACGTCTGCCGCTGTCGCACTAAAATTACTACAGTACTGCATGATGCCACTATTACATGGTAATGATGATATTGATAGTAATGTTACACTCTTTGAAAACGCAAATGTTGAATCAACATTTAAAAGGGCCGAGGAGTGACAGCATTTTTGAAGTGTTGCATCCAACTTTTAAAATAACATTTTAAATGTTGAATCTAGCAGAAAAACCAACACTTTGAAAATGTTGTCACTCCTCGGCCCTTTTAAATGCTAATTCAACATTTGTGTTTTTAGAGTGTAATGATGATAAAAATAAATGGTAATGATAATAATAATGACGATGATGATGATGTAATATGACTATACTACTATACTGCTACTACTGACTACTGCTACTACTATAACTAATGATAATAAATAAGAGATAATGATGATAATAAAGTGTTATTATTTTGTGAGTATACTGCTCCTGTTTCTATAACGTTAGTTTTTTTTTCCTTCTTCTTAATCACACCATCCTGTCTCCAGAAGATCAACACTTCGTATTCTGTACATCATGTATTCGTTGGAACCTGAGCTATATCTTTATTACTTTAGTCGTACAGCGATGTATGCGCAACAATATTTTAAAGAATATTGTTCGTGCGACTGGTATGGCATCATTTCCACGTTATAAACGATGCGATTTTTGCACGAGGATGATGATTGTGAATTCGCGTTCATTGTTGGGGTTTTTTTTTTTTGAAAGTCTGTTTCCTGCACGAAATTGTATTAGTCGCGTCTCCTGTTTCAAGAGATCCGTATACTATATAGATGTTTAAATGTGGTTATATAGGCCCTGAATGAAACCCAAATATTATTTGAATGAGTGCATGCAGCAATATCAGAGAAAACCAGTGAGATTTCAGGAAATCGACAAACCGTTTCAAAAGTTATGAATTTTTAAAGTCTAATGGGTGATATGCCACCATCATTGGGTGAGAAGAGTTTGTTCATGACCGCATCATTCCATACAGAACGATATAAATGAAATATAAAGACTGCACAAGGACTTTAGCACATTTTCATTTTTATTATGAAAATGCGATTGACTTAACGTTTCCAGAAAGCAGGGGGAAGGATAATTTTTACCCCTAACATTATGACAGTAACAAGCAGAAGGAATTTGTCCTTTTCATTAGAAAAAAGAAAAATTTTGTGAAATTATACTTATATTTTCTTCATGTCGTTGTAGGCATGGCACTAATCAAGACTTTAAAAATTGATAATTTTTGAACGGATTGTCCGATTTTCCTCAAACTACATCGACGTGATTGACGTATATTTTACCAATATTGCTGCATAATTCAATCCACATTTAAATTGGGAAAAGTGATCCTCTGTATGTAAAGTGTGATACGACTATTAACGGTCTCCATTACTCTCCCTCTCCCATGCACTCTCCCCTATCTCCCTCGCTCACTGGGTGTATACCGTTACAATGCACATGCAGCTGACACCATACAATAACTGGTCGTCTATATTATTATGCAGCTTCATTACTGTGTATAGGCTGCGTTTCATGCATTATTTCACAATTCTATGGTTGCAATAAAGAATGAATGGTTTCTTATATACAAGTCATGATTATGGCTTCGTATTCTTCCTTATATTTTTCTCTCACTCTCTTTCTTTCTCGGGCATTTTTGGGGTTATTCCCTCTTCTTACTATCACAAATTTTCACACAGTTTTTTTCTTCTATATTCTGTATATAGAATGCTGTGTCAGGCCAGACTTATATTCGCGTGCATGAAACTTTCGCGAATTTAGTGAGGAGCCAAGATTTGCGAAATCAAAATGCACTTTAAAGTTCTTGTCTACACTGTGCTTGAATGCCAATGGTGATTCGCAACAATTTCATTCCGCCAATATTTCTGCATGGTTTTACAGGACACAACACAAGTGATTACAGCTTATGTAGTGTGCACGTCTTTTTACTCCCTTATTCCTACTCTTTCTGGTTTGTTTTTGTTTTCCACGTGAGGACTGACAACGCCCATGAGAATTAAGGCTTTGTGGTGTACGCATTGAATCAGAATGTATGCCTATTAATCCGCCAAAACATGCTACCCAGAGTTCACTCAAAATGTGGGTGACCGATGCGAGATAAAACAACAACACCATTGCAGTCGAGTCTGAAATCCCATAAATTATTACAGGAGTTTGTTTGCCAGGTGAAATACAGAGCTCGATGAATTTTTAACGAATATGTTTTCCATGGATGGCTACATTATGAACAAAATGGACGCAACGTATAGGCCTATATAGGTGAATTCGTTTTCTAAACAAGTGTGATAGTACTAATATAAAGAAGAGAATATTTATCGCTTGAATCCTTGATAATGGGATAGATACAGGTTACTCTAAATGCCCCCCCCCCCCAAAAAAAAAAAAAAAAAACAAACACAAAAAACCAACAACAACAACAACAACAACAAACAAACAAACAAGCAAACAACAACAATATTAACAACTTCATTCATGACACTCTTATATCAAGACCTATAACTTGTTTCATTGGATGTCTGGTACTAAGTCTAATCACGTCAGTGTCATCCCACCCCGCGCGATGCAGGAAAATAGTCACACCGTACTGTGTATTGTTCGAAAGGATCAATGACTCTTTTGTTACTTTGTATCGAATTGTAGCACGCTTGTCTTTTTATAGCCGCCTCTCCTGTAACCACGCGAGGCGGAATTCGAGCGTGTCTTCCCTGATTCGGTAGAGGCGTATCTCATTCAAGCGCTGATAACCAACAAAAGCGATCAGCTCTGTATTAGGGATTTCTATCTCCCGGTGAACAAAGTAAATGCTAAACGCACCAAGTAGTATAACTTCGGTATTTTTATCATGGTATAATAACACGTATCCCCTTTTACGGATGCATAATACCATTTTTGATAATTAAAAAACATTTTTAAACACGGACCACAATAAGACCAGAACAAGTATAATGTCATGTACAACATTTACTCTAACCGTCTTGATGGTGAAGTATATGAACACTAATATTTCGAAAGCAAATGTGACTTAAAGTTTTGCGATTGATCACAGGCCTTATCAATGTTACATAATTATTTCGTCCATCGTGCACATGGAATAGGAGGCGTTAAACTGTTACATTCCGAAAGTCATGAAGTGTTAATGATGGCATTTTCCCCATTTCTCATCATAAGTATTATCAAAGTGTTATATCAATTTATTAATTTCTTTATTAATTGATTCGCCCAGCTATTACAAACATTCACCATCTCTTTTTTATTTCTGTTGCCTTTGTTTTCTTGTTTTTAAGGATTTTTTTTGATAAGTTGTTTGTAAAAAAAAAAAAAAAAAAAATGTTAGTGTACAGTGGCGGATACAGAGGGGCGCACCGGCCACGCGCCCCCTCTTTATTTTTAGTTGAAAAAAAAAATAACCAGAAAAAGTGAGGGGGCGCGTGCGCCCTCCTTTATGATACGGAATTTCTGGATCCGCCCCTCATGGTGTACTAGTATACGGTGTGTAGGGTAACTGGATATCATATAGGGACTTGATGTGGACATAAAACCTTATTTTAGAAGCGCCGCGTTAACGGAATTAAGAGACCGTATATGATTGATAATATAATTCTCTCCGAGAATGTCACCTTCCATTCATGCAGCCATAAAATCAATTATTTCATTCTGTGCCTATAGGATAAGCAAGCAAGAGTTTATACAGACACTCAGGATAATTCGTCTCTCCCTTAGTTTTTGTTTTCTCAACCTGTTGTTTCAGAGACTTTCAGTTGAATGTGATAGGTAATTGATTATGGACTACGGTGTTTTTATTCGTTAATATCCTGTCAATATTACGAACACGGAAAGTAAACAATGAAAATGTCTTCTTTTCTTCTAATCGTCAAAATATACATATAGTGTCTTTCTAAAAGACTCATTTTGATAAGAGTGAAATTCATTCAGTCGAGGGTGAATGTATATAATGAATGATTGAAACAGATTCTTTATCTGCTCGAGGTCCGTTTGACAGCGGGGCATTCAGCTCTTACAATGAATATTATGGACGACCTTGCAGAACGTTTGCTGATAGAATGATGATTTTCACACTTTACATGAAATTTAGTCTAGTTATACAAATAAGGTTACCCATAATTTTGTTTTCCCATTTCAACACTCTCACTTGCTATACAATTAATTTGAACAATTTTCATCCTAGTTGCCAGAGTGATCCCACTTGGGTATACATGCGTGCCATAATTTAACAGGGAACAAACAATTTATTTCTTTGTTGATTATGAGTATAAGGTTCTTGCCAGCAAACTTTCGTCATTGATTTTTCCATATGGTTATATACCAGTATAGGACATGCACTTTTAGATTTTAATCTACCACCATTATTGATATAAAAATAGGCCTAATTATGATGACAATTATCATAACAATATTAATGATAACAATAATAATAATGTGCCACTTTATAGGGTTACAAAATAAAATCACTTAAATTGAAAAAAAAAAGAAAGATAAAGGATCACGAAATTAAAGAATCGTCGCAGAGACCTCTAGAGTGTAGGAGAGGGGTCATACCCATGTTGTTATAACATAGGCCTACAATCCCATCGGAACGTGTTTTTTTTTTTCCTCTCTCTCTCTCTCCTTCTCCCTCTCGATCTTTGCAGCCTCCCGTGATGCTGTATGTAGGCCTACATGCTGGTCCAACCCCTCTCTGTTTATAAACACAATATGTGGCTCTAGCTCCTGCGACACGCCTACTTTACTAACCGCGATGTCGATCGATGGGAGACTCACAAGTCCAACCGGAAATCTGCGTGTGGTGTATGACGTCATAACATTACTAAGTACATACTAGTACCTTTTTACCGCATCACTTTGTGAAAATACGAGCCTGTCCGTCACACCATGTGTGAGGATACATATTACTTCGGTACACTTCTGATAATGAACCAGTAGGTCCTTGATTAGTACCCGGCATATGAAGCTATTTTCAGTGTCATGACGCCTTCTCAAAAACAACGGCATGCTGACTATACTAGTAACCAAAGATCGTACGATCTTTGCTATATCTACTAGTTGTAGATCCATAACCATGCTAGCATCCCATACCATGCTCACAAACCACTTGCCCAAACGTGAGGCAGATCAATCAACCGAAACTTTTAAAAATGTCACACGGCAGTCATCCCTGGTCACGCAGATACTAAGAATAATTATTATTTTTTAAAATAAAAAATCCCACTAACGAGCAAAGTGATGTTAGCAAAGGATTTGCCGGGAGAAGTTATATAATCGATTTACATCGGCTACTAGTACAGATTGTACTAGTAATCCACAAAACTGACCTAGCGTTCGTTTCCCCCAACTTCCACCCAGCACTGGAATTGTACTAGTATGCAACATTGTCCTTATCTCGCCTTCAGTTTCCATTCGAGATGCCTTCATTGTCTCTCGTAAACAATTAAATAGTAATTACTGCAAGTCTCAAAGATAATAAATGATAAGCACATTTAACTGTTTCGTTCATTTTAATCAGTTGCATCTGTGAAACGTTCATGAAAATGCTAAAATGTCGGTATATTTTGCCGTTCAAAACGATACGATTTTATACTCAAAAAGTTTGACTGCATTCACCGAAAGCGCGAACTCACGGAAACTACAGCTTAAAACATCACCCCTTTATCTGTGTGCATATCGTACCATTGAATAATACCTAACAGGCTACAATGTTCTAAAATTACAGGAAAAGTGTTACAATGTATTTTTACTGTGAATTTTTAGTAGAAATACACACAAGAGTAGTTGAATTATAGGAATATTTCGAAATTTGAAAAGAGAAACCCAATTCCAGAAGGTTATGCTCGATGTTTAGAAAAGCGTAGACTGGCCAATCACGCAATTGCTCCTATAGGGGATAGCCCAATTGACGTATGGGTAGATATGTTAATGAAGTCGCCTGCATTTTTTTGTTGTGAAGAATGGAGATCAATGCTCCACTGTGCGACGTCGCCATATTACGCAGCGAAAATTTGCGTTTCCTATTTTGCTCTTTGAGAGAAGCGATTGTGCGATCTAGTTCTTGGAGTGACCAATTTTTTCATATCTTACGGAAGGATGTCATTCTCTCAGGGTGATTTGGAGATATGCCTGTCAGTATGGTTGGAATTTGTATAAATTATGGGTGTAACCCGACGGACTAGCAGGATTGTTCCCTTACGAGACGAACGTGGAACCTGGGGTCACGTGGTGCTGATTTCTCTATTATCGTCCATGTTACGTTTCGGTGTCTCGGAGCTACCGTGTTCGCCGTAATGCTTGTTTGGATTTACGCGGAAAATGTCATGTTATGGTCACTGAATGCCCAACATTTGGCTACAGTTGAAGAGGATAGTAACATTCAATGTGATCTGGTAGCCGCAAGTATTGAGGTGTCATCATCAAGCGCGGGAAATCGTGCATTGTAATTCAAGGTGTCACGTGTATGTTGTGGGACCGAATATCCCGACGCGGTGGATTGTTGTTGTTATTTTGTCTACCCAAACTCCTGAAGTGCGGGGAGGAGGTTAGGTGAATTTGTCTCCTCGCTTGGACCTCGCATGTCAACATCCCCACACTGGAAGTTTATGAAGGTGTCTTCTCTGTAATGTCAGGAGTCTAATGCAGAAAAGTAGTGGTCATTAGATCGATGACCACTTGTTTTGACAATATTGAACTGAGCTATCAATAATGATCCGGTTTCGATGACAAGAGAAACGCCGTGCAGAGGTGCCGTATCCTCGGTGCCCCGGCCGCGTAGCCCCTCTCAGCACCTCGCATGTGGTCACAGTTCCCGCTTAGGCTATGTATGGCTGCAATGGCTCCGGCACTGACTGATGCCGCGGCACATACAGGCTCCTTCAAGCTGCCGGCTTCGCCTGCCAATCCTGGCAATAGTGGCCTGCAAGCCAGTCCAGATCAGCCAACCAGTCCAGACCTACCTTCACTAGCAAATGGTCACTCGCCTGCTGTTCCAGGCCTAGGAAATCAATACAATTCCCACACGTCTCTGGAAGTGGACAGCAAAGGTAAACGGCCATCCTCACCAAGAGCAAATTGCTTCAAGATCCATTCACATTTCCTTGAGAACAATAATCATAAGGAAAAGGAACGTGAGGGATGTAATGAAGAGGATCCGTTGCAAAACCAATGTATCGTAAATGGTCATGACAAACATCAGTTGAAAAATAAGTTGAATTCTCTGATTTCCACCATTGGTTCTGGCTTTCTTGTAAATGGTGATGGACATTTAACCAAACAAAACGCACCAAAAACAATGAGTAACTCTGTTGTGTCCTTTGCACAGAAAGAAGTGTTGAATGACATCCATAGATCTACAAAGACACCATCGAAAATGCCGCCTCTAACAATTTCATCAACGGGCAGTTCTAGTCATGCTGGTGCCAAGCACTCGGTTGCTGGCATTGAAACTGTAACTGTGGATGCTAGTAGAAGTAATGGAGATATTGTCGAACAAGATACCAGTGATTCTTCAAGCAATATGTCAAATGATGTGGAAAGCTCTCTTAGCTTGTCACAGTCTACGGTGTTGACAACAGATACCAGTGTTGAACAAGTCTTGTGTGAGCCACCTGATGTAACCAAGTGTGATGATGAACAGAAATCAAAGGAGGAAAATAGATCTAATTCAAGTCAGTCTAGTAGTAGTACCATTCCATCACCCAAAGTGGCAGATAAGGGTGGCAAAGACAAGACAGAAAAGAAACGAATGACAGAGACAGTAACCAAAGTGTCTGATCAAACAAAAGTCAATGGCAGTGGACACTCGAAGCCAAAGGAAAAAATAATATTCCGTGTGATTGGTGAGAACATCTGCACAGTTGGGGACGCCCAAGTGAAGACTGATGATGTCAGTGATATGGAGTACAAACAATCTAGGTTGCAACACAGAGCCAAATACCTGATGGAAAAGTTGCGGCGGTTACAGACTTGCCAGACGGGTGCTCACGTTTATCAGCAAATAGGATCCTTTGTTGAATCAAAACAGTTGAGTCGAGAACACGGTAGCGCTACAAGTACCGCGCCCAATGCCTGCGAGGAATGCCGCAGAAATCGACTCCAACCAAGCAACAGAGCAGGTTATTCAAGAAGCAGCTCGAGTCACAACCACACCTGTACACTGCACGGGGGCACTTCAGAAAGGCAGAGGCATTTGGCCAGACCTTCCTGGTTACCTGCCGGAAAGAGGACTAAACCCAGTACACACATCTCCCAGCACTTACGGGATGGGAAGCAGTCATATAGGGAGGTCAAATCAGTGACGGGTAGACTTCAGGCCAGTCTTGGTCATGTTGAGAGGACAATAGACTCCGATGTCACAGACAGCAGCTCAGGGGGTGAAAGTTGTGACGAGGGAGACGACAGCCTTCCTCATGCACAAGCATCGAGGTCATTTCACAAGATGCCACTGTGAGTCTGTGAAATATACAATAGTACTGTACGAGCTGAAATTTTCGCAGTGGTTTTATTTCCGCAAATTTCGCGAATCGCTTTTGAACCGCGAAAATAATGCGCAAATAAGTAACTTCAGTTAGACCCTCGCAACCGCGAAATCAACAACACGCGAAAATGTCCTCCAAGTAGCAATTCGCGAAAATATCTGTACGCGAAAATTTAAGCTCGTACAGTAATTACTAGTATTAATGCAGTGGAATGCTAGAAAGCAGCCTAGAGGCATGTAAACTGACATTATTAATATATATTGACCAGCTTATGTTTACTTCAATGCAGTTTTTTTTTTCTCTCTTTTAACAGTTTCACTCTGGTACATTGTACTACCGGGTACGCATTATAAATTGTACCTGTGCACATTTGCTGCTGCTAACATGCAGACAACCTACCTGACATTGTTTAGTATGATTTTGATCAATAACAATAAGTCAAACTGTATATGTGGCATTGATTATACACTGTCAATGTACTCTGAACATTATTTTTTTTTTCTGCTAATGAAGAGGTAAATGAGTTCTGCCAAGCTTTTTCTCTTAGTAGTTGATAATATCTGTATGATCTAACAGTTTTGAACTAACTTAGTAATCCATTGATTTCATTGAGAACTAACAGGTGTCTCAAAATTTTGTACAATGTGGTTTTGTTTTCTTTCTTATTTGTGAACTGCAGGCACCGGCGTGCATCTTGGAAATGGGCTATCAACCGGGCAGCTATCGCTAGCAGATGGACTTGGCTCCAAGCTCAGGTATCGGACTTGGAATACCGCATCCGGCAGCAGAGTGACATTTTCCGACAAATCCGTGCTACCAAGGGTCCAGTCACACTGGGAGAACCTCCATCACCCGGGGACTGTCTGAGAGCACCAGGGTTAGGGCACAGAACTGGTAGGAAGCTGACATCTCTTGAAGCAAAGATAGTGATGTTGGAGGGGTCTAACTCCATGTCGCCCTCGAACATTACAAGCCTGCTGAGTAATGTTGACAAGCAGAGTGCAAAACTGAAGCAGTCTCTCCAGAACTGCATTTCTCCAATATCAGGACCATCTGCCCCGAGTGGAACAGGACAAGACTGCAAGACCTCGCCGCCTAGACCGCTGAACGGTCTGACAGACAATGTGAAAACACCAAGCCCTTGCCCCACCCTTAGTGGTGCAAATGCTACAAGCTCACCAAACTACATCGTTGGCCTGGACCAAGTATCAGAGTCTCCGCTTCCAGCAGAAGAACAGTACTGTGCGAGAACTAGACCGGTGAAACACTTCCGCAAACGCAAACTCATCCATTCAGCGGGCCTCTACCAAGTTTGCAGGAAGGCTCAGAAGCTGTCGACTGTGAGGTGTGGCTGCTTTCCTCCGCTGACTCCATGCGTCATGTGTGGGGGACGGTTTAACAACGTTGAGCAGTTTGATGGTGACCAGCTAGCAGCAAATGAACGAATGGCCAGCCTGGACTATGCATTCCATTCTGTGTTGTCTTTCCCAGAAGGTTTGTTAGGCATTCATGTTCTTTTTTGTGTCCTAAAGTTGTATTTATACCTCAAAAAATAGATGGTCAGTTGAGTGCATTGAACTTTATGCTTCCATTTCATGGTTTCTCATAATAGATGCAAAACTAAGGCAAACATTCACTGTTAAAGCAAATTTCTGTGAAAAGTAGTGCTGAAATTCAAGCTATTACTAGTACTTCGACAATGTTCCAACCAGGTTTGAAGAATTACTAGTAAGGCATGCTTCTGATTCTGTTTTTGTTAATAGGTTATTTGATATTAGCACTACAGGCATCAAAATGGCGAAATTGGAAGTCAAATTTTGAATGAAATGGTCATTGTAAAGACATTATTTTGATGACCTACTGTAATTTAGATGTTAAAATAAAAGTACAGGGGAAACTCGGTATAACGAACACTGCTATAACGAGATATCGGTTATTAAGAGGAAATTTTCCCGGTCCCAAATTTCCTTCCACACAAGTCTATGTAAAATGCTACTCTTATAGCGAGATCGGCTATAACGAAATAACTGCTATAACGAGATAAATTTTGTGACTTCCAAACAAAGAAAAACATAGCCAATCAAACCTGTTATAGCGAGGTAAAGCAAAATGTCCTCGGGTAAAGCTTTACTTCGCCTGTGCTATCGCTATCACCTTCCGCGATTGCATGTAAAGCTCGATGCGCCAAAAACTGTCTTGTATACACACATATTTTCTTCAGTGCACTCCAACTAGCACCGCATGTTGTACGTGTATGTGTGTGTGTGCGCGCACACTGATGTATGCAGAAAATGTGGTGGGACGGCCATATGTATACATGACATCATCGTGACGTTTAGCAGGTGTGAGGCAATCTGATGCTGTGATTGGCTTTCTATGTAGGGAATTCCCCATCTTCACACACACGCAGTCATAATGTACATACAGAATGTGTCACATACACACACAGCATTGTGCAGACCTATTCCACACACCCATACCATAACCACATACTAATCCACAGACGATCTTGACACAATCGCAAGCTATATAATTTACAGATTCAAACATCTACAATTAATAAGAAACACATTCTTGATATTGGATTTCATTGGCGAAAAACATCTTCTTACCAATAAAGGTGAGTAATTCCCTCGGGGTCCCTCACATACATTATCAAGTTATCAGTATTGATTGAAAGATGATGGGTAGTCCCACATGTGCAAATTAATGTCTTTATGTTATGCTTTCTTTTATGCCTACTGATATAACGAGATATCGGCTATAACGAGGAAAATGACTCGGTCCCGACCATCTCGTTATATCGAGTTTCCACTGTATTACTAGTTGTCTGATGTATTAAATTCTCCTGTAAACTCATTGCCTATGTTTACAAAATTTCCCTTCTTTATAAATTCTTTGTGAAAAGTTGACCTGCCATTCAAGGTCAAACCGTACTCCTTATGAGCTATCTGTACACAGCTTTCATCATCTTTTATATTTCCCAGGATATAAACGGTAGTCTCTGAGGATTTGTTATATTATCCTGTGTGGGAAAATTGAAAATGTGCCTTGCTGTACATGACCATCTGGATAGGGCATGTAGATTGATAGCAATTGTAAACTCGGAAAAATTCCCTATGTTTGCTTGTTAAGATCTGGCTCGAGTATGATATATGAGTCAGTGTTATTATAATGTTTGGCAGACATACTAACTAGTGATTATTGTTTGGCAGGCTCAGTTAAAAGTGGACTAGGCTCCCCTAACAAGCAGCTGTGTCATGGCAGATACCTGAAATGGTGATTTAATGTTTCCATGCTACTTGTCATGGTAACAATTGAAACCTTTGACCAGAACCCAGGGAACATCGCATATCCTCTGTATCACCATTGCTGTGGTCATTCTCTGCAATTGCAGTGTTATAATGTTGGAGCATGTTGCAGTTGAACTATTTTGCAATACCACAAGTGTGTTGCATCAGGTAAAAGACAAGGGGGTACTAATAGCAGTGTTGCTGGTAGGCTGCAAGGCTAGACGGAACCAGCTGCTGCTTAGTGAATGAACTTCTGATATTTTAATTAGGTTTGTTACAGGTAGAGTATGGCAGCTGAATAATTACTAATAAATGTGTGCATGCAGTCCATTCCCTGTCCCAAGTGTTCAAATTTGTGTACATACTTGTGAATGAAATATTCATCCCTCCTTTCTGCACTAGAAATTCCTGTGGCAGTGCACTTGGGATCTCTCATCAAAAGTGGAGCATGGCAACGGAAACATTCAGCTCGATCCCTTGGGAGAAAGTGAGTTGAGAAATCACATCACAGTCAGCATGGACCATTTACTCAGTTTCTTAAGAACAGAGCCCTCCATAAAAAAAAAAAACATGTGTTTACCACATAAAAATATATTTTCTTAGTATATAATACCCAAGCATCATAGAACAGCTGAGGTGTTCAAATAGTAGTCGTATAGTTGTACGCATGTGACATCATACACTGTAGGAGTCTTCACTTCAAGCAGTGACTGCGCAGATACTTGAAATATTCATAACTTTTGAACGGATTTACCAATTTTCCTCAAACTTTCACTGATGTGTTCTACTAATATTGCTGCATTCTCTCAATCCTTATGTATATGAATGTGGACTTGTCCTTTAAGTCAAAGTTAGAACAATGATGGAAGGAACATAGTAATACATCCACTGCCATGATTTCATTTACTGCTTATAGGTCCCTTAACCAGAAAATGTTCATTTTAAATATGTAGCTCTAATTTCCAGAAATCTGTCATCTGAAGTTTACCACAATTCGTATGAGAGTCCTAGGGAGTTCCTGGTTGCCCTCCATATTCTTCACGTGTATAAAGGCACAACATATGACGGCACTAGAGTATGGTACAGCAACATCAATAAATTGCTATACTTCTTCTGAAAAGCTCTTGTGTAAAACACCCTTTTCTCCCTTAATTTGGACACCTCATCCAGGAAACACAACAGATTACCCAACCGATCTAGAGTCAAGTCACATGGCAAGGACGGCCGCATCAAGAAGTTCCGGAGGAAGGAGAAGCACCATCGGCAGAAGCAGCACTCGGCGCGAGGGTCGGGGGACTCGGCGCGCAAGCGTGAAGACATCAAGAAAGAAAGCAAGGACAAAGAAGCCACCATGGAGAAGGACATTGCTGTCAAGGACGACTTCTCCCTGAAGGAGGAGGATGATGAGGCGGCAAGGTCAAGGAAACTGCTGCATAGGCTTGCGAGACAGAGTGAGTTATAAAAGGGTCTTCAGGTCAAGGGGACAATGCTTTTCCAGTATTGTGATGCCATACAGCCTTTTGCACTCAAGGCCATGTTCACATCTGCTGGACTTCCTCTTTCAGTTCCTCACATTGTAGTTAGTTGTGTGTGTCTTCCTTTTGTATGGTGACATGGTCCTGTTACTTCTGGCATTGCATTAAGTGTTTTTAATTGAAACGTTATTCCCCAAGACAGAACTGCCCCTCTCGACTTTGCTTCATGTTTGTGCAGATGCAAATTCATATATCATCATGCAGACAAAAATTGTCTGGTGATTGATTATTTGTGTAGGGTTAGACTCCTGTGTCCATTGTAGCTTACTTGTTATAACCAAGACCCTGTGTGGAGGTCATGTTTTTGTGGTGTGTTATGCACAGAATGTTGATGTTTATGATTTCAAAGCAAGGTGAAGTATCAGTCGGAGGTGGTAGACCATTAGTGAACATAACAAGTGCAAGAGTCATTATGGAACAGAGTGGCAAATTAAAGCTTCATTGATCCAAGCATGTAAACTAACTTAGCTACATTAACCCCTCACCTAAATAATCTGTGATTTGGTAATTGCCCAGTTCAGGGTTCCATAGAACCGCATGCCTGCATGCATAGGACATCTGAAACTCTTTGTTGGGCAAGTGCAAATAATACCTTGCCCAAATTATGCAGGGCTCGACACTAACTTTTATTTTTGGTGGCCGGATTGGGCCACCAAAATCATTGATTTTTATTTTTTGGTGGCCCGAAAGTAAAATCTGGTGGCCCGAAAAAAAAATCAAGAAAAACATAAGAAATACGAAATCGGTCCTACTGAACATAGAAAATGAAATATTAAGTATTACTGAAGTGATACATGTACCCATGTCTAAAATACATGAAGAGAAAATTCAATCATCTTACCGTTATTCTGAGTTCTAAGATTTAGCAAATAGGCTTATAGATTATTATAAAAGTTGATGCCTATTTAGGTGGTCAAAAGTTACGTTTGAAACGATAGAGTGGGAGCATTTGCAGACATTTGTGAACATCCGACATCTGTTTTGGCATTATAAAGAGCTGGAAGTTATCGTTATTCATTTCTGATTGTAAAAGCAATTATCCAACATTTACTAGTATTTTAACACCGTACGGAGCCGAATGTTACTATTAATTTTTTTTTTTTTCAAATGTAAAAGCAAAGAACTGACATTCATTTTAGCATCTTACGGAGCTGAATGTTATCCTTATTCATTTCTGAACGTGAAAGCAAACATCCCCAATTTATTTTAGCATCTAACTGAGCCGATTGATACCGTTAATCATTTCCAAATGCAAAAGCAATAATCTGTTATTCATTTTAGCATCGTACGGAGCAGAATATTACCGTTTACCATTTTAAAATTAAAAAAGCAAACATCCAACATTTGTTTTATTATCGTACGGAGCCGAATGTTACTGCTGTCCACTTCCGAAAGTGAAATGAATTATCTGACAGTTTAGCATTGTACGGAGCCGAATTTTACTGTTTTTCATTTTTGAACGTCAAGGCAGACATCAGACATTAAATATTTTACCATCAAACGCAGCTGAAAGTTACTGTTACTCATTTCGAAATGTAATAGCAAATATCCGACATTCATTTTAGCATCGTATGGAGCGGAATATTACTGGTATTCACTTCCGAACGTAAAAGCAATCATCTGACATTTATTTTAGCATCTTCCTTGGCCAAATGTTATTGCTATTTACTTTCGAAAGTAAAAGCAAACATCCGACATTTATTATATCATCATTCGGGGTTGAATATCATTGTTATTCATTTCCGAACATCAAAGGGCAAGGGATCATTCGACATTTATTTTAGCATCTTCCGCAGCTTATCTGTTATTGCTATTTACTTCAAACCTGAACGTGAACATCCGGCATTTATTTTACTATCTATATGGAGTTGAATATAATTGTTGTTCATTTCCGAACGTCAGAGCAAAATTAATATCCGACATCTATTTTAGCATCTTCCGGAGCTGAATGTTGTTGCTATATACATTCGAACATAAAAGCAAACATGAGACATTATTCTTATCATTCACCTGAATGTGAACATCCGGTATTTATTTGACTATCTATATGGAGTTGAATATCATGTTTATTCATTTCCGAACGTCAAAGGGATCATTCGACACTTACTTTAGCATCTTCTGGAGCTGAATGTTGTTGTTACTTACTTTCCAACGTAAAAGCAAACATTCGGCATTTATTTTCTCATCGTAAGGAGTTGAATATTATTAGTATTCATTTCCGAACGTCAAAGCTAACATTCCACATTTATTTCAGCATCTTCTGGAGCCGAATGTTATCCTTATTCATTTCCGAACGCAAAACCAAACATCCGACACTTCTTTTAGTATCATACGGAGCCGAATATTACCGTTATTCATTTCCAAAATAAAAAGCAAACATCCGGCATTTATTTTCTCATAGTACGGAGTTGAATGTTATTAGTATTCATTTCTGAACGTCAAAGCTAACATTCCACGTTTATTTCATCATCTTCTGGAGCCGAATGTTATCCTTATTCATTTCCGAACACAAAATCAAACATCCGACACTTATTTTAGTATCATACGGAATCGAATATTACCGTTATTCATTCAAAAATAAAAAGCAAACATCTGACATTTATTTTAGCATCTTACGGAGCCGATTGTTACCGCTGTCCTTCTACAAAAGCAAAGGCAATTATCCGACTTTTTGGAGGCCCGATTGGGCCACCAAAATCTTCATTTCTGACATTTTGGTGGCCCGACGCGCGTTTTTGGTTGCCCCAGGCCACCGGGCCACCGTTAGTGTCGAGCCCTGTTATGCCTATTAGGATAACTTTAAAACACCTGCTGGATGACCCAAGGATACATGTGGAGGTGTGTATGTGTGTTGGGGGGGGGGGGGGAGGAGTGTGTCATGTTGATTTTAGACTTTAAGTGAACTGAATATGAAAGACTCTTGAGATTCAGTTTTCTTCCTCTTTCAGTCTTTGTCAGCCTGCTAAAATATATTGATAGTGCAGTGCCTAAGGAGAGTGAATCCCCAATACTATATGAATTGAGGGAATGCAGCAATAATAGTAAAACACATCAGCAAAGTTTGAGGAAAATCAGACAATCCATTTGAAAGTTATGAATCTTTATGGTGCAGCTATCGCTGAATGAGGAGACCACAACACTTTGTGATGTCATATACGAACAACGCTATAAAGAAATATGAAGAAAGTTAAAAAATTCCCACATTTCTAACACAATGAGGGAGCACTTGACTTACTCAGAAAGCAGGAGGAATAATGTTACCCATCACATGTCAATAACAAGGCGAGTGAATGTTTACTTTTCATAGAACATGAAATTTGACTAGTTTGCAGTATTTTTGGCTATTCAAGGACCCATTTGCTAATTGATAGTTGCTTCCGTCAGTCCATGACACATCAGATCTAATTGGCTTCAGGAGAGTTGATGCTATTGTCGGGCACATGGAGACTTCATTCCGTATAATTGAATTTTATGGTGTTGACCTGGGATTTGATTTGCATTTAAATGCCTATTTTTCTCATTATGAGAAAGGAGAATAAAACAGTGAACCCTTATAAAATGTTTGGGATGCTTGTTGAAAACAGTTACAGAATATGATACAATCATTTTGCTTTTCCTGTTCACTGATTTAGTTCGAAGTTTAGTGTCTTTAAGTTGCAGTGGTAGTGCTGTGTTTTTACCGACATGAGGAAATGTTTGTAGTTTGTTTGTTTGTTTTTTTCCTGTACATTCACCAGTGCTGTAGGCTAATATGCAAAATTAGATAGTTGTGAAACTACATGAAAGTGTAGGTCAGCAGTTCGAAGCATCTTTGCAAAGTGTGTTTGTAGCTTTTTGTATCAATATAGTAGAATATATGCATTTCATAGCTTACAGTGATCAGTCTGACAGGCTTTGAATGAGTAGTTCTCCAGTTTGTTTTTTATGTTGTGCATGTATGGCATGGATTTTTTATATGATTTTCTTTGCATGGTATTCCCAATCACAGAGCTGAAGGCCATTCAGCAAGGCAGGAATAGCAAGTTACTGTCCCGTTCCCGCTCCCAACCAAGCTCTGTTCCCGGAACTCCTAAGAACCCCATGAAGACCTCTGAAACGAGGCAGTGTCGAACAGAAATCAAGAAACGCCGAGCAGCAGAGCTAGCAATTGGTAAGATTGCAAGTTCACATCACATACAGACTGTATTTTAGAAAGGGGGTAGAATGATATTTAAGAGAGAAATGAAACTGGAAATAATAATCGATATGTTTAAATATCATTACGGAATCTTAACAAAAACATGCTGCTTCAGTTTCATGATTTCTGTATCTATTAATATGTTATGTTTAATTTGCTTGGATGATGTGCTTCTGTAGTGTGCTGCAGTATACATATGGAGGCCAATCATTTGACTGAGTAGTTTCCTGGAGTCAAGAGGTGCGTGCATAGCAAATAGCATGCTGGATGTACTGTCAGTGATAAGTACATGTTATGCATGACAAGTAGAAGTAGACTCCTGTAAAATGGAAATTTATGTGTGAGTAATTATTTTGCGCTCAATCAGGTAAGATGAATCTTGCACGTTTTTAATTCCGCGGAAGCAAAATATGATGCAGTGTTGCATACAACAAACAAAATATGTGTACATGTTTGTTTTTTTGTTATGTTTTTTTGTGCTTATTTCATGTCGCATGAACAGCACAAAATTTCCACTTGTACAGTGGTGCATGTATTATTTCGTGTAGCAAGCTTGTTTCATCATATTCAAATTGGCTTTGATGATTAAAAGAAAAAACAGATCAAGAGAATGGGAAAGTTATGGAATGGCATGTTCCATGAATGGTGATATAAGAAGGCACCACATGTGTAATTTGGAGGTGCGGATGATGTCACAAGTGATCTCACATGTCTCCTATCAACCTGACATCAATCTTCAGAAAAATGAACTCTTTTTTACATCAAAGAAACCTTGGCTTCAAATTATTTTAGTCATGGTGAATATGTTATAGTACATTCTTCTTCATAAACCAATGAAAGACTTGTTAGGCAATGGCATTGCCTCTTGTGATTTGCATGTGGTGTTGTGACCAATTTTTCCACTCAATGCATTGATTCCATGGGTCCAAATTTGATGAAACATCTACCGTTTCTGCTCATCAAATTCAATTTAATTAATTAAAGTTAATCTTTCATATGGTGTGGAAGTGCACATACATTCCTCTTGTGGAATGATGCAGATTTCCATGTTGACTCAAGACAATTCAATGTGTTTGCTCCGTGAATCTGCCATGAATACTATCTGTTGAAAGTAAAAATGCTGATGCTAATTTTCAAGTGTACATGGAAGTCTCTTTCAAATTGTAGGACGTCTACAAAAGCAAACTTTATGTACTATAGGAACAGAGTGTTATCTGTTGTGATATTGTGTTATGTTCTTTCATATTTAGTTGTCAATGTTTTAAAAAATGTTCAACGTAACAATGATAAACAAGACATATGAGAAGTGTATGTTTGTCAGTATTAGCCAGTGTAAGTGAATTAAGTACCTATGTGTCCCTCTGCTTTCCTACAACCCTAGCTGCCCTGCACAAGAGTCGGGAAAGAAGCATGTCGCTGCCAAACATTGATGTTGGGGATCCGGCCCTGTCTGCGCCTTCCACGCCAGCATCCATAGATGCCCGCTCCCCCACCCAGCAGCTCTCCCACTCGCTGCCCTCCAACTCTCTCCAGAGCATTCTGAGGAACAAGAAAGGCATTGTGGAGTCCTACGACATCGACAACATCGTCATACCATACTCAATGCTGGCGTCCACACGGGTGGAGAGGCTCAACTACAAGGAGATCGTCACTCCAAAGTGGCGGGAGGTAGAAGTGGAGCTGGATGACAACATGGGCAGAAGCAATCACGAGCACACAGACAGTGAGGAGGAGTTTGAGGTGAGAAAAAAACAACTGATTTTATGCTCTTAAACAGTTGTGGCACGTGTCCTGAATGGGATGCCTTATCAATGAAATGTAACAATTTCTTTGAAGATTGGCGGATTACTGTGACAGGAATTGGGGGAGTCCCTGGAGAACCAAAATGAAAAGAAATGTCACAAACATTCTTTGATCCCAGAGCATGGCATCAGACACACTTCTACCACACACAGCTTGTAAAGATTGCTTGCTAATGGTGCCCCTTTGGTGTGCAGTTTCTGTCTGACTACACAACATTCAAACACCTATACAATGAGCATTGCAAGTGTACAAAGTAGTGAATGGTCAAGAGTGCGATGACACAAGGTTTCGCATGAGGTGAAAGATCTACTCAAGTAGGTGAAGCTAGGTTGAATAGTGCGCCTCATCTTTTACCGAGTGTGAAATCTTGTTCCACTGCATGAGTAAAAACCATACACTATTGCACGAGTAAAGACCATACACTATTTGCTTTATACAACCAGCACCTCAGACATCAACAGATGTGGTCCACACGGATTCTTGAATTTAGCAAAGAAATTGCAACCATTTTCTTGAAAGGCGAATGAGTAGCACAGTCACAGTCAGTCTATAAATTGTATGTACTGTACATTTTTACACAAGCAAAACCAACACGCGATCGGTTGAAGTTGTTTACAGTAAAATGAGTGACAAAATGCGCACTTGTAAGCACACTCGTAATTGTTGAGTGCATGCGGCAAAGGTTTGTTTATTGTGACATCAGAGCCATGCAATGGAACAAAAGCTTCGAGTCAATCGTGAGTTTATCATGGGAGTCATTGGAAATTGGTGACATCAGCCATGCAATATCCATTTTTGCTCAAACAATATTGCATGACTGACAGCGACAGCATGCAATTGAACTTTTAACTGAAAGTTAGGTGATGTCAGAGCAATCTACCAATCGGATAGCTACATTGTTGTATAGTAGTGCTGTATGTGTGGGAAAAGCTGCTCTGGACATTTTTACTTGATTCTCTCTCAAAAGCAAAATAAGAGGTGATGGTATACCCCTTTCGGTCACTCTCTGGTGAGGGCCAGACCCGAGCTAAGTTGTAAAATTTTGAGTTTATGAATGGCACAGTCTATTTTGGCGCTGCTGTAGGCTAGTGCCAGGCACAGGCCTCGCGCAGACCGAAGGGTTCATGAACTATAGCAGCACCAGGCTCCAGCCAAAATTCCATGCATGGTCACAGGTCACAATTACCTGGCCGTGCCTCTACCAGAGCGTGCGTTCAGTTACCATGGCAGTTATCCCTTACGTGGCCCAGTTCGTTAATGGGTATCGTAAAAGAAGTGTGGATCTGCCATAGTTACTGAATGCAATTTTTACTTCTTGGCGCGGGCTATTTTAGCGCAGGCCAGGAGCTGGCCGAAAATACATGAGTTACTGAAAGGGGTAATAGTCCCCCAGAGAGACCAGAATGTTGATGTCTGTCTTTTACATGAAAATGCACTTGTTGAGTGACTGTGGTGCTGTGCAAGAACTTCTGGCTGTTTTACAGGGATTGCTTGTGACTGTAGGTTTGATTCATGGTCCACCCTGTTGTTGTTGTTGTTGTGTTCAGTGTACATGGAGCATGGAGGCAATGGTTCGTGCCTGTTTATCAAGCTGATGCTTTTCTGTTGCTAGAAAGATTTTTGTTATTCATGGAATATGTAAAAAATGAAAATGTTGGAATTGGGTTTGTTTTTTAAAAAATGTATATTTAGAGCACATTTCCTCCTGTGGTAATTAAGTTTCCTCAACATTTTCTGTTAGATTCAGGCAAAGAATAAAATGATAGTAGTAATCACATTTTCTACTCAATAGATAAGTAAAGGATGCCAGTACTTGCAGGAGAGAGGCTGAGCCTGACTCCTAGGAAAGGGATTGCACTGAATACAATGTATTCAATTTTGTTGAAAGATTTCATTTTATCTAATATACTCTGCCATGAATAGTAGCTAGTCACCATGCAGTATGGAGTAAAATTGGACACTTGGAGCCTTCCCACCATGCAGTGGTGTTATTGCCCAAATTTAAGCTGAAGGACTCAGGGAGTACAACGCTTGTATGATGACTGTACGTGACTCCTTTTCATGTGCAATTCTCATACGGCCGTTGAGATGCCTCGAACACTATGGCTTTAGTGGCAACTTAATTCAGGCAAATTTTGTATGACACTGCAGTTACTTGAGGCAATCTTATGCATGATATGTTTTGAGAGATCGATGCCCATGTTTCACTTCATGTCCCTGAAGAATGATGTAAACCAAATTGATCAGACTGAATTCAAAGAAAGAAAGGTGATGAACATGGGTATAACAAAATTTCGATTACTTGTAGCGAAATAAAGATTCAGGCCTCAACGTTATCCACTCTTAGTTTTTTTTTTTTTTTGTGTGTGTGTGTGTGTGTTAATTTATTCGATTAGAACAAAATTAATGATGATAGAAGGAAAGAAAACGGCCGGTTCTGAGGACTTTGTGGAGTCCAATGTGTATCATTTCTCATGAGCTAATATGACCTGCATAAACTGTCTTGTTTGAAATGAGATCGAAGTTAAGGTTTGAAAAAACTAATGATAAAATGTTAATTGATGTAGTTTTCCTTTGTAAGGTTGTGGTTGTTATTCTTCTTTTTTATATTATATATAATAGATTTCAAGGGGTATAGAATATCTTCACCATGAAGTAGATACCTGTGCATTGAGTTTTATGTCCCCTTCTCAGTGGTGAGATGTTGAAGTGGCAGCAAAATTTGTAGAGCAGCTTCACGGGCAAACATTGAGGTGCTGACTGAATTCGGCGTGAAGCAGCCGCATGGTGGAATGCCTTCTCTGAGTGGGGGGCTCGAATTGTGAGTCATCAGTTTACACTGATTACTCACTGAAATAGGAGATGCAATGTAGATCCAGGCTGCAGACAGAAGCCTGTGTTTGGTAGGGTAAGGGAGAGGGAGTGCACAGGGCAAAGGAGTGCAAGAAAGAGAAGATTTGAGAGGTGGATAATCTAAACTTAGCAGATGTGTGTGTTTTTGAAATAACCACCTCCTGGTATTAAGAAGATGAATCAGATATATCGTTGATAGAAGATGGAAACAAAGAGTGAGAAATAGCAAGGCAAACTTTACTCAGAAGACTTGTGATTGGTCTTGTCTAAAAGTTAAAGGCACAATTTACCATTTGAAGACGAAACAAAAACCTAGCTTTTGTGCTTCAAAATAGTTTTAAAATGTGAGTGAGGGATAGAAACAACCAGTGTAAAAAAGTTAATCAGTATAATCAATGTTAAATATTGTTAAATGTTAGAAATGTGAACAATAGATGTAATAAGATTGTGTCTAGACTAAACAGTCTGCAGTTATGGTTTAATGAGAAAAATAGTGATATCTCCTTATACAGATTTTAGGCTTTATTGCAAAATTTTTACATGGCAGGATGTTTTGTGATACAAGTGACCTACACATATGCATCAAATGTGATCATTTTAACATTTTTGAAATCACCGTTCCCAAAGGTAAACAGTACCTGGCAGTTATGTGGTATTGTTAAGAAAGAACGGCTTGCACATTTTGTGCTCCTTTTTCGTTAGTGTTTTTTTGACATTTCATAAATGTAAGAAATGTATAGACCAAATGCTGAAATCCTGAATATCGTATAATTCCGACCTCAGATTTTCATTGGAAATTGTTATCGCACGTACTACATATTAACATCTGCATTCATGCATGTTGCATGTGTGGTCTTTCTATCAGATTCTTCTTTTCTTTTTCAAAGTTTGTGTTCAAATATGCCACAATCGGGATAAAAATTGAGGTGGAATTTTTGTTACAGGACTATCACATCATATATCTGCTCATTATGTTCATTGAATTGTTGCCATCTAGTAAGTAAGACATTATGAGAGTTTGATATGGGAACAAAAGTGAGTCAATAGTCACTACTATACTGGTCATATAGTTACAAGTGAAAAGATGATTTGGGAAGATTTAATGTACGTATGTTACTTATTAAACTGCAAGTATTTCCCACCGAATGATGGGTTTTGTGTATTAGCACCAATCATAAATAAGCAAAGTTTTTAAGACTACACATATACTGACTATACAGCTGAGTAGATGGTGTCAAGTGTTTGTTTTTCATGATGATGTTGGTGCGTCTTAAAAGCTGAGATATTGGAAAACTTCTGCAAAAAACAGAGCAATTATTCTAGAGCATTGGCTTCTGGATTTCAGAATGCTTTTATGCTTGGATTTATTACAGCTTAGAAAATTAAGATTTCTGGTGCAACCAAACTGAACATATTTGTTTCAATTATGTGAGATGAATTTGGTGTAGGCAAGTAAATTTTGATTGTTAACAACAACAACAAAAACATCCGACCGTAATAACATAAATTAATGAGTACTGTTTTGCTAAGGCTTTATTGAGGGCAGGAAAGTGCAAGTGATACGTGTGCAATGTCTATGCAGTCAAATCTGGCTAAAGTAGACAAACTAAAAATATTGAGACAAACATGAGAAATTAGCCTTTGTCTATTATGCGTAAGTCTCCTCACGTGATAACCCAGTCTGAGTAGCATCACGGTTGTTATCATCTATTCCCTTGACGCAGTCACGAATGTTTACCACAGGTTTGACTGCTGTCCAGCAATAATCATAATTGCGGGCAAAGTAGATGTTCAATATGATGTCATGCATTAACTGCCAAGTGTGAGGCATCAGACCTTCGGACAACTAATTAAACCAGCACGGTGGAGCTGCGCAAGTCTTGATCAAACATACCCTTTGACATTCAGATACTAAAGCTGTTGTGAATGGGGAAAGTGGCCAAGGTAAATGTGTGAATATTATTTCACACTGTCTTGTCACAAAGAGGAAAAATTAGAAAAGCCATTGCAAGTACTTGGTAGTGGTGGTCAGTCCTTTGCAACAAGAGATCCTGCACTCACCAATTTGTAGAGAAACCCATGTACATTACTTTACTGTAGTACAATTATTTTGTAGCAGGAAAACACCTTTAATAAAGTCAACCTTGGTTTAAGTCGACCTCGCAGAAGTCAAATAATCGCCTAAGTCGAAGGTTTTTTTCAAGTCCTCTTCTCTTTATACTTTATTGATTTTAGTTCCGCATAAGTCAAATTTTCTCTAAGTCAGTGCTATATATAATGGAACGAATAAACAGTAAAAATACATAGAGTGTACATAATGTTGCTGCCTGAATTTCAACTTCGTTGTAACCGGAATTTCGTTATAACGGGAGTGCGCTGTAGTAAAGTTAAGTATGTGTATGCACTTCTCTCAGTTGCTTCGTCTGCAAGAAATACTGTATATATGAGATGTTATCTTTGTGATGGTTTAATTTTCGTGAATTTTGCGAATTACTGTTAGCCTGCGAATTTTACAACATGCGAAAATGTCGCCATGCGCTAGAGTATCAGTGCACTTACAATGTTCTCGGTGTCAATTTGCGAAAACACCATCTTGTGAAAATGTCGGTGACCTCTTCATTCGCGAAAATGTCTGTATGCAAAAATAGCAGCTTATACAGGGGTCATGTATCAAAGGGACATGTGACATTTAATGGAATCGCATCAGCATCGTCTCCTTGTAATTTTAGAAGTTATTCATGTTTTCTGGTGATCCTCATTGCATCAGTATCATGTGTTATGGCAATAACTTTATCGCAGTCTTGATGTAAAGCCTTGACAGCAGCAAGTTCTGCACAGACTTGATTGCTGTACAATTATTGTGCATACACGTACGTATACAAGCTGTGTGGAGCTTAGCCAGATCATGCGCAGTTTGAGCTTCACTGAGGTTGTGATGTAAAGAATTGTATAGTAGCAGTGAAGATGTAATGTAATTATCTGAATATGCATACTGTTTACTAAGCAAGTGGTCATTACAGAGCAAAAAGAGTTCCCTTGTCTGTTTAAAAGAAGAATGACTCTTGAAGGTGGACATATATTTAGACCAAGGAGGTATCACTCATGTATCTCCTTGTTTAGATATTCATTAGTGCTGGATCCTCAGTGCTGCGAATGTATTTCAAATGTCTTATGCCTTTGTTACATTCAAATATTCACGTTGACATGTAAACTAGGTTTAGATAATTCCTCAAACCATATAGAAATGCATTGTCTATCTAATGTATTGGTGATATGCTTGTCTTGACACACTCATGATTGAGAGTGAAGTGAATGAATGCTGAATGTCGAAGAACCTCGTAAACTTCTCAAATAATCTACGTCCCTGAGTTCTAAAACCTTAGTCATTCGTAGAGTACAACCATTCAGTGATAGCATCGGTTTTTGAAAGACTGAACTGACATGGTCAAGATTCTGCTGCATGTACTGAGATTTACAGTCCTGATCAGTGTGTGCTTTTGTATTGGTTTGCATATTGAAGAGTGATATCCATTATGTTTGTGAATTTTGACATTTTATGGAGCCAATGTGCTACTATTATTGCTGGTTATTAGTTAACTCCTTAAATGAAGTTTTCTGATTATTTCTTCTTCCTTTTTTTTTGTCTCCCATTAGGAGAACACCTCAGACTCTGAGTTTCTACAAAGACACAGCGCCTGTGAATCGATTGAGAAGCAGAAGTTTCTTGTGAGTGTTGTCGACCATGGCATCCCGGGGAGGAGGTCGCGTCGTTCCAGACACAGCAGCATAGGGAGCGGTGCAGACCCCCATTCACCAGATCTTCATGTCGATCACCTGTCCCCCGGCATGCAGTCCTCTGCATCTCCTAGCCCCTCACCTGTCACGACCCCAGACCAGTGGAGCAACAGTGGCGGCAGCAGTGTCTTCAACCTGAGTGGGAGTCGTTCGATGCGCTTCAGTGCCTTAAACCGCCGTAGGTCGTCGAGCATGAGTGAGCCATTGTTTGCGAAGCAGCCCGAGGATGCTGCAGCCAGCTTGATATGGACTCGCAGGCAGTTTCCTCTCAACACGAGCGAGATGGAGGACGTGAACGCCTACCCCGAGTCGGAACCGTCCACTCGTCCAAGCTCCAGAGCGAGTTGCGCCACCCACCCGGAGAGTGTCACCTCGAAAACAGAGTCCCAGGAAGTGAACTTTATTTCCGAGGCAGAGAACTCGGATCCAGAACCCATGGACTTAGATGATCCCAATGATCCCGAGTGGACAGTCGTGGAAGATCAGCATAGGTCACGGAAGCTTGAGGGAACCAGTGCAAGTGAGAGCCTTGTCCTCAAGCTAGCCAAGAGGTGAAAACTCACGTGGCCATGTGTGGATGTGTTATTCATGATGGTCCCACTGTGTTTGACATCTCTTTGAATATGGGATGACTTGATGCAGACCTTAGTGTTCATCTTCTTTTCTTTTTCTTTTTTGCTGTCCCTCATGCTTGTTAAAGTGCTCCCACTCTACCATTTATTTCATCCTAACAAATATTGGACCCCAAATCATTGAAACATACATGCTATTTAACTGTACAGTCTTCAGACTTCCGTGCTAGTGTAAATGCCAGTGATCTGTGACCTCAGTTAGGGCTAACTTTTCGTTTTACATACATATATGTGATTCATCCCCCCCCCCCCCCACACACACACACACACACACATCAATGAGCTAGTAGGTCTTTCATGGGCCAGCAAAAATATGTACTTCTACTTCTTCAGAGAGTTAAATGTAGGTCTGTGTGAACATTTTATTGTAGGTTCTCTATGCGTATCACATGCACTTGGAGGTTATTGTTCTTTTTGTCATGTTTTTTTGGAGCATGAAAGTATATTTGTGAAATTGCCTATCTAGATCGTTTATAGTCAACAGGTGTTGTTGGATGTTCCATTACGCATGCAAGTTTAATTGTACATCAATTTTTTTGGTATTTCAAAAGGTTATTCGTAAATGAGGTTTTATAGTGTAAGATCTTATTGTCTGACTATATGATGATGTTTATCAAATTAGGAAATTCTTTGCTTTGACATCATAGTACAAAAGTGGTTTGTTTGGTTACTGTAAGGACCATTACACATTTATCAAATCCAAATCAGAATTTTGTAGGCTCTTACAAATTTTCAGTTAAATTTTCCTACAGAAAAAAGTAGTACTTATTCAAAGAACCATAAGATTTCAAAACAAAAAATGAGAGAGAATAAAAAGTACCAAAAAAAAAAAAAGAATAATAATTAATTCTTAGAGTGGTAGAATTTTGGCTTGTTTGATATAGTGAGTCATCTGTCAAAAATATATGCATGAACCGACCTGTCACACTTAATTCAGTTCCAGCACTTATTTTTTCTGTGTTATTGAGATTCTGTTTAGCGTGTTGGAGGTGTCACATGGGCACTCACAAGTATTGTTGATGTGTTAATTCAGAGACAAGCTTGACAGGAGGGACAGTAACTCCAGAGGCTGTATCTGCAGCCGAGCGATACAAAACCCACAATCCCATGAAAATGAAATCTTCAACTGCTTGACAGAGACTGTGTTTAATCCACTTTGGCACCAAATGATTGCGTTCAGGCAGTACAGCTTCTCGCTAGTTTTCCTGTTCTACTAGAGCTCGCCAAGTTAAGAGATAGGAAGGTCGTACTAATAATTCTCTGCATCTGCCCTCATGGTGGGGTGACATTGTACAGATTGTAGATACTGTAAATGCCAGTGTATATAGCTCTCTAGTTTTGTTGATTGGCTTGTGAATACGGGAAAATTTCATCAAAACTGAACAGAGTATGTAGGATATATTGTAAATACTAGCTTCTAGTTTTATGGACACAGAGTGAAGTGTGCCTGAAAGTCCCATTCAGTTGTTTGGCGTTGTCCGTAGATCTGTTTGACTCTGAACAAGAGGGAGCGAATGTGCAGCTTCAGTGAGAGGTCTACCAGACTTGTGTTTGTCCCAGTTTTATGAGACTTCAAACTGATTGTTAGGGCAGGGAAATTGGCTTAGCCTCCATGTTTTTCCTTTACAGGTGAAGTACAGTAACCAAGTTTGATTATCGCCTTGCAGTCATGTACATAAAAAGGTTATCGCAAACTCTTGTAACGAGAATGGGAATTCGTCTGTGTGTCTGTGTGCGTGTGTATTTTTGCTCTCAGTGTAGCAAAAACTAGAACTAACTTACAAAAAAAAATACAAATATGTAACATTCTTATAAAAATTGCAAAAATAAGTTAAAAGTTAAAAAGTGTAGCACTCACAGACATCTGTTAATAAGAAAAAGATATTTTGTGCTGCTGTTGTATGTACAATGTATTAAAATGTAATCTCATTTTAACGTTTTGAAGAGTTCTTATTATACATTCACATGTTTGTACTGTTCACTCATTGCAAGCACATGGTTATGTGTACACATGTTTTTATGGTTACCAGCAGTGCTGTTGTACCATGTGTTACACTGAGATTATATTTTCACCTATCCAAAGTCTACCACAATAATCTGTGAAGCTAGTCGAGGCCATGTACATGTAACTTTTACTGTAAGATAAAAGTGGTTTACATGCATTTACATCTGTACATCTAGTGGTTTGTTTTCTCATTTGAATAGAAAATAAAAGAATGGATGGGAAATGTTACCAGGCTAGTAAAACGGCCTAACAGTCTCCTCTCTTTTCGTACTGAGAATCAGAATGGGCAGAACAACGTAGTACTACACATGTAGTTCATTTGGCTCTACTACACACCAAGATGCGTGATGCACACAAAAATCTTGTAAATCCGTTTGTGTGTGTGTGTGTGTGTGTGTGTGTGTGTGTTCGTGTATGTGTGTGTGTGCGTGTGTGTTGCGCATGTGCTCTATTAGAATAGGATTGAGGTTGAGATGTTATCCTGATTATTATGCCTCCACTCCAACAGGTGGCAAATGCATTATGTTTTTGTCTGTCTGTCCATACGTCCATCCATCCATCCATCCGTCCATTCCACATCCTGTTATCAGGATATCGGAAAAACGGCTCCATGAATTTTCTTAGTAGGTTGTACAATGTACTTGGCCCAGATATGCTACCATGGGGTCTAGATGAGCTGAATACTAAGTGGGTGTTGGGCAAAATCTGTAAAGGTCAAAGGTGACTAGACATTTAGCTATTTAGGTATTTTTTCAGCTGTAATTCCAACAGAAATGTCTCGTCATGATATAATTGATAGAAAAAGGGGAAACTATATTCATTTATTTCTATGACATATTAATTGTGAAAGGTCAAAGGATTGTACTTCTGAAGAAACCAAAAGGCATTGGATTTTTAGTCATTTCTTCAGCCAAAAATGTCCTGTGATGATGGTGGATGATGGATGAACATGATAGTGGAGATGGGTCAAAGTTCAAGGTCAAGGGTCACTGTACTTCATGAAAAAATGTCATTCTTTTGTCATAATTTCAACAAAAAGTCTCCAGCAGGAAAATTGTGATAAGAAGGATAGAAATACATGTACATGTAAATCAATTACGAGTAGTTCGTAAGTCTGTGATAAAAGCGCCAAAGGTCAATGCAAAAGGTCACCACAATGAAGTCAAAGAATTCCATGGCTAGGAGTTCCCATAGGTGTACAGTTAGTAGTCATGGTCAACAATGTTTTTCGATAGAAAAGGAAAGTACTGTACAGTATTTCATTTCATTTTCTCATATCATTTCATTTCATTTATTTTCACTTAACAAAACATACATACATAAAATGTGACAATAGTATAACAAGTAAAACATGAAAAGTGACAAAATAGACAAACAAGCAAACAAACAACCAAAGTTATCAAGTGAAGGGGTTAATGAGAAGGTGCTGGCCTTAGTTAAAACTAACCCCGGGAGAGCAAATACAGTGTGTTGTCTCTTCTTTCTACAAACTATAACCAGTAACTGAGAAAAAAAAAGTCAGCACATGCGCGCATATTCGCATACATACACATACACAAACAAAATATACACAAGCACATTAACAATACACAAGATGCCATTTACACAAACACACTTCCTTTGTGTAGATGGGGTTAAAGGTCAATCCTTGGTCAGTGGTCAAGATAAGTTAGTTTCATCAAAACGTAAGTATTGTTTTGGCAAACATGATTTGCGTGAGAAGTAAAGCCATTCCAGTTGACTCTGCAACAGTCCAAATGCTCTGTTTTGTTTTTGTTTTTTTAAGTAATAAAAACAAAGAATGCGTATATTTTGCGCATGTTTAACAAATCACCGCAGGGACCCCTTTTGAAGCAACTATAGCCTGTTAGTGGGGCCCAAAACAAGATTTATACAAGGGAAATGGCTGATAGTACATTGTAATACATGTGAAAAAAACAACAACAACAGTTTGCTATGTATACACACATCATGCTCTTATCATAGCAAAACACACACAGTCGGATGCAGTGCAAGGGTCAAAGAGGTGGAGAAAGACTGAATTTAGTAACAGACAATCTACTCCGTCATGGATAACGGTTTCTTGAAGGTATGGTGTTTGAATAGTGTTCTGAAGCGAGGTATGTTCGTACATGTACACTAAAATCTAGATACATATTATTGTGTGCTGTGTGTTGGCGTGAGTGTGTATGAACAGGGTACATCATTGTTTAGGAAGAGATGGAGGAAAGCTGGGGAAAATAATACTGTTAGCAATGTTATTGCAGTATTGCTTTTCCTTTTCTCGGCATGCTAGATGGGGCATTCTTTCAATTCCTCGGGACTTTTAATTAATTGTACATCAATGTATACAATGTACATATTATCTTAAGTAAACAAAAGTGATATCTAATGACATACAGCTGTAGTAAAAATATGTGTTGATAGGGTGAACATTTATACTGATATATGATGTCACAATTATGAGAATTTACATTTCAATTTCCATTTGTAATTATGAATGATGTTACATTACTGATAAATAGATAGAGAACAGTGACATTCAGTGGCGGATCCAGAGGGGGGCGCAACCGGCGCACGCCCCCCTTTAATTTTCGTTAAAAACAAAGAAAATAAAAAGAAAAAACTGCAATGAAACTCGGAAGTGGCACCAGAAATATTAGTCACGCCCCCCCCCCCCCCCCCCTCTTTACAGAATTCCTGGATCCGCCCCTGACATTGATGATGATGATGATTCTCTTGTTTGGTATCTCTGTGGTAAGCGGCCACCTTCCCTATAGTTCAAGCGCAGGACATGTAGCTTGATGAACTGAAAATATCACTATGGCAACTGAGTACACATCTGCCACATGATATTATTTTTCCCATAAATCTGTTGTACATCTGAATCGTAAAACAACAATTTCACATAATAAAGAATATTAAATTTTTGTTTTTAATAACACCACCCCTAAATATATTTACTGTGTATACATTCCTTAACTCTCCGTATACCACATTAATTCCCATCCATGGGTTTGTGTTTGAACTATTTTATTCAAAATAACTATATTTCTTCAACCTCACTCGACCTTCTTTTTTGACAGACTTTTATCCATTTTTTTAAAAAGTTTTAAACTTGTCATCGCTTCCGGCTAGAGGTGGATTAAAAAAAAAAATGATAAGTTCGATATCACCAAACTCTAGAAAGGGGATGATGTCTTGTATTTCACCCAAGGATCAATGAAAGAATTTCCTATAGAGAGCAGTGCATGCGAGCGTGTCTTGCGCTATACGCAATACGACGAAAGTTGGCGCTATGTCACTTTTCGCTTTCTTTTCAATCAATCGACGCCAATAATTATTGGTTGGCGGCAGTCGGCGTTGATAGCGTACGGCCTCTCGTCCTGCAGCTGCGAATGATTGTAATTGTAATACAATTTGTATCTCGAATAGGCGTGAACTTCAGACTCACCCGATTTTTAGGTGATCCGAGTATCCTTCGGATCACCTTCTATATCTGTATTGATTCTTTGTTGGTGGTTCTTCTTCTTCTTCTTCTTTATTTCTGGACAAAAGTTGTGTATCTACTTACTCAGAAAGTACTCAGAGTATCAACTTCAAACTCATATATGTATCATATCAAGATCACAAATCTCATGTATCATTGTGATCAGTCGACCGTGACGTCACTATGACGTCATTATATGAAAACACATTCTCAATCATATTTCATTAATGGAATGGAGTTTTTCAATGAAATTTACGTCACATATATTTCAAGTTATGCGCATTCTACTCATATTCTCAAAATTCACATTTTCTCTTGAAACGTGCGCGTACGTGCGCGTTGAAATATTTGTATGCTCAAATTGAGCTCAATTTTTTTTGCACACGTTTCAGACCATTTGGAGCATTTTTTGAAAAATTGAAAAAATCGGACGGACGCGTTCGCGCGCGCATATACGCACGCACAGCTCATAGGCAATAGAAATATCCCGTTTTTTCACTTTCATCAGAATCTGATGTCTGAAATGTCAAGGAATATTTATGGTCAATGCACAATCAGGGTATGCAATTGTGTAACAGGGCAAAAATGAAGAAACTTGGTGAAAATGCTTTTTTTGTTGTTTGTTGTAGCTTTTTTCCCCTATATCTCACAAATTGTTCAAGGTATCTGCATGGAACTTAGTACATATGCATGTATTGAGTGGCAGGGATTAGGGAATGTAGGGGTCATGGGTCAAAGGTCATGGGTCAAAGATCAAGGTCAAATCCTCAAAATTTCACTATTTCCCTCTTATCTATGCAATGCCTGCAGGGTTTTCTTTGAAACTTACAGTGTATGTATGCATTACCCATAGAGATTCTCTTGGAAGTTTCTTGCCAAAAGGTCGAAGGTCACGTGAAAGTGCCAAATCTCACTTCTTCCTTAAACTTATAAAAGGGTCAAAAGTCAAGTAAAAATCCTCAAATCCCCAAATACCTGCACTCTTAGACAATAATAGCCATTTATCCAATTCTATCTAGTTCAAGGAAAGTGAACATGCAACACACTGGTGACAAACCTGTCATTTTAATATTTTGCCAATTATGTGAAACTGTCATCACACGCATTGTCAAGACATTGTACTATAGTTATAGACCTATCAAGAGAACCATGCATTATGGCGGAGGCATACCAGTCGCCATAGCGACATTTCTAGTTTCGCTTTGTTTTACTAATTCATTTCCAACACACATGATTACATCATTTGAATACACATACTAATGCAATGAAAAACAAAGTGAACATTTAGACAATTTTGTAAATTTCCATACTGTACAGGTACAGATATGAAAAAATGGTTGGATATGGAGGGGACTCCTAAAAAGCGGAGCTTGTAGTCTGCTGTCCCCTCACAAAAATCCTCTACCCCGGTAGTATACAGAACAGATAAAACGACGCAAAAAAGGTAAAAGAAGACAGAGACCAAGTACACACAGACACAGTGATAAACGCACATACTCCAGACACAGTTAAAACACGAGACAGCGCTCTTGTAATTGAGGGAAAGAGGAAAGGTAAGGTCTTTCCTCTCTTTCTGTCCTTCCTCCTCTTACTCCCGATTACCCCTCGTCTTCTTTTTCTTCTATTGCTCTCCTGCTCCTTGATTGGTCTTCAGGTTCCTTTGTTTCTTCACGAGTCTCCGTCAGTCTCTTCACCCGCCCTCCTGCACTGCAAAATGTCCGGTGTCAAAATAACACATATGAAACACCGAGCTGGTGTTAAATTTCCGGTGTTCATTTGGTGTTAGATTAACACCTCCTTGGGTGTCACTTCAAACAAATATAAAACTGTTTAGTTGAATAGTTACTTAGTTACTGTTCTACTTGTTGATTGAACTTCAACAAGACGATTAAGAACTTTCCGATAAAGTATATTCAAAGGCCTATTAGCTTATACTTGATTTTTTTTTTTTTTAAAGAAGAAGAAACACCAGTTGACGGTGGTCTCCTATTGATACTGGGCGGGTGTTATACCATTGACATTAACACCACCAATACAAAGTAGACACCATGAGGTGTCATTGTTAAAGGACAATTGTCCACCTTCATATACATGTGGATTAAGTGAATGCAACAATATTAGTCGAACACATTCAGTTAAAGTTTGGGGAAAATCCGACAATCCGTTCCAAAGTTATGAAATTTTAAAGTATCTGCGCGGTCACTGCTGGATAAGAAGTCTACTGCAGTGTATAATGTGCGTACAACGATATAAGGAAAATTTCACAAAACTTTTACTTTTTGAATAAAGTACACGTTTCCTCGACTTGTTACTGACATGTATTATGTTAAAGGGATGGTACAGTATTGGTGGAGCTGAGGATTTGGCTTTTAACTTTTTGCGAGATATATACCAAGAAACCACTTATGAAATGGTACAGAGCATGACATTCCAAGAGGAATTCAAAGTTTATTTGATGAAAATCTGTTTTGGAACGGATGAGACATCCAAAAACAAAGTAAAACAAAGCGATCGTAATAAAATGTGGGTCCTACATTTTATTAGTATTGCTCTGTTTTGGGTATCTCAGCCATTTCATAACCAATTTTCATCAAATAAACGTTGAATTCCTCTTGGAATTACATGCTCTCTCATATTTCATAAGAGGTTTCTCATTATCTCACCCAATAATGTTAAAAACCTGAAGTTAGGTCTCAACCAAAACTATACAAGCCCTTTAAGGGTAATATTATTCCCCCGGCCTTCAACAAAGAGAGAAGTCGAATGTTCTTTTGTTTTGCGAGAAAAGTGAAAATATGTTGAATTTTCTTTATTCTTTCCTTATATCGTTGTACACAACGCATTACTGACATCACAAGCTATAGTAGTCTTCTCATCCAGCCGTAACTGAGCAGAACCTTCAAAAATTCATAACTTTTGCTCGGATTGTCCGATTTTCCTCAAACTGTCACTGATGTGTTCTTCTAATATTGCTGCATTCACTGACCCCACATGCATGTCTATGAGGGTGAACTTGTTCTAACACCAGCGTATAGTATTAAAAAATATATCAGCAGTTACAGTATCAAATTAACACCACGAAGTGCAAGGTGAACACTTTTCAACATCATCACAACGGTTACAGCTCGTTATTATGAAGGTTCGTTATACCGAAGGCTCTTCAGTCCGAAGATTCGTTATTCCGAAGGTTCGTTTTTCCGAATTTCATTTTCGGATGAACAAATCTTCGGAATAACGAACCTTCGGAATAACGCCACAAATGTTCAGATTAACGAACCCTTTTTCATTTTCGGATAAACGAACCTTTATAGGTATAATAGGGAATTTGTGTGTTTCGGATTAACGAACCTTCGGAATAACGAACCTTCGGAATATCGAACTGGGCTTCTGAATAACGAACAGCACCCATCACACATACCTTCTACACCTGTCGATGTGGTCCTCTACTCTATTGACACTTGATTGGTGTTAGGTTTAACACCATGGTGTTAAATCTAACACCGTTTTTTGCAGTGTGTTATTTGTGTCATGCTTTCACCCTATATTATAATTTATATATAATATAATTAAGTATCATGATCACCTTTTATATGTTGTTCATTTTCTAATAATCTTATAAGCTAAGCGACATGCTCAAATTTTGCACAACAAAAATAATCATCATGTGCACTCAATATGATCGCGGATATTTTTTTTCGCCCAAGGTATAAAGGAAATTAATCAAGAAATCAATTCTAACTAGGGCCTATTTCAAGTGAATGTGTCGTGCAAAGGTAATATTTGATGATTTTGATGTTCATCTCGACACATCTATTGAACCAATAAAGAAAATCATCTTAGGATATTATGTAAGCAAACCCAAAGTAACTTTATTATAGGTCTGTACTGTCGTTTGAAATTTGCACGAAAAATAGCCCATATTCAGCGATGCCAAGGACTTGTGGCATCGCTGAACTACCATGGGGTCCAGAACATCAAAATTACAAATACCAAAATACCACAGGCTGAACGATAGAAGATGACTATCAAGCTTCTATTATATGGCATCATTTTTGTATTAACTCCGAAGTTAATCCAAAGAAGGAGATCCTACCGAATAACAATTAGTCCATCGTTTGCCTTTAGGTGGAGTAACATGTTAGGCCTAATTCTTTACAAAGTGACAGAATACTCAGTATGTTTTGTAAATTTCGTTACTAGTAACAGTGGCGGATCCAGAGGGGGACGCAACCGGCGCACGCCCCCCCCTTATTTTTCGTAAAAAACAAAAGAAATAAAAAGAAAAACAATGAAATTAAACCCGGAAGTGGCACCAGAAATATTAGTCACGCCCCCCCCCCCCCTTTTTACAGAATTCCTGGATCCGCCCCTGAGTAATAAAGTATACTAGTATCAACTTATTTTCGATTTTTCAAACGGGTTCAGAGAAAAAGATATGCTGATTAAAAGACAAACATACTAAGTATGCTACTGAGATGAGTACTGTATAGGTCTAGCTAGTACACTAGGTCTAGGTGAATTCAAAGATAGGTAAAAAAAAATAAAAATCTCTGCATTTATACTTTGGGAACACCAGACCAGACCAACGCACGCATTCAAGACTCCCAGTACCACTACTGAGTAAACTGGCCTCGATCGTACGATTGACTGTGCGCTGAACATGGAAAAAGGTGCCTGGTTTTGCCGGTGACGGAAATCTGACCCGCTTGATCAAACCATGGAGCTACTAGCTCCATGATCAAACAGAAGAAGCTGTGATTGTCCACGCTTGAACGACCAATGTGTACGATGTTTCTTTGGAAAGAGTTCCTTATGTCCCCCCCCCCCCCCCCACCACCACCACCAACTTGCACAAAATAAACAAACCACTATTCCCCCTTTATACTGATAATAAACTAAATAAAGGTTATGGGAAGTCTTCCCATAAATGGCATAACCTTTATTTAGTCCATTATGATAGTTAAAAAAATAGCAATCTATCCATTTTGCGCAAACCAGTGGGGGGGGGGGGGGGACATAAGGAACTCTTTCCGTTTCTTTAATTTAGTATGCGTTGACAAATCCGTGCACAGGCACATGCGCCGAAGAAATCATCCATTTATTATGTGGCATGAGCAAAATATTATATCAGTACAACGTACAAATTGTACCATTTACTAACTTAGTAGCATGTGAAGGTTTGACATAGGCTGCGTTTATCAACTTTTCCCTGTTTAAACGACTTTCGAAAGCCCTTTCGATAGCCCTTTCGATAGCCTTTCCATAGCCCTTTCGAAAGCCCTTTCCATAGCCCTTTCCAAAGCCCTGTCCACTCCCTGCACTATTAACGTGCCGCTTGTTTTCGTCGGCTGCGTTTATCAACTTTCCCCTGTTTAAACGGCTTTCGATGGCCCTTTCGATAGCCCTTTCGAAATTAAGCCCTTTCCATGGCCCTTTCGAGAGCTCTTTCCAAAGCCCTGACTGCCTGTACTATTAATGTCCACTTGTTTTCTAAGAAGGGATGGCGAAAAGCAATTACCATCATAAAGACATATCTTCCTTTGAAAGAGAGTGACGATCGAGTCATGATACAATGCCACATGAATCAATCAATTGTATTCCTATCTGTGAGGCAGCTCCAGTTTAGCGCATACTTCAAATATTTCCTGAGTGGCGGCATGAGACATGGGATCAAAGGGAATGAGACTGTTGTTACTCTATTCAGGGAGGTGACCTCCCTGCTCTATTTCTCAAACCTTGCTGGTGAAAGAAACACCTCCCTGTTCCAAGCATAATTATGCGTGCATTACACACAGCTGTACCTATGTATACACCTGTGTGTACGTACTCGTGTGCACTTTGCGTGGCGCATATGGTTGCGTAACCGCAGTAATAGGGCGACCTAATTATAAAGGGCTTTCAAAACAGCTTTGCGTTTATCAACTTCGAAAGGCTTTTACAAACAAGTTTCTGATAACCTGTTTAGGATACCTGTTTGGATCGTCACAAATTTGGGGCTTTCGAAAAGGCTTTCCTAAAGGGCTTTCAAAACAGCTTTGCGTTTATCAACTCGTGAAAATTCCTTGAAAGCTGTTTGGATAACCTGTTTCTGCCGAGAAAAGGAGTTGATAAACGCAGCCCGCACTACCGCACCAGCGACCCCTACCTCAGCTCCCGGCAGCGTGTTTTTTTTAGACGGCACAGATTGGGGAAACTAAAAATCTATCGGGGACCCTATCCCTAAACCTAACCCTAACCATCAAACCCTAACCCTAACCCTAACCCCAACCCTAACCCTAACCATAACCATAACCCAGGGCTCGACACTAACGGTGGCCCGGTGGCCCGGGGCCACCAAAAATGAAAATCGGGCCACCAAATTTCAAAAAAGGGAAAATTTGGTGGCCCGCCTCGGGCCACCAAAATTTTTTGAAAAATATGTCAATAAATTCGTAACTTTTTGCGCCGTAAATTAGTGGTTAAATTTGTTAAAGGATGGATGGAAAGGACTGAATAAGTACCTGAGAGTGAGTGTTGCAAGTTTTTTGAAGTTTAAATGAGTATATAGATATGTCCAACTTCTTACTATCATAAAACTTAAATATTTGACTCATTAAAAAAAAAAAGGACTTTTAATGTTTTTTATTGTTTTTTTTTCAGGACACCAATTTTTTCTCTCGGGCCACCAAAAATTTGAAATTTAGGATTTTGGTGGCCCCATCGGGCCACCAAACAAAAAAGTTAGTGTCGAGCCATGCATAACCAAAAACCCTAACCCAACGTTTTTCCCATAGGTTTAACACGCGCCATGCCCCAATCTGTGCCGTCTTTAAAAAAAAACGCCTCTCCCCGGCAAGGGGCCGCGCCACGCCGAGGACCATCTCATGAACTCGGGGTGGTATTCTGTAAGCGCGATCCTTATTTCGATCCTAGGAGCGCGCGTAGGACAGAAAATAGGATACCCTTAGGACAGGCAAAATCGGTATTCTGTAAGCCTGTCCTAACCCTATCCTAGGACAGTCATTTATGAATAATGAATATTAATGAGGAAAGACAGGACACGCCCGACGCAGTATCTATAAGCCAATCATCTGGCTAATTTTACGCAATGCGCGCCCAAGATCTACATTGCTCAAGAGTGCGCTTCACGCAGCTCTACTGTGCGAGGAGTTAAAAATGTATTGTCAGTCTAATTTTACAGTTTAGAAATCAATTTTGATTATCAAAGCTTTAGCACGCACTTAACCCACCATAATAAATGTAGACCTTACGAGTTCCATTAATTTGCATTTAAAGTTTTTGCAGAAATTAGCTCAAATTTTGAACTTTTGGAGGATGTTGGGGTAAACTGGGATATCATCACTGCATGCCAAACTTCGCCCTTAATTCAAAGTTATTATAGGATATGAAGAGTTTGTTCGCAAAAGCCGATAAGTCCATATTTGCCAAATGGAGATATTTGCGATTAAAGGTCAAGAGAAATAAAGAGAATAATAAAAATTGTTTTGCTTCTTTTGACCATAACTTCAAAAATGTACCAGTATATGTAGTGACCAATATATCATTTGAAATGTATTATTTTGTACTTTATGACAGAGACCGTACTTCAAAATCTTCAAAAATGGACTTATCGGTTTTTGCGAACAAGTTCTTCATATATAAGATTTTCTTGAATAGATATAAAATAATAATAATAATAATAATAGATGCACACACACACACACACTTGCGCTTACATTATTGTATGATCGATATGCTTGTAATAATAATGTCTTGCTTATAGTTACTGTTTGTCCCACCTAAACCAAACCAATGTTCCATTTCTCCCAGGAAAAAAAAAAACCAAAAACAAAGATAACACAAATACGACACTTACACAGGAATATAGCGTAGCAACCCGTTATGTGACTAGCATCAAAAGTCTTTGGGTCCGATACATGGTTGTGTGCCCCATTCTAAATATCAGAAAGTTATTCGAGAAGATTCATCAAATCACAGTTTTTTTGTCCCACTTAATTCACCCCGCTAGCTCTCCCCTATCTTTATGGTAGTATAGACTTACATGCAGGGCAATGATAACAGAATAAATAAAGGAGATTACTGATAGATTAAACAAAGATATAAACATGGAGCTACTATAGCTCCATGATATCCTTCTATAAACACGTAAGTTCACTACATTTTGAAAAAAAAAAAGTTAACCCATGCACATGGACTGTTAGGTCACCGGGTTGCGTCACACACTATACGTACGCCTACGTCTTTGTGTGCGTATGGATCGTTGTGTTACTAGTACTTTTCATATTCTACACCCGACCTATTATAGAAGCGCACTGCGTACGTTTCTTTTTCTTTGGTTACTAGATCTTCATAGCAACGACTTCGAGGGTCACGTAAGTGGGCGGCGAAGGTAGGCTACTTGCGCTGCGTCCGCATGACGTTCGGGCCGACGCTGAGCATAATAATAATGATAACAATAATGACAATAATAATAATAATAATAATAATAATAATAATAATAATAATAGTAATAATGATAATAATATTAATAATAATTATGATAATAATAATGAAAATGATAATAATGATAATATTGATGATGATTATCATTGTTACATTATTAATAATTATAATAATAGCTTTTGTTGTTATTGTGTACATAATAATACTTTTGATTTATTTTGTGCCGAATAAAATGAAGTGTGAATTGAATTGAAAATGGCGAACAACAAACAAATAAACAGATACCAGCTAGATAAAGAATACAATTGTTTCGAACATTATAGACTGCAGTTTTAGAATCCTCAGTATATGAGAGGAACAGATAACTCTGTTATACGATTCATGCATTTCTTTTCTTGTTCATGAACATACAAAATAAGAGACACTAGGTCGTCAGTATGGCCTATACACGCAATAGCCCGGCATAAAGCGCCAGAGAAAGATTGCCTAGAGGCTATCCTTATTTTTGCTCCTATAAACTTGTGCTTACAGAATACCACTTATCTTAGTATCTCATTAACATCTAATTATATCTAATTAACATATCAAGTTACGCCCCTATCCTAAGCTGGGAGAGAAATAAGGATCCCTGACGTCACTATCCTATTTCTCCTCCTACGCGCGGTGTTACAGAATACCAATTGCGTATTTAGGAGCGAGAGCTGTCCTAGGATCCTTACAGAATACCACCCCAGGGATCAATCGTATTGACGTACAGTAGCCTGACTAGTTACCGCTCACCTCTTAGCGCACGAGTGTAGTTGATGATGACCGCGAATATCTGCCCTACATTCTCGAATACGCACTGCACGCACTGCAGTACGCGTGTGCGCAATGCTAAGAATTCGATGCTCAAACAAATTGCAATATTCAAAGTATTCACGACTATTTTATGATGTTTAAATGCAATTAGCCACATCTGGAGATTCCCGATGGCCGGAAAGGTCTCGTCTACTGAAGTCAGTGGAATTAGTGAGTAGGCCGTGATTTTTTAGTTAAAATCCCGCAAAGTTGAGATAAGTCGTACGAATATGCGCTGGTCGTCGACCTGACAACTGTCGGCAAATAACTGAACGATAGTAGTGTACGTATTTACGTGGAATTGCGTACGCGAACAAAAAAAGTTCGGAACTCGTAGGGTGGGATATCCAATTACCGGACGCTTTTTTTCGTGGCTTTGATTTCCGTACTCAGTGGATGAAATTTCGGCTAAAAATAACACCACTTATTCACAGACTCCTGGAAATCACGAATTCAGCCAACTTATGTCAATTCTTCGTTCCAGTTTTTAGAAAATATGCTTCAAACATACCCCTCTAAAAATAGTTGTTTTTTGCGCGGTGCTAAATCGCATTGTATTACCGGACGCGATTTTCGTAATCGAATAATCGAGGTCTTTCGCACCTAGTCCTTGCACCAGAATCATAATTCATCCCACAAATCACCGTACACATTCGCACCGAGCGGATGACAAAGAAAAAAATCGGCAAATGAGGCTCAAATTTCGTATTTTACGGTAAAATGTCTGTCTTGAACATTTCGAACAGTTCACGCAATAAAACCTTGTGAGAAATCGACAACTGGTTAGACTCTATACTTCTAGTTTACGTGCTTTGTCTATAGGAGCTGCACGCGCGGGTAATGAGCTGCGGGTCCCTTAGCGCACAACTATTCCGCATCGTTCGCGTTTGAGGACGATAGCTACAAATTTCCGATATCGATCAGTGAACTTTTGGTTTTATTGGAATCTTCAGCATTTTTCCTGTATGTGAGTGGGATTTCATAGAATTTCAGTCGTGAAATGTGATTCAAACATGCATAAATATTAACTATGAAGAGGTGCTGGTCACTCAACTATAAATTTGAGGTAAAATGTGCATTTTTTCGTGTTTTTACATTTTTATGTGGCGTTTTTTGCGATTTCGGTCCACACAAAGTTCTGTGAGGCCAATTTACGAAGTCTCGCGCGTACAGAATGTCAATAGTACGCAAAAATGTGCGTGTCCGGTAATACCATGCGTCCGGTAATACCATGCTTGCCCCTACAGAGATGGCTCTTGACTAGTTACCGCTCACCCCCCCCCCCCCCCTTCTACGTGTGTACAGTATGTGGCGCGTGCGCTTTCAGACCACTGATTTATTACCTCCCCCCTCCTCCCCGCTAACTATCCTCTTGGATTTCCGACTAAGTGGGAGGCCCCCGAAAATTCAGATTTTGAATTATAATCAAAGCAATTGACATTTAATGCATTCCTCTATCGTGACATTATACATACTTATAACTATATATATAATACATGTATATATACGGTTACAACTCGATCGTTATTCATAAGGTTCGTTAGTCCCAAAATGAAATAAGGTTTCAAATAAAAATGTCCCCGTTTCTCGAACATTATATCGAGTTTCCCGAAGTACACGTTCCAGGAAGTCAAAAAAGGAAATTGCAGCTACTGTGGCTGCCTCAGCTCACGAAGACCTCGTTTGCTGAGGAGTTTCGTTCTCTGTTATACGCCCTGTATTATTATTCGCCATAAGATTCAACAGACGACACTGGAAACATATATATACGATTAAATCCTGTTTAATCAGACTGGAATCCAACTTGTCATCGATCTTGAGTGGAGTGGAGTGGAGTGGAGTGGAGATAATAATCTGAAATAGATGTGACACAGACTCACTTCGTATTTGTTTACCCTCATGTAACAAGGTAATAAAACTGCAATACTAAAATCTGCACATATCAGTCTATATTAAATGTTAACTTCATCATGTGTGAACGTACACTGATAATTCAAATTCAACTCTATATTTCCATAAAATAATAACCAAAATAAACTATCAAATAATTTATCTTATTTATGTCACAGCTTTCTGGCTTTGTTATCATAAACAGCATTATTACCATGAATTTAACTTCACTGTACTTATTGAACATTATAACAACATGGATATATGCTATCAAATAACCATCTGAATGCACCCTAATCATGTTATATAACTCTGACTCTCCCAACTAATTTACTGAGATATAATATAATCATCCAAACTGTTTTGACTTCCCATTGGGATTTGAATACCCACTAATGCTGATGTATTATACATATATGTATATATTCCTCTCATTTCTTGAACTAACTTCCTTCATCTGTTTGTGAGATAATGTGTTTATTTGTATATCAAATAATATCATTATATCACCTGTAAATACAGAATGTTACACCTTTCATCACATTATGTTTGTCACTCTCAGTAACTAATAACTTGACTACACAGAGTGCATGTAACTATAAATACTCTCTCACATGCCATCAAAGATGAGTAAACTCTATTATTACAAGCATGAAAGTGACTGAGGATATTGAACATCACCTGTTTATCCCAGTGTTATTTCACTCTAAAATCTGTGATTATAAACGATGCTAAATCATGTGCATAATAATCACTGACATCTATGCTAATTACTTATAGAAAGTTTGAGCACTACAATTAACACAGCAACAGCACTCACCTGATCTCGCCACTCACCACTTATATGCATGCACTACTCATACACAAACAAAGACAAGCACTCATGGGAGCATATACATCCACCTGAATCACAACTCCTTTGTCTACCAATATCTTACATAGTTTGCATCATCTAACTTTCTTACAACATAGAAAGCACACATGGAGTATACAGTGACTACAAAGTGCATGTACTGCGTAACAATAAAGGCATTAAATGTCAGTTCTTACCGAATTCGGGCTTTGAAACACAGAGATCATCAAGTGAATGCTGTATAGAACTTTCTTATACGGTTTCCTCTGCTGCAATGCCTTTCTCTATACAGAAGTGCACAGAAAAGGGGCTCCTCCCCAGTATACCAACCACCTTCACTGAGTTAAAACAAGGGGGTTATTATGGAATGTTTACATTAGCTGGGGACGGAGGGCTTTATCTCCTCCTTGGGTTTGCCTAGACTGACCATTTCAGACCTGTTTACGATAGTTAGTCTTGGCCTGTAACTTCACACAAAAACAATGAAATTGCTAAGACCTCACTACACATAGCTGTAGTGACATGGCTCCTTTAAATGATGTTGTCATTTACCAGCACTCTTGATTTGCAACATCACATTCTACATCACTTATGATATTGTACAAGGCTACTTCGAAAAACCATAGGACAGCAAACATGCCAATATTTCTAATTCTAACACATGTATAACTTTTATCAAGTGCAATTAGCGATATAAACTCTTTGTTTGGTCACAGTAGAAGGTCTTCTCTTTTACTCAAACAAACATCTGTCATACATTGATACTATCGTTTTCAATCTGTGGCTTAATATTGAGGCTGTGTTGGCTCCTTGATGGGGATTCTTTTGTGTCTTTCGCATGACACTTACACCATGTACTACCAAGGAAGTGAAGACCACAGAGCAAATTGTTCGACTAGAGGGGGGCAAAGAGAAGTCGCACTAGCTTATTTACAGGTCTATCGAGTTCTGTAGCAGGACTTGTGCGTCTACCTTTGTGATCTAACAGTCCATCAGACATCAGAAGCTTCACCTTTCTCACTCTCCCATCGGCACTTGGGTAGACGCTGATGACTCGAGCCAAGGGCCACTGGTAGCGGTGTCCATCATTCTCCTTAGAGATGACGATGTCGCCGATCTGAAGATCTTCACCTGAGCGTTGCCACTTCTGCCGTGTCTGCAGCACTTGGAGATACTCCTTCCTCCATCGCAACCAGAATTCATTGGAGATGTGTTGCACACGTCTCCACCACTTCCGTGAGTAGATGTCCTCCCGCTGGAAGACTCCTGGGGGTGGGAGAATTATTTTCGGCTTGGCTGTCAGCAGATGTTGTGGCGTTAACGGCTCTGGAGCTTCGCTGTCGCACAAGTTACTGGTTGTCAAAGGCCGAGAGTTGATGATAGCTTCAGCTTCCGTCATGAAGGTCCTGAATGCTTCGTCATCCAGTTGACTACCAGCTGACTTCAGCAAGGGTTCAAGTGCTCTACGTACTGACTGAATCTGTCTCTCCCATACTCCTCCCATATTGGAAGCATGGGGCACATTCATCTTAAATGGTACCCAGTCACATCCGTTTTCCAACAGATACTCTCGCACCCTCTCCTGGTCCATCTCTGACAAGGCTTCCCTCAGCTCGTTACGTGCCCCAACAAAGGTTGTAGCCTGGTCAGACCGCAACACCCTCACAGATCCACGCCTGTTCATAAAGCGTCGCAACGCGTTGATGAAGGCACTGCTGCTGAGGCTATTTGCTGTCTCCAGGTGCACACTCCTGGACGACATGCACGTGAACAGCACCCCATACCTCTTTACTTCACTGCGTCGTTCCTTGATCAGGAATGGCCCAAAGTAATCAACTGCACAGTAGGAGAATGGTGGTGAGGGTTCTACCCTTTCCTCTGGCAGCTCTGCCATCTTCTGCTGGGACAGCTTACCTCGAAGCCTTCTACAGATCACACAAGAGGAAATGCATTGTGATACTGCTGATGTGCCTCCTATCACCCAATATCCCTTCTGGCGCAGCTCATTGTGGGTGATTCCTCTGCCCATGTGCTGGGTTCTCTGGTGACAGTCACGAATCAACAGTGTGCTAATGTGACACTTACGAGGAAGGATGATGGGATGTCTGACATCCTTGGACATGTTGGCGCGATCTATCCGACCACCAACTCTGATGATTCCCTCACTGTCCAGGAATGGGTCTAGCCTGAACAAGGCACTGGTTTTCTTGATTGCTGCATTTCTTGTGCGGGCATGGCCTCTGTCCAACACATCACCAGTGTTCTCTAGACCTCTCAGTACCTGCAGTTCTTCATGGAAGTGCTCATGCTGTACACTCCTTAGGATAACTCTTTCCGCTTCTTGCATCTCAGCCACTGTTACGGGTGGAATTCTCGTTTCCCTTGTTCCAGTGGTCATCTTTCGATCGTTTCTCCCTTTCAACTACTCCTTCAACTGCAGGCAATGCGCGATTGCTCGCTTGGCTGAGTGCCATGTAGAGAAGCACTCAAGGCGACTTGACTCCAAGTGGCACATTCTCTCTTCCAGCTGTGTTTTCAGGGCAGTTGCACGTTTCACTTCGGGGTCATCATCATCGATGGTGCAGGAATCTTCTGCGGTCGGCTGGAACACTCCATCCTTCCACAAGAAGTCGGGCCCTTTGAACCAGATGTCGTTGGAAGTGAGTTGCTGAGCTGTCATGCCTCGAGATGCCTTGTCTGCAGGATTCTGAGTAGTGTCTACGTAGAACCATGAGTCAGGATTGGTATGGTCCCTGATGAGCTGTACCCTGTTGGCCACGTACACGTGAAACCGCCTGGCTTCATTCTTGATATAGCCGAGTACAACCTGGCTGTCTGTCCAGAAGAATTCCTTCATGTCAGCATACTTCAACTCGGATCTTAGGAATGAGCTTGTCTTTGCAGAAACTGTTGCTGCTGCCAACTCCAGCCTTGGAATTGTAATGAGTCTCAAAGGGGTCACTCTGGACTTGCCAAGCACTAGTGTACAGTGTGTCTTCCCATGATCGTCCACAAGTCGGATGTATGAGCACTGCCCATATCCTGTTTGACTCGCATCGGAGAAATGATGAAGTTCTACAGCCTGGATCTCCCCGAAATTGCTTAGTTTGAAACACCTGGGTATCCTGAGCTTCTCTAGCTCATGTACATCGGTCAGCCACCTTTCCCAGCACGGTTGAAGGTCATCTGGCATCGGGCAATCCCAGTCTAGATTCCTTCGGCAGAGCTCTTGTAGAATCTGCTTCCCCTTCAACATGACAGGGCTCAGGAAGCCACACGGGTCATAAATTGAGCTGACCACTGAAAGAACGCCACGCCTGGTGAAGGGGCGTTCCTTGAGCTCAATCTTGAAGCCAAAGATGTCATTCGCGATGCACCATACAATTCCAAGGACTCTCTCTATTGTCTGGGGGCCTTTGTCAAGGTTAAGGCTCTCAGTGTCGATGGCTCTGTCCTCTAGTGGAAAGCTCTCCAACACTTCCTGGCTGTTTGAGGCTATCTTGTGAAGACGTAACCCTGCCTTCTCACAAAGTCCCTGGCTGCTTTTCAGGAGCTGGATCGCTGAAGGAACATCTGGCTCAGATCTAAGGCCATCGTCTACATAGAAGTCTGTCCTGATGTAGTCGGCTGCTGAGAATCCGAATTCTCCTTCACCATCATCTGCCGCACGTCGCAACCCAAATGTCGCTACTCCTGGGGAACTTGCTGCGCCAAAAAGATGAACTTTCATGCGGTACTCTACCACAGGCCGCTCTGGGTTCCCATCTTCCCACCAGAGAAATCGCAACAGGTCTCTGTCTTCAGGAGTGACGTAGAACTGGTGAAACATGCTTTTCACGTCTGCAGTCACAGCGATGTAGTCTTTGCGGAACCTGCAAAGCACACCCAGAAGGCTATTCATCATATTTGGTCCCTGCAGCAAATTGTCGTTCAAGGACACACCTTGATATTTCGCAGAGCAGTCGAAAACCACACGGATTTTGTTCTTTCTAGGATGATACACACCTGTGTGTGGTATGTAGTTCACTCTCTTCTGGACTCCTAGACGCTCTGTCGGCACTCTCTCTGCATAGTTTTGGATGACATCATCCATGAATGCTCGGTAATCATCGCAGAACTGTTGGTTCTTCCTCAGTCTGGCTGACAACTGGTTCCATCTCTTGATTGCGAGGGGCTTGTTGACTGGGAGATTTGGCTCCTGAGCCTTGAGTGGCAATGGCATTTCGTAGTGCCCGTCCTCACATCTTTGAACACCCTTCTCCAGGATCTCCATGAACTTGGTCTCTTCCACTGAGTAGGGCTCTCCCTTAGAGTCTGTCTCCTTGAAGTCTTGTTCAAGGACCTGGAGGACCTTCTCAGCACTGAAAACCTCTTTTACCTTGCTGGAAAAGGTGAACCTAGGATGTTTCTCTGTCACTGTCATCCTATTACAGACTCCTTCATCACTGGTTGCTGTCAGACAGACACTCCCAACAACTCCCCAGCCAAGGAGAGATCTCTGCGCATAGGGGTCGTCCTCTCCACCACAGATGATCTCCCTTGGCCTGATGGCTCTGGGGCAATTGTTTCCAATGAGTAGAGACACCTCCACTGCAGGGTTATACGGCATCAGGTGGTCTGCTATGGGTGCAAGATGAGTCCAACGTCTCAGCACCTGGCCCTTTGGGATCTGGGAGCGCCTTGCAGGGACCTCATCTCTGGTGAAGCAGTCTGGTAGCTTGATGGTGTGCTCTTTATTGAAGTCCAGCACCTCGAGACCACTGATTTTCTTACTCCTCACTTGTGCACTGTGGTGCATAGTGGTCAGTTGGAGTGTTGTGTCTGGTCCTTCAATGTCAAGCTTTTGCCGCAGTCCCTCAGAAATGAACCCAACATTTGATTGATCGTCCAAGATGGCGTACTGTAGCACTTCCCTTCCAGGATTACTTCTGTGCCTCACCCAGACCGGAACTATCATACAGTGCTCCCGACCGTCCTGGTCTGGCAGGGAACACACAGTTGTGCAATTGGTTGAGCCCTGCGGTCTAACATCCCGATGGAGACAGGCTAGGTGGGTTCCCTCACACACCTTGCACTTCCTTCTCTCTGTGCAATCTTTCACTCGATGGGCATCTGTTTTTGCACATCCCATGCATAATCCCTTTTGAAAGAAGAAGGCCTTCTTGGACTTGTATGAAACCTTCTGAAATTCTTGACATTCATCCAAGTGATGTGCCTGTTCACAGTATGGGCATGAGGAATATTGCCCGTGCTTTGTGTTTGGTCGGCTTGTTGTTCCAGATGTGGAGAATGTTCGCCCAGAGTTGCTGCTTGTGGTTCTACCAGATGCAGGTTTTGCCTGCACATCATGTCTCGGGCTCTCTAGCTCAGGCATGTTGGCCTTCTCAGCTGCCTCTCTCACAAAATTTGCAAACTCTGTGAATGGGGGATAGCAGCATTTTCCACCTTGTGATTTTTTCTTCAGTACTACGTCCCGCCACTTCGAATCCAAATAATGCGGCAACTTAGCCAAGAGCTTGGCGTTCTCTTGTGGGTAGTCCAGAATGCCTAGGTTGGGGACCATGACCTTGGCTGCAGTGACCTTGTCCAGAAAATCAGAGAACTCTCTCAAAGCTTTACCATCCCTGGCATTAAGTTTGGGCCACCTCTCCAGACGGTTCATGTAGGAACAGCTCACTAGCGTGCTGTCTCCATACCGCTCCTTCAGCACAGATCTGGCCCTCTGGTATGCATCATCAGTTCCAAGGAGAAGGTAATGGTCGACCACATCCTTTGGTTCTCCCCTCACATATTGTCCAAGGTAGTTTAACTTCGTAGTGGGATCTACCGGTTTCGAATCGATCAGAGCATCAAATGCGTTATTCCACATCGGAAATTGGAGAGGATCTCCGGCAAAAACTGGAACCGTTATTTTTGGCAATTGACCAGATGCAGCCAGCTGAAGACTGATGGCACCTTGTTGCCTGCTTGCATCTGCCATGTGCAACATACATCTTTCCATTGTACTGGAGATTCGATCCAATGCAGTCGCTGTTTGCTCTGATTCGGGTTGCTTCTCTGCATGAATATGCGCTGTTTCCACTTGAACATGTGAAGGCGGGTTCTGTTGAGATGGCGCTTGATGCTGATCTGACTGTGCATGATCCAAGAACTTTCTCAGATCATTTTCTTTCCCAGATGGCTGCTCTCCTGGCAACTCAGACTGATCCATCCCAAGCATATCACCCATCTCATCAACCACTTTCTGGACTGCTTCATTTTCTGCAATTTCTCTCTCCAATTGCAACTTCTGCAGCATTTCCTCCCCTTTCAGTCTCAGCATTTCTGCCTGCATTTCCTCATTCATTTTCCTCCTTTTTTCTTCCAATTGTTGAAGCTTGACTTGTCTTTCCTTTTCTGCAAAAGCCAACCTGGCCTTCAGGGCTGCTTCTTTCTTTTTGAGCTCAAACTTTTCGCTCTTGATTGAAGCTTTCGAAACGGAACTGACGCAGCTGATGTCACTCATCGCTGCTTCACTTCTATCTGAGGGTGATGCAGACATTTTGTTGCAATGGATAGCAACACAAGTTTGACACAGACAGAGGAAGTGCAGACTTCTGCACTGTATTGCAATTACTGTTCTTGCTTTGCTAGATTGCCTTCGATTATTATTGTGGCTGCCTCAGCTCACGAAGACCTCGTTTGCTGAGGAGTTTCGTTCTCTTTTATACGCCCTGTATTATTATTCGCCATAAGATTCAACAGACGACACTGGAAACATATATATACGATTAAATCCTGTTTAATCAGACTGGAATCCAACTTGTCATCGATCTTGAGTGGAGTGGAGTGGAGTGGAGTGGAGATAATAATCTGAAATAGATGTGATACAGACTCACTTCGTATTTGTTTACCCTCATGTAACAAGGTAATAAAACTGCAATACTAAAATCTGCACATATCAGTCTATATTAAATGTTAACTTCATCATGTGTGAACGTACACTGATAATTCAAATTCAACTCTATATTTCCATAAAATAATAACCAAAATAAACTATCAAATAATTTATCTTATTTATGTCACAGCTTTCTGGCTTTGTTATCATAAACAGCATTATTACCATGAATTTAACTTCACTGTACTTATTGAACATTATAACAACATGGATATATGCTATCAAATAACCATCTGAATGCACCCTAATCATGTTATATAACTCTGACTCTCCCAACTAATTTACTGAGATATAATATAATCATCCAAACTGTTTTGACTTCCCATTGGGATTTGAATACCCACTAATGCTGATGTATTATACATATATGTATATATTCCTCTCATTTCTTGAACTAACTTCCTTCATCTGTTTGTGAGATAATGTGTTTATTTGTATATCAAATAATATCATTATATCACCTGTAAATACAGAATGTTACACCTTTCATCACATTATGTTTGTCACTCTCAGTAACTAATAACTTGACTACACAGAGTGCATGTAACTATAAATACTCTCTCACATGCCATCAAAGATGAGTAAACTCTATTATTACAAGCATGAAAGTGACTGAGGATATTGAACATCACCTGTTTATCCCAGTGTTATTTCACTCTAAAATCTGTGATTATAAACGATGCTAAATCATGTGCATAATAATCACTGACATCTATGCTAATTACTTATAGAAAGTTTGAGCACTACAATTAACACAGCAACAGCACTCACCTGATCTCGCCACTCACCACTTATATGCATGCACTACTCATACACAAACAAAGACAAGCACTCATGGGAGCATATACATCCACCTGAATCACAACTCCTTTGTCTACCAATATCTTACATAGTTTGCATCATCTAACTTTCTTACAACATAGAAAGCACACATGGAGTATACAGTGACTACAAAGTGCATGTACTGCGTAACAATAAAGGCATTAAATGTCAGTTCTTACCGAATTCGGGCTTTGAAACACAGAGATCATCAAGTGAATGCTGTATAGAACTTTCTTATACGGTTTCCTCTGCTGCAATGCCTTTCTCTATACAGAAGTGCACAGAAAAGGGGCTCCTCCCCAGTATACCAACCACCTTCACTGAGTTAAAACAAGGGGGTTATTATGGAATGTTTACATTAGCTGGGGACGGAGGGCTTTATCTCCTCCTTGGGTTTGCCTAGACTGACCATTTCAGACCTGTTTACGATAGTTAGTCTTGGCCTGTAACTTCACACAAAAACAATGAAATTGCTAAGACCTCACTACACATAGCTGTAGTGACAGCTACTGAAGCAATATGAGGAGATGATTTCAAAACTCACATGAAATCCAAACAGAAGAGAGAGTTGAAGAAAAGAAAGGAAGAGAAAGAGAGAGAAACAAAGAAAAAAAAGAAGAAGGCACAAAGACATTGAGAAAGAAGAGGGAAGATCTAAAGAAGAAGATAGAAGAGATGAAGTTGGGTACAGGAAAAAGAAAGATCACAGAGATGGGATTGTGATGAGGATAGAAGAAATGAACCATATATTAGAAGAAATAAAACAGAAGGAAGAAATGAAGTTGGAAGAATCTGAGTGCAAAATAAAAGAGAGAAAAGTGAGCTTGGAAGAAGAAATGTAAAACTAGAGAGAAGAAAACAAAGAAGATGACTCTACGAAGAAGAATAGCGTAGAAGAAAAGAAAAAAAAAGAAGAGGAACAAAAAGGAAGGAATTGAATCAGATGATGTTAGATATGTATGTCCAGCATGCAGGAAAGAAGAAGCCGTGAAGATCAATGGGTTTCTTGTTATTTTTGCGACACATGGTTGCACTTGGAATGCAGTGAACTTACAATAAGGTTGAAGAAGACATATCAAAATACATGTATCGGTGTCCTTTCTGCTGAACTGAAAGGGGAGCATGATCGCAGCCTCTCTCTCTTCCCTTCTTCCTTTTGGATAACCTCGCGTACCAGTGGAAAAAAAATGATCTTGTTCATATTGTGTTTAAATGGAATTTTCAAAATGATATTTTGAATAACTGTATATTCAAAATAGTGTTGAGGTGTGTGTAGATTATATTGACTTTTTCTTTTCTCAGAAGAAATATGTGCGTCGACATTATAAAACAAATAATACGTATGAGCGAGCGGCTGCGAAATACAGGTATTTACAGGACTCAAAAGTGATATTGCTGTTATGACTATATCCCATATAATATTTTTGCTGTATATATACAAAAAAACCATATACATATATATATAGTTATACCACTGAAGTTTGTTTTTATGCATCTTTATTTCAGACATATTTAACGAAAATTACTAATATGACCGAAATTTTAAGCACAAACATACTCTTGCATTCGTAAGATTTATTATCATTATAAGTATTACATGTTTGAAGGTATACAATGTTTGAAAAGATCGCCAGCCTTGCTGTAGATTTGCCTGTTTATGAAATGTTTGCAGATACTTTTTTTTTTTATAATAACATTTTTCAAAGTGCTCATAACTGGTATGTTTTTATTCTTTTTCAGCATTCCCTAAATTGACCAGAATGTCTGGGGGACTTTCCATTCAATATATATAGAATTAAAAGCTTGTGTGGTGAACTGTATAAATATGTATACTTATATAGTCCTTTTTCATATACTTATAATTAATTCCATGGAAATTGGGATGCAATGATCAACAAGAGATTATATCAATGTGTGATCACAAAGGTATGAGGCAACCCCCCCCCCCCCCCCCCCCTCCTCCTCCTCCTCCTCCCGCTGAGCGAGATTGTCGGCGCTAACGAAACAATAATTTTTGCATGCATGAAAAGTCAGTTGTCTTTTCTTAATTACGCACCCCCCCCCCCCCCCCCGCCTCCATAGGGAAAAAAAAAAAGCCTGGTTACGGGCGTGGTTTGACTCCATGACATCCAGGCAATCACACTTTGGTATTTAGAGGTTAATTTAAACATTACGTTTTATCTATGGTGGCCGATTTGAGTGAATCCTGCATGGCGTTATCAACGGTGTTAAGATAATTATGTTTACACCATGTTGGTGTAAGAATTTTAACACCCTGATTTTGACAGTTTATAAGTTATGTGACCTTGAAACGGGTGGTATCTAAGTCCACACTTTGGTATAAATGTTAAATTTATTGTTTTCAAGCTATATGTTTCTGTATTTCGTAGAATGATGTATACCGATAAGCCTTTTGTCTTATGGAAAGTTTTGAGCCTAAAACCAATTTATGCCAGTTCTGAAATCTATACTGTAGGCCTACAGACATTGACAGAGCACGCCGTCTAGGCTTTTAATGGATGGGTGATATAATGATGTTTATAACGAAAGCTTTGTTGAAAAAGTTGTGAGACATTGACATTACATATAATTGAATGGATTTCTTTTGGAAAGTTCCTTGTTTGCCACGTTTGTACAACTTGAAATGATCCTAGAAAAAAAAAATGGAAGAAACAGAAAGCAAGAAAAGAAAAAGAAAAAAGAAAAGGAATATTAGAAAAAAACAGCGGAGGGCACTGGTATAATGCACGTAAATTTATTTGCATTGGATGTATTCTGCGTTTTAGATGTTTTAATAATTGATAGCTATACATCAAAGACCTCACGAATCATTCATTTCAGTACATTATGAATAATGGCTATTTCATAACTTGTATACAGGGGAATCCTGTTCTAACGAGATCGGATACAACGAGAATCCGTTTATAACGAGATAAATCGTCCGGTCCCAAATAAATTTGCATGTTAGCCTAAATGGAGATTTGGAGTTCCGGCTATTGCGAGATAATTTTCGGGCCTAAAAACGGAGAAAAGCAAAGAGAATTTGTGCGGATTTTTATACAACGACAACTTATTCTCTTTTAAGCCGAACTTAACAATGGGCAAAATCACGCTTTATTTCAAAACCAGAAAAGGTTAATTCTCCGTAATTATTTGAACTATCGTTTCGTGCAAACAGACTAACATAATTATGCCAGTGCCAAACAGAAGCAATCAAGGTGATAACGGCGCTACAAGTTCATAAAGTCTCTTTCCGAGGGCCGTGATGGAACAGCATCGGAATATGTAGAAGCTATAGCCTTCGCTATTTATGCCGAAATGTCATCACAAACGCTACAATTCGAATTAACGTTATCTAATGGCTTACTCTCTAAAAAATTTCGAGTGAATAATTCACTCCTCGCAAGGAGTGAATAAAATTTCACTCGATTAAGAGTGACTTTCACTCGTTGTCGAGTGAATTTCACTCTTGTAACGAGTAAAATGTGTGTGAAACCTATTCGCCGAGTGAATTCCGAGTGAAAATTAAGCCGAGTGAATTCCGAGTGAATACATAATTAAACGCATTTGGCTAGGCCAATAGGAATTGAGAATTCGCTTGTCATGTGTTTACTCTAAGCCAATCACCAGCCGCAATTTCCCCTGGCTTGGGCGCGGGCATGGTTTACCTGAAGAGCGACGCGTCGCCTGTGCGTGGACTGTGTGCAATTGCGTGCATGCTGTGTGTGTGCTAGCTGTGCGTGTATTATGCATAGGATCACAGATTTACGTGCGTGGTATTCGTGAGAATCAGAGCCTAGCTGGATGTCGTGATGGACGTGAGAAAATTTCTGTCTTCAAATTGAGTGGGGCGGAGATATCATTCACATTTTTGAAGGTAAGCAAACCATAAAAGATCGATCTAATTATAACTTGTTGAGTTTTTCCAGTATTACGGGCTAGTCTAACGTTATACCTCTCCGTAAGCGAACATGTAAGTTACCTTACGAATAACCCCGGGCCCGGGGCTTTCCTTATACACAGTTAGCTATGGGGCTGGTCGAAGAACACCTTACGGACAGCTAGTTGTAGAATCCGAGGCCGAAACTCAACTGGTGGGTGTTGGGATGTAATAATACACTGTACGTTGAGTCTTTAATTGTACACGTTGGGATCTAGGGCTTGAACTATTCGCGGACTATGTAAAGTCTTTAACTTTTTTAGAAACTAATTAACAAAATAGACCAGTTAATTTGAGTTCTGATTTCAAAAAAAAAAATGAGTGGTGAGTGAAACGTTGGTCGTTAGTCATTGAATTGACATTGTACAAGCATACTCATCACATAACTGCGACAGCCGCCACACGCAGTGTGGCGGCTGCGCCGTGCTCCCATAAAAGATCTTCATGTTGAACAAACGGGTGCCTTTGCGGCGCTATATTTCCTTAATTTTTCAACAGAAACTACTAGGAATACTTACATGGGTCGATGAAACCTAAATGACTATCATCGGCGACTGTTTGATGCATTTCATTGCTTGTGATGCACAAAATGATGTCTTATAAGCAGCTCACCGATGTTCACAGAATTCACAATCACTTGCACAAGCGCACAGAATACTTGAACTATAACATAAGCGAAACTGCGGGGAAGCCGCCAGGACCGCGCCTGGCGGCGCGGTCTCCGGGGCTAACTCATCACACAGAGATTAATGTAGTCGAGTGTAAATAAAGATAGAACTTATAAATACTATAACTGTTACTAAGCTGTGCTAAAGCAAGCGCCTAGCGCTAGACACGTACTCTACATTGCTATTGTTGAGTTGACAGCCGAATCACTGACACTGTGTTGCCAGATGAGATGGTGATCTCGATCAGTACGGTAATGAAAAATGGTGAAATTTGGTGATTTATAATTATTGTTCATTATATACACTGTATGTAGTAAAAAGGACTTTTATTTGCCACTACATTCGAGTATCCAAACAGCTGGGAGAATATACTAGTACCACGTACACTCCCACGTCATGTGTGGTGATCATCTACTACAAGGGTTGTACTGTGTTCTAGGTAAGAAGTACGATGCGTGTACTGTTCGTGTTAAGTGTTGGTCCACTGTGACATCACACTTCTAGCTGAAGATCAGCGTGCTCATCACACGTCATGGAGATCGATCCCCCTTGTAGCAGACGATGACGGGTACTATGTTTCAACATTGTTTTTTTTATGAAAGTTACAGGTGACCTTATTAGGTATTGAAATTTGGCAGAGATCATCTTTGGGTCTTTCTAACGTTAGATATGCTGATGTAGCTAAAAAAGTAATTAGGCCTACTGTACTAGCTTTTGTATTGGTGCTCACTTAGTATTTGTGTGGACAAAACAACTGCATATTGTCTTGTGGAAATGATCGAGTTCTAAATCCATTTCTGAACCTTGTGTTTTCATACTTTCCTCCAGCTTTAGATACATGACAGCTCTTTGGGAGTGGTGGTGATTTAAAGGAACTCGGTGTAGGGGTCATCATTTGGAGCACAAAGACGGATATTGATAGCTGTACAGTCTCTGTCACACGAAGAGGGTGCAGATCACCAGATTGCAAAGTACCAGATGTGGTCAACGACTAGCCATTGAATTCAGGGTTGACGAATGCTGGAAACACCGGGCCAACATCAGCGAAGGAGCCTCTGAGATATGGACTTCCATTGCACTAACCCTGCTGTAAGCTATTCTGTTGTTTTTCACGATGATTAATGAAGGGAGACTAGTTTGAAATTGATTGACATTTATTTTACATTCTAGAGTCTCAGTAATTACATAAGAGGCTACATTAAGAGACTGAATGCTTGGTTGGTTTTATTTTGTTTGAAGAAATGATTTTCAAGATACTTCATGGAGCAGTTTTGGAGCTGTCCTTCCCTCTGAAAATGGATTTCTTGACAGGTTAGTACTTGTATTTAAGAAAAAATGTGTACTGGGTACTTGCCGTATCGATAGAAGTGAAAACATGTTATGGTCAGTCTTGAGTTGTGTAAGTAGAGCTGTTGCTTATGTCAAATATGTATGTTGAATGATTTTGCACTTCAAGTTTATAATGTAAACTAGAGGGACCTACTATCCTCATGCCATTTGTATGATTCATAAAACCATTAAATTTTACTTATTTGCCCAGGAATTCAACACACACACATCACTTCAAGGGGGAGGAGATACTTCAAAAGCTGAGGGAAGGAGTTCTGACTGTTCCGAGGAGACATCTGCACATCCAGATCATTGTAGCATATTTATTGTTGAAAATGGAAGCAGAAAACTGTACAGCGTAAGTTCAATTATTTAAGATATTATTATTATAATTATTGAAAATTGGTCTGGAATACCAGTTTCCCATTGTCATGTCTTGTACTACATTTCCATCCAATATATAACAATGTAATTTGCCTGTTCATTTTTTTTTTAATTGTCTTCTCAAGTACAGAGAACAACAGACTAAAATTTGCCCCCCCCCCCCCAAAAAAAAAAAGAAAGAAAGAAAGAAAGAAAGAAAGAAAGAAAGTAGAAGGGACCGGTAAGTATAACATTGTTAATGAAGTGATGGTTATAGATTTAAAAATAAAGACTGATATACTTGTATGAAACATGTAAACAGAGTTAACGTACAAGACTCCACGCTGACTTATTTTCTTGGTAGCCCCATCAGGCCACATGTATATTGATTTGGTAATAGTCCTAATACTTATGATATGATCATCACAATGATGAATAGTTGATATGCCATGAAGTTCAATGGATAATCACATCTTGTATAAATTTTTCTACTAACTGTGCACATTCACACTTAACCTATCTGCATGAAATTTTCATATGTATTAACTGATATCTGGCTCAAGTAGCAATAAATGTACTTGAAACAGTGGTACTGAATAGCAATAGAAATTAATGCCAAGAAAAAAACATATAAATAGTTCAGTCCCTTAAAAGATTAAGATGAGGGCCCAATTTTTGATGTTATATATTTGCGTCGTATAATATGATTAACATTCTTCTTGCTTTCTTTTTAAATTCAGATACCCAAGTAGTGAGCAAAAGACGTTGTAGCCAAGGCAGTTGCAATGCAGTACCCCACTTTGTGAGACGCCACACAAGGTGCAAAAGGACATGTAAGTTTATACTCATAAGTTTATGTGATCTACAACTTTTTTTAGCCCTTTTTAGCAGAAAGCTTAAGTGACATACATGGTATCTTATTCATCTAGCTTGAAAAAACTTCAATATTTTCAACTTTTCTCCAGAGCTAGTGGACAGAATTAAGCAGCCAAACTAGGAGTTGATCATCCTTGTTTAGTTAGGGGGCAAGGACCCAAAGTTTTTCAGGTCATGGGCATGACCCCCCCCCCCCCCCCCCCCCCCCCCAAAAAAAAAAAAAAAAAAAATGGCCTTTACAGGGAAATTGCATCTATTTCTTAATAAAATCATTGTGCAAATATACAGGCAGTGTGGGGACTTTTTATAATCTTTGATGTACCTTCTCTTAGATGTCTAAAAAGTTTGTGTGCAGATTGGCCTGATTCCATGACTTAGGTTCAATGAACGATAACTTTAACGTAACGTAATGTAACTTGATAACCTCCAACATGCCAGTTGTGCCGTTCATTTATGATAAACCTGTTCTCGTTTTCTTCCATAAGAGTGCCACTACATGTATTTCTACTGCTACCAGATCTTCATCAGTTATAGTCAACTCTGTGCCAAAGTCAAATTTGTTGAGACTCAAGAAAAAACTTTGACTTACAATGCATTCTTATATTTCAGGAGTATACCTGTATGGCAAGGATCATGGATTCATTGAGTATCGTTTGAAGACCTTGAGGAGCTATGACACCACTCATCACCTCAGGCAGAGAGAGAGAGAGAGAGAGAGAGAGTAGTTGCAGCTCCCACCAAGCCCCTGACCGAGCACCATTCCAACGTAAGATTAGAAGCCCAATGAGAAGAGACAGCTACCATCGGTGTATAGGTCTAAATACCCTTGCTCTTTTTCCTCTTTTGAGATACAGTATATGCTCCTCTGACGTTGGAACTTACATTCTTGTTGAAGAGTCAGCCTCATCAGGCTCAGCGGTAGTTTAGCATGAAGCTGTTACCAGGATGTACTGCAGCACTTCAACATAAAAAGTAGAACAGGACTCGCCGATGAAAAGAGTTTCTTAATGCTTTAAATTGTTGATTGTTGTACTAGTAACTGAAAATAGTTTTGACTTATATTGTCAAGAAAAAAATCTCCTCTTCATGGCCACATGTTAATCATGGTCATCCATGCTCTTGGGATGAAGATCATGTCTCCATGTTGTGATTAAGTTACCACATACATTTGTCACCCCTTTGATTAACATTGATGCAGCACAATATGCATGTGCTCAAATTTATTGTATCCATCTTCTTTGGAGTAGGGGGAAAAATATAAACAAAATTGATGGGAATCATTGATCCCTAGGGTTACGGGACCCAGAGTTATTTTGTACATTTTCACCTCTATGTAATTGATGTACTGTACTTTGAAAAACTTGAGGGTAGAAGCTCAACTGGTTCAACTTCTTTTTCCACAAAACATCTGCAGCCCATCATTGATAAATATATGGCGTTAGAGTAGATGGAGCCAAATAGATTAGTTCACTAATGTGCCAAGTCAAACTTATGGATAATTCTTCCCTTGACCTCGTAACAAATTATTAAGATAACCTGCAACTGACAATCATATTTTGATGTGGGTAATTCCATGAAGTTGGGGCAGTGTCCATGTAGCATCATGATATTTAAAAATACATTTCAGCATAACTCAATATTAATTATGCTATACATTTTTTGTTTGTAGGCTTTGCATTTGCATTGAGGCCACACATTTTCCTGGAAATTTTGTGCCATTCAGACTCGATTTTGATGAAGTTATTAAACAATATGAAACAGTGTCCTGTAGCATCGTGATATTTTAAAATTTGGTCCTAAGAGACAAATCATGGCAATTAGCTTGACCAAAATTTGATGCAATATGCATTTAAAAGATATGAATGAGATAGCTAAATATCTCAAATTTGCTGTACACAGTTTGAATTTTAAAAGAAAATCACAAAATGTATCATGATGCTATGCGGTGTCCTTTTTTGCAACATTTGGTGGCCACCGCTTAGCATAGTGACACATTGTGTAATTTTCTTGTAAAAGTAAAACGGTGGAAAGGAGGGTTAAGATATTTAGCTGTCTGACTAATCTAGTAATTATGCATATATCAAATTTTGGTCAAGCTAATTGCATTAATTTGTCTTTTAGGATCAGATTTTAACTATCACGATGCTACATGGACGCGTCACGATGCTACAGGACACAGTTACATATCGTTTTAATAACTTCATCAAAATTGAGTCTGAATGGCACAAAATTTCCAGGAAAATGTATAGTCTCAATACAAATGTAAAGCCTATAAACAATATATGTATAGCATAATTAGTATTGAGTTATGCTAAAATGTAACACTTTGTGCCCCAACTTCACGGAATTACTCTATAGAGTGTTTGCAGTGATGTCACAATTGCCCACCATAATGAAGTCAATTGCCTAAACTGACTAGAAATCAAGCCTGCATACAAAAGCTGCAGCAATGTTTACTTCAGGGAAACCTAAGGCAAAAGAACACCTTTGTTAGAGAGGCATGCATGAGTGAATATTGATCGCCTTTGCTATGGAAGCCACCATTATGGTGGCCAACATGACGTCACATGAAATCACTCTATAAGAAATTCAGTTTGCATGCATTAGTTGTTGCTACATCTGGCAAAACTCAGAAGGATTACAAGTGTTCAATATTGTACAATGATGCCTTATGTAAGTGAGGAAGATCAATGATATGATGCATGTTGTGTCAACTGTATTGATTGCAATTCTTTTTCCATAAATAGTAGGCCCGGTTGGGGGGGGGGGGGGGGCTACGAGCCCTCCTCCCCCTTTGACATTCCATGCCAAATTTCATGAAGGCATGATTATTTTGGGGGGTTATTGATTGTAATCAATAACATAAATATTTTCATGCTGGACGTGTCGCTGACAAATTTCATTGAAAAGGCAGTGAAAATCAAAAAGTAAAAAACAGAAATACATGAGTAAATAGAAAAAATAGATACTTCAGAATTTTTTGATGGCACATTTTTTTTTCTCTTACATTTGCTATGGACACTAAAAAGAATATTTACACCAAAAAAAATGTGCCTTTTTGGAACTTTACAGCAAATGGTCTGATTCATGCTCAAATTAGCATAATTTAGCCAAGTGACTTTTTTTTTTGAAAATCAATATTACCGTTTTATAAATTGTGTCACAGGCAATTTGTGTGTGGATTTTGTAATGATCGCACAGTTGATGGCCGAGGTCGGGGGGGTTCCAGGGAGGCCCCCCTCTGGCTCTATCATCTACATAAATACCCCACCTAAAGACTTAAAGTCAAGACCATGCTTCTCTGATCGAGTATGTTTAGGTGTTTGTACAATGTACTTGTAGAGCATCACTATGTTACATGACAGAGGATCCAAACTTGATTAACCATGCAGTATTGAAAATTTCTGTATTTTTGTCAATTTTTCAAAGCAATCACAATTCCTACTACATGTGTAATTGTTTTTGTATTATAATATAGATAATGGTGACTATACTTTGCAAGTCTTTTGTAGCTTATCATTGAACATGCCATATTCACTTGTAGTCGAAAATTAAACATGTTCAGGAAGGGTACTTGTAAAATTTGTCACTTTTGCACAAACTTTATGAATTTGGCATATTTTCAGGGAAATGTGTGATGTTAATATTTCAAGAGTTTGTTCACAAAAACTGATAAGTCCATTTTTTGAGATTTTGAAGTACAGTCTCTGTCATAAAGTACAAAATAATACATTTTAAATGATATATTGGTCACTACATATAAAGGTACATTTTTGAAGTTATGATCAAAAGAAGCAAACATTTTCTTATTATTCTCTACATTTTTCTTGACCTTAAATCACAAATATCTCCATTTGGCACATATGGACTTATCAGTTTTTGCAAACAAACTCTTCACATGTAGAGCTTTGGGAATGACAGCTAGAATAGCATATTTACAGGGACTTTGTGGTGATTATGGTGACAGTTGTTCTTAAATGATAAAAATATGTAAAATTATTATTGGCCACATAATTCATGGAAAACCAGATACTCAGCACATGAAGACTGTTTGTAATGGTGTACTGCTCTGTAGTTGAAGTGTAGATATTTCAAGAGGTATATTCCTTTCTTTTTTTCAGGTGATCCAGTGGACATCACACATTTATGAAATATAGAGAATCAGCTCATAAAAAAAGCATAACATGCGTAGCATTTAGTAAATTATCTTCTTATATCCCCCTCAATGCTACTTAAAGAAAGAATAAATTAATAAGAAAGAATGAAACTACAGCCATTTGGATTACTAGCTTATATTTATTCAGTTTCATGTATTGATCCAGCTCGGGTAGGAATGACTTTCAAAACTGGAACACAAAGTTGGCAATGCACTGGGCTACCAGTGGTGGATGGTTTGCTTCAAAATACATGCATTAATATTAACAAATATCTATATTATGAACGTTACTTTTTGTTTTTGTTTGTATTAGTTTGATTGGTATTCATTATCCAGAAATGGCTCCAGACCACCTACATTATTCCCAAATCCATCACCATATTGTCACTTTTTCTTCCAGGGTTGAATAACTAGTGCACTGAGTGCTGTGATAGAGATGTGTGCTCATGTAGAGTGCAATTCCGTTTGGGATTGAAAAAAGAATGAAAAAGGAGTGAAAAACCTCCGGAGTAACAAAAGAAGAGGGAAATACAATAGGAGTGAATTGAGAGTGAGAAAGGAGTGAATATCCAAGCAGAAATATTTCCGTCTTTTTTCACTCCTGGAGTGAAAAAGGAGTGAATATCCAACCAGAAATATTTCCGTCTTTTTTCACTCCGGAGTGAAAAACGACTGACAAAAGAGTGAAATACGACAGGAGTGACTTTAGAGTGAGAAAGGAGTGAACATCCCACAAAAAAAAATTCCGTCTTTTTTCACTCTCTTTTGGAGTGAAATTTCTGTTCACTCGAAATTCACTCCACTTCTAGTGATCCTTGACGTCACTACCAAGGGGAGTGAAAATCGAGTGAAAATTCACTCTTTCTTTTTTAGAGAGTAAACAAGAAAAAATATGGTGTATATATACAGTATAATGTTTACGTATGAACTATCCTAAATGTTTCCAAAGATATACGTAACGGGAATATCTGTGAGCGGCGAACACAGCGAATTGTATGTTTTGGGAGCTTTGAACATGTTCAAAAATCCTTTGCGACAGAAAGAACTGCTTGTTAAAATTAAAACTGTTCTTGAGTTTGATCGCAACCTTACCGAGCCCTGACGAAAGTTAGAATCTGCCATTATTCGCTGCATGCTTTCACAAACATTGGCCGCTCAGTTAGATACCCATTTACGTAACTTTGATAAGATGAATTAATAATAATAATAACCAATATTTATATAGCGCTTTTTCTAAACAGACACAAAGCGCTTCAACAATTGAATTAAATGTCAAAATTAAAATACGATGGGATTGTATGATAAAATTTTAATTAAGTCAACTATATATAGCCTATCGAAATACAAGTACTATTTCACTCGATTTTGCAATCCACAGTTAGCCGGTATCTATACGTGGTTTTCGTTTTCTTATAAAACGGCATTGACCCATCAAAGTCATCGGGTAAAACATTCACGCAAGGCACGCATTCATCCTCATGCATCACAACCGAGAAGCTGTTTCCCTGGAAGAAATAAAAGATGAGAGTGTAAATTGTGGTGTAAACTTTCACCATAGTACACGTGGGATATATCAGTAATTTGTCATAGAATGAAGGATACATTCGGATTTTACTCACAGCTTTCATCCACGCGAGTTGCGCTAAACGCAGCGTTGATAGCGCGATACTATTTACCTGTAGTTGCATAAATTTTGCTTCATCTCTCTCTCTCTCTTCTCAGATGTGCAGTTTGATCAGCATGGGGCTAACAAAAGGAAGGCCCCATATACGATATGATTATATGATTTGTCAAATCTGAAATATTTGATAACATGTGTCTAGAACAAAAATAGTAATCATCGCGAGAATGCTCTCTCATTTTCCTGTCGCATTTCTTGTTTTTCTGTTCATCAATATGACGTCGTCATAATAAAATGCAGATACTAGTAGCCCAATTTTAATAGAGCATTTATATATAAAGTATAAATTCCACAAGCGTTAGGATACAACGAGAATCCGGATTATTATGACGAGCAAAATCACCCGGAACGTTAACCGACGCGATCTCGTTATAACGGGATTCCCATCTATAAAATTCTATTTTCGCAACTATAAATAAGCAGACCCGTCTTCCACATAATGATAATAACGACACATGTCCAATGCAGCATACTTACACAATAAAGAAAGTGAACAACAACAAACCGAACATTAATGTGATATTAGATTGTTCGAATTCGGACATGGAAATTGAATACAATTATATAGAATATCCACCACACCGTATGCTGCCAAAAATTTATGTTTATCTCAGCCTCGGCACACGTGTTGGCAGACTTGCCCTTTGCTAGTAAGCATCATTCAGAAAGGGACTTAGCATCATTCAGAGCCTTGTAATGTGCGGCGCGCGCGCCATGTATTATAGTGAGCGGCTACTAGTCAGGGGTGAGCGGCTACTAGTACAGGATGTAACGAGGAAGGTATCGCGCGTTTATTCCGTTATAGGACTTCGTGTGCAGATGATCGTAATACACATAAGAAAGAGCAATATCGCCAACCACATTTCACAGGATTGGATCGGGAAGGATATAATTTGGTAAAGTTATTCACAATAAAGTATCAAAGTGAGCGGTTACTAGTCAGGCTACTGTACGAAGCTTCTGCTTAGTCCGTCGTGTCTTACATCTTCACTTTCTCCTCGTAGCAATAGCGCTTATGGCATTAAATCCCACAAGCTCGAACGGCAAACAGCTATCTTCCACAGGAATCCGGAGGTACAAAGTGTATGTTGTTACCAATGACAAATGTGGTTACTTTTCGGCCTACTTTTCCTGCTTTTTTGACTTTGTTGGTCTTCTTTTGATTTGAAGAATGGGTAACTACCCGCGCATCCCACGGAGTAAACTAAGAGAAGGCACTTGTTATGCCTTTTGCCTTTTCGGCTTATGGAGTTAACTTAATGGTATATTGCCAATATTGGAGATTATTGGTGGTAACCGTTGTTTTTTATGAATTGAAATTGAAATCTGTGAAATACGGAGCGACGAATTACGTGCATGGAAAGAAGTGCATATTTACTCGAGCAATATAAAACTCAGAGTCGTAGCAGTAAATTTTGTACCATATTATAAAATGGACGTATTGAAATGGTCGACCATCGGTTTATTAAACATCAACTAATACATAGAAAAACACTGACAAGTCTGAGAGTGCAGACCTCTGCCAAGCAGCTAATTTCCACCAATTGATGTCAATGATCTTAATTTTTCTTCCATAGAGGTCGGTGATTTCCAGTCATACGTATGCATGCTAAAAATCGCCAGAATTCCCAATATAGAACTTGAAGCCTTTGTTACCTGTACGTCATCAACCCTCAGCTGCGAGGCACGGCGTGCAGTTGACCGAAAGATCTGTCCGTCGGGAATGTTCCGCGGAGACTGCGTCTGGCTTCACGGATCCCCTCCGTATACAGACCGAAGTCAATGATTGCGGCTCCTGTGTGGAGCAGTCGCGCACAGATCAAACGTTACGATAAACCAAATTTCAGACAGCTTTTTTACATTCAAACAAGTTTGACATGACATGACACATTATGCAGCAATATTTGGGATAAATTTCTCAATTGTGCAATCGAAATACTCGCATAAACTCGGTTATAACGCAGACATTTTATCGATATCGCAACATCGCCGTTCGCAAGCTGTAAGTCGCCATTTTGAATCTGTAAGCCAATGACATGCGAGGTACGTGTTTTAGTAAAACAAACACGTAGAAACTACCTCGCATGTGATTGGCTAATAGATTCATAGTGTATGTTTCTGCAGTTTGAACGTGACAACCCGATAGGCCGTGTTTTACGTTGAAAATTCTACTAAAATTTTGGATTATTCATTAATCTGGTGGGTTTAATGTATTCTTAAAGAGCTAATTTCACTATACAAGCTTAAATTTGCCGACCTAGGGCTGTGAATTAGACGCAATCGAGAAGGGTGAGGTACCTCACCCAATTTTCCATAGAGACAGTGGTTAAGAACATCCACACAGCAATGGGTACTGCAACCTTCCGTCTGTCTACGGAGGACAGCGTTAATGGCAAAATATAAAAAGAGTCCTCCAGACAGACGGATCTTTCTGTCTAGGCGTGCAGTAGAGCAGGCACTTTATTACGTGCGTGCCCATAGTTTCCGGATCACTACCAAAATTTAATCATCTGTTCCTTGTCACCTTGTGTCATTCTCATCCTTTTCTGCAAGTTTGATCTACAATGTAGAAGATCTGTTCACAGCTTTTTGAGTTATTTTGCACATGGACAAACAAACTTGGTACTGAACTACTTGGTACAGTACTCTCCGCATAATCGGGTAGGCTCGGGCAGAGTGTTTCATACCCGATTAAGCGGAGTACCCGATTAACAGAAGAACATGTCTCATTCACAATTGACACACACAATGTGTATTTACATGCATTGTATACTGCACCAAACACCTACACTGTATGCTTAATACCCATGCTTGCACGGCACATTATAAATACCTTACACTTGCTCAGTCACGAGCAATATAGTTTACACTCTTTTTTATGGACAAATATGTCTTCAGAACACTTTGTCGTTTGACTATATAGACTCCTCGCTAACACGCAGACTTTTTTCCGAAATGAACACGTCTCTTTGCGTTCACAAGTCACTTGGAACGTCGAGTTACTTTTCGAGAAGTGACTGGGGAAAAGCAAAATTATATGGAGCTGGCCAGATGGTGCATGGCCTGACTTTCGTTGCAAACATCTTGTATTGTGAATGTTGTTGCGGAGCAAGGCAGGAGCGCAAGTGTGTTCAACTCGATCCTGTCTGTCTATGCAGTTGTGAGTGCCAGCTACATTTGTAATGTTCGTTTTCGTGTGGCAAGTCGGTATGTGTACAAGTGTTTGCATGTTTAATCACTCCCAAAATGATCGATCTTTTCTTTGCAAATTACGCAGTAAACGTGATTGGCCTTGAAAAATATTTGACATCCATGATTTCTTAAACTGTTATATCTGCGATGAAATGTGCGTGGAAATTAGATTAAAAGAAAATTTTTACCCATTTATGCGGAGAGGCAACCCGACTATCAGGTAATTTTAATGTGCATTGGAACTGACTCTGACAATACTACCCAATTAAACGGAGTACTTGTTTAAAGGGATCGTACAGTTCTGGTTGAGACCTAATTTCAGGTTTCTAACATTTTTAGGTGAGATAATGAGAAATCTCATATGAAATATGAAAGAGCATGCAATTTTATGAGGAATTCAATGTTTATTTGATAAAAATTGGTTTTGAAATGGCTGAGATGTCCAAAAAAGAACGATTCTAGTAAAGTGTGGGACCCACACTTTGTAACGACCGCTTTGTTTTACTTTGTTTTTGGATGTTTCAGTTATTCCAAACCCGATTTTCATCAAATAAACTTTGAATTCCTCTTAAAACGGTAGGCTCTGTACTATATCATAAGTGTTTTCTTGGTATCTTGCAAAACTTTAAAAGCCTAATTCTCATCTCAACCAAAACTGTACTATCCCTTTAAGCGATACCCGATTACGCGGAGAGTACTGTACTTGGTACTTGGTAGTGATCCTCCAAAAGACCCCAAGCGGAGTTTAAACTGGAGGTGGCGGCAGAGGGTGGACTCAGTTTGGGAGAATATGATTTGAAACCATGGTCTTAAAAGTAACTGAATTAACTTGGGAGATTACACATTAAGGAAGGCTATTCCATGTCCTTGTGGTTCGAGGGAAGAAGGAATTCCTGTACATATCTGTGTTGCTAGTTGGTACGTCAAACTGATTTGAATGCCCCCGCCTACTTCGATCTGGTTTAGGGCAAGTATGGTCTGTGTGATGTATGTCTATTTCCTTATGGAGCATCTTATGAAAACAGGATAAGCGGTGTATTTCCCGTCTGTGTCGGAGTGAGTTCCAATTAGTGAGCTAAGCAGCTGGATGACACTTGCTTCTTGGTCGTATGTGTTTGTAACAAAACGAGCAGCCCGTCTTTGGACTTGTTCGATGGAGGAAATGTTCTTCTTTGTGTATGGGTCCCAAGCAGCGGTAGCATAGTCAAGGTGAGGACGGACAAGGGTTAAGTATAACTTTTCCTTCACAGATGTTGAGCAGTTGGAAAAATTTCGTCTGAGGAAGTTCAAGACAACCGATGCTTTCGTTGAACATTGCTTGGTGGGTCTGGCTGTTCCAGCGCAAATCATTTGAATATTAATGCCAAGATACCTAACTTGTTTAGACTCTTCAAGGGTGATGCCGAGAATGTTGTATAATGTACTGCCTGGAGCTCTTTTCCTGGTGACACGCATTGATTCACATTTGAGAAGGATTAAATTTCATACCCCACCGGTGTGACCATTTTACCAATGTATTGATGTCATCTTGGAGGGCACTTTCGTCGTCACTTGATTTTATTTGGCGATACAACAAACAGTCATCAGCAAATAACCTTGTGGTGCTTTTGACATTGTCATGGATATCATTGACGAAAAGAAGGAAGAGATGTGGTCAGAGGACCATCCCTTGCGGAGTACCACTTAGAACATGGTGCCAATCGGAACACTTCCCGTTGATGCACACACGCTTAAGACGCTTGGTCAAGAAGGCCGATATCCATAGCTTTACGCCGTGACGAATGCCGTAAAATTCTAGCTTGTGAAGTAGTCTTTGGTGAGGAATACTATCAAAAGCTTTGGAGAAATCCAAGGCAACCAAATCTGTTATTGTATTAGTGTCGAGACTCTTAGCCAGATCATTAACTGTCAGAATGAGTGGAGATTCACACGACCGATGTTTCTGGAAAGCATGTTGATTTTCCGCGGTAACGAAAACACAACCCTCTCCCTTGGCCGAGGTAATTAAGTGTGAAAGTACCAGGAATAGGGCCTACCGTAGTTAGCATATTGTAACAACTGTTATTGGCAAGCAAAATGCATTATTTACAATCATAATACCCAGCTATTTTTCCTCCCAAGAACCTGTACTGTACTGTAGTCAAGTGACATTGAAGAATTGTTTTCCATCCAACTGTTTTCAAAGCTCCTTTACAATTTCATTTCAATGCTTGTCTGTTTTGAGGACATTAATATTTGCTTTAGACTCTATATTACAATATGTTGTTGGGCAAGCCTTTTGGACAAACATTCTCGTTTCCAAGATATAGTCTTTGTTATAAAATGTGTGCTTGAAATATGAACATTTGTTGATAAAATGGTCAACTGTCCTATCATATTGAGCCTTCCCTCATTATTGCAGGATGGAGATACATGTAGATATGATGTAGTACCTTAAATTGCCATAGTGATTTCAGGAAAACGAAACAAAATAAAAAGAATTATTCCACACAAAGGAACAGATGATCTCCTCAACCAATAGATACAATAGGCCTACTGGTATACATTTTTCAGGTGGTCATTTGGTGTAGGCATACCTATACCTATACCTACGAAGATTCTGAACGCAGGCTGAGCCTCTGTATTCAGATCCATGTTTAGTCCTTGAGATGAGCCGGGTCATGACCAGGTGGCGTGGTGTGGAACTTAAATTTTATGGGTTCATTGTCCCAGAATTTATCCAAACCAACTTAAAAACTGAAGACACTGGGTGCATCTATCAAATTTCTTGGTAAACTATTCCATGGTTTCCTGATATGCATGTAAAATGAGTTTCTTCTTGTAGTGGTATGTATGATCGAAAAATATATAACATTTTACCATGTCCTCTGGTGCATTTTTTTATTGAACCCAAATCAGGCACTACTTCCTGATGATATTTATGAAATGATTTAAAAACTTCAATCATATCACCTCTCACCCTGCGGTATGCTAGAGTTGAAAGTCCGAGGTGCCTCAATCTCTATTCATAAGATAAAGATCTTATTTCACGTACTAATTTTGTGGCCCTCCATTGGACATTTTCTAAAGCTATATGTTTGTTTTTTTTCAAATAAGGACTCCATACCGCATGGGCGTATTCTAAATGAGGTCCAACCAAAGCTTTATATTACAATAAAAAATTTAGATAAACAAATGTGCATAACAAACCAATTTACTCAGTAGTATAGAAAAACCTTAATCAAATAAACAGGTTGCATGAAATGAATTATTTCAATTTTCTTTTTTAATATACATGGATTTATGTACATTTTTGTAGACTGTGCAAATAGGCCATACTATAGGAGGAAAACCAAAGAGGCATCAACACTATGGATGCAGTGAAATCACAACCAGGGCTGAAACCAGCCGACAGTGGGAAAACCAGCGTCACATCCCATGGTTGTCCAAGCCAGTCCGATAACAGCTTGGTGCGACCCCACCTGGCCAACTTCCGGACGGCCTCCAACCTCTTCTTCAACGAGGCCATCAACAAGATGAGGGCAGAGGGACGCCAGGTCTACCACTTTGCCTTTGGCCAGTCGCCGTTCCCCGTCATGGAAGGCGCCAAGAAGGTGCTTCGAGAACACGCTGGAGAGAATGCCTATCTTCCAGTCCAAGGTAAAGCCAGTAAATATACAGTGCACTCCCATTATAACGAACACGGTTATTGATTACAATGAAGTAAAAATTCAGGCCTCAACATCATCTATTCTGTGTATCTTTATTGTTTATTTGTTCCGTTACAACAAAATTTCGATATAACGAAAGAAAACTGCCAGTCCCGAGGACTTGGTTATAATGGGATTCCACTGTGCATGTTCTCTGTCATGGCTACTCTGTAATTATGATAATAGTAACGATGATAGTGATCATAACAGCAGTCATCGCCATCATCGTATTACTACCTATGCCATTTATTTTGTTGGGTTTATATTTTCACAAATTACGCGAATTCGATGCTATACCATTCCCAAATTTAAGAACACGTGGAAATATGAACTCTGATCGCAATATGAATGTGACATGCATGTGCCTATTTCTCTGTTCATTAGTGCACTCTGTAGTCACAAATTTAACCACCTACGAAATTGTTTGGAAGTCCTGATAAACACACACAAAAATACTAAGTATAATACTTACTATACGTACTCACTAGATACTAGCTGTTACAAAGAGCATTTCCCACGTTTTGATCCTTAATAGTTCAAAAACTATTATATCAGATAAAACTGACATTGATATGAGCGATAGCTGAATAGTGTACAATTTTGTTGGAGGTACTTCAAGAATGAAAGCATAAATCAGTTTCATTAATTTATTCAAGATTTATTTTTAAGTTAGGTTTCAGATTTTGCTCATTTTTCGACCCTCTGTACAAGGCTTTACTTTTGCACAGGGGTCAATGGGTGTGTATGGGAGTGTGTGGTTATCACCCAGACAATGGTCCTGAACAATGGCCAGGGTTTGAATGCTCTATTACATTTTCATGAGAAATTCCACCAGCACAGCTAGTCTTTATTCATCCTAAAATGTAGTGTATGCAAGCACATGAAAACATGTGCTTCCTTTTTTCATGTGCATGCATTTTAACCTTTACCATGAATTCAGACTAGCAGTGCCCAGGGCAATCCATCATGAGTTATTAATAAAGCATTCATGTGCCTTGGAGCAAGAGACCAGAAGCCTAGTCAGCAGAGCTCTGAAAAGGTGGTATTCGTGGTATTCATGTCTATTGTTCAAGGTCATTGTAAGCACACACTCACATACACATCATTGGTTCTTGTGAAAAGTCCAATTTTTGTACAGAAGATTCAAATTTGACCAAAATCTAGAACTTAACTTTAAAGGGACTGTAGTTCTGGTTGAGGTGGGGATTCATGATTTGAACATTCCTAAGTGAGATAATGAAAAGCCTCTTGTGAAATATGAAAGAGCATGTAATTTTAAGAAGGATTCAACGTTTATTTGATGAAAATTGGTTTTCAATTGGCTGAGATGTCCAAAAAAGTGCTAATAATAAAAGGCGACATGCCACACCTTTATTAGGATATCTTTGTTTCACCTTGTTTTTTGGACATCTCAGCCATTTCAAAATCGATTTTCATCGAATAAACTTTTGATATCCCTTAGAACTGCATTCTCTTTGACATCTCATAGAGTGGTTTCTGAATATCTCGCAAAACATTAAAAGTTAAATCCTCACCTCGACCAGAACTGTACACACCCTTTAAAATTAATCGTGGATTTAACGAAACTGATTCAAGCTCTCATATTCAAATAACCTCCAACAAAATTGTACACTATTCAGCTACTACTCATATCAATAACAGTGTTATCTGATATATACTGAATAGTTTTCAAATTATTAAGGATCAAAAGTGGGAAATTATTTTTGTAACACCTAGTATATGCCATATATACAGATCACTTAGTTATTTTGTCGTCATCATCATCATCATCCCTTTGTTTGCTGATGACAGACAGCCTCTTTGGTTGGACAAGAGTGCTCTTTGCCTGACCCTGCCATTATTTCTGCCCTAGATATTCCAGAAACCCATAGGTTGTACTCATTGGCCAAGAGCCCTCTGCTACTTTTATGATATTACTCAATACTATGGATGCCATTCTGAATGCCATATGGAAGAGTAATATGCCTGAAATGTGTGGAAGTTAGCTATGATTGAACACCATATGGAAATCTCTCCTAAAAAGGAGGCGATGTGTTTGGCTTACAAAGAGGATATTTGTAACAGGTGTTTGCATTCCCATTGGGCACACCCGTGGATGCATTCTCTTTTGTATCAAGGCATCTGCTCAAAGCATTAAACTTGATAAAGAATATAAATGTCAACCATACCATCATTTTTTTTTTAAGAGAAAGAAACTGCTTGTTTGAGCATTTCATATTTAATGAACAAGACCATGATTCAGTGCTACTGATAATGATATCATTAGAGTAGCACTGAATCATGGTCTTTTTTTGGGGGGTGTTTTAAAGTTTTACAATATAAATGGAAATTTGCTGAAAACATTCTTTCACACCTTTGCCTGCATGGCGCTTGAAGCTTGATTGAATTTGATTAGATGTAGATTGTACACTTCTGCACATTATATATAATTTGTGCAATGCTCAAAGTATACATTTTTGTAAGATCATGCACAAGCAATCCATTTCCATGTGTTTTACAGCAATGTGTTACAAATATTGTGATACACTAGATATCCATTTAAGAAAGGTAATACATACATGTACTTGCACCCTTTAAACAACAGGTACACAATCATATTCGATGAATCTTATGTACAAAATAATGTGCTGGTGACTTGATTACAGGCCGTTATTTTGACCAAGGTTGTTCAGCAGAGAGGATTATACATTTTTTTAGACACACAATGACAGGAGGTTGAGGTCAAAGGTCACTCGGATAAGCGATTCATTGGGAAGAATTCTGTCTGTGAACATTATGACTGGTGGTGTGTTGTATCTTTGCCTTCTTGTACCTTTCATCACAAAAGGAAACAGAGCCTGATGAAAATTGCAACCTTGAAATAGGTGAATCCTTATGTGGAGAATTACTTCAAATCAAGAGCAAGCTAGGTTCATTCAGTGCCTCGCCACAGTTCAACACCCTTATGTGAGCACACTGGTGCTTCAGTTGAAGGGCTTTTCAAACTGGAGTCTTCCATTGAATTGCCATTGAATGATTGTGAGTTATCATGAGGGTGAGGTGAGGAGGTGAGAAGTTTTGCTCACAGTTTCTTCACTGTGATCATTGATGGTTCAACAAGAGTTTAAATATATCAGAGAGACTTCAAACTGGAGACATTCAACAGTTGCGCCCATAGAAAAATGCTCAGTATGAAAGGGGTATGAGGGGGTGTGCCTCGTGTGTACTCCTGTGTGTTTGATTTGTACTGTTTGTATGAGGTCTGTGTGCTTTAGGGGAATGGTTGAATGGAAGGAGAGACATTAGACAAGAAAAAGTAGGGTATGCATGGACGGCGTTTGTTTAAGCCAAATTATCCATACAGCAGGGAAAAATGCAACATCATTCTATGCTGAAGGTATATGCGGTGTTCAACAACACTTTTGTGTTGGTAGAACAGACTCTGTCCATGGAGCTGTGTTCAACCATGGACCTACAACACATGGACATTCATCGCCCGTTAATTAATTCGTGCACCTGTTTCTGTCAAAAGCGTCACAAACACATTTTGAACATGCTTTCCTGCTTTGATCCAGTGTTGTCCACCGTAGGCCATGGGGTGAAGCTGAAAAAGAGGCTTAGAAAATGGGTTTCGTTCCAGCAACACTGGCACTACTTTCTGAACGCGGAAATGTGATGTTTTGTACATCCTAAATATACTGTAAAAAGTTCTCCTCGAAATATCCTGCAGTTTTTGCGAAAATCCATATTTTATAAACTGACCAGCAGCCCAATACACATATCGTAATGGGGCTGCGGATTGTAGCATTTAGGATCATGACAGGGAAGTATCGCGGACAAATGTCAACCTTAAATCGAACAAAAATTCTTCAATTTGAAGACTTACAAGTAAGGTTGAAGTATTGACAACAGGGTTCGTGCAAGGTTTGGTTCTACATATAGTCATTTTCTGTTCGATTTGATGACTTAATATGACTAGGTCGAGAGGAATCTGGGAGAGCTACGCTGAATTGACGGTCAGCGCAGGCGCACACATCACTGCGCACAAATTTCGTATCCATTGACTGGATATTAGATGTCTGTGTGTGCATGCGCTGGCTGTCAATGCAGTGTAGCTCTCCCAGTTTCCTCTCGACCGAGTCACATTTAGTCATCAATTTGAACAGAAAGGAACTATTTGCAGAATCAAACCTTGCACGAACTCTGTTATCAATACTTCAAATTTATTAATAAGTCTTCAAATTGAAGATTTTTTCCCGATTTTAAGTTGATATTTGTCCGCGATAAAATATTCGTCATGATCCTGTATGCTGCAGTTCACAGCCCCATGACGCTATGCGTATGGGGCTGCTGGCCGCAGTTATGCGTATGGGGCTGCTAGCCGCAGTTATGCGTATGGGGCTGCTAGCCGCAGTATAGTTCCCATAGTGTTTCTAAGCTGAAATGCATATGGGCAATTCCGCGGTTAGTAACGTTACATTTAAAGAAATTTGGATATTTATTTTTACTGCTAAATCACTATTTATTCATTTCAACTCAAAATCATGTTAAAACATGTTCATCCTCCCCAGGTCTATGATATAGAAAAGAATGAGTACAATCCAATAAATATTAGAATTGCTATGGCAACTAAAAGGGCTGGTTAGTAACGTTACGAAAAAAGGACATGACAAAAAAATCAATGTCTTGTAACAAAAAGTGTGCAAAATTTCAAGTTACTTCAAACAAAGTGTTGCATTAATTTCAATTATTGCATCACGTCAAATGTTCACGCAAATATTTTTAGCAGTTCGACCGATAATTCATTAGCTAGACCCCCAAATGCATGGTTAGTAACGTTACGGTTAGTAACGTTACATTTGTCCGGAGTAATTCCGCAGGTCATTTCACCCTTCTGTAATTGACAAAATGTCACATGACTTCTGGAGTATTTAAATGTATTCATCTTTTACCTTTTAGCAAAATTTTGAGGAAAAAATTTTAAAGCAACCCACTGTAATTTGCATTTAAGTGAATTTCAGCATCCCCAGTCCCACATGTACATTTTAAATGATGGTTTTAGATCTCGCAAAATCAATAAATACGAAAAATAAAATCTACTGAATTTGAAAGACCTTAGTGATTGGTGAACATCCACGGCATTAGTTGATACCTAAATTAAAGAGTAAGATAAAGAGGCACATTTCTTTTATCCATGTCATGTCCACCTAACTGCGGAATTGCCCATATACACATTTGTAAAGCACTGCTTTTAGCCATATACCTAGAAAAAAAAAGTGAAGTTTTGGTTTAATAGTTGCATTATATCTCATGTTTCAGCTTTTCCTGATGCTGGCTATGCAAAGGAGGACAAGAGCAAAGTGGTTCAAGACCATATGAGAGAGAGCACTAACTGACCGTCAGAGGTCAAGGCAAATGCCTTATATTCTGTTCAAAGACATGTTATTAATCAAATGACTAATCATTCAAGGCAAAAAAAAGAAAAAAATCAGTGTGTTTGTTTGTGTGTGTGTCCGCGTGCATGTGGGAGAATCTTATTGTACACACACACACACACACACACACACCCTCACATGCACACACACATATGCACACACATAGTTATGAAGATTCAATATACCCAAGTGTATTAAAATATTATTCTACATGCCTTGGCCATTTATCACATCAGCATCATAAAAAAGATTATCATAAACATGAACACACACAATGATATAATACATGTACTGATCAGTGCATTACACATACACAGGTGCATAAAAACGCTGACATATTATTTACACTCACACGCACACATACAAACTCATTTACACACATGAGACATTACTATTAAACAGATCATATTGTTTATCAGTAAACATGTTTTTCTTTTCTTCTTCTTCTTCTTAAGAAGCTTTAATATACTTAGATCACATAGCAATCACGTTGTTCATGAAATATTATACATTACTTTAGCACTAGAAAATTTAATCTTCATAAAATTTCCTGAAGTTTTCATAGCTATCATTAGGTTACAACATGGTGGGACACTACCTCCTTTCATGTATGATAGCTCAAAATGATAATCAGTCAAATTTTCTAGTTTTAATAAATTTCCTGGAACATTCCATGGTCCAAATATCCTTGAAAGGATGTAAAAGTTTTGAAAAATGCCAATGTATAAAATAAAGGCAAAATTATAGTTTACCCATTCATGAGTGAAAACTGTTGGATTCTGCATTGGAGGCAATGTGTACCTGAAAATCTTGGAGAGAATAAAACAGGTTTGGCATTAAAAATTATGATAACATTGCAATTAACATCCAATATCAGAGGATCTGTGCAAACCTGACTCAACTTATGCACAATTTTCATTTGGCTGGTGTGTATTAGTTTTAGCAAAGTGATTTTGTACTCACACCTACATTGTACTGACCTTTCTACATGAACATTCTGTTTCAGTATTAATAATAGTTACATATGTTTTTTTTCCCCAGAGTGGGAGAAACAAATTTTAATCGTAGTCATTCAGTTTTATGAAAAAAAAACACACTTAGGAAAACATCTTTGTTCTTAGAATAATTCAACCCTAATCAAATCATAATAGTGGGCAGAAATGTTTGCTAAAGGGCGAACAATCACATACTGAGGCAAGGAGTCAAAACATGTTGCATAAACATTGGCATTCAAAATACAGGAAGCAATCTGTATTACAAAGACATTTTATCATGCACAACTTTGGTAAGATGTCAATTCTTGAATATCAATCACATTGACCAAAGCATTGGTGCATATACAGTACATTCTGTTGTTTCTGAACTTTGCACTGAAGTTCTTTGTGTATGAGTGTGAATGTTTCAGTGGTGTATAGGCCTATATATTGCTCCATTTTATCAAGGACAACTTATAGTAACATGACAATGTTTTCATGCTTCAATATCAATCATATTAACCTATTTCCCTTGGCAAGTAATGAGCAGGTTGACTCTGTTGCAAATGATGCATTTCACAGGCAACACAGCAGAACCTGAAGAGCTTCCAGAAGAAAATCTTGATCTTGATGTGAGCGTCTTAGGGGAGGAAACAGATGCTCCTGCTGACGGACCAGGCTCCTCCTTCAGCTTTCGTTTCCTAGCGAGATTCAGGCGTTTGCTATCTATAAACCTCTTGTAGCATGGAATCCTATTTAATACAATGGAGAAATGAACAGCAATGATTAGCCGTTGGATTTTGTTAGGGGGAAAAAAGGCTAAATGCTAGAGGGAGGGGTTGAACATTACACTCAATATATCATTAAATGTACGGTAGACTATTGACTGCCAATATTTGAATCTTGTAATTACCAATACACAGGCCCTAGTACTATGCCAGGTAATCATTAACGCCTCATGATCATTGTCATCATCAACTACTTCAACTTGTACTTGCAGTGCAATTACTGATTTTAAATTACATCTACAGCTTTCAGCACCTGGTCACATGCAATATCAATTATCATAATTATGAATACAACTGCCTTATCATCATTAATACTAGTAATCCTTGGCCTTTCACTATCACCACCACCCACTGCTTTATAGTTTGGCACAACATAATGGTAATCATATGTTTTAGGGAGTTTAATTGTTGCAATTATGTTATTGTCATTGTTGGTCTTTTAGATCTATTTATATCAAATATTAATAAGTTAATTTAATGAGATGCTAAATGTGTGTTTTGAGGGAGGATTCACCAATTTCGGGGTGAGAGAAACAGGATGGATTTTTAATATTAATACTCCATGGCCATGATTATGAAAATATAAATTTACATGCAGTTTAGACCTTTTTCAATCCAGTCCTGTGTGTCAAGACTTTTACAAAACAATATCACCGATCAGCTACATCAACCTAACCTGGGCTGCACATAGAACAACATGTAAAATTACATCTAGGCGACATTATAACGGCGCTATGCCATGCCAAGGTGAAATTAAGATAATTTATCTAAGTAACAGACACGCTAACGGCTAAGCTACTGCATAGCGCCCATTATAACATACACAAGCAACGTTCATAACATAGCTATTAAACGTTGTACAATTGTACTTGTAGTCATCATGGTCATTAACATTATGAGTGAGACTGCACTGCAGTGTCGACTGCTACGACTCGACTGTACGCACATAAACTAACCTGTAAATTATCCTACTACGTAGGTTGCAGTCAGTCCCCCTGAGCAGCTGAATCACTTCGTTCTGGTCTGCGATTTCACGGTCTCCCCCACTCAATTTGATCCACTCTTTGGCACACAAAATAGGTTTCGTCTATCTTAGGTTTGTCATAGCCGTGAAATTTTCAAACTTCATCGCTGTTACATGCATAATAACGCATACTAGTAATAAGTTTCGGCTGAGCAGACGACGTAGACGCGTCGACAGGCTCACAGGGGGCGGCCATTTTGACTCGTAAACAATAATTCTCGATTCGGATTGGATAACATACATCACATGATCGTTCGCGAATGAATATCGTACACGGCAAAGTGTACATTATTCAGCTCCTCAGTGACAAAAAAGTTCACTGTTTCCCCCTGAATTACCAAAATACTGCAGGAGGGTTTGTGTCGAACTTTTTCCTGTAGCCTTTTTGGTTATTTGTTTACACATAGCTGTGGAGAAATTTTAGTGCCGCAGTTGTCGGAACGAAACAAGCAAAAAAACCAGCTCACCCCATGGCCTACCGACAGCCAGCCTGGATAAAAACAAGACGGCGCTTTGAGAAATCTAAAAACTACATGCGCAGAAGCTAATAACTCTCTTAAATCAAGAAAAAGGCATGTGCAGTTGTAGTGTATATTGCGAAATCATCGCTAAAGCAATTTTATTTGCGAAATGCAAGTACTTTACAAGAAAAAGCAACTAATTAAGCAGATTGATTTGTAATCTATTTTTTCCCCATTTGTCGCACATTGTTTCAGAGTAAACATGGGCAGTGCTGTAGACGACATGCTTGTCTTGCCATTCAGGGATGTTACATGCATGGCCGCAAGTGGCCGCTTCAGTAATTACCAATTTTGTGACGCAAAACTTGTCCTTGTTTCAGGTTTGCTGCTCCCCATCATTGGTGTTTATTCAAAGGCAGTTGAGTCTGAAAAGGCACCTCAGCCAAATATGACTGAAATGAGGGAAACCGGGTTCTTTTGTCAGTGATGATGCACGATTACACAATCGTCATTGTCCAAACGTCTGAATGTACTCATTAAGATGCACATAATCAGGTGGCGGTGGTGAACATTGGATCAAAGAAAGACCTCCGTTCATGGTCCATATGTGTAGTAGGTCCATGGTTCAACTGAATCAGTGCAATTATACAGTGATTTTTTTCTCCCAAAGTATTGTGTACTGTAAAAGTGGAAATTTTCGCGTATTTCGCGCAACCAGACATTAGCGCGAAAATAAAAGCACGCAAATATTTTTGCTTGCTGTATGTTCCTGTGCGTGATGTCTTGATTCCGCGGAATTAAAAACATGCAAAACTCTTCTTACCCGGCGTAGCGTGAAAAATTAGTCGCGCGAAAATATCCACTTCTACAGTATTTGATTACATTCAATACATGGTATGTTGCATAAATCATAAACATTAACTTGAATATGGAATCTAATCAACACAGGCATATGAAAATTTCAATATAATCATCATTTGAACATAAACTTAGATTCCTCTTGATAAAAAAACAAACAAACTATATCTAAAGAATGAAATCAGTAGTCAAACTATTCATCCACCATCCACCCCACCCCATTCATACATTACACAGACTAAACTACCCAATTCCAAATACACCCCCACTCACACAGCCACACACACACACACACACACACACACCTACACACACACTACCACCACCATTTCCACCAAACATAATATACCCATGTTTGTGATAAGCAATCACACACACACACACACACACACACACACACATTTGCTTGTGTCAGAAGACCATTTTTGTCGAGCCCACCGGAGGTGAGGGGAGACTAAGGGATCGCCTGTGGCGTCTGTCCGTCCGTCGTCCGTCCGTCCATCGTCTGTCTGTAACGCTATAAAAACTTGAATAACTCTGTACTCTGGGCTTCAATTTGAATCAAACTTGGAGGGAAGAGTGGTCATACAAAGTTTTACCTTTCACGAAGTATGAAGGTCACCTCAAGGTTAAAGGTCACAGGCAGGGGTCAATGAACTTTTAGGGTCCAATGTTAAGTTTTTAGGGCATGTTTCGATTATGGGCCATAACTTTTGATCCATAAGTGTATTTGTGACCAAACTTGGATGGTAGATGTACTGTACCTTGGGGAGTTGATGGTCACTACGAGGTCAAAGGTCACAGGCAGGGGTCAATGTTCTTTTAGGGCCCAATGTTAAGTTTTTAGGGCGCGTTTCGATTATGGGTCATAACTTTTGATCCATAACTTTTGATCCATGAGTCCATTTGTGACTAAACTTGGGTGGTAGATGTCCCTTGGGGAGTTGATGGTCACCACAAGGTCAAAGGTCACAGGCAGGGGTCAATGAACTTTTAGGGCCCAATGTTAAAGTTTTTAGGGCGCGTTTCGATTATGGGTCATAACTTTTGATCCATAAGTCCGTTTGTGACTAAACTTGGGTGGTAGATGTCCCTTGGGGAGTTGATGGTCACCACAAGGTCAAAGGTCACAGGCAGGGGTCAATGAACTTTTAGGGCCCAATGTTCAGTTTTTAGGGCGCATTTGGATTATGGACCATAACTTTTAATCCGTAAGTCTATTTGTGACCAAACTTGGATGGTAGATGTACCTTGGGGAGTTGATGGTCACCACAAGGTCAAAGGTCACAGACAGGGGTCAATGAACTTTTAGGGCCCAATGTACTGTGCATTTAATTATGACTCCTAACTTTTGATCCATAGGTCCATTTGTGAACAAAATAAAAAAAAAGGTGTTGTACGTTTGTGGGCGAGACACATTACGGCACTTGCCTTGTTCTTTATCTCTTTCCTCTGCCCCAAGAAGGTTCTTGTCTTCAGATTGTCTGCCCGGCTATCCAAACATCTTAGATCTCACTAATATGATCATTTGAAGAAAAAAAATATATAAAAACTTTCTCAAGGTATTTTTATTATGTCTATAGCCAAGGCATGCTACATGTGGCATAGGCCTACATGGGCTAGGCAGATTTTCTGCAAAATCCTGAGAGGTGAAAGGTCAAAGTCTCCACACTTAAAGTGCAGAACATTTTGTGTCCCCTCCCCACCACCCCCCCCCCATTTTAGTTAGTATTACTCTGTTTTGCTTTGAATGAAAAGAGTATATGTGACCGTGCACCTCAAAACGAACATAAAGTCGCACACACTGATTTTGCGTGAGGACTGAAAATAAGTGAAATGGGTCAACCTAGCCGAACTTGACTTTTTCATATTTTCTGAAAGAGCAGGTCTTCTTTTCCATAATGATAAAATTTGGTATCATAAAACGGGCAGGAAAGTGTGTTTTTTTTAGCACTTTATCTCGAACATTTTTGGTAGAATAGTGTGATTAGGTGTGTCTTTAGAATCCCTTTTTCATTTCTGAAGAAAAACCTTGTCCACACTCTTCACTTTCCACTCTAATAACTTTTGAAAGGATAGTGCTACTGCTTTGAAAGTTGGCATTGATTATGGACAGAATGTGTTAATGAGGCATGCTTAATTTCAGTTTAATCTGACAATCCCTTCATTGTTGTTACTCTGGTGGTTTACTTCCTGTTTTTTGTCCCATTCATCCCACAGCCAGCACGGTTTTGGTAAAGATTAAGCGCTTGAATAGACACTGTACTTCAGAGCCTCTTTTCTCAGTTCACGCTTTTCCTGAGTTTGTGCTTTCTTTCCAATATTTAGATAGGTTAGGAGAGTCCATTTGATATGAGTTATACATCATTTTAAAGCTTAAAGTCTGCTCTTTCAGAATATGGTCTTAACTAAAAAATCATGTCTGGCGACTTTTTGTTTGTTTCGAGGTGCAGGGTCACATATATGCTGTGGGTTTTTTTTTCCTATCCTGTTTTTTTTTTTTTTATCCTGTTTTTTTTTTCCAGGTCTTGCAGAGCTGCGAGCCAACATCTGCAGCTTCCATGCCAGACTAGATGGGCTGACTCATCTGGACCAGGACCTGGTGGTAGTAGGACCTGGATCTAAGCAACTCATCTACCTCCTGATGAATGTCTTCAATGGAGGTAGCTGTCCAGAATAATTCACTCCTTACCGCCCATTACTCATTATTATCATTATTATTATTATTATTATTATTATTATTATTATTATTATTATTATTATTATTATTATTATTATCCTCATCATCATCATTTCTCCGGTCATCCATCATCAACACAGGAGGTCCTGCCTTTTAGATCTCCTTTTCAAATTTGTGCTAATCTTTTATCTCTTTTCATGTAGGCATTTTTAATGAGAAATTTTTGAATTTTGTGAAATAAAAACTGCAAAAACTCATGGTTGACTACTCATCCTGACATAGATTCCATATATCCTTACCTCTGTGACAGTAGATTAGGTAATGTAGGGAAAGATGTACATGAGATAGCTTTTGAGCTGCAAATGGCAGTGTAGAATTATCTTTGTCTGGTTGTCTTGACAACTGCGACACCTCTGAAAAGTCAAAGGTCACTGTACTTTTGGCCAAAAAATATAGTGTCCAGCCATGACTTGAGCTAGGAATATGCAGTACTGATGCTGTTGGATTACTTGGTTGAAACCAATGTTGACAGCCTGCTTTTGTATGTGAATGCTGTATTACATCTTAATGGTTAGTCATCATTTGTAGGAGCTTTTTAAATTTAAGTTAGACTGATTATGTAGTCATCAGAAAGATGATAAAAGTTTCTAAGGAATTGTGAAGTGATAGAATCAGGATTCATTTGTCTTGCAACTGTTATAGGACTTTAGTGTTTACAGCTGACATACACGTAGCAATTGCACTTACAGCTAACATTATACATGTAGTGATTGCACTAACGGCTGACATTATACATGTAGTGATTGCACTAAGTGATGGCGAGTTCATAGCTGTAGTTTGTTGTTTCTTTCTTTCTTTGTTTCTTGTCCCACAGATATTCTTCTGCTGTCTCCCACCTGGACCACCTACAGGCCCCAGGCTGTGTTCTGCAATCAGCGTGTTTTCATCATCCACACCAGTCTGGAACACGAGTGGAAGCTCACCCCAGATCTCCTTGAACAGGTACCCCGAAATGTGCCCCTTTTGGCTGTGAATGAAAATTGATTCAATCGTGATTCAATCGGGCCACCCATGAATGCCCACATTACCAGGTCTTTAAAGCCATCACTTGTACATGTGAATGCTAATCATTCTTTCACACAAGTGTATGCTGAGTGCTTACTGTATGTCAAGCCATATGTCTATTTATGTTTCTTTTACAACAACAACAACAAAAAGCTGTGGGTGGTTGCCATTGAATTTAAATACATCTGAGCGTGATAGTGAGTGAAACATTTTGGTGGGTGACCGGAACGAACAAACTTTGCTTCTGATGAGTGACTGATAAGAAGAAATCTCTGTGGAATAGAGGTATTAGGTTAGACAGATTCTTGTAAAAGTGGATATTTTGGCTAGGTAAGATGGATTTTGCTTGCTTTTAATTCCGCAGAATCAGGACATTAGAGGACACTTCCGGATGATTTTCAGATTTTTACATTTTAACAACTGTAAATTAGTTATACTGAAAACTGAGTTTCAGAATCTATGATAATTGGGATGAAGAATGAGAATATTTTCGAAATTTATAACAAATTGCAATGAACAAGGATGATGATATGGCAGGATCACCATTAGAATGCATGAGTTGGGGCACAAGGAGGCAGAACAAAAGAAGAAGGCATGCATAGATTATATACAGGTGAACTCGCAAGCAAGCGGTATTGTAATGGAATGACACTACTACATTTTTGAAATATGTGAGCCTGCTATGTCATGATCCTTATTCAGTGTAATTTGTTTAAGGTTTTTCAAAGTATTGTTTCTCTGCTCAAGAACCACAACAAATTCCACAAATCCATGCGTGGAGCTGTTGATTTATGTACTACATGATGTGAAATTATGAAAATCGTGTGGAATGTCCCTTTAATTACTGGAACATATGGCATGCAGAAATATTTATGTGCCTTTTTTTTCGCAGAAGCATCTGGTTGCGCAAAATGCATGAAAATTTCCACACCGCAAAAATTTCCACTTGTACAGTATTCTCTACGGGTGAAACCCACTCGGGAATAAGCATACCTCATTCCAGTCATCCATGTAAATACCAAGAAGAGATGGGGTTCCAATTGACTGTAATTATTCAAAGGGCTGCCAATTTTCTTTTGATGCACAAAAGAATTCCACACGTGCATTTGTGCCTAAAGAATTCCACAGGTGCATTTGTGCCTGTGATGTTTGGGGTTTGATGCCAGCAGCTTTCTGAGCAATCTGAAGATTCATTTTACATGCTAACATAATGCCGGCTATATTTTGCTTGTACGAAACTTCACTTGATGATAAAGCATGTGAAACAAAAGTAAATCCCATCCAGAAATTATGCAAAAGTGTAAATCTGAGCTGTATGTCGTGAAAGTATTTGAAACTGTTCCCTCAATGGAAAGCTGATCTTATCATCTTACTGATCACTTCTGACAAATGGAACTAATATGGTAAAATCTTCAAGTATATTTCTCTATTAATTCATATGTTATTTTAGTGAAAAGTCAAGTAATTTTTATATAATATTGACTGGCCTCGAGGGAGATACCAGAAAATATTCTTTAGTGCGGGCAATATTCATCTGGTATCTCCCTCGAGGCCAGTCAATATCATAATTAATGCCTATCCCCTAGGTAGATTAGGAAAATATGTGAATACAGCTATACACTATTATATAGATCAAGCCACATTTGACTACCTGTAGATCATCACCAACATGTCGAATAATTGAAAAATTGTTCATCAATGTACATCATTCAACTCCAACTTCAAAGATACAAAGTAGTTGTAACAGGCGAACTTCAAACATGTGAACACTTTTACACTTTATTTTTGCTTCTGTTTCAATTTGGAGAGTTGCAATAACTGATGGTCACTTTGCAGTTATTGAGCACAAATGGAATAGTCATTGTTTGACGCGTAGTGCTGCTGGTATAGGTAATAATCATTTTTATTTCATCAGTTATTTGCACAATTTTTATTCACACATCCCTTTGTACCTGTATGTACCGCTCATGTTTTCTAAGAAGGGATGATGAAAAGTAACTACCTTCATAAAGACATATCTTCCATTGAGAGTGATGAGTCATGCTGCAATGCCACATGAATCAATCGTCTTCCTATCTGTGAGGCAGCTCCAGTTTAGCACATACTTCAAATATTTCTGAGTGGGGCATTAAACATGGGATCAAAGGAAATAGACTGTTGTTGCTCCTTCTCTTAAACCTCTGTGGTTATACTCATCTCTCTCCTGTTATGTTTATTCACCCTTCTATCCGTCACAGACTATCCTGCAGAACGATGTGAAGCCAAATCGATTGCTCGTTCTCTGCAACCCTGACAACCCAAGTAAGTTATATGCCCCTCCGATGAATACACAGCAACAATATGAACCACAAATCATTCCGTTACCCCATTGTAACAGTTGTTACAAATGTGAGCCTATGGGGGGAAATGGAACAGCAATATTTTTGCCATCAATCCACCTTTCTCTTTTTGTATACCTTCATCCTACAGGGTGCCAGACATATCTTATTTCTTGGTTTTCCCTCTCTTCCTCTGTCTCATATATCACTTGCACAATTATTTCAGAAAAGATTATTCAGCAGATTTTCATGTTACCAGGCCCTTATTTGCTGTGTTGACACACTGATTACAGAGGACAGGTCCCACAGAATAACACTTCAATACCTTAACCCGTTGAAGACGAGTCCCGAGTACACTCAGGCAGGTGTCTATGGGAAATGCATGTTGTAGCAGTATCAGTCCGTCCTCAACGGTTTAAGTACAGTTTTTATTTCCTTCCTTAAGATTACCCAAATTTGTCATGACAGTTAAAGAAGTTGTATAAAGTTTTCAAGAGGTAGCTAGTGGTATTATGTTTAATATACAGACTGACACCATTCCATCACTGATTTCTGGATTGTGTGTCTTTCATGTTTCAGCTGGAACTGCATACAACGAAGATGAACTCATCGCTCTCAGGTATAGTAACTTCCATGCATTTTAGTCATCAATCCTCGTCATGAATTTTAGTTCATCATCTTCTCTGACTTTTCTATGCAGCTGTGTCTGGATGCATGCTGATACCAGGGGCGGATCCAGGAATTCCGTAAAGGGAGTTGGGGGGGGGGGGGGGGCGTGGCTAATGTTTCTGGTGCCACTTCCGGGTTTCATTTCAATTTTTTCTTTTTATTTCTTTTGTTTTGAACGAAAAATAAAGGGGGGGGGGGGCGTGCGCCGGTTGCGCGTTGGGGGGGGACGTGACTAATATTTCTGGTGCCACTTCCGGGTTTCATTTCAATTTTTTCCTTTTTATTTCTTTTGTTTTTAACGAAAAATAAAGGGGGGGGCGTGTGCCGGTTGCGCCCTCCTCTGGATCCGCCACTGGATACAGTACAATTTTTGACTAGATGTCAAAGAGCATGCAGTTCTAAGGGGTATCAAAAGTTTATTCGATGAAAATCGGTTTTGAAATGGCTGAGATATCCAAAAACAAAGTGAAACAAAGAGATACTAATAAAGTTGGGGCATGTCGCCTTTTATTATTAGCACTTTTTTGGATATCTCAGCCATTTGAAAACCAATTTTCAACAAATAAACTTTGAATCCTTCTTAGAATTACATGCTCTTGCATATTTCAAAAGAGGCTTTTCATTATCTCACTTAGGAATGTTCAAAACATGAATCCCTACCTCAACCAGTACTGTACAGTCCCTTTAACACTAGAAGGGTTGGTGAAGGGAGGGCGTTTTCATAATACCTTGCTGATTCTTGCCAATGTGTGCAACTACTGAACCTTTTCATAACTGTATCTTTCATGACTTGTTTGCCTGATGCACATTTTTATACATTGTACTATCTGTATGAATGTCAGACATTGGACAGGGTCATAGGATTATAATAACTTATCACTTACCATCAAGATGTGCATGAAAGAAATTTGCCTGCATGGATCTGTTTCCCCCAGAGGCAATGCAATGCATATTTTCTAAATCAATTCCTTATCCAATAGTTATTATGCTGTAATTGGGTAATTTTGCCATAGTGCTAGTTTCAGTTTATTTAAAAAAAAAAGAAGATATATAACATATGTTGTGCCAAAAAAAAAAAAAGACATAAACATAGGAAATAACTGAAATTGTACAAAATAACAAATGTTGCAAAATGTGTAGATATGTTGTTTTACATTTATGAGGTAATGGATAAGTGAATGAAAACATCAAGTAGAGATGCAGAGTGTTCTTTAACCCTTTTGAACAACAGGTGCATTGCCAAATTCAGTATCAAACCCCTATTTTTCAGCAAGCAACTTAATTTAGCATAATATTCTAATGTGTCATGACAGTTCATCTTATCAAAATGCATGACATTTTGGGTTATTCCTGATGATGTCAGTTGAAAGGCAGAAGGTCACAACTCCAAAGTCTTTGTAAAGTACTATGACCCTTCCTATTTTCATTGGATGAAAGACAAGTAACAGAATATTTTAGCAATTAAGTGGAATGCTAATTTTCTTTCCTTTTTTCTGTTATACTTCTTGGTCTCCAAAACTACACTTGGCTGCACCCTTTTCTCTTTGTTTGCTCGCAGTGCGATGTTCCGCAAGCATAACGTCACTGTCATCAGCGACGAGATCTACGGTCGACTCAGCTTCGACGGAAGACATCACAGCCTCATCAAGGTAAAATGATGTTGTAGATGTGACAACTGCTACAAACTCTGCAAGAACTAATGGTCTGATTTAGAATACAATTTTTACCCTGGATATATTTCTGATCCCAATAATGTGGCCTTGAGCAACTTAGTTTTGCGTGCAGTTACAATGATTGGAGTAGTGTTGAGTGTCTTTGTCTTTTTGTGTTATTCAAAAAGAAAACTTTGCCTCCACCGACACCAGCTGCTTTCTGAAAGGGCACTAATTGTGATGTGTTCAACCTTGAACCGTGACTTTCATTCATGCAAGGTTGATTGTACATATTTGTGTGTGTAGGTGGGTTTTCTGTCTTCATTTGTGTGAATTAATCTGAAAATCGAAGGTGTTTGGCTTTCTAACTTGATATTATCTCTTTTGCAAGGTGTCACAGATACAAATTCTGTACAAAAAAAGAAGAAAAAAAAGATAAGAGTTAATTGTTTCATGTTGTGAAGACTTTTGCATACCTGTTCAAACTGACAGTACTACCCGGAGGGATCTATTCTTACCAGTGGCATCTCAAAGTGGGCAAGTGCTGGTGGATGGCGGGTAAGTGAATCTCTGGTGATTGGTTCAACTGTAGTTTACCCCCTTTAGTAGCCCCATGTGTAATTTCTGAGAAGCGACATGAAACCAATGGGCCTATTGTTTACAACATGGAACACAGCGGGATCAAGAGAAATCCTTTGGGTGTTTCTGTGGGACCTATAGATATTCTATTTCTATGGGACTAACAGAAATCCTGTAGGTGTTTCTATTGAACCAATAAAAATGCTATGCAGGACTGTAGAAATATAATAGTCTGTAATGAAGTGACAAGGAATGTACCTCTAAAAAAAAAAATAAGGTTAGAATGAATGCATTGAGATACAAGCAGCTCACTTTGTACATTCTTTGTCAATTGTTTGTCATTTGTTTGTCATTCTTTGTCATTAGAAAAAGAATGAAAAGAGTTTGAATTGAATTCAATTGATATGTGTGAAAAAAAAAATCAGATGATTTTCAGCTGGTCCAAATCAATGAGTACTTGTACTGTATTTAATTGACAGGGGTTCATCTAAGCTGTGGCATTCTATTAGCACCTGTAAATGTGTTAATGGTGATGTCACAATCACATTATTTTGAGTGGAATTTCTCTCTTGCTTTGTATGAAAGTGACCAGGATCAGGAGAGCTCTGTACACTCATCCGAGATTTGTTATGTAACTTGATCCCCCTCCCCCCATGTTTTTGTTACTCCTGTCCCTCCCCCCTAAGCTTGGCTACAGCATCTACCCTCGTCGTCTGGAGGCCCTATTCAAAGCTGTGTGCAGCGGAGCCAGCAACACTTACTCCTGTGCCCCTGGACCTGTCCAGCATGCATCCATCAGTGTGAGGAAAAAGACGTCTCTTTGTCCCTAGGAGTGATATAGATGACATAATATAGAAATGTGGTTTCCACTTGATTTGCTTGTGTTTGTATGGTCTCCCATGGTTTTTAAGTAGTTTCATGTGACATCAATTCCTGAACTGGCTAATAGTAGACCAGCCAAACCTAAAAAAAGGCTCTAGATAAGGATTCGACGGCATTTTTTGTTAATGCTCCGTTCTCATACTGAAAGTCTTGCAAAAATACTAAGGAATATCGTACGGCCGGATGTCAAGCGTACTTTTGCCGAAAAATGTCATTTTTAGCCCAAAATTCAGAAGCATGTCAAAAATCACGATTTTGATTTTTTGCTTGCATTCAATTCATATTTGAAAGATCATGAGTTTCAATTCTCCCTTTTAATGAAATTGCAATTTAAATGTGTTTCCTTATCATTTTAAAAGGTCATTTTGTACAGCAATATATGGGGCTCTCAAATGTTTAGGTGTTGTTTTCTCGAAATAATATTCACAGATTAATTAACGTTCTGTAAAGTTTGTTTTTCCAAGCTAATTAGATGATCTTCCAAAAGTAATTTAATGTTTTATAAAACTAAAAATGCTTCTTTAATTGAATGTGTCAATATCATTTCTAGTTTTCTTGAAGAAATTTTTACTTTTAATAAAAACTCTGAACATGTTGGAACTCAGAAAATGCATTTTTGAGCATTTTCCAGTAGCCCCGCGCGGCTTGTGTGCGCGCAAATACTTAATACGTGTGCGTACGTCGATTAGCTACAGGTAAAATCTCTCGCGCGAGAGTTTAGAGCTGCATGTTTCGGTCGTTGAGTTGGAAACGTGGTGACTGAAGAAGGGACAATTTCCTTCAAATGTAAGTATAAATTAGGAAATAAATACATAGTTCTTTATTGCACTGTATAAGGGAACTTTTTTTAAATCTGTTTTGATCTACCAGTTAGATATACACCTTTGATCTGAGACTTGGTAAATATCAAGGTTTAAGCGCTAGTAGAATCTAACGTTAGGCCGATGTCTTATGACTGTATCGCACCGATCCCGTGGGCATGCCTACCAACCCCCGGGCCGCCGCCCGACCGTGCCGGCGGTGCTTGTTAGTGGAGTGGAACACCGATTACTAGTTATTCCGTAAGGCACGTCTTGACACGGTGCGAAAAGAGGCCTACATATATCGGTCTACGTTTAGATTTAGGTGTCTTGTTCGTTCGATCTAGGTTTCTAATCTATGGCCTCATCACATGCAGTTAGACTGAATCCTCGTCTAACGTTAGGTCTAATCTATCTAACGGTTACACTCTCTAACTGTCGACATTTTCTATCGTTAGGGGTTACTGTTCAGTGTTAATAGATGTACATGTAGGCCTACGGCTACGCCTGTTACTAGTATGCCAAACCCAAAACAATTATTCAATCGGGCTAGGCCCTAATCACAATAGCACTAGAACTAGCAGTTGTATAGACAGTACAGGCCCACTACTACTAACGTTAGATGTATTTGTAGGGCTAGAGCCAGGTCCAGGGCAAGGGACTGTAGTCTATACAGAAGGTGTAACTAGTTACATGTATATGTAGACTAGACTTAACTGCGAACGTTTAGAGTCTAATCAAATACTAGACCTGTATAAAATCTAGCGGGTCTGAAGTATAAATAGCTGGCGTCTAGAATTAGGATCTGACCTTAGTCAAGATCTGGGCCTCTGATTCTACCTAATGTTAGAGGTGTCTAGTATCCTACTAGATATCTAGGCAGTTTTGTTATAAAGACCCAGCTAACAAGGCCTAGCTAGACCTAAGTTTAGACATCTAGTGGTTCTAAAATGTATGCATGCTATTTTATATATCTAACGTTAGGCTAACTTTTGATCTAAGTAAAAGTTCACGTTAGATCTAACAATTCTATCTTGATCTAACATTAGAATATCCTAACATTAGCTCTAACATTAGCACTAATACTAGTCTCTAGAGCAGAGGTTTAAGGTTGACTCCACTCTTTATGGTACTGTAGACCTACATGGGTTTTAGAAAAAGAGTCTAGGATTTAGGCCTAGGTGTTTTATTTATAAAAGCTAGTCTACAACAAATAAGTGATCTTGCCATTTGAATATGCCCGAAAGAGAGAGAAAGAGAAAGTGTTCAGTCCTGACTGCCAACCTCTCCTAATCTGTGAATCATTTACATGTACTCTTCTAGTTTATAAATAGCCCGACCAGACGCTGTAAGTACGCTGTCGCGACGTACCTACGTACAGCAACTGGGCTGTGTGGGCTGTGTATAATAGTTTACAAGTAGATCTAGTCAAAAAGGAACTATTTAGAAATGTCTTTAATACTCATAAGTACCAACTTCTCATGTTAATGTCTCATAGAATAAAGGTTCATTTGAAAAAATGTAAATATTACATTTTTAATGGATCGTTTATACTGACGCACTGAAACCTGAATATCTTTCTTCTTCTTTTTTAAATTTTCAGAAAGCTGAAAAAAAGATCACATCTCAATAAAAGAGATATATCTATAGTTATAATTGATTTGCATAGGGTATAAAGAAAATTATGTCAATGCCAAGATGCCTTTTCAAAACAATCAAATTTCAGATTAATTTTTTTTTTGTTCACTGTTAGCTTATAATGCTCTGCTTTAAAGATGAAAAAAAAAATTATTTGAGTCATGTTGATTTCTGTTTTCAGCTAGATGTACCAACAAGTGGACAGACTGAGTCTTGTCTTCAAACTTCGCCAGAGAGAGACATATCCTGACTTGCCAAAATCTAAGCTCTTTCTACCTGCAACAAAGTGCAGAACAACCAGAAGGTAAGAAATGGTAAATGTGTGAAATATCTTTTAAATACTAAGTTACTAAGTGTTTGATTATCAAATGTATCAGTTAAGTGCCCAGTTGAAAATAATGCCAAATCTAAATACATTGAGTATTAAATATTCCTATTCCATTTGAATAAATTGAAAGAAGCATGTTTTCACTTTGACAGTTGCATTACAATACAATGTACAAGTACTTTGCAAACAAAGAGAGGAGAAGAATTTTATATCTCCATTTATATACAAAGGGGAGCAAATCTATGATCAAATGTGTATTCTTGTTTTCTTGTAAATTCATTGCATGTTCTATTGCAGAGGATCATGAAAGAACAGTATTCTATCCACTGAAGAGGAGATGATATAAAAATCAAACATAAATATAATCAAGTAAGATATTATATGTAATGGAATATTTCTCAACCATGTCAATTGGAAATGGCGGTGGCACAAGTGTTTAATGTGTGCACAGATGAAAATACGTCTGTAGTCTCAAATCAATTTACTTTCCATTATTATTATGTTGCGTTAAGTATGACGTAAGGGTAATATATGCTGTGATCTATTGTTCTTTATTTTTATCAAGGTGTCAGCAATAAATGGACATGCTGAGTTTGAGATCACATCTACTAGAGTGAGGGGGAGATAGAAAGATGTCTTGACTGCGATGTAAATGCCCTTTCCAGCTCACAAGTAAGTGTCAATGATTTGAAATTAGGAATATTGTCTCATGAATTCAAACCGATTTATGTAAGGAAATCATATCCTAATCCACATACAAATGAGAGCATGATACAATCAAATATTTGTGTACAGGAATTACAGGTGTCAAGATGACTTCCATCCTATATATTTCATTTTCAGTAAGATATGGCTTTAGAGCATCAAAGATGATAATAACAATGACATGATTAATGTATTACATGTAATACAAATGTTGACAGTGACCTGAAGATCCAAAATCTCATACAAAGGGATTCATGAGATCATGATGATTAATTCTCTTTCATGATGAATGTGTTTGTTTTTGGTTGCAGTGTAAGTCCATGTATCCTGTTTCACTCATAAAAATGATAATTTATTTAAGTTTTCATTAATTATATTTTCGACCAGAATTAGCACAAAGTGGACAAAATGGACCCTGCAAACCACAGCCAACTACGGACAAGAGAGAAAAAGAAAGAGACAGATGTCCTGACTACCAACTTCTGATCTGTGCATTCTGTACTCTATTTCGAAAAAAAATACGGGAGGTAAGCAATAATGCATGTAAAATGTAAACCCCAAATAGGTTGGAATATTTTGTCAACCCTTTGACATCTTTACCAAATTTTTGACTGTCGATCGTTCATTGGGCAGAAAATTAATGCATGTTTTGCTAAATGAATGCAGTACTGCATATGCATGTAGTCAATCACTCCAACAACCAAGATTCACATGAATTAACGCTGATTATTTATTTATTTTTTTGCCTCTGTAAAAAGGGGGTTGCAGGAGTCTTTATGTTGTTGCAGTCATCCATTCCCACCGTGGCACATCTGTCCTATTCTCATCTTGCAATAACTTAACATGTACTCAGCAGATCATCTTCAATTTTGGTTTTATACAGAAGAGATAAATACCTAGGCCTTTTAGCATTTTAGTTTCTGTTGTGACTTTGCTGCTGATTGTAAATTACATGGAAACCCTGATTTCTATTGACTGTAGAGCATTGCTACCATAGTATTGTATGTACCTTTGGATGGCAAAGTTACCATAACCTCTAATCAATTTGACTTTCATTAGTTATGAGGGTATTGATGTGAAAGGTCACGGGGTTACTATATGCACGAAAGTGTTGAATGTATCCAGTTGCAGTATCAGGCAAGCACTACCTTGAAATTCTTCTGAATGGAATAAAAAGCTTAATGGAAAGAATTGGATATTTGGATCATGAAAATTTCCTACATTTTATATTTCGTTTTGTACTCACGGTTAAATTGCTACAATTAGGATCTACTGTATACAATATACCTGGTACTTTACCGTTTTAAGGACACACTACATATGGAGGAAATCAAGTAACCGTATATCTTTAGCGTATATGTCACTGTGTCTTCACCAAAGATTAAAATGCCCATGTCACTTTCCTCATCAAGTTAAGACAGATACACCATTCTTTTTTTTTTTTTCTCTCTCTCTCTCTCTCTCTCTCTCTCCAGAAACAACCCTGCCAGGCTATCCGGTCGGCATCCAGATTCCGTATGAAGGATGTCATTAGAACCTGAACTTACATGTGGAATGCATCCATCTAAAGTTCTCAAATGTAATCACATTATAGAAGTTGAATACAGCTGTACATATTAAAGATTTGTGTATATATTAGGAATTTCTACTAATCCAGATTAAATGCTTCTTTTCTAATCTTTTGTGTTCTTTTTTGTCCCCGCCGAACGAGTTCGAGCAGGGGACTATGAAACGGGCTCCGTACGTGTGTGTGTCCGTGTGTCCGTCCGTCTGTCCGTCCGTCCGTCCGTGTGTCCGTGTGTCCGTGTGTCCGTGTGTGCGTCCGTGTGTGATCAAAATCTTCAATTTGCTACTTCTCTGTCATTTATGAGCCAATTTTGATTCTGTTTGCTTTATATGATAGCACTACATGGGAGCTTTGAAACTTCTACACAGAATTTCAGTCGTGACCTTTGACCTTGACCTTTGACCTATATTGTACATTTTGCTACAAAATGCTACTCCTTCGCCATTTCTAACCCGATTTCGATTCCGTTTGCTTTATGTGATGGCACTAGGTGAGGGCTTCAAAACTTCTACACAGAATTTTGACCTTTGACTTCTTTGACCTTTGACCTTGATTTTTTGACCTATATTGTACATTTTGCTACAAAATGCTACTCCTTCGCCATTTCTAACCCGATTTCGATTCCGTTTGCTTTATGTGATGGCACTAGGTGAGGGCTTCAAAACTTCTACACAGAATTTTGACCTTTGACTTCTTTGACCTTTGACCTTGATTTTTGACCTATATTGTACATTTTGCTACGAAATGCTACTCCTTCGCCATTTTTAACCCGATTTCGATTCCGTTTGCTTTATATGATGGCACTAGTTGAGGGCTTCAAAACTTCTACACAGAATTTTGACCTTTGACTTCTTTGACCTTTGACCTTGATTTTTGACCTATATTGTGCATTTTGCTACAGAATGCTACTCCTTCGCCATTTCTAACCCGATTTCGATTCCGTTTGCTTTATGTGATAGCACTAGGTGAGGGCTTCAAAACTTCTACACAGAATTTTGACCTTTGTCTTCTTTGACCTTTGACCTTGATTTTTGACCTATATTGTACATTGGCTACAAAATGCTACTCCTTCGCCATTTCTAACCCAATTTCGATTCCATTTGCTTTATGTGATGGCACTAGGTGAGGGCTTCAAAACTTCTACACAGAATTTTGACCTTTGACTTCTTTGACCTTTGACCTTGATTTTTTACCTATATTGCACATTTTGTTACAAAATGCTACTTCCGGCGGGGACATATGTTACGCACCGCGTAATTTCTACTTTTCCTTGTTTTTTCTTTAGTGATGAAGTAAAACAAGGCCTGATATCAAAATGTGCACAACACTACTTGGCAAACAGAATTTACAATATGATTTGATATAGATCTCCTTCCAATTTTGATTGCAGCATTATAGGGATGAGGGATGGTCTACTTTTGGTTGAGATGGGGGCTGAGATGGAGATTTTGTGAAATAATGAGAACCCTGTTATGAAATATCAAAGAGTAAACAATACCAAGAGGAATTCCAAATTTATTTGCTAAAAATTGGTTTTGAAAAGGCTGAGATGTACAAAAACAAAGAGGTCCTAATAAAAGGTGGCACCCACTTTTAATTATTATCATTCTGTGTCACTTATTTAAAAATTTCTCGGCCGTTTCAAAACCAACAACTTTAATCAAACAAACTTCAAATTACTCTACGAATTTGATGTTCTTTCATGTTTTATAAGTTGTTTTTAATTTGCTTGCAAAAAGTTAAAGTCTGAATCTCCATCTCAACCAAAACTATACCATGCCTTCGAGACTAACAGTTACAAGCCGCATACTAGTAGTTCATGAAAATTGATCTGTTATATCCTTTGGAGCCCAAAACACCAACATTTTAATCCTGTCAGATTGGAATGTCTTTTGTTTTTGTTTTTATGGGGGGGGGGGGTCAACAAAAGGGAAGTGATCTTTGCCTTTCTTCATCAGATGGAGGAAAATATAAGACATGTTGGTCAGAAAAAAAAGAAAAAAACTGCACGTTGAAGTGCTTAAAAAGAGAAAACTTCACAAAGGAACAGTTGGTGAATCTGAAGGGAAATAGCACAGAGCATGTTTTTTTCTAGTTTAAGATATAAAAGACATAAGTAATAGGTTTCAATCCAAACACCAAGTACAAGAAGTAGTGAAAAGAATATGATCTGGTCAAGATGTATGTTTAGCCATTTTTTTTCACAAGTGCCATACTGTATACGCTATAATTTTCGCGTACATAAATTTTCGCGAATTGCCGATGTCACACATTTTCGCGAGTGGTTAAATTCGCGATTGGGGGACCAGAGAAAATGTGAAGTGGCAAAGAAAGTGTGAATTTTCAACTTACTAGCATATAAGAATGATACTAGTTATACACTGCATGAAAAAGACTTGCCAAACTCTGCGAACTAGTAAGTTAGAATTCAACATTTTTGAAGTGGTTAAGTCCATCGCGCTAGATTTCTGACGAGTGGTCCCCTTGCGATAATGGATTGGCTCTCTACAGTATTCGTAAGTAGACGTGGACGTGCGTAAACAAGCTTAGCCAGTATGGTCTGTTCGGTAAGCCGTGACATGGTATTCTAGTACTGAAATGTTCGTATCATCAAGGCAAGGGATTCATTTTGGAAGGTAATATTTTCGCGTGTTGTTAATTTCGCGAATAGCTCCCGACTCGCGAAATTCGCGAAAATAAAACCCCCGCGAAATATATAGCGTATACAGTAATTGTCATGATGTTGGTAATACTGTAATATATGTTAGCTATTCACGGCCCCAGCAATGTATTCTGGTACAATCGGTGTACTTGGAATAAGGGAAAGTATTAGAAGGAAGCATTACCCACGTGTGTTGGAGAGGTGATTTCTTTTTTTCTTCACTGAGAGACGAATACTCGGTACAGATATCTTATCACACTGGTCTGCAGAACACAAAAATAATATCAGACTAAAAGTAGAATTTAAAAAATGTGGCAGTCATCATTCTAATTCAGTTGTACAGTGACGAAAGTTCAATGCAACAGCATACAGTCATAATTAGCTAAGATATGTAACCACAAACTGTGAAAAGATAGAGATATTGAAATATTGCCTAAAGAAAAAAAAATTGTTTTTCCAGCTGGTGTAACGTTTGTGATGGTGGACACATAGTATATGTCACATTAAAAAAGAAATGAGTTTATTAATGCAGTTAACGTAGTCAGCGCAATTTGTATTGTTGATTTTCAAAGTTTTTGGATGTATGTCATAGAGACTTGTTCATGGTAAACTTTTCACTGAGGACTCACTCTTTTTTAATGCTTTTAATCATTTTAGAAGATTGCTTTCAGATGGAATTTTTGTTTTTGTTTATAGATATCCACAAATCGATACTGAGGTTCTTTACCTTCCAAAACGAAATACTGTTCAAGACAAATAATTATTTATATTTTGCAGGATTCAAGCATGCTCTTACTGTGTATAGTATTTTTATCAGCATTTTGGTGACCAGCAACATAGATGTCAAGATCTGCTATTCTAGTAAATGTACGCTAATGGCAAATCATCATTTTAAAAAAGAGAAATTGCCTCGTTTACTGTTTACTGTATTTCATTGTGTGTTGATATAGTCCGTGAACGCTGTTTGAGACGGTGGTTGCGGGCGTGTGCACATTGTGTAGTACGTTTTTTTGGTTGACTGGGAATTTAGAGTGTTGGTGATAACTAAAATGATTTTTTTTTTTCACAAAGATGTGATAATACAGCAAAAAAAAAAAAATCGAATTGCAAACAAACAATTTGTTGTACTTACATGTCTGCTCTAAGGACATAGAACTTGGCCAAGGATAAATATAATCTGCACTATAGAATCAATGATTTAACCGACTTAATGATGGGAAGGGGAAATGAGGCTGTTTGCATTGTACGCATTTCAATTCTACTTCCTTTTTACTTCTTGTTTTCTTTTTTGAGGGTGATATTTGCCTTACTTTTTCACACAAATATCTGGGATACATAATATTCTGATGTCGCCGAATAAGTGTGCGTTCCAAACAACGTTCATGTAAACAATCAACCATCATAAAAGAAACATTTAGTAAGTCTTCTGCGGGAGGATAGATCAAAATAAAATGCAAACACCTCGCCTTAGAACATTATAAAAGTAAAAGTGATTTCGTGCCTATCCCTTGCAGGGCTGCGTTTCAGGGCCTGAGAATGCAAACTTTAGCATTGTATTGATAACCTTGAATTCCCAAGCATTCTCGGGGGAAGGGGTGAGTATGCAGGATGGGAGATTTGGTATCGTAATTTCTCCCAGTAAAACGTGATTTGTTATCACGGTTTCCATGACAACGATTTCCAAACACAGTAAACAATTTGTATATAACTCTTAGGTTTCATTGTTCAACATAGATTAGTTAGATGGATACATTTTTCACACACACACACACACACAAACAACATGTTTTAACACTTGCACGTTTTAAAATCATGAATATTTGAAATTTTCAGGGAGTGACCTAATAATGATCAGTTGCCATGGTAACAACACTACTGACCACCCCTCTTTGTATTTTTTTTTTTTTTTTTTTGGGGGGGGGGGGGGCAAATAAGCGCATTTCAGTCATATCAAGGTGCCACAAAGGGTTTTTGCAGTCAGCTATCCAACCTGTCCATTGACTTCGCCGATTATGTAAGATAAATACCTACACTCACTATAGCATGTACAATATATATGGGCCTACGCTATACACTCGATTTTTCATTCAAAATGCGCGTCCAGTAAAAATACATCGTCCCATTTAGGAAAACATAAAACGAGTTATCTTTCGCCTTATCTTATAATTTCTTTACTGCATAAGATATCAGGACATATATTATATTTCGAGAAAATAAAAACTTTTGAATAGATTGATTTAGGTAGCTTAAAAAAACTTTGAAATATTGGTAGATTTTACAAAGTACAATTTTGAGTAAATCACGGTTTTATGTTTCACTGCGCCATATATGTGCGTGTAATATTCTACATTCAAATGTATATTAGTCAGGTTTTAAACTTGAAATGGAAGATAACACATTTCTAGTTTGAAAGTTACTTATCAACCATTACTTATTTCGATAAAAAAATAAAAATCGTGATTTTTGACATTCTTTCAAATTTTGGGCTAAAAAAGGCATTTTTCGGCAAAAACGCGCTTGACATCCGGCCGTACGCTAAACTTCAGTATTTTTGCAAGACTTTCAGCAGGGAAACTTAGCATTAACAAATTTTGCCGTCCAAAGTAAAAAAAATCGTCTTGGCTGGCCTACTACTAAGTCTGTCATTATGATGATATTTTAATCGGTATAGGATATTGCATTCTTCTTTTTTCTTAAGAAAACCAAAATCAATGGTACATTGTACTTCTTGCCACTTTGTAGGCACATTTTATGAAAGAAATTTGTTCCAGTTTTTTTTTTGCAGTTCATTCAGTTCAATACACCGACTGATTTAATCATTGTGTGTATGTGGAATATCTCTTGTCTAGGATGAATTCAATTTGTTATATATTTCTTGAATAGAGTAAGTGCTTTGTTATTTAATAAATGTATTCTTTTCTTCCTCATCCACAGCTCTTCAAGTTTGAAGATGAGGAGGAGCAGTATGTGCACATCGCGAGGAAAATCCTTCACGCCGTGGCGTCCTACTGTTACAGGTGAGTTGAGAATCCCAGCAAGCCTTGCGAGAGTTTCCCAGCATTCCCTGTAGGGCTGATACTCAAGTCTTTTCATCTTTGCATTGCCTCTAATAACAGATTCCCTGGATTTCATTCCCATATTGTTTGACATGTACATACATCTCTGTTATTGAAGTTACCTCTGCCAAGAAGGTTATGTTTTGGCCAGCATTTCTTTGTTTGTTTGTCTTTTAGTAATAGTACTTTGAAAAGTTCAGTTCAGTTCAGTTCATTTCAGCAACTTTTTCATCATGGAGAAATCAAACGAAAATGCAATAATCTTAAAGAGCAAAATACATACTGTAAATACATAAAACATGAACAAAATATACAGTGATGAATCCAAAGACTTACCTGAAAATATATGTAGATATCTAGATATGTAGATATGATGATGGTTGTTTTTTTCTGAGTAAATAATGTAAAAGGACAAATCACTGATTTATTATAACATTGTCTAAAATAGCTGTATTATCTTTTGTAATAAAATGAAAATAAAACTTGTCTAGGGTGCTGTCACAAAGAGCAAAGTTTCTTGATAAGATGACTTGACAGAAAAAAAATATATATATATTTTGGTGAAATATTCAGGATACAATTGTTGTGGTATAAAGAAAAGGTAATTACTTTTTGGTGTTGATAAGGATCATGATCTGATTCCAGGATTTCTTAAAATGATTCGTGCACAGTTCTTTGGCATTAGTGACCTATGACCTTGTTGAAGGTTTGCGCTCTCGCAGCAAAACACACTTTATTACTAACAGAAAGCAATATTACATAGAGAAGTGTTTTGAAGCATCATTTTATGTGTGTGAGATTTTAGTGAAAGTGAAACATTCTCCATGTGTGATTGTGGGGGAGTAAGTGTAATTATCTCTTTCATTGATTAATTATGTTCTAAGATTAATGTCTGACCTGTGTAAATAAATGCTTGAGTCCTTTTCTCACATCACAAATAGCAACAAACTTTACATATCCATGTATCTCTAGATCTTTGTAACACTGCTTTATTCAATAGTTTGTCATGTATGTTAAGTTGCTTAAGTACATTCTAGGACCATGACACTATCTACGGAACTAATTTGTTAATATATCTTTCAGAATTGAGAATGAAAAAACTGAGTTATCCATTCGTTGTTTGTGTGTGTTTCCTGATTGATTGTTTTTCCTTTCCTTCCTTCCTTCCCTCCTTTCCTTCCTTTCTTCTTTCCTTCCTTCCCTCTTTCCTTCCCTCCTTTCCTTCCTTCCCTCCTTCTTTCCTTCCTTCCTTCCCTCCTTTCCTTCCTTCCTTCCTTCTTTCCTTCCTTCTTTCCCTCCTTCCTTCCCTCCTTCCTTCCCTCCTTTCTTCCTTCCCTTCCTTCCCTTCCTTCCCTCTTTCCTTCCCTCTTTCCTTCCTTCCCTCCTTCTTTCCTTCCTTCCCTCCTTCCCTCCTTCCTTCCCTCCCGTCCTTCCCTCCTTCCTTCCCTCCTTCCCTCCTTCCTTCCCTCCTTCCCTCCTTCCTTCCTTCCTTCCCTCTTTTCTTTCTTTCTTTCTTTCTTCCTTCTTTCCTTCCTTCCCTCCTTCCTTCCTTCTTTCCTTTCTTCTTTTCATCCTTCCCTCCTTCCTTCCTTCCTTCCTTCCCTCCTTTCTTTCTTTCTCTCTTTCTTTCTTCCTTCCTTTCTTCCTTCCTTCCTTCCCTCCTTCCTTCCCTCCTTCCTTCCTTTCTTCTTTCCTTCCTTCCCTCCTTCCTTTCTTCTTTCCTTCCTTCCCTCCTTCCTCCCTTTCTTCATTCCTTTCTTCCCTCCTTCCTCCCTTTCTTCATTCCTTTCTTCTTTCCTTCCTTCTTTCCCTCCCTCCCTCCTTCCTTGCTTCCTTCCTTCCCTCCTTCCTTCCCTCCCTCCTTCCTTCCCTCCTTCCTTCCCTCCTTCCTTCCTTTCTTCCTTCCTTCCCTCCTTCCTTCCTTTCTTCCTTCTTTCCATCCTTTCTTCCTTCTTTCCTTCCTTCTTTCCCTCCTTCCCTCCTTCCTTGCTTCCTTCCTTCCCTCCTTCCTTCCCTCCCTCCTTCCCTCCTTCCTTCCCTCCTTCTTTCCTTGCTTCCTTCCTTCCCTCCTTCCTTCCCTCCCTCCTTCCTTCCCTCCTTCCTTCCTTCCTTCCCTCCTTCCTTCCTTTCTTCCTTCTTTCCTTCCTTTCTTCCTTCTTTCCTTCCTTCCTTCCCTCCCTTCCTTCCTTCCTTCCTTCATTCCTTTCTTCCATCCTTCTTTCCTTCCTTCCCTCCACCCCTCCTTCCTCCCTTCCTTCCTTTCTTTCTTTCCACAGAGAGTTGACAGCTGTAGGTTTGAAGGCAGTGAAACCGACAGGTGGGTTCTACATCTTCCCAGACTTTGAGATCCTCCGTCCAGCCCTGGCCAAGCGGGGGATCAACACTGGAGATGCCATGTGCAAGGCCATTCTAGCCGAGAGATCTGTCGCTGTAAGTAATCCCAAATGTGATAGGGCAATGTGCAGTTCTATACCACATTCAAATTGATTTTTACAGATGGAGTGAAATCTGGTCAAAAATTTGAAACAGTTTCATCGAGATCAAAGAAGGTTATACATGTATCATTTTTCATGCTTCCATGCCATGTATTTTGTTTTAAAATCATATTAATAACACAAAAACATACAAGTTATGCTCAGTCTAGGGGAAGGTACATTCCAATGTCTTCCAATCACATCAGTACTTTAGCAGTGATTGACTGATGATGTCATGAGCAGAATCTTGGTTTGAATGAGGGTTTTTTGTTGTTGGAGTATTCAAGTAATCTGAGGAAAAGTTGTAGAGAAGCTACTTTAATGTCATGAGCAGAATCTTGGTTTGAATGAGTTTTTTTTTTTTGTTGTTGTTGGAATATTCAAGTAATCTGAAGAAAAGTTGTAGAGAAGCTACTTTAATGTCATGTATTTAGATATTCATGTGGCCAGATGCATGGTGTTAAGGGTTTCATAGATTACAACAAGTCAACATGCATTTGCATTGCAGAGATCCTTTAAAGAAGCCTATTGTGCTATTCCATTTGGAAGCAAGAACAGAAATTGGTGAAACAAGTATGGTGTGTTTGTTAACCTTCCCATTTTTGACAAAATATACTCTCTTTGTTGACACATGAATGGCAGTGAAGTTGTATGGAACCTCAACTGAAGGTGTTGAGGTTTTGTGAATTGTGCTCTGTGCTTTAAATTCAAAATTGTAGAGCTCAAGTCCTGCCACTCACTCATATCCACGATTATCATCTCAAAAAATCTGATGAATAGGTATGCAAGTATGCATGCTCTCAGATTTACAATGTAGCTTTAAAAGGCATTGTTTACCATTTACAGATGTAGCAAAAACCTAGCTCAAGTGCTTCAAAATAGTTCTGAAATGTGAGTTAGGAATAGAAACAACCAATGTAAAACTGTTAATCAGTATAATCAATGTTAAGTATTGTTTGGAATATACCAAATGTGAACAATAGTTCTCATAAAATTGTTTCTAGAATAAACAGTCTGTACAGTTATGGTTTAGTGAAAAAAATAGTGATATCTCCTTATATTTGAGGCTTTATTGCAAAATTTTTATATGACATGATGTTTTGGGATACAACTGACCTACACATATATGCATCAAATGTGATAGCTCGAAAATCTCTTAAAAAACTGCTCCCAATGGTAAACTGTACCTTTAATTACCTCCCAGAGAGTGGTTACCTACTGGTAGCTGGCATGCTTCCAAGTGGGTTGAATGACTGCACTGAAGGTGCTGGTATGATTCCATTGACTGATGTAATAGTAGTATCTTGTGGTGGAGAGCCAATATATATTTAAAAAAGAAGGAACAATCACAAAAACTGGTCGTTGTTCATTTGCAGGAACACTCTTAGTTCAAATATTTCTCAAATTTGTGTTTTATCCACTTTGAAGTCTTCTGTGACAGTTGAGCTTGGGGTGTTGTGAAGGCACACAATTATCCTAAATCTAATTCAATGACATAAGCCATGAAGTCGTATTCCCGTTCTCTCACTGTCCTCTCTTGCCATCGTCACTTCCAGCTGATGGCCGGAGGACCGGACTTCCTGCGGCCGGGGTCAGAGTTCACCGTCCGCCTCTGCTACGTGAACTTTGACGGGACAGACGCCATGGAGGCGGTCAAGCTCCAGGGTGACGAACCAATCACGGACGAGATTCTTGGACTCTACTGCAGGCCTGTTGTAGAAGGCATTCAGGTTGGATTAGGCTTCAATCGTAGTTTGCATATTTCCAATTCTGATGCAAAATAGAAAAAAAAAATGAAAAATGATAATTATACAATAGTGCATGAGAATGTGAATTCACAGTACCAGTACTTCAGAACGTGAAAGAAGAAAGTGAATGTCAGGTAAACTGATTACAACTACAAACAGCTATTTTTGATGGGAGGGGAATCAACATATACTAGTAGCTTTTCCTGGGTACTGTATACGCCAAATATTTTGCAAGGTTTTTTATTTTCGTGAATTTCGCAAATCAGGTGCGAATCGCGAAATTAAAGACACGCGAAAATATTGACTCGGATCCCGATGTGAATGTGACGGCATGTACACTAAATTCTCCGTTCAGTACAGGACTCCATTATGGCGAATTTAACCACTCGTGAAATCGTCGGGAATTCCCGATTCGCAAAAATTTAGACTTGTGAAATATATGGCGTATACAGTAAGGCCAAACATTAGCGGTTGAAGATAGCCAGCGACTTCAATGTAAACAAACAGGTTAAAAAGATGTGAAGGACAAAAGACGATGCATGACTTAAGATGTGGTTTTGATTGTCACAACCAGGGTAATGATTTGTTGTAAAGGGATTTGAGCTTTGCACGATGATGAAAAGTATCATACAAAACAACTATTGTTAATATCATCATTATTATCATCATGGAGACAAATTCAGTGATATTTCCTGCAGTAGTACTTGTGTGTTAAGATGGACTAGGTATACATATTTGTGCATGTTTATTCCATTGAGGATAAAGCTGATTTTGTAATAACACACATTTCCCATAGACACCTGCTCATGTACACTGTAAAGGTTGAAATTTTCTTGTGAGTTTTAATCACGCTCAGTCAGGTGCGATGAGTTTGGCATGTTTTTAATTATGTGAGGTCATAGAGATGGAATATTACTACATATCACAAGCAAAAATATTTGCGTGCATTTATTTCTGTGCATCTTTCATGTCGCCCATAAAGTGCACAAAAATGTCCACTTTTACAGTACTCAGGACTAGTCTCAGATAGGTTAATGGTTTCTTCTTCTCTGGTCCATGCAGGCTCTTGTGTCTTGGGTGCAGGACCAGCTTCAGCCCAGTGACTAGCTTTAGCCCAGTGACTAGCTTCAGCCCAATGACTAGCTTCAGCCGAGTGACTAGCTTCAGCCCAATGACTAGCTTCAGCCTAGTGACTAGCTTCAGCCCAGTGACTGGCTTCAGCCCAGTGACTAGCTTCAGCCCAATGACTAGCTTCAGCCCAGTGACTGGCTTCAGTCCAATGACCAGCTTCAGCCCAGTGACTAGCTTCAGTCCAATGACCAGCTTCAGCCCAGTGACTAGCTTCAGCCCAGTGACTAGCTTCAGCCCAGTGACTAGCTTCAGCCCAATGACTAGCTTCAGCCCAGTGACTGGCTTCAGTCCAATGACTAGCTTCAGTCCAATGACCAGCTTCAGCCCAGTGACTAGCTTCAGCCCAGTGACTGGCTTCAGCCCAGTGACTAGCTTCAGCCCAATGACTAGCTTCAGCCCAATGACTAGCTTCAGCCCAATGACTGGCTTCAGCCCAGTGACTGGCTTCAGCCCAGTGACTAGCTTCAGCCCAAAGACTGGCTTCAGCCAAGTGACTAGCTTCAGCCCAATGACTAGCTTCAGCCCAATGACTAGCTTCAGTCCAGTGACTAGCTTCAGCCCCGTGACTAGCAGTCTGGACTGGATTCTTCCCTTGTTGTGACCTCATTGATGACTAAAATCTATCATCCAATTCGTAGAGGAGATCACTTCCTTAACCCTTTGGGGACTAATGTCTACTAGAAGACACCAGATGACTTGTGCTTATCAGAGAAGAGCTGTGGAAGCTGATTTCTCTTTCTATTTCTAGCAGAAATGATATCATTTTGAATATTAAAATGGTCTATATAGATACTAGTTGGTGATTAGTCTCTGGGCAGTGATGTCACATTAAATAATATAATTCCAGATCTTGAGTGATTGCAGATGGGGCTGGAATGAAGTTATGTGTATTTATGTAAGCCATATAATATATATGATATAACAAATACTATATAATGTATTGTTGTAATATTACATGTGACGGTTCCTTGGGAGCTATATTTCTACCCGGAGACAAAATTTAACTTCCACATTGATGTCATGTGTTAAGCACACCTCTAGAAAGATGATATCTGTATAAAGGAGCTACATTTGGCAATGATTACTGAACCTAAATAGTGACTCCATCTTGCCTTTACAGTCATAAAAACAATAAAGCCTACCAGGCTCTGAGAAATCAAAGTGAGTTGCCATAGTTTTTCAAAATTTGCATGTATGTGTGACCCTGATGAAATCAGCTCGTCTGCAAGGATATATTAGAGGGAAATGTCATTCCCAATAACTATTATGTAGCAAATACATTCTTGTATGTTATGAGTTGGGGCCAAATGTTCTTGTGTATAGAAAAACTTTTAGATGTGGTGCTTTTATTTTTCTAGAATTGTGTCTTCCATGAAGATGAAGAGAAAAAAACATCACATAGAGTATTATAAATGTCTTCTTCAGCACAACTTTAGAAAGAATTATGTAATCTTGCATAATGGAAGGGAGAAAGAGGAATTTGGGCATTCATACATACTATATAAAGAAAATGCTTAGAGATAAATGATTTTTAAAAATAAATATAGAAATAAAAAAAGTGATGTTATATGGTGTAGTTCAGTTGCCTTCAACAAATCAAACCAAGAAAGTATCATATAAGTGACCTCCACAGGTTTCCTTTAATTAGGTATCCCTACATGAATCTTATGCTCTCCTATAACTATCATCGAGTCGTTGGCATTGCAATATCATTTCATGTCTCTTGTTATTTGTCAAAAATGCCAAAACTTATAGAATAACGTCCAATGAATGATTACTAGTCTGCCAATAGTGATAAACTGATGGTCATCAGATTGTTTTGCCAGTGCCTGCTTAAGGGCCATTGCCTGATATTACAACTGTAGTATAGTTGTGTCAGGATTATGTACGCAGGCAGTAAACTTCTCATCAGTAAACTTTGTGGAAGTCGACATTGAAGTCAACAACTCACCAATAGCAGTGATGATGATGGTTTACACTGTTGACCAGGAGAGCATTTGTGGTCGGTGATTCAATTAGTACGTGTTCAAAGTAGGCCTTTAAGAAACACAGTACAAATGTACTTATACTAATACGGGCAGGCCCACGAATACTTGTACTTACTGACTCAGGGCTCTCTTTATTTCAGCAAGTGTCTGTCATAAAGAAAATCATATGAAGTGCACAAATGAGCAAAGACCATTTGTGACCCTGCACCTCAAAACAAACAAAAAGTCGCTAGATATGAATTTTTAGTTAAGACCATATTCTGAAAGAGCAGACTTTAAGCTTTGAAATGATGTATAACTCAAATCAAATGGACTCTCCTAACCTATCTAAATATTGGAAAGAAAGCATAAACTCAGGAAAAGTGTGAACTGAGAAAAGAGGCTCTGAAGTACAGTGTCTATTCAAGCACTTAATCTTTACCAAACCGTGCTGGCTGTGTGATGAATGGGACAAAAAACATCAAGTAAACCACCAGAGTAACAACAATGAAGGGATTATCAGATTAAACTGAAATTAAGCATGCCTCATTAACACATTCTGTCTATAATTAATGCCAACTTTCAAAGCAGTAGCACTATCCTTTCAAAAGTTATTAGAGTTGAAAGTAAAGAGTGTGGACAAGGTTTTTCAGAAATGAAAAAGGGACTCTAAAGACACACCTAATCACACTATTCTACCAAAAATGTTCGAGATAAACTGCTTAAAAAAACACACTTTCCTGCCCGTTTTATGATACCAAATTTTAGCATGATGTAAAAGATGACCCGCTCTTTCAGAAAATATGAATAAGTCAAGTTCGGCTAGGTTGACCCATTTCACTTATTTTCAATCCTCACGCAAAATCAGTGTGTGCGACTTTATGTTCGTTTTGAGGTGCAGGGTTACATATAGTTTATGAGGTCAGGAGTGAATTTGAAGTGAAGGAGTGAAGGAACATTTCAGGTTCCCAAAACATCATGTATATCTCTTTGTTTGGTTTGTCGGTTTGCCGGTCTTGACAACTTCATTGTAGCAGAAGTACACTCAATGTGCATTGAATGTGAAAGTTATTTTAGTATTGTGAAGAATTCTTATCTCTATTCAAGATGATTGCCAGCAAGTTTTGAGAAAGCCATCATTCAATGACGGTGCTTATGTAGAGTACAAGATATAGAAGTATGTTTTTGAGAAATTGTCATATCATTATTTTCACTGTATAACATTGTGTAATATTAATACATGTACTGATATATGCATATATTGATTGCTTACAGCTGCAGGTAAATTCTGGTTATGTGGGCATTATATTACTACATGATTAGATATTGATTTTCTAGTACACACATATATATATATTTACCTATATACATTGTACTCATATATTGGTGAAATATATGTTCATATGTTTGAGGAATATTTGTGTAATTGTGGAACACACTTTGAGTATTTGTTTTAGTATTGTCAAGAATAATTAGAGGTTCAGTAAATTCTTATCTCTACTCAAGATGATTGCCAGCAAGGTTTGATAAAGCCATCATTCAATGACGGTGCTTATGTAGAGTACAAGATATAGAAGTATGTTTTTGAGAAATTGTTATTATATCATTATTTTCAATGTATAACAAAGTATATTATTAATACATGTACACGTACTGATATGCATATTGAACTCTGACAGCTGCAGGTAAATTCTGGTCGATTGGGTATTATATTACTACATGATTGGATATTGATTTTCTAATATGCATATATATATATATATATATATATATATATATATATATATATATATATATATATATATAAACACACACACACACAGTATATATCTACCTACGCTCATATATTGGTGAAATGTATGTTCTTATGTTTGAGGAACATTTGTGTAAATGTATAAACATACTTTGAGTATTCTACACTTGTCCGTCAGTTATTTCAATAGTACAAGTTCTGTATTCTATACGCAATAATGCCAAAAATGCATAGATTATATTCTATCAGTAGTTTTACAGTACTGTGTTGGATAAATCCGTGTTTAGTAAAAGCATTTCACAGCATAAACACAATTTAAAGACCTTTCTAGCCTTTTATTCTTCAGTAATTCCCAGACTTTGATTTGTACCCCAGGTTGCATGATGTTGTCAGTACAGCAGAGTGTACTGAAATTAATTACTGCCATACATTACATTCATTTAATAAATGTTGTGAGACAGGTTGGTATGGTGTAGATGTAAACAGTGTGTGACAATCTTGTGGACTCTGATACTCGAATGAATGAACATGCACACCAGAAGTTGTAGTCAATGCACTGCATTTAACTGTACACAATTTCTATCAAAAGTTGACAACAAACAAACAAACCTAGGTGTGGGATGTACTGTCCTGAACCACAAACCATGCAAGTCAGGAGGACATTACTCTGCCAGAATAGTGTTGCAAGTACTGCTGGGTTACAACTATAGGGGGCTCCCGTTTACAGCAAACGAGGAAATTTCATTACAACGAAGTAAAAATTCAGGTCCCCATATCATATTCACTAATGTCTATGGTGCAAAATTCCCCGGCCTTTGGTTATTATGGAATTTTGATGTAATGAGAGAAAACTACCCTTCCGGAGGACTTAATTCATAATGGGAGTCACCTGTATATAATGTTGTGTTACATCCATCTTCTGGCATCTTCCCTGTGTGACGAACTCACACAAACACAATCAAAATAACGAAAGGTAAATCAGATCTTCAAGGTCATATTCCATCAGGACCAGCATGTGGCCTGAGGGGCCATTCTACATCCCCCCCCCCCTCCAAAAAAAAAGACATATAGATAAATACATTTAAGAAAACTCAAATCATGTCAATGACCTCATAAACACTTCTAAGATGGAAGTATAGCATCCTCTAACTTCTTGTTTCAATGCATGACTTTTGTCCCATCTGAAGTCCATGACTAAAATTGTCTCTGAAATTCATGTACAATACTAAGCTCGTTTCATGTCAAGGTAGTGATTGACATATCTTGAAGAGTTTTATTGCAAAGTGAACTAAGCGCCATTTTTAAACTTTTCCAAAGTAAGTCCATCATTAATCAGATAGAGCAAAATTAAACCTTTCTGGTTATACCTCACTTATGACATAACAAGGAATATTGTAGAAGTCATGGTAAAAAATATCCTGCATTTTCTAATTATTTTCTTTGTTGTTTAGCAGCTTTAATCACAAATATTTCAACCTAACAAGAATGGAACTAGCTCGTTTTGTGCTGAAACTCTTCATGTACACACTGGAAAAAAAATGAGTTGTTGGAGCTAGAAAGAACTTAAATTGTACACGAAAAGGAAAGAGGTAAATAGCATGATGGAAAGAAAAGAAATCATATCAACATACTATGCGCATGGTTTTTTCGTTATTGCGGATGTAGGGAGCAAAGGAGGGTTTCTTGGAATCCCCTTGGGGGCTTCTCATCAATCATCTCAGTAGTCGTCTGTGATCAACATTCCCCCATGCTTCGAAATTTGTGAGTAAGGTACAATTTCGATATCCTAATTTCATATTGTCCAGTAAACATGGATTAACCAGGTCTAAGGTCTAGGCATGGCATATTTTTTCATCACGGAGTAGTAAAAAAAAAAATACTGAGGAATATGAAATGGAAGGAGATTATGCGCTTATAATATAGTTTGCTATCCTAGCTCTGATGCGGAGAGAACTGCATAACGCCACCTCCATTGGCTTTAGCTTCAGAATTTTTTTCCTTTTTATTTTTTAATGCAACCAAAACACAAACAAACAAAACAAACAATATAAACAATGCACGAATGACCGGCCTATAGCAATAAAAAGGGTTTAGTTAAAACAAGTCACCTTAAACTATCTGCCATAATGAAATAACAAAACGACGATGGATGTCTATGAAATATATAAAAGTAGAGGATCAACCATTACAAAAACATAGACCACTTCCTCAAATGACATTGCAATTTACCTTTCTTTTGTGCTATAACATATTCACTTTTCAGTTTATACTTTACTAAAGACATGAATGCTTCAAAATTCAGAGTTGAACCTTGAAATCTACTGCTATGATATAAAACTTCAGACAAAGAAATAAAACATTTATGCATGTACAAAATTCTATGTCATTATCTACACCAAACATCATATCAAATAGCGAAAAGGTTTATACCTTTTTGTTTTTTTCCGCTGTAAAATCAAATAATTTTGGCCATAAAGGCAGTGTTTTAGGACATTGTTCAAGTAAATCAAAAGCACTTTCCCGTTCTTGACTACAAAACATACAATCTAGGTGTTCTATATTTTTAATCTTAAATAAGAATGCATTTAAACCGATAATATCATGAAAAACCTTAAAATAAAAAGAGCGGAGTTGCGTTTCAATAGTACTACAGAAGTTAACTCTACTCGTAGATTCTACTTCACAAGTAGACGTTACCATAGAGTAAACTACGCCCATTCTGTTTCTTAGGATGGTAAATGCAGGGTTTCATTGCAAAATGAGTTAACTCCACTCTAAGACTTCCAAATTTGAGATATTTGCGATTCTACCAGGTAAAAAAAACAAAGAATACAAGAAATTCATGGGATATTTTCAATTAGAACTTTAAGAATAATCCTTATGCAGCAAATTAATGAAGTGTCATTGGAAAGGTTTTATTTTGCTCTAGCTATCTGGTGATGGACTTACTTTAAAATGTCTCAAAATGGCGCTTAAACCGTTGTGCGATCAAACTCTTCAAATTTTCTGTGCCTCGAGCCACGTGACATTATTACCTTTTTTTTTCCAGCCGTGTTCTTGCTGAGAGTCGAACATGGAAAGGGGATACCAATTTATCACTTTTACAAACCATTGGTTGTTATCTCCCCCCCCCCCCCTCTCTCTCTCTCTCTCTCTCTCTCTCCCTCTCTCTCTTTCCTTCCTTTTCTTCGCTCTCCCATCTCTCCTGATATACGTGGGAAAACGAAAAAGATTGTGGGTTGAGGGGAACTTTTCGGCTCGGCGTTTATAGGAGAATATAATGACCTGCCCCTTCACAGGATCAAATGAGGCGTATCTATTCCCCATTGAGGTTTATGATTTATTTCAGTTGGGGTCCGTGAAAGTGGAGGGATTACATTATGTACAAATGCTAGCTGCTGTAATGAATCGGAAATCCTGATAAGCGCCGGAAAATTCGGTGACAATAATAACGTAAAAAGACGAAACTTCTAAAAAGAAATGAGGGGAGAACAACGCAGCGGGTTATTTGGTGGGAGAGTGACGCATAATATACATAAAATGTTCTACGGTTGGGGAGACACATACTGATTGCGCGTGACATATGACTTGTAAACGAAAGCGACTGTCCTGAACGGATCATGGATGTAAACCGTTATTACATTGTGTAGCAATAGCTAACTGTTATGATTGTGTGTGGGGTGGCCTCATTCGTGTATTTGCATAGATTATCTGGATACAACAAATAAGAAATGAAAGTTTTCTGTTTTATTGTATTGTTTTTATGCCCATATTCTGTCTTATGTATTATCTACTCGCTCATAGTCAAGTTCTTTTTTTATCAGCTACTTCAGGCTATTGAGACTCGGCATAATCCTCTTTACTGATGTACCTGAATCATGAAATTACTCTAAGGTCGGTATTTAGTACATCGACGTACAGTGTGACATCACATTCTACTGATTTAACGAGAAGGAACATATCTCTGTGTGGCAAGTTACGATGAACATAATTTTGCAGCAAATAAGAATAAAAATTTAAATGCTCATTACTTTTTTTTATTTGGTAAATAATGACATGCTTGTCCTCCTCTTCCTCCTCGTCTTCCTCCTCCTCCTCTTCCTTCTCCTCCTCTTCCTCCTCTTATCTCCTCCTCGTTCTTCCTGCTGGGAGAACACAGCGTCCCACAGTGTGTTCACAATGTTTTCACATAGTCGACTATGTGAAAACGCCCGAATTTAACGGTGTGAAGATGATTTTTCACAGAGTGTTCACATAGTCAAGTACGTTGTAATGTTCTATAACTGTGAATTGATGATTCACAATGATTGTGTTCACAATGTTAAAACGCTCGAATCTAACAATATGGACTTCATACTGTGCTCATAATGCGTTCACATTGTGTTTCACTTTGTGTTTCACACTGTGGGACACCGTGTTCCTTCTAGTGTTCCCCTTCTCCCAGTCCTTCTTATTCTTCACCGTTTCCGTCAAAGTTTTCCTCTGTAAATGGCGTCGCTGTAATGGGTCTTAAAATGTCTTGCCCTTCCGTATAGAATATAAATTATGCATTGTGTGTATGTAATGATAATGTGTGAGTTCTTGTGTTTATGCATGTGTCCATGTGTTAAGTGCATATAATGTCTCTGTGTTGACATACTACATATATATATATATATATATATATATATATATATATATATATATATATATTTATATATATATATATATATATATATATCCGTTGGGTATATATCCGTCGGGAATATATGGTTTGTTGAGGGTCGAAAGAGTCTGCCTGAAGATCGCGACAGCGTGAAACCGCCGGTAGCAGACAAAGCACCAAAACACATGTACGCCTATATATATATATATATATATATATATATATATATATATATATATATATATACATTGTTGGTGCATAATTGTATCTGTATAAAATGGGATATTAACGCATTTATAGAGATGAACGGGAAAAATAGGAGAAGCTATCATCCCCTTTTCTCCTGCTTGTTGCTTCGTTGATTAGTCATGGTTACATACACAAGATGTGGAAATCCCCTTATACAAAATGTATTATCAGGGGTTGGTCTCTCGCCCTTCTGCCTGCGGCCCAGACATACCCAATATAACAAAGACTGGCGACAGGAATATCGACAACTTAACAATGTTTGCGGATCCCTCGCTGTGAAAGACGTTGCGACCGAGAACAACAAAATCATATTTCCATTTCATTCGGTAGCTGCTTCATTTCCTGCAACACAAAACAGGGTTCCGTTTAAACGACTTTGAGTTCATTATTTACCTATGTACGCTTAATCACTTTCTTGGAAAACAAAAACAAATACAGAAACCGTTCATGTGCAGACACGACACCATGTCGTGTTGAAATCCGGGGGTTTGGTGCAAGGAGTATATCAGTGCTTTAAACGACATAGGAAAAAATACCAACAAACAGATCCAGTCGAGACTGATTTAATGTTTACCCGTGCAAATATTTTGCGGTAATGTAAATCAGATAAACCCACACAAATCGCCTACTCCGTACTGATGATAACATCGCTGTATGAAGCAAACGCATAAAAATAGAAACTGTATATTACAGCTCGACAAGAACCTGCAACTTTCAAGACATCGATATGTAGACACCATTTTACACCAATTATATCATTCCCTTACTGGACGATGTCCTAAATATGGACCAACACTGTCATGACGTCATTTTGATAGCCATTTCGATGTCTCAATCTTTGCCCATTCCATATCACACTATAGAGCCCCCCCCCTTTTTTTTAATTGTTGACAGAAACGCAAAACACAAGAAATATCAACAAGCTTTCAGCTCGCGTATGAAACATCAAAGCTTTCATATCCCATACGCGAGTAAACCAACCATGCAGGTTTGCTTCAAACCTGGCATCCTTTTGATGATGAGTTCGTGTCATAAACTTCGCTACAGATGTGGTGGTTTTATTTTACAAGTTATACATGTATGAATAAATAAATGAATTAATATATATATATATTGTTATGTTTTAACCGAACTGAATGAGGCAGCGGATCATGACCAAATGCGTCCTGACTCTGCATGCTGATGGATTCTGTAATCACAACGTATTCAAAGTGAAAACAACAGTATTATCAACAGAGGAGCGTTAATGTAATAAAGGATTTTTTTTTTCAGTGAAGCAGACCTCGTGATCAAACTCTCAATCGACTTTCCACTCGACGTAAGCTAACGATTATGGGCGGGTAATCCTTCTGGTCACCCGTTCAGCCTTTAACAAAAATGCTAATTATTGCACGCTAAGTCAACACACTTTTCTTCTCGTACATGTAAACATGCTCAGCGTGGGGCTGAAGAGTGGAACCAGAATGAGCCCAACTATAGGGTCTCAAAGAAACTGGCCTTGTTATATTAACTCTAATGCATTATAATCATAACGACATTTAGGAAAACAACATTTATAATCACCAGTCTGCTCGATAACACTGACAGGTGCTCTTAGTATTTTGATCAAAGATAGAGTAATCTTTTCTTGTGTATCAACAAATAATACTGTATCAAAAAGAAAAGAAATCATAATTATGGTCTCTTGAAGAGTATTATGGTCAAACATAATATAGTAACTAATTTAATTTGTAATGCATTGTCTTTGTATGTGGCATACCCTATATGGAAGCCGAAAGCAAAAAGGTCATTCAGGTGATTTAGAAACTCATCGACTACTATTTTATTATGTACGTGCTAAGCTTGCCGCCTTTCAAAATGTAATTGGCATTTAATTATGTGACACGTCCCGTTGTGGATGACATAGATGTCTCTATTATCCTGCATGGTCTCTCTAAAAGGGCTGTGTTTTGTCGGGTAATTTTCTTCACCAGTGCTGAAAGAATACACGCTTTCAGTCTAGCAATCGATAAAACTTTCCCAACAACAAAAGAGATATTTAACTTCGCATAGCACCATTGTGTATTCATCCACAGAGCAAATATTCTCAGCTTGACAGAGAGAGAGAGAGAGGGAGATAGAAAAAGACAGAGAGAAAGAAACATATAATGAGAGAGAGAGAGAGAGGGGGGGGGGAGAAAGAAAAAAAAAACAAGAGGGGAAATATTGTCGAGACCTACTTTTCTCGTCATTCTTTGTCCCCGCCGATCACAGAACAATAGAGGCATTTTACTGCGCGTTTCGTCTTGTTGAGTTAGGTACACAGTGGCGCTCTGAGAGACAGACACGTTTGTCTACCCTTCGAAGGACACTCTGGGCCTACCGTGGAGTATATATCTCCCCCCCCCCCTCTCTCTCTCTCCATCTATCTGTCTCTATCTATATCTATCTATCTGTCTATTTATACAAAATTACATCATCATTACAAATACATATGCAAGTAACACCAACAACATGTAAGGTCATTACTGTGTTCACATTATGTTACAATAAAGCACACATTATCATTGTTCTATGTCTCTCGCACAAAAGCATAAATACATATATGTATGCATATATATATATATATATATATATATATATATGTGTGTGTGTGTGTGTGTGTGTGTGTGTGTGTGTGTGTGTGTGTGTGTGTGTGTGTGTGTGTGTAATAAACTTCATTAATTATTCACTAGTATATTATGTGCGCTTGTGTAATGCATATACGTGTTTTACCAGAGTTTTGACAAGGCTCCAAGGCTGAGCACTGTTCAAAAAAAGAAATGACTGCAGCAAAAAAGACGATCAGCTGCTGATACCATAGGGCGTCCCACACCACAGAACACTATACAGAGTTTTGTGCCCCACACTGGAGTGGCGCCCCAGCTGATAGTCTTGTTGCAGTCGTTTCTTTATGAAATGCCAAGTCACGAAGCCTTGTCCAGAGACACGTGCACATTGTACTAAACAAAGACAGCAATACACCTTTATCACACATATTGCCTCCTTCGTGTTGAAAAAGACGAGTCTTAGAATTAATGACAGAAATAAACAATAGGAAGAAACGCGGAAAGGAAAATCTTTTTCTAGTGACCTCAGTTCTTCTAAATAATAAGAGCATAGTGTATGGGCCACGTCATGATTATTGTATGGGTGTAGAAGCCCTGCAAAACAATATAAGCAGAGCTGTAAAATCCCCTCATTCTGCATGTATTGCAAAGTCTTTGTTCCTTCACAGTCGTGCCATTATTATGTGTGGTTTTATTTTGTTCTTTACAGACGTGAATACCCAATTCACCTCAACCAAAACCCACTCACGGAGCATTACCTGAATCACAGCAACTATAAATCGCTGTGTGCGTGTGTGTTTGTGTGTGTGTGTCTGTGTCCGTGTGTGTCCGTCTGTTTGCTTGTGTGTGGTTCTTTTCGGACAGTGTACTGTTTTATAATGTAATATTAATTTACTGCAGTTTTGCGAATATCTCACAATGATATTATCACTAATTGTTATAAGTGTTACTGTTACACACTTCACAACTAATTCTTTTGGAGAAGGAAAATGCCCTCTCTTATTTCCCCGTCCCTGTATTGAGCTAGCTCTTGTTCTTGTCGTTCATTAATGCATATTTGGACAAAATTCGGTATATTTCTCCTCCATGATGTTCCAATTCTTGTGTGATAGATTATATTACCTCTAAACTAATTTTTACCTCTCAGCCTTTTGCCATTTATTGGAGGATATGGCAGTTACTCGAAATGGTTGCAAACATCCTCACCTGGGCCCCGTTTTATCAAAAGAATAACAATCGATTATAAATTTTCTTACTTCACTGGCTGCCATAATAGAAATCAACTATGTAATCAATTATAACTCTTCATAAAACAGGGCCCTGGTTCATCCACTGATTATCCAATACATTTCACCCCCCCCCCCCCTCCTCAATTAAAAAAATGTTACACTTGCGAACAGTATAGGGCTAAGATCTATTTTGTCTTCAAAAGCGTTCTTTTTTTATCATTTCTTATACTCTCCATAATCATGGTTCATACACTATACTTTATAGAATAATGTCTGAAGAAACTGTAGAGATGAATAAACATTGTAAATTGATAAACTGATCGATAAATACATAACTATAAAATTATGAGCCAATAAAGCGGGGTTTTGACAAGGGAACAAAAACACAAACACACATCGATAGATAGCATTGTGAAGCATTGGATGACATATATTATTGCGGTCATACCTCTCAAAATTTGGTGCCAATATCAAATCGAACATACACAAATTCATCAGAAACTATTTTGCATAGTATTCACTACAAATCGAATCGAGGTTCACAGCGTAATTCAACCAGGAAGCAAATGAAACTTATAGATTCATAAGTACTACAGCAGCACTACTCTTTTGGTGTATACTCGAGTTTGAATGTAGATCATGAAAGAATTAAACGTGATTCTCATAACCCGCGCCTTTAAAAGAAGCCTTCAAGAATTCATATTGCCTAGAAAGTTAGTTTTTTTTTTCTCCAGTTGGCACATCACACCTTGAAGTAAGGAAAGTGCGACAGAATTCGATTACATCACAGCAAGCATTTGCACGAGTCATTAGCAAAAACTGCAGTTCTCAGACGTATTGGAAATTGACTTCAAAAAGGAATCATAGAGTTCAGGGATTGTTATATAGTTTAAGATTCGTTTTCACAGACTCTGCAAGCACATTGATTTTGATGGGCCCTAAATGGCAGAAGAAACAACAAAAACGCCCCAAAATTATCGTACAGGTGTAGCAATATCACTCAGCTATCTGTATCTATAACCACAATGGAACCCCTTACACAATTTATCATTGTATCGATGAAAAGATTTTTATTTCATTGTTAGTTCTTTTCTTCTCTATCATTCTGACAGAAATGGACTGTCACCCTCATTTCCTAAATAAGAATATAGAACGCTTTGTTCTTCAAAATCCTGAAAAAAAATAATGTAATGATCCTTCTTGAAGAGGGTGCATGATAAAGAAAGCAGAAAAGCCCCAGTTGGCACAAAATAACCGGGCTCACTAGTATCGAGCTCCGCATTCGTAGCACTGACTGTAAAAGAACCATGAAGGCCCCTGCGATGGTATCATACATCAGTGTATCAATACATTTTTTCGTAATGTCGCATCATCTGTTCTATATTATAACACTTCCAAGTAAATGCCACGGGAATATTACTCTGATACTCTTGTTCTATAAACGCGAGCTTTTAAATCACTGCGTCGATCGCCATTATAATTGTGAGCTTCTCGGAAGTATAAAGGAAGCTGGTCAAGAAGTTGGAATATGAAATATGATATCATTGTCTTTTACGAATGGTTCTTGGTAGATTACGTGTGGCTCCCGATCTCTTTGCTTTTGTTGTCCCATGCATCAGAATTATGTTCAAATTTCGTTTGCCATGTTGTTCAATATAAAGAGATTTCTCTGGTTACTTTTTTTCATAAGAATATTTATCATAAGTGAAACAATTTTTAGTAACATTCATTTGATCTTATCCTGATCGAGACAATCTCGTTATCAATCATACAATCACTGAAGACATTTATAGCCAAGCTACTCATTAGAAGAATGAATCAACAATATTTTCAACATTACTGCTGGCTACAGTAAATTGAATACTCATGAAGCGAACAGTGCTCAGCAAAATCTCTCACCTATAAGCATGTCCGGATCAGGGCGTAACAAAATGAAGGCATGCTACAGCTACAGCTACAGCTACACTGTGTGTAACTTCCAAGATAGGGATGCGGTAAGAACAGTTCGGTTTCTCTTCTAGAACAAATTTGCGGAACCACTCTGATCAAATTGTGTCTCAATTAAACATTCAACATTACGCAAAATTTTTGATATTACAACTGACGAGAAATGCGCACTTTCACGCAGTTGGTGACAAAAATAACAAAATACTCTTTGTCTGTAAGTCCTGAAATTTCAAAGTCTATAATTGTCCATGCAAATCCATATTGGTATGACCATAATTTGCCTTCCTCATATATTTATAACATTCTAGTGTTTGCAGTTTGCACAATACGTGGACTAATTTTAAACTACCTTTGATGATTCAAGTCGTTGTGTCGTGATCAAGGTCACAGAACTCGTACATCGCTCTATCAGAATGGTAAATATCGGAAAGCCCCGAGGCATGACAATCGAACATTGCCGAACAGGAAGAGACGCGCATGCGCAGGATCATAGGAATGACGTCATCGCGTCTAAAGAATGCATGAACGCTGTGAGAATTTTTGGAAGTCTTCTGAAGAGAAATATTCGTTCTAAACAGTAATTTTTCTCTATTGACAGTATAAGTGAAAAAGAAATGCAACTCGGAGAAAATTTGAGTAAAATCAGTCAAATTAATGTTAGTTCATATGACTGTTGGATTGTCAGTAACTCAAGAAGCCAATTTTCATCTCGACAAAACTAACAAGGCTACATTGATCACTAAAGCGCAAGTATTCTTTTACGCAGATCATCGTCAATATTTCGTTTTCTTTATCAGCAAAGAAAATGATTGTGACACTGTCAGGTGAACAAGACCACTCTTTTCAACCCCATCCCCATGCCCCAATACATGAACCCGATCTATTAAAAAAAAAAATGTTGTAAGAACTATACATTGTGTGCGTTTTTACCCCCCCCCCCCCACGTCTTGTTTGGCTCAGTTTTCACTGCTTTGTTTCCATCTACAACAGTCACTGCTGAGTACTCCTTTAATCATCAAAACCTCTCATAAACTTAACCGCTGTGACGTCAGAAAAGTGAGAGTGCAGTGTCGTATCACGGAACAGCCAGACACGATGGCTTTGTATGCGCTCGCTTTGAAGCCGTATCAATTAAACACGTCCGTGCTTCCAACGTGACTTCATGCCCTTTTTCTCGATCCAAACAAAGATCCAACTGCCATAATTAAACGAGTTCACGTTTTGGGAAAATAAAGGGCCCCTTTCACCCGGACAAATATGGGAAACTCAGTAGTATGCATATACTCATCAAAAAATAAAAAGCAAAAGGACCAACTCAAATCAAAATTACAGCAATTCAAGTTTGTATCAGTTTCGGTTTTAGAATCGAAACAAACAAACAAACAAACGAACAAACAAAAGGTAAGAGTTTCGTTTTGCAATACCTTTGACGACCCTTTGATTCTCTTTTCAAACAATAACGAGCAAAAGCTGACGATAGAACGTGAAACATTTTCCTGATTCTGTGACAAAGTGCAGGCCTTATGTCTCAAAGAGGATATTTAAAAAGACTGGAAACATAAACAAACATTCAAAGATTACCAGAGATTATTTTGCGAAGAAATACAAGCTACCTGAAAACCCTGCATTACGGTCGTTTCCCGCAGAGAAAACATAATATTTGAACAGTCTCAAACTGAGCTTTGAATCATACCTATGCATACTTAGACACAATAAATTCTTGTACATAATAATCATATTGAGCAAAACTTAAAACAACGTCTAGACTAAGCAACAAATCACAACTGACCCTGCTCAGCAGGGCGTTTCCAAAAAGCAAAATAGCAAGGATCAATAATATCTCAGTTACAAGGTTAGAGTTCATTTTGTTTCTTAAATTCACAATGACAGGATGGACGCATTGTCGTACGTCTGCTCCTCTTGACCTTCGCTTTGCGAGCGGTCAAACGCAGCGACGCGAACTGACCCTGGCATAGTTTTGCCGGCTTGCGCCGCTGTTTCTTGTTCACACTGCAAAAGCTGCATCTCACGACTACAGACGAAAAGAATACAAATAGTTAGAGTGTAATATCTCCTCTATATTGCCATGATAAGTCCATAATCCTGGCGAAATGAATAAAGCAAATTGTCCTGGTCCTGTCCGTTCCGACAAAAGAATTACAACAGTACATGTAATTTTTCTTCATTAAGGAATCGTTCTCAATTAACATTCACGCGTGTTCTACCCCTCAGGACACTGAGCCCGGGTTGCTTGGAAGCCATATTGTCATACTTTGGCTTGGGTCTCGAACCTCTGGGCCAGTTCGGCCAGGCTGGTTCTCTTTCGCACTTCTTTCATCTTCCCCGATCTCGACACGCTCAGGTGTCGCTTCACCTTTCTCGTCGACTGCTCTTGCTTGGAATCGGCTTCGCCGACTTCGCTGAACGATGCCGATCTCGTGATCGTGTTGTTGTTGTTAGGCCCGACCGAATTGGACGTCCCGCGGTCGTCGTCTGCGTCGGTGTGTGTTGTCGCTGTCGGGGGCTCCACAGTGACGAGTGTGATCTTCTTAGACTTCGATTTGTCGCCCCTCAGAAGACCGAAGAACCCCCTTCTTGATTTGGATGGGTTTTGCGGATTACCGACGTCGTGACCCGGACGATCAGCGCGTGTAGAAGGCGGGGCGGGTGCCTTAGCGCGCGAAGACGCTTTGCTTGATTTATCTCTTGCCATTTTGGACGCCGTTTTTCTTCCTTTCTCTCTCGACACGGGTTCCGTTTCAATCGCTGTCTCCACAAGATATCTCCTGGAGTGTTCAGAAGGCAACGGAATGCGTATTATTGCTTGTCATAAATCTGTTAGTACAAAATGTATAGGAAGATGTCAAATGTCAAAAAGTGATGGCAATCTCGAAAGAAAATCCAGGAGCACCTGTAAAGACGATATCATAAGTATGCTTCTGTAAACATTGCTTCAAATCGTCGAGATATTGATGCTACTCCAGTTGTTGCAATCGTTCAACGCAGCACATACATGGGTAGCTAGATTCGCGAAGATGATCAAGTCGTAGGTGTTTTAAAAGATGTTCTTCAGCTGAAGTCAAATTTGTCCGTCGAACCGCCTGGTAACAGGAAAGTGAATATATTGCTGAAAACTTCGTCGAAATACATGTATGTGTTAGATCAATCTTGCCCATCAACTGTTCTTCAACCGTCTGTGTGACTTTACATGGTAAGAATCACGAACCAAACACATTGTCTTCTGCAGCAGTGTAACCATACACCACAGACTCTGGCCAGACACGTATTGCACACTTCCAATCGATAATTCCCTAGGAACTCCTTTGGCAGGTGTGGGAAGAAACAGGGGCGAAAACAACTTCAGCGTGTTGGGAGTAATCCTTCCGTTATTTTTTTACGCCAAACAAGACAAGGAGGGAAGATACCAGTCCGATTCGCAGCTATAATAGAGGGAAGATGCATCCAGGATGTAGGTTATAGTGATTGGATCTTGTCCTGCACTGTTTATCTCCTCTGATGGCGAGCGCGTTTCTTGTCGAAAGCGCCACTCTGCGCGACTGGTCCGTGGGAAAACGGGTCGACCTGGAATCCTACCGGGTGCGAAGTGTCACCGTTCAATGCTTGCGTCTTTTGTTCACCCATCTCCGAGCAAGTTTGCACTATTCAATGCCACCACCGGCCACGCCCGAGTGGTCCTCTTAAGGCCATGCTAACGAGTCCGAGACCGAAGAAAATGTGGTATCGTGACTACAGATGCAGCGTGAATACAGTGGGCTCTCCCAACCACTCGCGGCCAATCGATAGATAAAGGGAGAGAAAAACAAGTCTACCCACACAGGTAGCGTTGTCAATTAGGTGTCGGCCACTATTACAACCAGCCTGGAATCCTTTTTCATCATTTCAAGCTTTGCTACACTTCACTTGCGCTCGAGATTGCTCCTCCGGGCAAGAATATCGACAGCATGCTTTGACAGCACGTGCATCAATGTCGTACACACCTCGAGATACTTCGAGAAAAATCATTCATTGAGTAATTCCATTGAAAGAAACTGCAATCAATACGGAGGGAATGAAAAACATCCATCAAAATAATGATACTCTATAGCGATAAGTGTTAGGCGACTCGGCGTTACGGAATTGACACGGTCGTGCGTAATCGCAAGCCAAAAATAGACCACAGCGAGACTGCATGCAGCCGACAGATTCGGTTTCGTTACCTCAGAAAGTGACGGGCTTCTCTCGATGAGAGTTTGCAATGATCATTTACAATGACAACTCGATGTTTAGCTAACGATAATGAGAGCACGACGGAACAGCGTGTTCGTCGATAGATAAATAGAAGAAAAAATGATTCCTTGTTTTGTTTTCGGTATATACCCTCGGTCATGAGTGGATGCATGCCACTCGGAGCGAATGAGAAAGTAAATAATAAGAGACCTTATGAATTGGTTGACTCACTCTCAGGTTAAATGTGTGTGATGTAACTATACAGTATCTTAAGAAGCATCTAAGCATTAAAAACAAAAATAGTTCGCTCTATAAGTCCTGTGACAGGGAATCCATTCATCATGTATACCCACCAACGCGAACAAACATTTACATGTAATCATGCCAACAACACCCCCCCCCCCAAAAAAAAAAAAAACAAAAAACAAAAAACAAAAAACTATCAACATGTTGTTGTCCACATGGTGCCAGTTAAAAACATCAGAGATTAAAACGTTTTAGTACAAATGCCAAAGGTGAAGGGTCAAATGTAAAAATGCCTAAAATTGCAAGGTCGCAGATTGACATATCGCAGACAAAACATAATTGACTGAATGATGCTAGAGGGATAATGTCAAATGTGAAATGGCAAAGTTGAAAAAAAAAAGGTCAAAGGTAAGAGTGTCAGGATAAAAACGCCAGAGATTTAAGTAAGATGGAAAAATTCATATAGAAAATTGAGCAGAAATATTAGTTTAGATTTATTGGTTTGTATAAAATACCAGTTTAGATTCATTAGTTTGTATATTTACCTGTCACTACCAAGGATCCAGCAGAGAATTTCATTTGCACTGCACTTGACGATGAACATGGGAGTATAACTTTGCTCTTTGATATGTGACACAAATTTATGACCGCCATTTTACCAATTAACATTACCTCTGGCGGTTTTTTTCTTAGTGACATAATATGGTTAACTCTAATTTTGACAAGTATATTCGAAGACATGTTTAAAACATATTGCACTTGTGAAATCCTTTTGAAGAAGTAATAAGAAAAGAAAACAGATACATATCGACGGACTTTTCACTGGTGGGGATATAAAGTAATGTGAAAACAAACATTTCTCAGATTTTGATCAAAATATAACATGATTTTACTTTTCATTCCATCGAACACGATTTCTTTGAGGACAAGTGCTTATTTACACGTTTTTGAGTACCACTCGGTATGGTGTGGTATTATTCAGATATGGTCCGAAGTTCTTTACCATTTTTAATCCATTTAATTAACCCTGTGCAAGAGTTTTACATCGTTGCCATCATCGAGTCCAATCATAAATTGTATACATATATTTGTATGTTTCTTATTTCCTTTTTTTTTTTTTTAGATTCTGAGGCTGCCATCACTATCAAGCATGTGCTTTAAGACGGCAGGCTCCTACATGTTTTTTTCTTCCTCTTTATTCTGAAACAAGTGTATCCTCGATTCCTTTGATCTTATTGTTATGTTTATACCTTAAAGACTGTGACTATGACACTATGAATGCATATTTCCCTTTTTTGTTGTGAGATACACGTGTTGTCATTTTTTCAATATTTGATTTCCTTGAAAAAAATGCAGAAATAAAATCGAACTGAACTGAACTAAATCCCGCACAAGTTATATGGACATAGACTTCGATACAAAATCACCACAGCGTTTTGCGAAACATTCAGCTTTCTTCACGAAATTTGTCTTTTGTTTCTTATTGAGCTGATGGGCTAATCGCGATTCATCCCTAACAATTTTCATAGTTTTGATGCTTTCAATATTTCTAGATTAAAATGCATACGGCATATTTTTAAGCATATGTCGAAGACATTGGGTTCAGGATAAATTTTCATGTATCATAAACGGGTATTGATTCTACCTTTTTTTGGCGGCAAAAACAACATATAAACAGGATTATAAAGACAGGAAGAAAAAAACAGAAAGAACGAAATAGGTAAAGATAAGTAAGACACAGAAACACTGTGTCTTGTTTGTCGTGTACATTCGCATCTAGCTAACAGTCGCACTTTGTGGTTATTTCAAACGAATTCACCAATTGGTTTTCTTCAGTGTTCATTAAAAAAAAGTGATGCAGATTAGCGTTGAGATTGTATGAAAGGGACAATGATGAGCATTTATACAAAAGTTTCACGATGCAGGACACGCCATTTCACATCATAAACTTAATTCTCTTTGAAATAGACATTTATTTTATCATCAACTTGTGCTGTCGTATACGCCCACCAATCAAGATTCCAGTTCCGGTTCCAACGGCACGTATTTTTGTATGCCTGCTCAAGGAACAGTAAAGAATATATATCATGGTGTCGAGCGAGTTGGAGGGAAAGTTAAAGGATATGATCGCCACTTGAATGTTTGTTTATACATTGTTTGTTTTGTTGTTTTGTGCACCAACTTCTGTTTTTCCGCAAGGTTGTGAGTATGAGTTCTGACAGAACACGGCAGTTGCAACATTCATTTGCATAGAAACAAAAACGCTAGCTGTTTCAACAATGATATAGAACCATCCTTTGAAAGGATGGCGTATTTTTCAACCATACGTACAAGATAAATCAAACTGAAACAGGATGGAATGTATTTTATCTGCTTGAAGTCATGTTGTGATCGTGTTAACTATTTATCGTAATAACGATTCTCATATGAGCATTGTTAGCAGTATTTTCTACTGGTTTTATTATCGTTCCTCTTATCACCACATCACGTAGAATTATGATTTTTTTTTTAAATCACCATGTACATAAGTGCTTAATGCCTTAATTATGGGAAGAGGAAATAATATATCAACTATATACAAAGAAATTGCGAGGACGAAGCAAAAACCGACAGTATTTTTTTTTTCTTCTTCTTCTTCATGTGCCGATAAAGGTGACACTTTTTTTTCCTCGAAACTACGGGTGAGCCAACGCATGAACAATCATCTGAGTATTTTAGTTTTTGCATAGTGTTCGATCTATTGCAAAACGTGAAATCACAACCGTGAACGCGATGAAAATAACCCCATGGACTGCAAATTGTCACGTATTTTTTTTTTGCCCCTGAGAGTGATCGGGCCTCAAGTTTTGTAGAAAGGTCTCTCAGGAACCAATTTGGCAAGAAAGAGAGGGGATCTTAACTATTGTCACTCAGAGAACAAGGCTATTCATGTGATGGTGGCATTAGAGGATTCTTTTTTCAACCAACGAGAATAAAGATGGCGTTTGTGTTCTGCGAGTTGAGATGGCTTTAGTTGTGGTGAGCTCAAGCTCTGCGAGCAAGGTACTCGAGAACAATGCAAAGGGAAACTAGGAACAATCGATGATCTATTCTTCAAGAGGAACAGTGTACTCAGAAGGGTTCGCTCTGGTTTGACCCCGAGAAAACTCTGAGCAGTCTCATGCCTCCGTTTTTGTATACCTTTCTCTCTATCTTTACCTATGTGGATAATCTACTTCTGCCTATCTATATTGGTATCTATCTATCTATCTATCTATCTATCTATCTATCTATCTATCTATCTATCTGTCTGTCTATATCTATCTACCTACCTATCTATCTATCTATCTATCTATCTATCTATCTATCTATCTATCTATCTATCTATCTGTCTGTCTGTCTTTATCTATCTGTCTCTATATCTATCTATCTATCTATCTATCTATCTATCTATCTATCTATCTATCTATCTATCTGTCTGTCTATATCTATCTGTATCTATCTATTTATCTGTCTATCTCTGTCTATTTATTTACCTATCTCACTCTTTATCTTTCTCCCTCTTCGCGTGTTTGTTATCGTTTGTGTCCTGAATTTTGAAACACAATTATCTACCTCATTTATTTATGATATATTCTACTTTATTATGTTATATATAGCAGACCAAAAGATGGGCAGATTGATCGAGAGTTGAGTATTCGACTGACTCATTATTTTGATCATGCCGGGGATATATACCATTATGCAGAATCATTAAATCACAATATATTGTCATCAGTGTAATCTGTGCTAAATCATAGTTTGTGTTATTTAGCAGAGACAATGCATTATTTTTCTTTGGGCCCGTACTTGCACGAAACATATACTTCTACTTATTTTTAGATAGTCATTTTGTTTGTATCATTTCAGATTTGTGACAAAAGTTATTTGAGGTTTTTGATGGCTAAATATTGACTATCATTCATATTCTCATGACAAAATATTCATGCAGTTTGTTCTACTCCTTCTGTGATCATAATCTTTCCATCCATCTGTATCCATGCATCTTGTAGATATATACGACTTGATTTCTATGACCGTCAATATTGCGAATTTCCGCGAACACATCTATGACAGATTATTGAACAGCCACACTTACTAAACATCTTGTCTCATCTTATCTTATCTTATCTTATCTTATCTTATCTTATCTTATCTTATCTTATCTTATCTTATCTTATCTTATCTTATCTTATCTTGTAGTGTGATATATTTAGCACAGTCCATCCACCCAGTACCTTAAGGTTTACCGCAAAAAAAGAAGAAGATGTTATTCCACATTTTGTGGATAAAAGTAACATGTCTGCCGCTTGTGTCTGCCATTTAGCTCACGTCAAGTATAAACATTCGTCAGTTAATCATTGTATACAAGTGTATATTATAGTCCTTGCGCTTGCCAGAGTCTCCTAAAAGGTCAATGTCTGTTGATTTTTTTTCAAGTTCATTACAAGGCATGAATTCAGGGCCGGCGCAGCCGTGGGGGCCGTGGGGGCTCGGGCCCCCACACTTTTTGTGCACCATACAAAGGAATACATAAGGTGTCATCACTTTGTTAGCTCATGAAACCCGGAAGTGGGCCTCCACACTTTTGAAAACACTGCGCCGTTCCTGAATTAACTGTGATATTTAACACAATTTCGTTTTTATTACAAGTACCGAAATAAGTTTTTTTCAGACCATTATCAGGGGCGGATCCAGGAATTCCATGATAAAGAGGGGGGCCTTTACGAAATTAAAGGGGGCGCACGCGCCCCCTCCCCCTTTTTTTCTTTTTATTTCTTTTGTTTCGGCAAATAAATAAAGGGGCCCCCGCGGCCGGTTAGCTTCCCCTGGATCCGCCACTGATTATCCTTGTGGCGCGCCCATCAAATCAACAGCCGATCGGCATGCAGATGTCATTTTTAGGTCATACGATGTTCTTGAAATGAATAAAATAGCTGTGACTGAACAATTAGCTTGAGAATATGAATTCAGGAGTAAAAATTATAATTCCTTTTAAAACTATTCAATGACGATTTCGTTACTTTCTGTACATTAATTGTACAGAAAGTAACGAAATCGTCATGGAACTATAATTTTTACTCCTGAATTCATATTCTCATTTAGAATGATTATTTTAATTGCACCTAGATATGTCTTTTGATTTGTTTTTTGTTCTGTCTTTTTCTTTTCCTCTTTTAGTTCTTTTCTGTACTCCCGATATATTGTACACAGTATATATGTTTTCTAGGGGTCAGCGATCTTACAAGGCTTATTGCTCTTCTCTGCTGACCCCCCATTCACGTCAATTTACGCATCGGTTTTTGTTCATGTTGTTGTTTTGTGTATGTGCATGTGTGTGTATTTCTTTTGGTAAAGTGTATCTACTAGTATGTGTTTCATTGTATGAATTGTTTGATGGTTCATGTCGAATTGAAATAAACTTGAATTGAATTGAATTGAATTGAATTGAATTGAAATAGCAAGGAAATGGTGGTAAAACTTTAGACGCTAAAATCATAATAGTACACTAACAGTGTTATGTCGCTCAGTTTGTAGCCAAAGAGATTGCGCAACTGCTTCCGTGCCCATCCATCCATTTGCAGTGATTTGGTCTAATCACTCTGAAAGCTCAATTGAATCAGGGTTTCATTCAGGGAGGTGAGACTCATCGGTCCTCCCTGATTGAACACGTTGAATGCACGGAGATTTTTGACTAATGGGAAACGCAACGAGATTTTCCCCAGTCAACTGCCAGTGATTGTGTGTGATATACGGCACTGTGACTGGTCTAATAGCAGCGCCATCTACGGTTTACTAAGGGATAAACAAAATGACGTCCAGTTCAAAACAAGAGCCGCGCAAATAGATGGCTAACTTGAAGTTTATTTCTTACGCATGACACATGTCAATACATCGGAGAAGCTAAATGGCGTGAGTATCAATTAATTTCAAGGGAGGGTGGTATACATTCGTATTATAGTACTAAATATTCGGACTGTCGTCTGTCGGAATGATTGATGACTGATCGATCGTGGTTGTGCGTGGGTTGTTTGATGACTGATTAGTCCCACACAGTCACAGACATGATAGTGACGATCACCTTTTTATCACAGCACAGCAACAATGCCAACATCATCATGATCATGTCTCTACTCTAGTCATGACATCTCTCGGTCGTTGTTATTGAACTAGTGTAGTCATAGCAGAGGCCCAGCCCAGCCAGGGGGTCTATAAAACTTTTTATTTACAGGATGAGCTGAATGAGTGTAGTTTCACTCTTTTTTAATTCTAGCTAACCGAATTTCAATAACTGACTGTTTCTACATCTGTGATGAGTGTGAGTGTGACATGACATGACCTGCTTTTTATTGTGATTGTTGGCCACCACTTCAAGGTTGTCGTCTTGTAGTTGTATCATACTGTGGTTATTACCCTGCATACAAACGTCACTGTAACTAGTTGTGGTGTGATAGTGCTACCTACCTGTAGAACTAGTAGACTCAATAAATTGATTTTACACATCATCATCACAACTAGCCTGACCAGACCGCTGTGCAAAGCACAGCAGTCTGACATGTACTAGTGTTTAAACGTTGTAAACGACCGTCGCTTTTGACGGCAAGACCACAAAAAATGTCTTTTATTTTGTTTGATTTTAACAGTAATACCACCCACCTATATCGTATTTTGCTGATGGTTGAGTTGAATTTGGTGTTTTGTTGGTATCCAAACCTTATTGTTGAATTTTTGGGAGTAGATTGTGCGATGATTCACAAAATCAACGAACTACCACAAACGCTCAATCCGAGGTACCGTGGTAGCATTTTACATACGCCCGTGCGTTTCGTGTGTTACGTAAAGCTTGTCGTCTTCTACGTACATGTATTTCTGCGCGTGCTGCTCTCATGATTTGACCTTTACATGGGTCACTTCTGCTCCGACTAGCTCATCACTTCCGCTCCGACTCGCTACGTTGTAGTATAGGAGAGTGATTGCCATCAATAACACGCAGAAGATGAGGAGTGAAGCAATACGGACGCTTACAGACCTGATTTCAAGGACGGATTTCGGTGGGTTTTTGACGTAATTAAAAAAAATACGCATACCGATTAGTGAATGATTATCATAGATTACGGGGATTCCTTATATTTTAGTTTTCCACGATTAATAAAGATATTCATGAAGGAAACGTACACCCACCGCTGAAAAATAACGTCTGCGAAGGAGTAGACGTGCAGCCGCTGTCACGAAGTGACAGCGGCTGCGTGTAGGTACATCACAACATAACTGCTGTTAACCCGTCATTTTCCTTGATCTGTCAGCCATGCAAGGGTCGCTAGTCACCCATATGATTCGACTACAATGCCATCCAAAATTCGATCACCTGCTACATGTAGAAACCTATACCCTTTTGCACACTGTTAAACCTTTGTGCAGGTGCCGATATGTGAGTTTCATGTGAGGAGAGTAACTCGTTAATTAGATTTGTAACGTACTGGTTTACATTGACCATAGGCTGTAGGTAGGTACTAGATCCCAAGTAACTGTTATTACTGTGCTGCATAGTGTAGAAATTAATAGAATGTAGACTTTCTAGGCCTAAGTAGCACAGAAACTTTAGCTATGTGCAGTTTGTTTGCTTGGCAGCTGGTACAATTTAAAAATTCATTTGTGTGTGGAAAAAACAACAACACACACACACACACACACAAATGAATGAAACGAAAGTGAAAGGATGATGACAGAGCAAATGAAATGTCTACAATATGTGTGTCAGTGGTTATCTGTTACAAAAATCTATGTCAAATAAAGCACTATTCCCGGTTCAGCTGTATATGTAATATGATATCTTAAATGATAACTACAGAAAGTAAAGCGATCATTTTGAGATATCTTTGTGTTCATGTAATTTTGTTCATATACCCAGGGTAGGCCTTACTGATTTTATTTAACATTAAGTGTAGTATACATTATGTAGTCTAGGGGGTGTACATGGAGTTATATGGGCAACTGAAAATATCAGTTATTAGTACCATGGCTACCACATTGAACCTGCCACATTGACTACATTTCATGTTTCCCTTGAACAGTCAGTGTAGACAAGTTTGACTGCAAGGTTCTGTATACAAGTGGTAGAATCCAAATCTTATTTCCAAATTGTATTAATCTAATCTTTGAATGTGTTCGTGAATGAGGAGATCACAGACATTTTTGCAAGATGTTTTTGCAATTTGACACGGAGGCTATTGTAAGTGCACTAATGCCTGTCCTTTTGCTCCATCACTTTATACCATTAAGATCAGGCAGCACTATTTTTGCGTGTTGTTAAAAGAGAACTCCGGATGATTTACAGACTTTTGGCATTTGAACATCTATAAATTGATTATACTGGATGTACAGAGATACAGAGTTTGTGATTGGGAAAAGGAATAAGAATGTCATAACAAATCACGATGAACAAGGATGATGACAGCAGCTTCACATAAGAATGCAGGATTGGGTGCTCATGAAGCAGAACAAAAGGAGAAAGCCTGCATAAATTTTACTAGGTGAAGTTCTTAAGCAAGTGGTACTGCAATCAGACCTCCCAACCATACTGAATTTGGAGGAAAGAATCTGAATTTTGACCATTCGTAGCTCTTGCTTCAAGAGGAATTTCCTATTTTTCTGGAAAATTTTACTGCACACTTCTATGGGAACTGTTTTTTCTTTCCTACTTTTGAGCCATATCATCCCTATTTTTCAGTCAGAAAGGTTGGGAGGTCTGCTGTAATGGGATTACATTGAGCTACTCAAATATGTGAGTCTCCCACAAATAATGTATGGCATCATCCATGTTCAGTGTAAATTGTTGGGTTTTCAGAGTAATGGTTTATCTGCTCAAGGACCACAATAGAATTACACAAATTTATATACATGGCACTATTGATTTATGTTCTGCATGATGTTAAATTCAAAAAATTGTCCGGAATTCCCCTTTTAGATTTGCAGCCCAACAGTGATCACGAAATTTTTGAACAGAATACCTTCGTTAAAATAACAGCTTTTACAGTAGCTTCTTCCTGTGATGCCTTTCGTGTCTCTTTGTCAGGGAGAGTCGGTGGCCTGTAATATGATCTTGTTGCATTGCAGGAGCATGATAGAGAGTGTGAAAGCCCGGAGACGAGGCGCCCAGGACTTTGAGGGCTACTACAGCCAGCTGTGTGCCCTGCAGGACTCGTGCCCGCTCTCTGCGGTGCGGGCCCACCTGGCGGACGGCGTGCTGGACCTCAACGCAGACAGGATCCGGCAGCACGACTGGATGCCGATCCTGAATGCCCTACGCATCAACAGGAGCCTGCAGTTCATTGGGATCCGAAGCTTCTACCAACAGAGTGGCAAACTAGATGGTCAGTAGGGGGATCTTTCTCAAGATTTATATAAAAGATTCACATCTCTGTGTAGTGTCAGAAAAAAAATCCTCAAAAGCAGGCTATCTTTATGTATTCAGACAATCATATTTTACTATGTAACCCCTGCATGGAAAGAAATGTTCAGTCATCAGTTAATGAAAAAAGAGAGATTTTATGGAGTTTTGTGCACAAGGCAAATGGAAGGTGAGGAGTCTATCAATTTCTAGTTTGATTGGTCACGCCTTCAAAATGTCATTTTCTTATCTTCAATCAAAATTTTAAAAACATTCACAATCCTTGCAACTGATTGACAAATTGCCCTACATCGACGTAAATAAGCACTGAATTGATCAGTGTTTTAGTAGTAGCCATGATAAAAAATCATGGGCGTACATACTCGAGCAGGATTCGAACCCACGACCTCCTGATCACCGGTCGTGGGTTCGAATCCTGCTCGAGTATGTACGCCCATGATTTTTTATCATGGCTACTACTAAAACACTGATCAATTCAGTGCTTATTTACGTCGATGTAGGGCAATTTGTCAATCAGTTGCAATGAAAACATCACGACGGAAGAACTTCATAAATTTGAATTCACAATCCTGTTCCTCTCATGTTTTTGGTTCTGTTCCAAAAGGTTTATTGCCACTTGGTCTAATATCAGGTGGCCTACTTCCCAGTTCGTCTAACAACACTACGGCCAACTCATTTGGTCTACTATAAATTTCATCTGATGCCCGTTTGGTCTAATCCTCACTTTGTCTAATGCCCAGTTTGGCTAATTATCTTTTCGTCTAATGACCAGATGGTCAAATTGCAATTTTGTCTCCTTGGATTTTTTTTCCCATTATGTCTAATAAACTGTGGGTATTAGACGAAATGGGCATAGCCCATCTGGAAGTAGACCACCTGGTAATGAGGCTAAGTGGCAATCAGACTAAATGGTCATTAGAAGAACTGGTTGTAGACGAAACGGGATGACAATATGTGGGTTGAGACTAAATGGCTATTAGACAAAGTGGGAGTAGACCAAGTGATAGATCACCTTCCAAACAAACTTATTTTAAGGGTGGACTTCCTATTTAACCATTTCTTGTCCCAAGATGATGAAAATTAATGTGTATCATCTCCTTTGTGTATGCTGACACTTAGTTATCGTCTCTCTGAGCAGGAGTCGACGTGAGAGGCAGGTCGCATCAGCCCCAGCTCAAGCGCCCTCCGCCGATTCGCTCCAGGGATGTGACCCATCGACTGAGCCTGGCCCTGAGGGAGTGTATCTCTTCCAGCGAGCAGCTGCAACACGTTGAGCTACAGGGGCTCCTACTCCGTGAGAAGAACATTGCTGCGCTATGTAAAGTAAGAAATGGAAGATTGGCAACTTAAAGGGATGGTATAGCTTTGGTTGAGATGGAGCTTCAGGTTTCCAGCTTTTTTTTTTTGTGAGATAATGTGAAACCTCTTATGAAATATGAAAGAGCATGTAATTCTAAGAGGGATTCAAAGTTTATTTGATGTAACTTGATTTTGAAATGGCTGATAATCCAAAACAAAGGGATCCTGATAAAAGGTGGGACCCACAATTTATTAGGATCACTTTGTTTTACTTTGATTTTGAATATCTCAGTCATGTCAAGACTGGTTTTTATCAAATAAACTTTGAATTCCTCTTAGAATTGTATGCTTTGTAATATTCCATGAGTGGTCTCTTAGTATCTCGCAATACCATACCATCCCTTTAAGGTGTTGCACCATTGTCCATGGAGTAGATAGCACCAATCTACCCTAAGTGCCCCATTCACAGAAGCCTGCCTGAGTTACATGATATTAAGCAGAGATGCCAACTGTTACTTTTTTTTGCAGTAATTTATAGTGTTTTATGCCAGAAAGTACTTCAGGTTTCTTGGAAAATACTGTTTTCTCAAATTGTATTACTACTCAGTGTCTATAGCAAGATACAAAAAGATACTGCTTTTCCACCAAAATACACTTTTCAACCCTCAAAATGCTGCAATGCTGTTTACAGGGATGGAATCCCTGGATAAAATGTAGTTCTCGCCTCTGACAGTGTTGAGAGAAAATGCATTGAGAGATGGTGTATTTTGACTCCACATTGCACTCTAGTTGATGGTTACTTCTGATGCCTCAGAATTCCATTGAAGCTTTGTAGCACATACATGGGAAATGCAGGAATGTCACCATCTACAAAGACCCAGACTCTGGGACTGGGAACTCTGCGAGGAAGTGTCAAGTGATTGAGCATGTATTTTCTGGTGAAATATTCTCTGAAATACAGAATCTTTCCTTTTCCAATGAAATCATCTTTAGAATTTTGCACTGAAATCTTCATTAATTTATGAAATCCTCTTCCAGAATGATAGCTTCTTTCTGTCTTTGTTTTTCATTGTCGTAGAGTTCACTGGTTCATGCCGCAAATGTTGTAATGGCATGGCAAACCTTGTCTAGCAGCAACTGCCATATCAGTATTGAAATAAATCATACCTACTGTAATGTATAAACAAGAAACAAAAGTAATAACAGGTGTCTTCATTCCTGTGACTGGTAACAGGGTCTAGCCAAGACAAGATGCCTGCAGCATCTGTCCCTGGAATCCTGTCGTATCGGTGATGCTGGGGTAGAGAGCCTCTACCAGTGCATCCGCAACGCTCCCACGCTGGTCTCCCTGAACCTCACGGCCACCGGCCTCACGTGGAAGAGTGCTGAACTCTTAGCAAAGCTAATCAAGGTATTTCCCATCGTTTTGTGAGATGTTGAAGATTAGCATGCACTGCAATATCATCCCAAAAAGTAACAAGTACTTCTTATACTCTCAAATCTGCTCTAGTGACCACATGTCTAAAACCACCACTTGTCCATAGCGACCAAACATTGTATGGAAATCTTCACCACCCCCAGCCCCCCCCCCCACTAAAGACATAACTAAGAAACTGCATACAGCGAACACCCGCCAAATGCCGACCTGCTTGCTTTACGTTTAAAGCTGTTGCATCAAACAAATGCTGCTGAAACTTGTTTATGGCGAAAGCAAGAGTGATCAGTTGAAGGGGCAGTGACATTAGCTAACAAAATTACTTTATACAGGGTACAGTCAAACCTGTCTGTAGCAGCCACCCAAGGGAAACGGACAGGGAGGCCATTGTAGACAGGGTCTTTGATATGGCTTTTCTCTCAGAGAGATTTTTTTTTTAGTGGCTATATTCGACAGGTGGCCAGTATGGCAGGTTTGACTGTATATATATAGTATACAGTAGTATATAGTAGTCAACGCTGCACCCTGGCACTGGTCCAATGGTCCAGACTGGTAAAAATCACTGTCGGACCTATAGCTTTTTCTGGAATGGACCAGTCAAAAAAACAGGAAAAACTGGGTACCTACTTGTCCGACAGACAGGTTGGACCAGTAGAAAAACGGGTTAGTGTGCAACCGTGTAATATTATATAACTGTAGTTGTATCATGGTGGGCATGTAATCATATGGGACATATTGGAAATGTCTCTCACGATGGCTACTGCATCAAATCTCACTACAAGGATCACTTGTCCATGATAACCACATTTTTTGTTTCTTTTGAGCGGGTGCAGACATATTTGACTGTATATTTTGCAATCGGGGTAGTAGAGAAAGTAAATAACAGGTACTCATTTTCAGCGATATCAACCTCACACTCCATAGCACCAAGCCACAAGAAGACACACAGAGGCCTGGAAGGATAGTCTACGATACCGCAGACCCGACCTGGACAGGATGCCTGGCATTCGTCGCATCACAGTCAACAACAACTCCCTGATCAACGACAGGGGAGCACTGGTCCTGGCGGAGGCGCTCAAGGATGATCTGTGGTTGAAAGGTGATTTTTTACCGTGCTTTTAATCAGACGGGACATTTTGGCTGATTGCTTTCCCAATTAACATCATGATAGAAGGATGATAGTAGGCATGATAAAGATGATTTGCAGCTGATTGACAAACTGCCCTTCATCAACGATAATAAACATCGATTAGTAAGGTTTGAGTAATAGCCATAATAAAAAATTATGGGCATAAGTACTCAGGTTGGACTTGAACCAACGATCTCCAGATTATTAGACAGGCGTCGTTTCCACTAGACTACCAACGTTATGCCTGACAGCCAGTGCTGGTTCTTATCCCTTATACCAGCAGGTACTGCATATTTATTCAAATCAATTAATTCTTGCATCAAGTTGTTTTTATTGTATGTGATTGACTAATTGCCCTTCATTGATGTAAATGAGCACTGATTTCCAGTGTTTTTGTAGTAGCCATGATAAAGAATCATGGGCTTACATACGGGCATGCAATTTATCAGTCAGTCGCACTAAAAACAACTCAGACAAGAATTAATTGGAATGATGATGATGATGATGATGATGATGATGATGATGATGGTAATAATGATGATAAGGTCTGATGTACTGAGGTCAGCCTCATGCAATGCATGTGATGGTAATGATAATGGTAATAATGTATGACATTGATATGGTGCTTGTTATCATATTTCTAAGCGTTATCAAAGCAGTCACACTTAATAGAAATATCATACTCAACAGCTGACGAATTCATATCATTACTGCCTTCGCGGTACATTATTACATTGTCTTCCTAAATGGCATTATGGAAGAAGATGGGAAGACTTTCAGATGCAGTCATCGGTGGCAAATACATTTTGACAATAGACAGGAAGATAGAATCAAAGTTTGATCCTGTTTCATGATAACTCATGATGTTTATCAGTGAATCTGTAGATAAATGAAAGTACTCGGTTGCTAACATCTCTCAATATCTTCATATATTTCCATAGCCCTAGATATGCAGCACTGTGGCCTGTCCAACCTGGGTGCCAAAGCCTTCTTGGATGCCTTACATCAAAACACCAGCATCGTTGTCTTGGATCTCAGGAAAAATCCTTTAATTGGTAAGTCTGCTATGGGAAAATGCTCCTTGAATTTTTGTCGTAGAGCACCATCTGCCAAGAGTGGTTGCAATGAGGAATCCCATAGCAACCTCCAGGCTTGAAAGATTTCAAAGCAAACTCAAGCAAACAGACCAGTTTGATTTTAAGACAATGCAGCGATTTGATTTATATATGGATTTAGTGTCAACGTACAGCACTGTACCATCAACACAAAGGGGTCAGACTATATCCTGTGTTTACTTGTTGTCTTGCTTGTCCAATAGCCACTTTAGCCAGGTACTTACATCACTTCCTGGATGATAGGTTTTTGAGTCTGACTGGATGATTTTTATTACACTTGGTAATAAGTATAATGATTTGTATCAATGGTCATTTTTTCTGCTTTCCCCATGAAATGACTTCAGGTTGTCAAGATATCTGCCAGATGGTTGTTTGAAATCTGAGAACATTTAGGGCAAAACAGCAACCTGCACCCTCCTCTCCCCAATTAAAAAAAGAAATGAAAAAAAAGGGGGGAATGATGTGTGCACTGGTGTGGGGGGGGGGGGGGGGATATGTGGTTACATTTGAAAAACAAAATCAGTTTCTTTGTATATCAATTCCAATCAACTTGATTACAATTTGCAAAACAAAGGCAAATCCCTGCCATGATTTTCATATTCATTTTTCATTTTTCATATTTCATTTCACTAACAAGCTCCTTTTTTTAGCATGAAGAACTTTCAGACACACTTAACATTTATATTTCCAAGCACAGAGCAGAAAGTTGTTTTTTCATTTATAGATTTCATTATAACGAATATATCTTGGTACAGCAAATAGCAGAGTATTTATTTGTTGTCGAAATAGGGTTTGTGTGTTGAAAGCATATTATGAGTAGCACACACATGTCAAATTAGAGGATGTCAAATTAGAGGATAGTTGCTGCAATGGGAAACATAAGGTAGGCTTTACTATTTTATCTAGCTCTATATCATGGTCAGATGATGGCTATGATTACACTTTCTTGAAAAATGTTAGAGAAGATTCATAAATTAGAGAGTGTCCAAGATGACCCATTTCTTTGTGCACTATTTTCTGTGTGTTCCCCAGATCGAGATCTTCTGAAGGCAGTGATTGAGCAGGTGATGATCAACTCCGGTGGGCAGGAGCTTGAGGTAGATACCATCAGACTTCCATGGTTGATGCTGAGCCATTCAAGGTTCCCTGATGCTTCGGGAGTCTCCCTGAAAATATTACATATTTTCTCATGACCTGGCAAGAGAACATGAAAGCCTTCATGATTTGGGAGTTTTTTTTTGCATCGCTTGAGATTCATTAAATTTTTACTCTCCAGTATCTCCCTGAAAAGTCTTTGAATTCTCCCTGATTTTGTTGAGTGTATGTTTATGGCTCTGGTGATAGCAAAGGAGGGGTGGAAGATTGGCACAGTTTATTTGAGAGCATTTAGCATGTAGAAAATGTAGAATTCTAGTGTATTTTTGCCAGTAGGGCTATAAGGGGAGACAGTGGCTTATGGTTGACCGTGGTAAAATCGCAACAATAAACTGATTAGCTCTAGACATCCAGACATTGAAATGCTCCCTGTTAATATGTAAAGGCTGTTTTTGTCTTGGAAAGAAAGGTGCCTGCTGTTTGTATTTAAAAGAAAGATGCACATCAAAGCTTACAGTATCAGGGATCTCGCCAGCGTATATCACCCTTGTCGGCCCCGACAAGCGTGCGGTTTGAAGAAGCAATTGCCGACAAGGGTAAAACTTGCCGACAAGGGTAACACCACGCGTGAACTTGCCGACAAGGGTAACTTGCTTGACGAGCTAAGTTCGGACCAATTTCTCGCCTTTTTCAGTCTTTATTATCTGGCTAGAAAAGAAGCTAGATGTTGAAAGCAGCAGCAGTTTACATACTTATACAAGTGCAAAAATTTACCCACGCAGTCATCGCACCTATCACAACAACGCGGCTCAACAGAGCGACGTACTAGCTGATACCAGGGAGGTCTCACCTCCCTGCTGATACACACCACATCACACACTTGCTCACTCACATGCGCTCTGATTTGGGATCCACACACACATGCACAAGCACCCAGCCGGCCACTTACAGCCGCCTGTGCGTGTACAACGGTACAGTGTATTGTGAGAGGGAGAGAGAGGACGGAAAGAGAGGGTTGGAGGCCGAAGGAGGCTGAGGAAGGCTGACACGTGCTCGCTTGTTGTCACGCTTGTTGTCGGGTTACGCAAAAACAAACGATATGAAATGCATGCCCCCCTCCGCCAAAGGTTGTATTTTTTTTTTGTTTTGGCAGCTTTGGTTTGTTTGTTAGTTTGTCTGCCTGTCTGTCTCTTTTTTCGCAAAATAAGTCAAAATTTGGGAACAGATTAGGATGAAATTTTCAGGAACAGTTGGTTGGTAAAATGGCGCAATGAACAGATGATTAAATTTTGATAGTGAGCAGGATTTATAATACCACCGAAATTCACCGCCAGGATCCAGGATCTTTAGACTTTGTTTCGTATATTTGAAAGGATTCGTATCAATTCTTTAGGAAGCTGGCCATCGGCAATGACGCAAAATTAGATGCGTTCAAAGCATTGCCGCAGAGAGAAAATTAACTCCATTTTTCGTTAAAAAAAGAAAAGAAAAAAGAACTTGCGATGGAGTAAGCAAATGCAAATTGTTATTTAGGTTTTGGTAGTTTCAGTGGGTTATTTTTTTTTTAATCTAAAAAGCCATGCGTTCCATTTTAGCCTTTTCAATTTCTATGGATTTGTAAACGTCATTCGTGAATATTCCATTTTCCTTCTCCGGGCCGAAATTTATAGTAATTCTGTCATGATGGTCTTTCAAGTTCAACGTATACGTAATGCTCCACGTGCTTCTGGCTTGGGTTTGTTAAAAGGTGGGTTAGGGGGCCTTCACGGGCAGAAAATAAATGATGATCATTCATCAATGTTCCCAGTTGGTTTACATGCTATGTACACGCTGTTTACGACCACTGAAGCAAGGTGGCAGTACGCGCGACATTCTTTATCTGACACCTGGCTTTCGTGGAAATTTCATGGAAATTTCCACAAGCCATGATATCAAGTTTCCCCACTGCTTGAGGTCGTGCTTTTTTTTTATTCTTCATTACGAACATCAATTTGTTCAACTTGAAAAGTGTAGATAATTTGCTTTGAGGACGTGTTTCTTTCTTCTTCTTTTTTTTTTCATTGCAGCATCGGTAACATTTTGTTTTGTTCATCGTCCCTGCATGGCAGGGGTTCATGGGAGGAGAACGATAGGAATGACTGGGGAGAAAATAAACTGAAAGAAGGAAGCATCTTTTGAGCGAGCTGTCTTTGTTTTTCTCTACACCAGCATCAGTTATCGCCACCAAGATTCATTTTTTTTTTCGTTACTCCGACAGATTAATGATAAAATGATGCTAGATTCTTTATTCTGAAGGTTCGTTAATCCAAAAATTATTAAGAAAAAATGTCCGTTCATTTCACGACGAAATCAGTTTTGTTATTTCGAACGTTCTGCCAGTGAAATTTCGGAATAAAACGACGGCACAAAACAGCGTGTTTTCGTACTCTAAGGGTCTGTTATTCCGACAGAAGTAGTAATGATGAAATAATAAATTGTAGATTCTTTATTCTGAAGGTTCGTTAACAGAAAATTGAATAAAGAAAAATGTCCGTAAATTTCAAAACGAAATCAGTACGTCATTTCAAACGTTTTGCCAGTGAAATTTGGGAATAAAACGACTGCCCCAAAACACTCAGTTGCACTTTTCTTACTCTGAGGGTTCGTTACTCCGACAGATTAATGAGAAAATAATGCTAGATTCCCTATTCTGAAGGTTCGTTATTCCAAAAAATGATAAAGAAAAAATGTCCGTTCGTTTCACAACGAAATCAGTTTTGTTATTTCGAACGTTTCTGTCAGTGAAATTTCGGAATAAAACGACGGCACAAAACAGCGTGTTTTCGTACTCTATAAGGGTCTGTTATTCCGACAGAAGTAGTAATGATGAAATAATAATAGATTCTTTATTCTGAAGGTTCGTTAACCGAAAATTGAATAAAGAAACATGTCCGTAAATTTCAAAACGAAATCAGTACGTCATTTCAAACGTTTTGCCAGTGAAATTTGGAATAAAACTGCCCAAAAAACAGTTGCACTTTTCTTACTCTTAGGGTTCGTTACTCCGACAGATAAATGAAAAAATAATGCTATATTCCTTATTCTGAAGGTTCGTTAAAAAAAATGATTTTAAAAAATGTCCGTTCATTTCACAACGAAATCACTTTTGTTATTTCGAACGTTTCCGTCAGTGAAATTTCAGAATAAAACGACGGCCCCAAAACGGTTACAGTTTTTTACTCTGAAGGTTCGTTACTGCGAAAGAATAACGATATAATACTTTAGATTCTTAATTCTGAACGATCGTTAATCGGAAAACGATAAAGAAGAAATGAAAACGGTTACAGTTTTCTTACCCTCAGGGTTCATTACTCCGAAAGAATAATGGCAAAATAATACTCTACATTCTTAATTCTGAATGACCGTTAATAGAAAAATTATAAAGGAGAAAATATTCGTTTATATCCAAACGAAATCAGTTTTGTTATTTCGAATGTTCTGCCAGTATAATTTCGGAATACAACAACGGCCCCAAAAGGGTGTTTTCTTATTCTGAAGCAATCACGATGATAGATGATAGATTCCTTTCTGAAGGTTCGTTGATCGGAAAATAAAAAATAAAAAATGTTTGTTAATCTTCGAACGAAATCAGTTTTATTTTGAACATTCATCTGTAGTACCGACCTTTGGTGTTGTTGTTGTTTTCGATTACAAACCTTCGAAGTACTCATGAATCGTTTCATTTTATGATTAAACAAACCTTCGGAATAATGACCATCATTACATTTTTGTATGATATCTCTTTGATGTCACGGCCAAACTACCGCAGTATACCCAGAAAGGAAAGTGCAACCATGTCCCGAAAGTTCTCGATCGCTTCTCGCGCATCTGCATGCAATAGGCCTACCACGTGGTCGAGCAGACGGCGAGAAAGCAACACGGCGCGCGTAGTTGCGATGCAGAGACGGCTAATTATTGCAACAGTGAAACAGGAAAGGCCTAAAAGAAATCGGAACCTCCACCATCGGCACCTACTTCTCTTTCATTTATTATTTAGGAAGTGCCGCTAACAAAATGTATGGAGTTTCTGCATTGTGTCTGTGAGAATATGCCCCTCACAACGTTCATTACATCTCCGTGAAAATGTCGCATTTAGTGGCATTTTAGCGGCGATTCATCTGTGTTGTATTGAGCATTAGCGAAGGCTTCCGCGCTTCGCGAGGGAGGGGGAACCCCCCTCCCGTACCCACCCCCAGAACAGCGCGCATAAATGCCGACAAGCGTGAAGAAATTCCTGGCGAGAACCCTGAGTATAGATACTGTTCAAGGAGAACACAGAATTGTCTTAGTCTAGTATGGAGATTATGCAGATACAATATACAAATGCACTCGTGCTTTTACAATGTGTCAATGAAAATTGATTGTGCAGTGCTGGGGTGGCGTTGTCTTTGCAGTACAAGTGGCTGCGAGCCAGAAGTTCCAAGGACTCCACCTCAAAGTTGCGCTTCAAGAGGCGAGGGAGGCCCGCCTCGGCCCAGACCAGGAAGTCCGCGGGCCGGAGCAGGAGCGGTAGCCCCAGCAAGTCTGCATCCTCAGACCGGGCGGCAGCGGGGCAGCGGTCCAGGTCCAAATCCACCAGCAATATCTTCATCCACACCTCCAATTCCCAGGGGGAGTTCCAGCCGGCTGTCACTAGACCAGGCCCTGGATTTGTCCCATGGAGGACTGCGGCGAGGGCCTGCCATCGAAGGTATGGAGCTCTAGATCTTTCCTTGGTAAATTGAGCCAGGGATGCATTAAAGGTAGTGCTTGCACGTGTTTTGGATTTCGGATGGATGTTGCCTCTTATTGATATTTTGGCATATGGAAAGCTATTGACTTTTCCTGCCACAAATATGAATATTACAATGTTTTCTTACAAAAACACTGGTATAACAAGTGTAGTATATTGCATTATGCAAACCATGAAGTTTTTCTTTTTACAAGAAGTTGAAAGTGACTCCGTGGAGTCATCAAAGATAGTCTACTTAGCTTAAAATGATGTAGATATACAGTACATAGCAAAACAACTCAAACATCCTGTAATACATAGCAATGCAGTCATGCTGGGAATGATGGTTTCTACCCTTGCTTGTTCTCTCTCTTCCTCTCTTTTTATCTCTCTCTCTCTCCATGTCTGTCTCAGTCGCTATCTCTTTCACTACCTCTCTCTCTCTCTTTCTGTATATATTTATATATTTTTATGTTTGTGTACATTAAACTTTATATATCTTTATATTCATATATATTCATATATCTATATATTGATATATTTTTATGTTCACATATTTATATATTTATATATCTATATATTCATGTATTCATATACTGTAAAATGAGGAATTTTCGCGTGCACTTTAATTTCGTGAATTTCGCGAGCGCCAAGATTCGCGAAATTAAAATGCATGCAAAAGTTCTTGTTTACACTATATGCATTGAACGCCAGTGGCACTTCACGAAAATTTCATGCCACGAAAAAGGCTGTCAGCTCCGATTCGCGAAAATTTCATGCCGTGAATGTATCATGTGTTACAGTATCTCTATATTTATATACCCTTTGTATTTAGTGATATTTCCAAATCTCTCCTTTCTTGTATTACTAAATCCCTGACAGTCAAGGCATGCTCCCCATTGGTATGGAGAGCCCCACGGGATCCTCCACCCCTTCCAAGCCTGGGGGCTCCTCTGTCCATGTCCACGTGGGCAGCTCCTTGACGTCCAGCGAGGCGGACACCAGTGTCAAGGACACTGTGGGTACGCTGTCCACGCAGGGGTCAGCATCTGTGGTGGACGATTCCACATTTGAGGCCAGAATCAATCGCAAGATGAAGGACCTCCAGGTATGCCAGGCTTGATCTTTGTAATACCCTGTGGTTTGTCTACCTTCACTTGGTTCTTAATGGTGGAATGTATTCAAACCTGCAGTATGATTGTACCAGTCAATTTAAAGGGACGCAGTCCTCACGAAATTTAAAAAAATATGTTGTTGTTGGTACCTCCAATGAACTACTTTCATCAAAAACAAACTTTCAAATCACCAAATAAGCTCGTACATTTCGGTTAAAAAAGTGTGACTCTGCAAATGAGCAAGTCTTGGCGGAGAGTCATACGTCATCGATGCACAACTCTTTCCAGCGGTGTTCTGCTCGTCATCCCTAGTTATTTATAAATACATGTTTACTATTTATTTTTATATTAATTGTATATATAAATAAGCTTGAAATATTTTGTTTGAAATAATAAAACCACATATTGTCACATTTTATGAAAAAATCAAATATGATCATTTTGAACACTTAAATTGGTTTTCTGAGGCACGGCTGTCAACTTGAGAGTAGGGCATCAATGACGTTGCACCTTTTGGCAGGCTCTTACACGATCGCTTGCAGGAATTATTTTTTAAAAATCGCGTACGGAGACAATTTTTGATGTCCATGCGTATAAATTGGTGAAAGGTTATATTTTTTACTCTTCTTAATTATCAGTACAGTGAAAATCTCAGGACTGCTTCCCTTTAAAAATTTCACGTTGGCCTTGTTAGACTTGCACAAATCCATGTCACTTGGTAGAAGAAGTTATCATGGCAGGATCAGAGTTGATATTTTCACATTTTAAAATTTGTGAATAGCACCTAACTTGCAAAATTCGCAAAAATAGAAACCTTTAATATTAGGCATATGCAGTACTTTATGAGGATTGTACCTATTTAGTTGCAGAATAACATTGTGTGGGTTGACATAACACAGGTCGATTAATCATGAAAGTCAATAGATTTTCTGCATTCCCATGCGTGTTGGCTTACACAAGGTTTAATGTACATCTTCTCCGTGGAAAATTTCAGTATTCCTGTGTAAATTGCTCTAAAAATGTAAATTTGCAGATATGCTTTTCAAAAGATGCTGCACATATTCCACACAGAGTTACATACCTGTGTACATGATACCTGTAGCGTTTCTCGTTAATATCTACTGGCAAGTACATTATCAAGCATGAGGTTTAGTTTCTACTTTGTCTGCTCTCATTTTCCCATCCAAGATTGAGGTTGAAGAGTTGAGGAGGCGTCTCTACATCGAGAGCCGGGCGCGGTCGGCAGCCGACGCCCGCATTGTGGAACTGGAGGTGGAGAACAGCCGTCTGAAGCACCAGATCCAGCTCCTGGAGGCGAGGGGACCCACCTCGCCCCTCAGGAAGGGTCGGAAGAAGGGTGCAGCAGGGGGCGAGGATGATGCGGCGGAGGCGAGTGGTGAGGATGAGGCACTGCTGGACAGCATCGAGGAATCCTTCCAGAAGTTTCATGCCTTCCTGGACCTCCTCCGAGATGCAGGGTGAGTGAGGAGAAGTACTTGAGGTGCAGAGTTTCATCCAGTCCTTGCTTCTCCTTCGCTTACCAGCAGGGCAGTGGATTGATTCAACTCCTGTATGTTACACTTAATACTTTGTACTTGCGCTCTGTATTTTTTACTGGTAAGTGAATGTTATGCCTTTGTATAACTGCAAAATGAAGTTCAGAGCCATAGATCCGTTAATTGGTAGTGGTGATATTCTTTTATTTGAAACATACAAGACTGTACAAATGGTTTGTGTAAAGCCCCCGTTCCACTATGCCGTTCTCGCTACGATTTGACAATTTTCTCAGGTCGGGAAGGATCGGGTAAAACCTGAGCCGATCTGGACACAGTACGATGTTAGAACGCTCTAAGTACGCTGCAGTTACGACTACCAAGTGCTTGCTACGCTCTTACTACGATGATCGGGAATTAGACATTGCGATCTCTGCCGCTGCCGGTACGCTTTAGAACGATGTAGCTACGCTGTTAGTGCTGAATTTTCAAAGGATTTTTCTTGATGTCCTTGCTTTTATAGTCCGTCTTCCTCCAGTTGTAGATGATTTCATATTCTTCAAAATTCTGCTATGTCCTCTTCCTCCTCTTTCAGCATCACGTGCAGTCTCTCTTTCTTCGCCTTTTGGGTAGCTGCTTCGCTGCTTTCTTCTCTTCTTTTTCTTCATCTCTTCTTCTTCTTCGAAAATTACAGCTAAAATTACTACCGTTCTTGTTCCGATGTTACTACGCTCAGAAAGACATTGTTACGCTCATCCCGCTGCGTTTACGCCGTCATTATGCTCTCCCCGCTGCGTTTTCGCTGTCACTACGCTCTCCCCGCTTGCCGTACGATTAAAAATATGTCAATTTTGATCGGGGAGATCGGGAAGAAATTTTGAACCGGTTCAAAATTTCTTCCCGATCTGAAAAACTGCCCGCTCCAACCCCGACCTCCACACGCTCCTGCTACGATGCTTCCGATCCCCGTACGCTTTTGCCGCTCTCTCCCGATCTGCTGGATCGGGACAGATCGGGGTCCAAATTGTGATAGTGGAACAGGGGCTTAAACAACAGAAATTCAGTAGTAAGTATCAAAGAAGTTTACAACATAGATTTAAGATCTTGAAATCTGTGATAAATCTCAAACACAAGTATATTTCTTACTCATAGGATATGAAGGCATCTGTAAAAATGATTCTCACTACACTCTATTTAATTAAACATACCATGACCAGCTCCTCTTGACCAATGTTATCTATTCACTTTGACCTATGTTACACACTGAATCATTGCTGTGAATGTGTTACACAAAGTTTTGAGGTTGTTTTTTTTTTAACCCATGCCATTGAAATCAAATTGTAGAATTATCAAGTATGCTCCATTTCTTCTCTCCAGATTGGGGCAGCTGTGCACTCTTGTTGGAATGAGCCCGGAGGACATCGGCCATCCCCTCGTCAAATCCATCTTGAAGAATCACCAGCCTTCCAGCGCATCCAACAGGACAGGGGCTGCAGAGCTGTTAGCCGCGCCCATTGTCTTCCAGCCAGGTAATGTGGTTTACCCCAGTCAGCCAGCCCAAGCCCCCGTAACAGGTGCAGCCTTCACTGTTCCCTCTGGTTCCCAGGGAATTCCATACCCCATGGCATCGGGATTGCAGGGAGCCAATCAGATGCCACCTGGAATGCAGTTGTCCAATCAGATGCCCTATGCAGGAATCACAAACGTCCAGCCTCCACCGTCTGTCAGCATGCCACTGGGGATTCCGTCCTCGCAGAATGCATACACACCGACAAACTACCAGACAATGCAAACCCAGCTAGGTATCGGTCCCACACTAGCAGGACCTCCTGGAGGTGTAAGTGCCATGCAGCAAGTGCCTGTCACACATCAGACGGGGCAACCAGCAGTAATCATAAATCCGCCCCTCATCAACCAGCCACCTTCCCTTGGGATTCATCCAGCCCCACAGGTTCCCCGAAGCCACCCAGTCTCTATCAGTACTGCACCACATCAAGCATCAAGTATCCATGCAAGCAGAGTCTCCAGCGTACCGGTAAACTCCACACTCGTGTCACATTCTGCTCCATCCAGAGACGTCCCCTCCAATGCCACGTCCAGCACTGAGGGTGTCTTCACTCCCGCCCCTGTTCAGATGACCACTGCTTTACATCCGGACTCCAGAGCAGGACAGACCAGCAGTGGTACATCCATCACTACTGTGATCGCCAGAGAGAGTTCAAATGAAGCAGATGTTGATGCCAGGAATGACCACTCACTTCTGGACACTGTTGAAAACGGTGCTCCTGAACAGGCACTGGAACCAGACCTTCCCAAGGTGTCAGACTCCAGTGATTTTGATGTTGGGAATGTCAAGCAGATGACAGAACTGCAGTTTGCCGACAGCACAGACTCCACACCAAGGATTCCAGAGGCACCCAAGGACATTGATGGGGACAGTCCAAGGGTTGGGAGTGCCACTCCAACCAAAGGGATGGGATCACCGACAGAATCGGACCACTCAGCCAGAGGTTCAGGACGTTCCTCAAGGGACCGGAGCCCCAGTCCGGACTACTCCGAAGACTTTGAAGGAGGAGGTGATGAAGATGAGGAAGAGAGTGAGATCGAGGAAGACTTGTTCAAGGGATCAGAGGGAAGCCTTCCTGGCTTGAGTAGCGATGAGGATTTCTAGGAGCATTGCCTCATGTTTGCAAAATATCGTGTTGGGCCTCAAATTAGGAATATGAGTGTATAGCTTTAAATGTTGACATATTTCGTGAACATCTCACAATTTTAGATTCATAGATGAGCTACGGTGGAATGTGACATCAACTTGAAACAGTCTAAAAGCAATCACCTCCAATTTACTGTCAGACACAACAGACATTCAATGAAGACAGTCACAAGGGAAAATCAATTTTTGTAATATTTATTTTTCTTCTTCATTTTTGCCTTTAAGTCTGGGAGACATTGTGATCCCGAGTTGAAGTCAACGTCTATTGCTGCTGTAAGAAGAAATTCTGTGGCAATTCTGGCAGCTGCTACCGTTCAGCTCATTTTTTTTTTTTTTTTTTTTTTTGTTCAAGCGTATGATTTCTTAAGCAATTCAAGTTGTTTTTCTGTGTAAATGTCCATGTAGTTACACTGGTGACATATATGAGGCTGATACACAAAGTTCAATTAATTTTTGAATTTTTCTCCTCGGTGAGGTGCTGCATTGACGATAAGAACTCCCTTAAATATTTCCACCTGCACATTTATTTCCCCCCCCCTCTTTATTTCTCATGTCTTGTTCCTTCTTTTCTTTGGTTGTGTCCTTCGTGTCTTCATAATTTTTGTTTTTATTCTTGCCTTTCTCACCATCTTGCACATTAGCAATCCTTCCGTCCTTTTCCAATTACATAAATCCTTTACTTTACCAAGAATGTTATTTCTTTGTTAACATAATTACATGCTAGGAGAAAGTGTCCCCAGTTTGATTTTGGTGCTTAACGATGAGGAAACTAAGTCAGTTCCAAGCATGATTAGTGAAAGTCTGTCAAAGGAGAATGGGTTCCTTTCAGCATAGAAAATTGCATCTTGTTTGCATACCATTACTGTCTTTTAACCTGTTGAGGATCCACTGATTTTGCTATAACACACATTTCTCATAGACACCTGCCCGAGTATTCTCGGGACTCGTCTTCAACGGGTTGATTGCCACGAGGTTCCATGTTGTGAAGTGAAATTATGAATGTTGTTAGTTTTCAAACTTTTGCGAGCATGTAGATGCCGTAGATGTGCAAAGAAAGTGAAAAGAAATCAACCACAGAATATTTCTGGCTCATTTTGCTGAATGAGGGCCAATGTTGCAGTATCATTGAGAAAGTTTGGGCCAAAGTCGTATGTGAAGATTGAGTGCAGTACAAGACACACCAGTACTGTTTGATTTAGACTTCAGTTTTTTGTGAATTAATGTTTGATTCTGAACATAGTTTGGTATGCCAATGACAGTTTAATGTTCCAGAGTTTGACACATTTACGTATAGTCTGATACATGAACATAATTACATGGTCCATGACTGATTGGATGTCATGAGACTTTGAATGCCTGTATCATTACTTTCTTGATAGCAGTAAAAGCATTCTGTCACAGTTAAGGTTATGCAAAGAAACTTGGTCACAAAATGTTTGAATTGGTGCTAAGACATTCATAGGACTTTTTCATACAAACTGTATGTTAATGCAGTGTAATCAACCACAAAAATTAGAAAATATTACAACAGTGTGGAAGTTTGAAATGAAATTAGAATCCATTTTAATTCTCCAACTCATGAGTCACTCCAAAGATTAATTGATATGGTACTATTTGTCAACCCAGCAATACTTCCAAGTACAATGTACACGTCCAAATAATTGCCTACTTAGTATTAGCTTTCTTGTTTACTTGACTTATGTACCTTTGAATGTGTGAAAATATAGTGGGTTTCATATCCCTCATTAATGAAATCCTGTTCAGTGATTAGTCTACATAGCGACATGTGACGGAGCATAAGTATTGCTATGATGTTGATGAAGGTGAAAACAAAATGCCGGTGGAAAAAAAAAAGTACTATGCTGTAACATCATTCATGGTATAGTGCACCATACTATGCTATCAATAAATGTATTTAGTGAAATTATGAATTCCTCAGTAACTTATATTGCACTATCTTCTTTGGGGCTGTGCCCCTCAACAAATATTGCTACGTATTCCTACCACCTCACAATCCTTACTATAAACTAGAGCTTCTCAGTGCATGGTTTATTAATATTGTTTATTGTGTATAGCACTGCTGCCTATATACATCAATGTACAAAGAATCCAGCAGTCAATTCAAGTGCATGTATATGTGACGCGCTGCAACAAAAGGATCCGAAAGTCGGGGGAGGACAATTTTCTGAAAATGACATGACATTATGCCCTTACTCTTCCACTTTAATGTCATATATAACATGACTCAGAAAAGTAGTCAGTTGCGGAGATATCAATAATTTTATTAGCGCATGTCGAGTGGTTTAGGAAATCAGCGTTTCGAGAAAACCACCTTCAAAGTTTCCCTTCCGACGCTATCATGATCAAGAGGAAGCAAGAGAGTTTTCACCGTTTGACAATAGAAGGTATGCTCCTAGCAACCTCCGCGATGTTCATTCAAGCTTAGCCCCAGCGGTCTACGCACGACACGACCAATCAGTAACCAGGTTGCCATGCACTGACCAATGAGATCACCCCCCTTGTTGCTAGGGGTGGAGTCTAGCTGCGGCACTAAATCCAAATCTTCGGACACGTTTCTGTTCCGTTGAAAGTCGGAAAATCATGGCCCAGATAAATGCTATTTTCTTACCTTTCCTTTGATCATTTAGCTTCGAGATTTCGGCAGATGATAGAAGATACATTAGACTACAAAATTATGTCAAAAACAGAAATCCGAATGTTTTGACCGATTTTGATGACCTGACTTTAAACTTGATTTTCTCACCTCACCCGTCAGCGACTTTAGGATCCTTTTGTTGTAGCGGGTCACATATACATGGCCAGCTGTAATGTCATGGTATTGCATGACCCAGGCGTAGTCCATAACAAAATGTTTCGTACTGGATGTACATATCAAAACAGAATTAATTGAGAATATTCTCGTACTGTGTAATATTCAACAGACAAAGGCACCCACTTGCCAATGGCTGCGCAAAGGTAAAAAAGTGTGAGTACAGAAGCTGACATTGCATATCAAACTATGCATAATGGGATATTTTTACCATCACCACATGTACGAAATAATAATGTTATTTTGCAGGTTACTCGTGTATATCAGCATGTAGTAACACAGTGTATCTTCTGTCGTTTTCACAATGACCATGGTATACTATGGATGTAGATTTCTGGTCTGTGTGTCACCCTGTGCTGTATCAAACTGCAGAAAATGGCAGTGCAAACTCATTCATACACTATTGTACACTGCTATCTGGTGTACAATATGTCCAGTACTGTATACGCCATATATTTAGCCAGTCTATTTTTTTTTTGCAAATCGGATTTCCTGACACCTTTGTGAGTGGTTAAATTTGCGATTGTGGAGTACAATCTTGAACAGAGAAATGTTCATGTACAACGCATTGATGTCAAGATCAGAGTGAGTAATTTTGCATGTTGTTAAATTTGCGAATAGCACCAGACTCGCAAAATTCAGGAAAATAAAAACCTCGCTTAATATATGGCGTATACATTATGTACCATAACTTCTAATCAATGTGCATAATAATATTGTTCACCTTGACCATTCAGTTTTACCATTTGTTGCCTTTAAACGTGTTTCACAAGTGACTTGCATATATATTACATTTTGTAAAGTTTGTTTGAAAAACTTCTGATTAAGTGCAATTTTGTCATGAATTGGTTTGTGTTGCTGTATTATGCATTTTTTGGATGCACAAAAAGCTGCAAGCTTGACTTTGTAAAATAAACGATTTGAATGCAATTATAGTTTGCCTCTGTGGAACTTGCTATTTCTTTATATGTTAAAGGGTTTTGATTGTAGAAGCACTCAGCTATTTGCCCACCCAAGTGTGTGTGTAATTTTAAGTGGTCAGCACAAGTGATTTGTGGTCAGTGTGTCTGATTTCATTTCAATCTACTGTTCAGTGTGCGTATGTGGGGGAACCCACAGAGCAAAAGAAATTGTCCCCTAGCTCACATATTTTATGTCCAATTCTGATGAAATTGTCACTCTTTTGTTTGTTTAATTTTAGTCTATATGTACAGATGACTCCTGTTAAAATGAAGTCCTCGGGACCAGCAGTTTTCTTTCGTTACATCGAACCTTCGTTTTAACCTAACAAATAAACAATTAAAAGAAATAGAGCGGATAATGTTAGAGCCTCGATTTTTACTTCGTTGTAACCGGAATTTCATTATAACCATGTTCACCGTACAGTGCACTGTACGTATTGAAGTCTACTTGAGGATAGAGTTGCTTTTCACTTTGTTGGGCTCTTGATGTGACAAAGGTACATTTGATGACGTAATACATGTATAAGATTGCTGTAATGACCGATGATTACCCCCAAAATGTGTAGATATGTTTAGTCGTGTTTGAGATTATCTTAGTGTGCCGCCACTGCCCAGACCTGACCAGACCTTGTCATTTGATGAGTCTGTTAAGTGCATGTTTGGTCTTGGCAAAAATGTATTCTACCTGTTTGTAGAAAAGTTTTAGAAAATATCTGCTTGTCCACCACCTCTTTTGATGCTAGAACACAAACAAGGGTCATTGACTCTTTACAAGGGAAATAGCCATAGTGGTGCACATCCATTCGGTCATGTTTGAAGATACGTGTATCGTCAGTTAAGAGCCAGAAGGGCTTAAAGAGAATTTTGGGTGATTTTAGAAGATATTGCTACACTGTTACGCCCCTCTGTATCACATCATAGAGTTGTTATTTTTTTCCCCTCTCCATTTTGATATTAAGACATTATAATCAAAAGTTTTGAGGAAAAAGGTGCTGAAAGATATTGCACACTTTTATCTTGAACCAGAATGGTGCTATCATTGGAAATGCTGTATGTACCCTTTGATTACAAAATGCTTCATGATTCAATTATTTACTTACTGCAGAGTTTATTTGGTTGATATCTGTGTACTATATGTATTTGTAGAAAAGTGCATACAGACAGACAGACAGACACATACCACATGCACACACGCACACCCTCACTGTACAATGTGTCCATATTAACATAGGGAAGATTCGTGTAGATCATATCATAAAAGTGTACTGGTAATGAACGTTTTTATAAGATATGTATTGCAAAGGAGTGCCAATTGATCTCAATGTCTATTTGATTTCTTTTGCAGTGGTTACATTTGTTGACGAGTTATTTCATTATTCACGACAAGTAATAATGAAAGTGAACTTGACACAGTGGGCTTTATAGCGTAAATAGTACACCCATGTATTCCATTCCACTAAAGCAGGATTTTGCCAGTGTATGTGTTAGGTTGACAAATTATGAATATAACATCACACACAAACACACACACACACACATGCAAGGTGACATACGACTACTGGAGAAAATTCTTCGTCCTCACGGTGACTGGAATACAGCGTGGGGGGAAGTAAACAACTTCCTCTTTCGAAGGACACAAATCGCCATGGCGACTGTTGAGCTGATATTAACAGATTCTTATACCTGCTTACACTCACACTCATACGCACCCACGCAAATGATTACACTCAGCTTTGATAGACGGGATACAACTAGCTTACCACATGACCTCCATGTCCAAAATTGGTCACACAGTATGAGACCTAAGTTGTCACATATATTCACAAACCGCTATGTTCTCCCCTATAAACTAGTGTCTCATCGTTGCGAAGCAAAATCCCGAGTCACTCTTGCCAGATTGCCACCTGCGGGCTCACCTCTGACCATATTTGTTGCAGATTATGCAAATGAGCTTGCTACAAGAGAAAGGGGGGAGAGAGAGAGAGAGAGAGAGAGAGAGAAGGAGGGGGGGGGGTGAAGTTGAACGCTGTTAAGTATCGTGAATGAAAGCTGGTATATGAACACATGAAGGATGTGCTAATTCAGTTCACTTCCTCAGTGGATTTCCCCTCACGTGTGACAGATCACTGAGTGACTTTGTGCAAATGTAAGAATGAAAGAAGGAGGGGGGGGGGGGGGGAACAAATCACCTTCCATGCAGTTTTAGTAACTTACATCAGTTCTGCCTTTTGTCATGATTACCGATTAAATTTGATCAGCAGGGCCGGGTCCGTTTCATGAAAGTCTTATGAGAGACTCTTTGCTTGTAAGACACACTTATGAGAGACTTCATGAAATGATTTGAAAGTCTCATGACTATCGCTACATATGAGTGACTTTGGCCATTCTCAGATTTATGTAAAGACTTTTATGTGATGACTTCACAAAACAGACCCCAGGACTCTTTTTTATTGTACATTGTATACAGAAAAGAAAAAAAAAATATGCCAAAATCCAGCAGTGTACAGCTTGAACCGAATAAGGAGAGTTACAGTGCAGACCAAGCTGCCTTGCATACCATTCTATTTCACTTTGGCAACACATACTACGACCCAGCTTGTCACAGCCTTTTACTGCTTATTTCTCTGTTGATTGATTGATTGGCGTGTACTGCTGTTAAAATGCGATAAGCTTGTTAAGTAGGTAGTCCCGAAGCAAATTAAGAATGCCACACACTCTGTAGCATGTGATCAATTTGAAACTTTCTGTTGCGTTCTTTTTTTTTTTCTTCTTCTTTTTCTGTGGCCTATTTTTGGTCTACCTCTCATCAATTTTCGAAGAGAATCTTGTATGATGGACCAATAACCATTGACATTAATTCACTCTTTCCATTTTAGGATTTTGAAAGGGAGGTATCACAGTTTCACAGGTGGGTGGATTTTTATTTTTGAATGTATTAAAAAGTTTTGATGTAATGTGACATATCATGGAGCACTGTACATCACCGTACATCATTCTAGTCATGGCCATAAGTTGACACATATGGAAGCGTGAGAAATTAGCAGATTTCCTCGTCTGCTGGCGGAGGGACCTTGTAAACAATTAAAGAAAGTGAAACATTAATTTGTCACTTCCAAATTGGAATGCACCACACACCCACTCGCGCAGCACAAATCATCTACGTACAAAATTTTGAGGAAAAGGGACCCATTTTCCTAGTTTGGGCTTCTCTATCACATTATGGCAAAGTTTAGACCTCTTTGTGTAATTTGTTTTCCATGCAAATTACTTATGAGTGTCTGTGTATGCGTAAGTGTATAATAGTGTACAACTACGTGTGTGTGTTTGTCGTGTGTAATGTGAAATGTACAAAGATTAAGAATATTACATCATGTTCTCTACTTGTTTTTCCAATTTTTTGTATCACATGTGATTCAACTGAATGTTTAAGTGCATAGATATACACGTATATATCTACATATAATGAGGAAAGAGAGGGAGAGAATATATTGATATGTGCACATATCTGACATGGCACAGAGTGAAGTATAATGAGGATATTTCAAGTCTTAGCCTGCCTAGCTTTGTTTGCAGACAATGTTAGAAACAACAATGTCACCATGGCAACAAGAGCACACGGTTGATGAGTAAACCAGCCTTCATGTCTCCCCCACACACTCATACCTGACTTCCTAATAGAGTCCCTTTCCTGTTTTGTTTTGTTTGTTACGTGGGGATTTTCCTGCTTGTAAAAAAGACCCTATGGTTCCCAGAGGTGAAAAACAATTGAGCCTGTGGAAGGAACCAGCCACAATAGCACTTGCAAAACATCTGGTGGAAGTAAATCATAATCAGCGACGCTTCTAATCAAGCCACTTCCACCGACTGCGGAAGTAGCTCCACAGACATGGAAGTGGCATAGAGGCTTGGTAAAGAGCAAGTCCACACCACGTTCATGTGTCATTTTAAAGGAGAGTGAAACTCGAATATATAATATGTGGATTGAGGGAATGCAGCAGTTAAGCACATCAGTGAAGTTTGAGAAAAACTGCACAATCTGATGAAAAGTTATGAATCTTTGTAAAGTTTTAGCGTAGAATAAGAAGACTGCAACGTTTTGTGACAATACGCATGGACAACGATATAAAAAAAATTAAACATTTGGCACCGACACTACACATTCTCAACTTTTCAACGGATTCTAAACTTTTCAACGGATTATCCAATTTTTCTCAAACTTTCACTGATGTGTGCTGTATATTGCTGCAGGTGCTCAATCCACATATATATTTGGGGAAAATTATTGAATCTTAAAGTTTCCCCATATCTTATTTGGAAATCAGTGATGTTGCTGCAACTGCATGTTCAAATTGGCAGCAGTGAATATGTCATAGATAAGCCTCAGGCCATTGACCTGTGTACAAATCTTCATAGAATTTCTGCTTTTGACACAAAATCAATAAGAAGATTTCATATCCTTTGCATCAAATTACTGTTAGCTGCTAAAGCCTAGCAACGATCGATGCCTTGTTTTTGTTTTTGTTTTAAGGAAATTGCAGTCGATGAATCACTGACCACAAAAGCATGACCTTTTAACAATACTTTTGTGCACAAACCAATGGGAGAATGGGAAGTGATGATATTGTCTTTTCCAATGTGCATGTATTCGGTGAAAACATATGAAGCTTTAGAATTCAATTACATGCTTACACCGGATTTTGATGTTCTTCTATGATTCTGTTCATCAGATTTTGCTCTATATTTATCAAATTCAGTTTGACACATGGTGAGTAATGCAATTTTAGTGGCTTAATTACATCATTAAACTGAAATGGGACCATTTAAAGCAGTATTATTTTGTCCAGTTTTGGCAGTGCAAGTTTCCACATAATTATGCTGACATTCATGGCAAAGGTCATTGTCGGCTATTTTTACATTATGTGCAAACATTCTGACGAAAAACCAACATGAAACCCTTCTCCGACGACATACAGTGGGGTTGCTGATTGAGCTTTATGCTGGCAATGTGCTTGAGGTGGGGTGGGGGGATGGAGGGAGGGGGTCATTTTACTTCACTGCTCTGACGAAAGAACCCAAACAAGTCTGAATCATGCCAGAAGCCTGCGCTGTTTTGTCATGTCTGGCGGAACCATCAAACCGATTTCCTCTCCGTGCTCTTTACATCTTTCTTTGCAATAGAAGGAGAGAAGGGGGTGGGGGAGGAGATCGAGAGAGATGGGGGGGGGGGGGGGGAGGGGGGTTGATGCAAAGATATAGGAAGGGCGTCGCCCCTCCAAGGAAGCAAGGAATAGTGAGTGTTGAAACCATTCTTGGCTGGAATGATGAAAGAGGGTCGTTTGGGTTCCTGTCATTTTTCCAAAAATCAGCACAGCGCAGATCAAGACCCATACAAGTGTGGGAGCCGGTGCTGTGTAATAGGTATTCCGCATTTCCTGCTACATAGAATCCACAATAGTACATGTATTCATTATAATCTACAAGTTTGTTTCACCTTAAAGCCACATCTCAACGTAGCATTGCTTTGACAGCATCTTTTCCTATCATCAATGCAGGCAAATTTTCATCATGTAAATACCATCACCAAATTTTCGCCTGTCGCCCGTGAATCAATCTTAAACAGAGACATTTTGTGCGTATGTATGTGTGTGTGATGGGGGTTGGGTGGTGTGAGTTTGTACATGTCGGTGTGAAGATGTGATGTTTTTGTTGCATATATGCTTTGTTTCAATGATCCTATTGATTGTATTTTGTTGCACACATTAAAAAAACAAAGAATATTATGTGATTATCATTGAAATCAAATAAAGATTATTGAAAAATAAAATAAAAATGAATATGTGAAGGACTTCATCATCTAAGCAGAAAACACAAATTCAACTGTGCAATACTACTGATAAAACTGACTAGTGTAACAAACTCTGGTCTTTCACTGACCCAAAGCAAAGATGTATTCAAATTCTATGCCCACTTTTATGACAAATGCTTCGAGACAACAAAAACACTTTTGCTAGGTTTGCCAAGCTTTCCAGCAACTATGTCATGCAAACTGGATTCCATGATTTCATAGTAACAGCTCTACAGAATTAATCTTTGATACATCCAATTAAATCAAATCTAATCAACATACACATATTCATATCTCCTTGAGAAAAATAAATAATTAACTCTGGACATGGTTAAAGTTATGGAAGGAGAAATAAAGTGGAGAAGTATTATTATATATTTGTAATTACAGCAACAAATGACTAGAATAATCTGGTTGTACCCCAAAAGGTAGTTAGCAGTTGAACTGAAAAAATTTACATATACACAATTAGAAATGAATCAAATTAAAATGCAAAAATAATATCAAGTTTTCTTGTTTTGTTTTGTGTTTTTGTTACAATCAAATATCTAATTCTACACACTAAAACACAACCTTATCTTTGCCATATCTACTTGGGAATTTCGCTATTTTGAAATGGCATCTTATTGCTTAATACAGATGAATCACTCGCATAACAAATAGCTGAATTCCAGGAAATGTCTTTTTGCAATGAATGCAACAGCAATCCCCAGTCTAAAAATAAAGTTCACGTCTTGCAAAAGGAACGATCATTCGTAGTGAGCCAAAATTTACAATGTGTTCAAGAAGACCAGGGGAAAAATACAACCAGCAAATGCTTGTCATGTATGTCTGCCACCTTCTAGTGCGCCCTGTTCACCGCTATCAATTATCACAAATGAAAGTTCCTGTTTACCCCAGACTGGAGTAATACTTCCTTGTCGCTGACAGTTATTGACCTCATGGAATTCAAGGCATTGTCCGTGAAGAAGGTACCTCCCAGTTTTGCTCTCTTCAGAATTTTTTTGACTTCCCCACCAAATGTCACTGACCACTCCCTAACCACCATTCCCGAAAATGAGTGGTCATCATTCGTGATCTCCCCTCGATTACGCAGCTCTTCCTTCATGCACCACAACAGACCGACATGAAAAAAGCCATGTATTATTAAAATCTTGGATGCCTCTACCTCGCCACAACGTGAATACATGCATGAATGGAACAAAGCAGAAACAAAATGAGACACCAATACACTTGGTTTTGTATTTCTTTCAGAGCCATTAAATTTCTTCTGGGTAGGTAATTCCTTTTGTTTTTCCCCCACATTTGTCAATTAGACACCAATTATCAGAGCCAAACTGCACAGAAAGTGAAATCTACCAACATATATATGACTACGGAAACGTAACTTGATTTCCAAACCACTGCAACATACAAAATAAATGTACTACTGATGAATTACCGGTATGTTTAAAGGACAAGTCCACCTTCATATACATAAGGATTGAGAGAATGCAGCAATATTAGTAGAACACATCAGTGAAAGTTTGAGGAAAATTGGACAATCCGTTCAAAAGTTACGAATATTTTAAGTATCTGCGCAGTCACTGCTGGAAGAGAAGACTACTACAGTGTATGATGTCACATGCGTACAACTATATAAGGAAAATTAAAAAAGAATTTCACAAAACTTTACTTTTTGAATAAAGTGCACATTTCTTCGACTTGCTACTGACGTATGTTAAGGGCAATATTATTCCCCCAACCTTCTGAAAGAGAGAAGTCGAGTGTTCTTTTGTTATGCGAGAAAAATGGAAATATGATGAATTTTCTTTATTCTTTCTTTATATTGTTGTACTCACGTGACATCACAAGCTATAGCAGTCTTTTCATCCAGCCGTGACGGAGCAGAAACTTCAAAAATTCATAACTTTTTAACGGATTTTCTGATTTTGCTCAAACTCTCACTGATGTGTTCTAGTAATATTGCTGCATTCACTCAACCCACGTGTCTACGAAGGTGAACTGGTCCTTTAAGTTTGGCATGGGATGTCACACACAACACTCCACACATGGCATGATATCATAATTTGCAGCATCCGTTTTGTTTTTGTTTTTATCATCATGCATAGCATTATCTGATTCAGGGGTGCCTCTGAATGAAATGTAAATCTATCAATTGAATCTGAATGAGCTTTAGAGTGTGCATGAATTGTACGTTTTCTTCACAGTTCTTGGTACAATATCTCTTATGTGTACAGGTGTATCAATGAAAGGAAAAGTTTAACAATGTTTCCAGTGGTCCCAAACACAACTAATTGTCTCCCATATGATATGAAGATGATATTATGGGAAGATATAACGAATGATAAACCATGGATGAATTTGTTGAAAACAAATGAAAAATGCTTTAAAAAAAGAACATGCGATAATTGCCACAGATATTTTGATAATGACAGCATAATTTCAAAGCATTTATGTGATGTGCGTTTCTTTTCATTCATTTGAACATTATACAGCTAATAGCTAAGTCAGAAATTTTTGACAATGTCTTTTCTTTTTAAGATTCTTCTACCACCATGTTTAAGAGCATCTTCAAAGATGATTTGCATACCAAGCACACGTACATATACAAAGATACATCACAGCCAAGCCAAGGCACAAAATAAGAGCGAGAAGACTAAGGTTACTTTCACTTGTTTCCAAAATATTATTGCAATCAAACAAAATAGCAGCTTAGTACAGAAATCATAAACCACTCCATAGACTAGACAGAACAACAGAAGTTCTTTTAAAAAAATTAACATTTTCTCCTCTTTCCAACTACATGCACTGATGTCTACACCATTGGTGAGATCTGCCTGCAAAAACAGAAATTTCATAAAATTCAAGATGGAAAAATACACACAAAGCTTACCCTAGGTCTACATTGTTGACCCTTGACACAACATTTTATCACCTCATCAATTGTTTTAGTAGATGTGATCTTCAAAACCAGCAACCACTTGACATACATACATGAAAAAGAAAAAAAAAATGAAACAGAGCTATGAAATGGCGATATTCTTGGGAGAATATCAATACATTTTGATATCAAACATTGATTTGGCATTTTTATCTTATCATATATCCCTTTCATCTGTGCTTGTATAATTCAATTAATCTTTCCCGTGTGGCAAAATGCCAAATAGGTTTCCATACAAGAAAAAGAAAAAAAATGCATGTACAACAAAATTCGAGCATATTAGAGAGCTTACTTCTATATTTAGCAAAAGCATGGCATGTATTAATGCCCCCATTATACTTTGGGTAACGAAACTACTCCATATATTTCCTGAATAACTGGCTAAAGTCTGTTCCAAAATGATGAACTACACAACGCTGAAATATTCCCAACTGTGGCAACTTGCAAAGTCAGAAGACAGACAGAACGAATGACCACCGTGGGATAATTTGAGATTAACACAACCAACATGGATACACTTGTGTGGGACTACACGTACAATCAATCAGCTTTGAAATTTTACTTCCACACATTCTACATGACGTCTCTTTCCTTATAATCTTGAAAGACAAGCCAAATTTGGTACCTCCTTTTTTTTCTTCTGTCCTAGCAATTTCTCAAACTATGTTTGGGCCTTACATATGCTCAAAGTAAGAGTTCCCTAATCCACCCCCACCCCCCCCCCCCCCACCCCCCCCACCCCATGTTTGAAGTAACATATACATGTACATTGCAACTGAAGAAAACACCAACCAGAATAGAAAATTTCTTTTTCCTTAGTAACCTGATGAATGATAGGGTTTAAACAGAACCAAAACAAAAAGCAGGCACACATTAATACCACATCGGCCAGAGATACAGCAAAAGTGTCTCAGTCGCCATGTGCATCGTACATACACTACTTATCCGGTAGCAGTTCCTCCCTTGCACATAGACAGCTTCTCATGTTACAATGCATGTATTTCATTAAAAGTCGGTTACACCCAATTTTCATCTCATTACTCATTTCGTCAAGTTGCTGGATATTATGCTGACACTGAAGTTAATCGTGTTGCATGAAGAATTTGCATTTTTGACACGCCCTAACTAATTCATCATGTTCATGGTTTTAATTAGTTAACACCTTTGATAAAATGCTATTTAAATAGAAACATGCCATTTAAAACGGACAAACCCCAAAACTCCCTGTGAAACAGTTTTCTAAATCTTCACGCCCTTTTTCAATATGGACCCTTACACAACAGGGCGTGGTATAAATTTTCTGTGGTATAAATTTTCTGTGGGGTACATGCTTGAAACTGAGAATCACAAGTCCCCAGCTCTCTGCATATCATTGTGAGGCTGAAAGTGTTTCTGGCTCTCAACAAAAAAAATAATGAGGATTTTTCTTTTCTTCCTGCTCTGCGACATGCAAAGTACATAAAGGTTAAGTTCAGAACAAATGCCATGCAAATTTAGACACAATGTAACGACAAACAGTTATATTTCCGGACAAGACTGCACATATATAAGGTGTACATGTCCTGCGCAGTCACAAACATTGTTACAGTGGCCTTACCATAGATTTTAAATAGCATTGGGTAACAGTTCATCCTCCCAACATGCATGTTTTATTTCAGGTTACCAATTTAGTCTTGTTGCTAGACTTTGTTGACCATTTTATTACAAACAACAAACCCAAACATGCCATTCTAGCTGTCTACTGCCTATCATGGGCAAAGAGATAATCCTGGCTGATTTAAGTATTAAAATAGCCACAACACAGGTTGTTGCTTTACTGACTGGCAGGGGTGATTTTTGCACCCAGGGGGCATACTGCTTTCTGGAAGATGCCTGTCTGGAACTGAGACTAGCCAGAATGTCAGTCTCCAAAGTTTATATGTGCAAAATTCTGATTTTAATTATAAAAAAAAATGACAGAGCCACTCAGCACCCAGTCACCAATTGATTTCAAGAAAGTCCAAGTAAGTACATATCCCACAGTGGCAAGTACATATGACTGAAAATTTCTATTTCAATGTCAGGGAAGAAGAGAAAAAAGAGGGTAAAAACAACAACAAAAAGACAAAGACTGTAAGCTTGTTTTTAGCATGTGTTTTTCTTCAAGGAAAAGATCAATAATCAACAACTTATGTTTCTTTCACTACAAAATTGAATGGCAAAATACTTTTTTTTTTCATCACAACTGGTACATTGTACATCTGTAACAACATTCAGTGTTCTAAACCAAATGCTACAATGAAATATCACCAATATTCTCTACATACCTCACTCACAAACCTCATCCACTCTGTACATCTGTATTCAAATTTCCACAGATTCATATATTTCCCTTTTGCTACCATTCTAACTGCAATAAGTACACTTATAAATCATCACAAATGTACAAACATGATTACAGGATGTGTCATACATATTAAAATTCTTCATGTAGAGTTTTTTTCTTTTCATTTCTTATATACGTAGACCACATAATATAATATATATATATTTACATCAAGCAACAAGGATAAAAGGAAAGATCGATTCAAAAGAGTAAAAAATGGAAGAAATATTGAGATGTTGGAAAAGTAGGAGTCTGAAAGAAGGAAAAAAAGTACAATAATGTGTAGAATAATTATTCATCACTTTTTTTTTTTTAATCATCAGTAAAACCAATACCACTCTCCCTACAAATCAATATGTGCTATAAAAAGAAATAAGCCATGAAAACACTGATATGCTTTTGTGTACCGTATCTAGCGGGTTATTGAATAAGCAAACGAGCAGTGGAAAATCAGAACAGTGGGATAGCAGAAATACCTAGAATGTAAGCGGCATCTTTTCTCTTTGTAGGACTGTAAACATTTTGCGAAATAACAACTGAACATCAGGTGAAGGAACCGCTGATCTAAGGATGATGTTCCCCACTTTTCATAATCTGCTAATTTCTTGGGCGCTGAGAAATCTGCAGTGTATAACCCTTTGGCACAACTGCTGCACTTTCATGGACTTAAATCCAGTAACTTCAAGATTGATAGTGAGTCAAATTCTCATCTGAACCCAAACAGCTCCTTATTCACAATATCTGTATCATTCATAAGTCTACATTAGACAAATGGGTCAGTCCAGGCCTCATAATAATTCTTTGTTCATCCATTTTCAAGCTGTGCCTTTTGACAAGAAATAAAATAGTATAGAAACTGATAATCAGAAATGAAAATGCTGAGATCATGCAAAAATCGTGGATAGTGACCCTTTGATTGACATATGAATCTACAGAAGCAGTATAAAAACCAGCTCACACCCCAAGCTAAATATACACTCAACTTCCTGAATTCCTTTAGAATTTGTAAATCATGGTGTTACGCAACAATCCTTTTGATACGAGGGGTGAGGTTATCAACCACTCCTGGAATAGAGCATGTTAGAAGACATCATGCAAAAATGACTCTTTTAGAGGGAAAACTCTCACCTCTGAGAAAGCGGATGAATTTCAAGAGAGAACTTCTCTAGATGAAAGTCATGCACAATTTTCATGAACAGGACCAAACATCAGATATTTCCTAGCATTTCCTAGCATTTCAGACTCGTGTATTAATATATATTTATTTCTTGTTTTCTCATCTGCTTTGGGACTGATGGGGACTACCCTCATCATAAGCTTCTGTGAATTATCAAATGCTTGGGCACTCACTGAGTTGCAATACAATACAACATTTCTCCTGTTACACAATGTCAGGCACAACAGTGTAGAAACAATCTGCCTGTTTGACGGCATAGGCCACTGTTAGAGTGTCATGTTCTCTGCGCATATATTTTTACAATGCCCTCATTTCCCTGCCTATTATGGAAATATTTGCCCACAGGAAGTGCCATTTAAGGACATTGAACACAGCCCTAAGCATTTTTCTAATTCTAGACAATTACATCATGCACAGCTCTTGACTGCAAGCGAGCGAAAACACCTTTAAGATGGCAGGGGATAAACCCAATGTACTTGCGAAGTCCGTGCCATTAACCTGATTGTAAAGATGATTTGGGGTGGACATGAACATAATTTGCCCACTAAATCATACTCCTTGACTATTTTTCCTTATCGTTTCCTCTCCAGTAAGGGTACAAATTGAAACAAATAACTGGCAAAAACCATTCTGGCCTGGTGGTGACAATTTGTCCCTGCAGAACATCACTCAGATTGCAATGAAAAACAACCAACACTAGACTTTTTACTTTCCCACTAATCAATCAAGTTGCCTTTCCATTTCTGTCAAGCTTTTTTTCCTTAAAAGTTTTGTCCTTAAACTAATAAACATATTTTTAAAAAAGACGAAGCAAGGTGTAGATATCAAAACAAAAGCTGAGACTGTTGTTTGATTACAAAAAAATGAGAGAAAATAAAAGTAAACAGGATGTGAAAGAACAAAATATGTACATATAGAGTCCTCCTTTGTTTATTTCTACTACATATATGCAGAGGTGAAAATGTATAGTCCTTGAGAATTCCACGCAGAATAGTTTAAAAAGAAAAAAGACAACCACCAGTCGTGGAGATCGATAAACAAATAGACACTGGAACAACGACTTGCAATGCTTGATGCAATTTTACTTGCACTATTTCACACAGATTTCAAAATGACATCACACGTGCGTGACGACTGCGATCACGTCGTTCAAATTCATTTGCACAAAACTCGTCAGCTCCCTGTCCACAATCAGCGTAGGTCTCGATGCATTCCTGATCTCGAACACTCATCATTCATATAAAAAGTAAATAATTTCAATAGAAATCTCATGATAAAATTTGTTCTAGTTGTAACAAAAATAGTCAAATTGATTCCATCAGTCTAGAATCGAATCAAATCAAGCACTTGAAATCACATTGTTCCTTGCTCACTATCCTACTCAGTGGAAGCACTAAAAATACTGTTCCTTATTTGCTTTATAAATATTCACAAGAAAATCCATCATCATTCCGAAGAGATTCATATTGCATATACACATGCTCACGATTCTACACATGAAATAATTCAGAGACACAAAGAAGAAATGTAGATATTTTGTTGCATTTTTACGCTGTATGAAACCACTCCACAAGGCTAAGATACCCACACACCACGCAGACGCATCATTCCGATGGCTGCTTGCCACTTTTACAAATACTACGCTCCTGATTACGATAGATGACAATGGTAGACTTACAGACACTCCACTTTGCACATTTGTTTCTGTCCATTTTCATTCATTCTCCCAAAGGGAGCAAGCATTTGCCTTCAGAAGCACGCCAAAGACAAACTGAAATCCATGACCATGCACTGCCGAGCTCGTTCACAGAACTCATCTCATCAACATTTATTCCTAGGCCTGGCAATAAACTTGCCAATGACCGTAAAGCTGGCTGATTTGAAGAGAAAAAGAGAGGGTTTGTTTCAAAAGCAAAGGAAGACACATTTCAGTGCCTCACAGCTGGAAGGGAAATTGTGGATGGTTGAATATCCCTTCCTATCGGGTCAATAGGAAATGGGTGGCTAATCAAGTTTAAACCACACTTTCTGATTTTGTTCTCCTTTCTATTATTTTTTCTTTCTTTTTTTCCATGGGAGTTCAACTTTTGGGGATGTGAGCAATGGTCAAACGTCCCACACAAAATGACACTGGCACCCGCTATTAAAGTACAATGTATTTTCACATGTCTTAAAAAGGTCGAAAGAACATACGAAATAATAGAACTCTACATGGCTGGGATGCAATATCTGACACTACCAATTTCATTGGGGCAACTTTAGCAGCCACGGGACAAGTTGCTTTGTTTATTTATCAACCTACTGAAACCTTACCAGGGCCGGGTAAGCAGTTGCTGATGTAATTTCACTCCCATATCGACCACTAGTAGATGTTTGCTGTACCAGTCAAGTTTTATCAACTGACAGTTGGCCTATAATCTTAAACTGAGTCACGCTCAAAATTGTGTTTCTTTTTAAATATATACACAAAATTCTAGATATGTATTTCTGTGCCATGCACAGCCACTACCCAGAGGACTGATCAATTTAATCAAAGAACTTGTTTTGGCTTGTTCAACCCCGGGACATTGCATGCAAACTACACAAATGGCATAACGAGGAAAGTGACAAGACAAGTTTTGACTGGAAAATTCACAGCAAAATTAAACATCCACACAGATATTTGTGTATACAATGTACTTTTGGATGTGACTTCAATAAAAAGCACATCCTCGTCTGCAATCAACAGTACGGAAGCCATACAGTAATTCAAGCAGCAGTAAAACAGCAGGGACATGTTCAAACTGCTGTGTGGCACTGAATAGGGTGTCTGTTACAGCATGCCAGGGATATAGGAAATTGGGTCGATAAGCTAATCAAATTTCATTGAGTTGAAAAAGAAAGGCTGCCTACCATCTATCTGCATTTTAACGGAAGTCCCTTGTCCTAGGATTTTTTTTCTTCCGTGCAGCCAAACGCTCTCACTAACATTACAACATATCACAGCCTCTATTCGATACTCCACAATCACATGCAAACATGGGGCCTCAGATTTATCTATTAAGATACATGATAGAATTTATGACACTGGTTTGTACATACTGAATGCTTTTTAAAACATTCCCTTTGCTTCTTTTGCATTCCTTTTCTGCTCTGTTCTGTGTTTCAAAGCAATGCAATGCCCATTTCTCATTAATTATTAAAAGCATTTCTTCAAAGATTTATCTGTGGGGAGCACAAACACTGAATGGTCTACAAAATTTGTGCTACCACCAACTACTGCTCATGGGCTCCAATCATGTTGGCCATGTAGTACCTATTATAATTTCTACCACTGTCACCTTTTCATTCGACCATCCGCGACTCGCTGCGCAAGTCCCAGCATCAAGACAGTTGGCGATCCTCCCTCATCTCATGCTGGCGCTCGTGCTGGCTGAGTCTGCAAAATTTCGGTGATTTGCTGCTGGCGTGATTTCATGCTACCCTATTGCTCTCCTGACTCAGTTTGGCGTGCGAAGGAATCCAATGTTGTTGGAGCGACCCGCAAATGACTCAGTCCCATGTCCTCCTGTACCGTGTTGCAAACATCATGTTCTCCGTGCACAACAGCTCACGTTTACATGGTGCAATCCAGAAAAAAAAAAAGGACAAGAAAAAAAAATCCACGAAATTCCCATCTCGCAGTTGTGTCTGAACACGGCATCCGACATGTACGCTGAAAGCCCTTGGTTTCACTCACTGAGACATCGTGACCTTACGTAAGCCAAGTCCGCAGAACGATCTCCGCGGCCGACCTACGGAGGAGCTGTCATCGTCGACCACACCTTATTGATACACTTCATGGTATATTTACAAGAAGAAGGGACACACACATATATATATGATGATCTTTGCTGTTCGTCAAATCTAGTGATGTAAAACGCTGTAAACTAAAATGAAATGAAATCATGTCGACCTGCTGATGCGCACAATTACTCGGTATTGTTCTCTCTTCTATAACCGTGTGCCTTCCTCGCAGTTCTTGCTGTTAATCTCTTATGCCATCCCGCAACGAAAATAAAAAAGACCAAAAAAGGAAAAAAAAAAGACTGTACAGGATGATATACAGGATGACCTTCTGACGGGGAGGTCACATCACTCTTCTGTCGTTGATGTATCTTCTGTTTGGAGAGAAAAAACAGAGAGACAGAAAGACAGATATACACCGTTAGCATGTTTTATAGCAATGTTGACAGTCAGTATCAACTAAAATGGATGCTCTATATCAAATTTGTATCAAGATACATATATCTTTTGTATGTTTATTTCATGCCGAAACTCTCTACCACTATGAAAATGCTCTTTTTCTGCTTCACTTCATAACACATTCACATATAAATAAACAGTGTCAAAAGCAAAGTACGTAGACAACGAGATACATTTTGGGGAAAAAATGTAATATTGGTAGCTACAGAGCAACAGATGTGAGTGGCAATTTAAGCACATTGCTCAGAAGTGCTACCAACTATATTCATATCGCTGAATATTACAGGTTGGAAAATATGATAAGTACCATCAGGATTTGTCGGTCAAGCTAGTTTATCAATGAAGTTTCTTTAACACAAAATTCACACCCAATATTTTCCCAAACCGGGGAAAAACATGTCCTTCCTTGTCAAAGTCTGTTAATCTGCAAGTTTTCTGATGGGCAGGTGATACAATACACCTTGCCATGCTCTGTGGTTTTATGGCCAGTCATGGCTCATCCTACAAGGTGCCACTTATAGAAGGGTAAGAGGAGACAACCTTCACTGTGTCCAACCGAAGATCATACGCCGACATGACGCATCACATGTAGAGAGAAACATGTATTAGGTGGCCATCCTATGAAATCTACTCCGCTTGATTCTAAGCTAAAAGTTCCGATATTTATACACACTGAACTTGAATCTTCTCATTCATTATGGAATTAAGAATCTGCATTCATCTCTGATGTTGGTATGGCAGGAATAACTTTCGTTAACACAAGATACATGAAAGCATGTTTCACATAAAACGTACAAGGCTGATAGCACACCTTTTGTTTCTGAGGGCAATCATAAAAGGAATACCTATCATACGCAATGCTTGCCATGTTGGCAGTGTGTGGACGGGACTACAGGATTTTTGACCATCTTTCTGCAGCTGAAATGCAGTGAGTGGTATGCAATACGAGCTACTTCTGACAGGAAATACATTTCTAAATCTTCAGCTTGAATACTTCCTTTTCAACCCCACGTTTCCTTGCAACCATGATTATACACTTCCTTGTATAAACCGGTACATACATACATACCCTTGTGATGTACTTGACACTTTGCAAAAGGGCAAATTTAAGTGACATTGCAAATATTCTACACCAATGTAAACAACATAATGTATACTTCCTGGAAGCATGATTATAGCAGGAGATATGACCTTTTACATCACTGACACTTTTCTTCAAACTTTTCTTCTAAAAATTGGGAACTACAGCTTTTTGATCATATGCACTTGTTTCCGTGTCTCTATGACAACAGACAGCCAAACCTTTGGCACTTGAAATTGTATGTGGATCTACAGTCATCAATATCAATGCTAATCAACTGCACAAAAAATACATTGTAGGACAGTATATGTTTGATTACTAGTGTGTCATGGCCACCCGTATATAATGAAACGGTAAACGATTAAAATGATATTCGATATGAGCATTAACTTTCCCACACTGGCAACTTTCTATCACATGATTGTGTAAGTGCAGCAAGTTTTTGCAATAGTTTTACAGTGTGAAATCATCAAGATCCATCAAGTATTTGAACAGTTCCCCATACCCACAGCATGGGTTACCATGCCAAAGCTTTCGGAAAACATCCAGTCTACTACAGTGTACATGTATTTTCATTCTTTACTTAGCCTGCATAGGGCATCATTATTTTTGTAGAGACAGTCAGGTTTATTTTGGGAAGAAAAAAAAGAAACAAAAAAGAAGTAGAAGAGATTGTGTGTACAAGAAATGAGGGGGTCGGTGCAATATAGTGCTAACCCACACTTTTGTCAAAATTGAGTTACATGCATTTTCACAATCCTTATCCTTCACTCTAACCTCTGTGACAATATCATATTTGAATTCAACCAATAAGATGGTAAAAAATGCATACATTCATGTTTTATTAATGTACAATGTATGGACTTTCCAAACATTCAACAGCGATTATCTCAAAATGACTATTGTGTGGGTTAGCACTATATTGCACTGACCCCCTCAAATATATCCTGCATGAAAAAGGCTTTAGCTTTTACAATAGAACATGAATTCAGTATATTATTAAAGCAAAAGGGCATTGATGACCTCAAGGTGTAGAATCCTTGTTGCATTGTGACAAAATGATTCTCTTGTTTATCCTGGAGCCTGTCTGTTCTTAATGTCTGCCTAACTTTGACAACCTTGAAATGTTTCTGCCAGCCTGTATCAACTAAGTCTTTTTTTTTCTTATATCTCTTGTTACATTACTTTTTTTTTTCTTCTTCTTCTAGTATGCCTACAGAAATTCACTAAGCCTGGGGAGCAAATTTCTTTTTCTGCCAGGACTCGAGTCACTGACATGATGTTGTGGGACATTGACACATGTAATACTCTCATTGGCGCCACAAGATATGGTAACATAAGAAACTGCCCCATGGCTTTGCTAATTTTTGCTAAGTCAAGATTCCCAACATTTTAAGAATAGCATTGTCTCTTGTCCGAGAGGAATGCAGCACTGCCCTGCAGGCAAATAAGATCAATACAGCTAACACATTGGAGGGCATAATTTGTGAAATGAGATTCGTATGTAAGTGCCGGAAGTGGAAAATTGAAAACGTGTCTGTATCACTAATGGAAATAGTTTTGCAATTTATGAGACTTTTCTCTCTCTTTTTTTTTTTTTGTGCTGATGGATTTTCTATCTGAAGACAACATCAATCTTAAGTGCATACCCTGCACTATATTGTGTGCTTGCAGATATGTTTGTTAATTAGGTGTGTGTGTGTGTGTGTGTGTGTGTGTGTGTGTATGTGTGTAGATGTGGGACGCATCTAGTGTGTTAAAAAAACAGATTTCGTTTTTTGATCAAATGAGTCACGATGTAAGAACTGTCAGATTTGACATATCTTTGTACATAGTTTCTGTATAATGTTGTTTGTCTTTGTATAGTGTATTGGTTCTTTTTTGTGTGTGTTGTGAATGTGAATTCTGTGGCACTAAACAAAATTTGAATAAAGAATAAAAAACAAACAAGCAAACAAAAAAATAGTAACACAATACCCCTGACCACTGTGATATGAGTACACTGTGCTAAAATAGCAATACATGTGTACAAGTGTTGGAAATTTGCACACATAGAGCCACAATTGCCAACAACTTTCTTGGATGGAAGTGGTATACGCTATACTCAGCCACAGTTGGCTTTTGTGTTATTTGTTTTTGAGAAATCAAGGACAGTCCACCTTTGCTTTCAGTTTCACTGTCATTATCACACGATTCTGTGCAGAGATGAGCTTGTGGAAGGGTGACATGCTAACGGAAATTGCAACCATCTGCAATAGGATCAGGAGGTCGTAGGTTTGAATCCTGCTCGAGTATGTACGCCCATGATTTTTTATCATGGCTACTACTAAAACACTGATCAATTCAGTGCTTATCTACGTCGATGTAGGGCAATTTGTCAATCAGTTGCAATGAAAACATCTCGACGGAAGAATTTCATGAATTTGAATATCTGCAATAGTTTTTAATATGGGTCCTGAGCAGCTCAGAACAGGTCATGGGTAAACTTGGTGCATGAGTAAGTGTCTCTCTGTACATATGCACAGTTAGCTTGCACAGCTAAATGTGCTGTTTTGAGTCAAAATGGATGATCATAATCATTAAACTGGATTTTGCAAACACTAAAGAGGTCTACTGCCTTTTAAATGTTGATTTAATGTTTAAAGTCACGGCATGATTTCACATTCAAACTTCTCTGAGCTATGGTATCGATTTTTTGCTACAGAGTTGCCAATAGGGAATGATTTCTTGCCTCTGTGAAAAGGGAAGGGGAATATACAATAATGTTTGACCAGCACCATGCAGTTATTCCGAATGTATTCTCATCCATGCTTCTCGTCCCTGTGGGTAATCTATATTTAGCCCTGAGAGATGGCAGTGGGGGAGGGCTGCGAAAATTTGGCAAGGACAGACCACGGAGCCACGTGAACAGCAACATAATTCATAATTACGGACTTCCATGCAGATCTCAATGTGTGGACACACAGTGTATTCGTTCACATGGCACCCCAAACTTTGTGACACGTGTACCAAAAAAATTGCCCCATTTGATGGTTGGTCAAACTACCATGTCTGTCTACAAAGATGACAAATAATCTTGAATGTCATGCAATGGTTATTTTCTCACTCAGTTGTTTGTAAGACTTCACTCAGATTTTAACCTAGAATAATGAAATAACTACTAATGAGTATTACTTCTATTTTTGTCATCATTACCACTTACAATGATATAACATGTATATCTATAACTATCACTATGCAATTCTTTTTTTTTGTGTGGTTATTAAATGTATCTGTGACTGTTGAGTGTATTTTTTGTATCATGTAAAGGCTTATTTAGACGTTATTTTGTAACTTGTTTTCACGATACTGTGAGACAAGTCTGTTATGTATACAGGCCTATATATATATATATGTATATATATATATATATATTTTTTTTTTTGTCTGTGCCTTTAGTTTCCTGCTTCATCTAGGCAGCAACCTTGGCTTTGCATGTTACATTGTTTTATTGACATAATAAAGAATGTTGATCTGCTACCTCGGTACTCATAGCTACAATGATACCACTGTTGTTATCACGCTTCCTTTTATCACTATCATTATCTTTTATGTCAAGAATTGCAATAAAGTTGCATTTAATAGTACAGTGTTCCTTTTGTTTGTTCTTCAAACCATCAGCAACACATCTGCATCGTGGATGTCTTTCGTACCTGGTCTCTGGACATCTATTAGTTTCCTGTCGACTGTCACGGCCGATAAGTGTTCGTAGCCCCCTTTTGAAGACATTTGAACTTGTATTGAGTTTAGCTGCACACGGAGAGAAAATAAAGAAGAAGAATGGGATTAACAAAAATATAGTATGAAACAGAAACATGCAATATATATTTACACTTCCTGAAAGACAAGACAATGATACATGAGTGGGCAGGAAGTAAAATAGCATCACAAGCCTTTAAAGACTAGGAACATTCACAAAGAGAAAATTCACCGAGGAGATAGGGTTTTGGTGAACTATCATCATCAATTAATATTGCTATTGAACTATTATATTATAGATCATATATTATTATTATTATTATTATATCTCATTTATTATGAATTATTATTATCACTGCCTTAAAGGCAGTGACATCAAACACATTGGGAGCAGCGGGTGAAAAATAAAGAATTTTGTTACCATTTTAGCATCAGTAAATCATACTTTTGTAAAGCCTTGTGCCTCAATTAGCCCTCATGGCAATCTCACAATGATGATCTACAAAGGCCGCATCTAAGCATTTATACCACTGTACTGTCTACTCGTCTGCTTTCCATTTCACATAGACGCTTTGCATAAAATATAAACAGAAACTCAACATTTCTAAACTCAATAGGAATTGACTCTAGTTTGGATGACGCGCAGTGAGGACAATCCCTTGAGGTCAACCCCAAGCTATTAAGTACAGAGACGAATTTCTCTGAGTTAATTGTGAAACTTGGTGTTTCGTGAACAAGATGTGCCTGGAGTTTTGCACTGGCGAGTGATGTCATGGTCATGTGACCACCATGACTCGTTGGGCGTCCTCCCTGGACGCAAGGTTTCAATGGCTCATCAAAAGTCATGTGACCACAATGCCTTTGGTATCATCCATCACATCACTGCTCAAATATTCATTGTTGAGTCTTTTACTTTCTTTCACTGCAGTCATGAATTCAAGAATAGTTCCACCTGTTGAGTACAGCATTATCTTTTGATTCATTCTGTTGCACACATGAATTTTAGTTTAATGTTTTAATGTACAACAGTATGTCATATTGTTTTAAAAAAAATGACTGTATTTCATTCATGATATGTTCAGTGCAGAAAACTCTGATGAAATCTGATTTAGAATTTAAATTTGAATTTGGATTTGTACTCCACAAATCATGGCAACTCAAGCTTTCAATATTCCAGTGTGTGTAGAAAAAACTGCAAGTCATGGTGTGAGTTAATGAGTATCGAGTTTCTCCAAGTTTTTTCTAAAATATCAAAGATACACACTTGAGACAACAAAGTATCATGCCTACAATCCATGCAAAACAATTGAGGAAAAAAAAAAATTCTTTCGTTCTCAAGTTTTCGTCAATCACATTGACTGATAATCTCTAGGCAGCATATGTATTTTACGCAGAAACTCAAGCTGGGAAATGACACGGCTCTCACTCCTTGTCACAGACTGACACATGTCGCTCGCTCCTCACCACCGCGACAAAATTCTGATTTTCCGTGACAAATTTCAAGAGCGGGAAGTGGAAGTATGCGTGGCAGGTGCACTGCTGAATGAATACACCTCACCCCTGATCTTTCCCACTTCCTCCTTCAACTCCCCTTTCCTTCCCATCTCACTCACCCCCCCCCCCCCACCATTTCAACCCCATCCCTACCCCCAACCCAACCCCAACCCCCACCTGGACGCAAAATCCTCATCGTCATGTGTGTGACTGAAACCGCACTGCAGTGACTTAGCATGACAGTTATACATTAGGCGCAGAAAAAAAAGAGGGAAAAAACATCTGAAAGTGAAATAAGAAATAGCATCCCTGCAGTAACATCATGCCACGTGTACATCTGAAATCTGAAAGAGGCTCATCATGTACATGTGATAATGAGAAGCAAAAGGGAATTACTCCAATAGATTACACAATATGATGTTCACACCCTTCCTCAACCCCCTCAGACCCAGAGTCTTTAAAGCTAAGTCATAGTTCTCAGAAGGGCTTAAAGTTAATCTTCTTCCATTTGGACACTGCTTGCAACATACTGAAAGGATCTACTGAGAAACTTGTCTGGCTGAAATGATTTGTCAGAATAAAGAGTTGATTTTCGAGTATTTTGAGATTAAACATGAAAAACCATTTCAGTGGCAGTACAACTTTCATTCTTGATTTCCTGATTTCTTATGGTTATGTGTCCATTGTAAAGCAAAAATTACCAGTTTCTGCATGACAGTACCTTTAAAGTTACCCTGCTATTGCACATAATATCGATAGTCTGACCTAAGGGTGTGTGACAGGATTTATCAAAACACATTACATGTACTTATTGGGTTCAAGTTGTTGTAAACAGTCGCAGCGGACGACTATAATTAACTCCCCCGAAACCCACGAAACGTTTTGAATTTTCAACCGTCACCGAGGCAGTGCGAATCGGGCGTTCTCATTTTCACCAAAATTTCACCTTCTCATATCTCCGCTATACATTGACCAAAATCGCTCAAACTTTCAGTATCAATGCAAAATCATGATTTCTATCTACATACGAAAAATCACGAGAAACGATCAAGGATTTTTAAAGTTATTCAATATTTCATGTTTCTCTGTCTCGGAAAACTACCGTCCGATTATTTCCAGACACATCTGGACGCACCACTTAATATTCATGAAACTTGACATACATATTCATAAGACATGTGCGGACGTAAATGTAGCCCTGTTCGCTTTGCCGAAGACCTATTTTTGAAGTTACAAGTGAAAATAAATGAGGTATCTTGTCAGAAATCTTGGAGCAGCAAACCAGAATAATGACGTCATATTCTAAGAAAAACTGATTTGCGCTTGCGCAATGAATGAACTTTCCCATGCTGCTTCGATCCAGCGAGCTGATTGGTCGATGCATTGCAGCGTACTGTTACTGTGCGATGCGAGGTGGCTGCTGCGGATGCCTAGTAAACTGCACATGCATGCTATGAGAGTAGGACGCGGTGTGTCGATAAGTACAATGTACAGCAGTGTGCTGGGGACCTCGCTATACCTCAAAGACAAGCACTTACGTTATCAGAACTGTCCTATTAAAAAGAATATAGCAAAAATTTGAATATATATTCGGCTATGATACCATTTATGCAGTTGCAAATTATTGACAATGGATTATTCGGACTTAACGCAGATTTTACTGCACTATAGTAAGTAACATTACAACTACGAATTCCCGGTACGAGTTACGATCAGAGTACAGCAGTGCCGTACGGCACTGAAGTACAGGTGACGTTAGAGCGACAAAGATGTGGGTACGTGGGACTGTACCCTGTCTTCCCGTATGCGAATGACTATGAAATTTCGTGCTCGGAACGAAGGTATAGAAAGTGCACCACTTTTGATTATTTCCAGACATATCCGGACGCATGACTTCTCGAATGTGATATTTTAGAATTCCGGAAAGAAATACATACTTAGTAACATACTTGAAAGTTTTTTGTTGTTCACGAAGTCAAAATGTGAAATTTTAGCAACGATTTCTGACAATTATTTTCCGTTTTGAAAGTGAAGTTATGCCCCATTTTGGATTATTTTCTCGTCGTTATTTAAAAAAGTTAACATAATGGTAGGTTAAAATAAGGTTTTTACTTTTCATAACCGTTTGAATTATCAAAAAATATGAATAAATAGTAAAGTTACGGCAGTTTTGCTGCGACACTTTCCTAGCGGTTTTCGTGCGAAACGTGTTCATTCAAGAGGAAAGCGAGGTCAGGTCAAAATGAAAACAGTGAGTTAATTGCACCCGTCCGCTGTGACTGTAAAGGCAAACCACTATTGTCTCTTCAATACACAATCTGAAAGTAGAATGAAAACTACTGCTCAGCAGATGTGATTTTTATATTTCTTAAAATCATCACTGTAACTATATGTGTGGAGTCCCACCATGTGAGCATTTTGCCTGGTTATGTGCACTTCTGCTGAAACTGAAACAAGATGGCGTGTGGCAACATTACCGTATGTCCCCCAAAACTTACAACGGGACCCTATGCAATGAAAACTTTAAAAATAGTGAATCAATCCAAACACAATTTCAGAGTATGAAAGTATAACTTATTACCCACATCTTACAGAAAACTCCATCCTTGCTTCAGTGGTCAAAGAGAAACAAGGATTTTTGTAGAGCATGTCAGGAATCTCTTCCCTCCAAGTTCTGTCCATATTGTGTTCACACGTGAATCTCATGCAGTTCCAAGAGCACATAAGTGCTAAATAAAACTTGAAGAATAGATCCATGACATGCTTATACTTATGTTACATATATATTCTTAGACCCTGATATAGGATTCAGACAGTTTAATCATATTGAAAGTTATCAATGTAGAAATCTGATTGTAATTTTTTGGGGGGACATACTATACATATAATACAAATATGTGACAAACTCACAGGTGTGCCTACAGCTTATTGGTGCTGATATTTGACAGTAAGTTCATTTTTCTGTTTTGGTTTTTTTTTTTAAATATAGTTTTGGGGTATATACAACTTATATCTAATGGAGAAAAATATTAGAGAGTAAATCCTGTATTTTGACATCTACTCTTGGCTAAAATGACACAAGTGTTTGAGATGAAGTGGTTTGTCACAACTGTCTTGTTTTATCTTTAAAATTATAAAAAGCATGTTATGTGTCACATATCTACCAGCATCTTTTAGTAGAGTAGTGCAGGCTCTCTTCATATCTATCATGAGACCAGTACACAAAATTTGATGTAAACCTCACGGCTTGTTGTAAGTAGCACAGTTAAGAGCATCGGGCAAAGTGTGCCGACTCGTTACACTTGTAAGACAATGATCAGTGCAGCAAAGGAAAAGCAGGTTCAAGGTACAATTCCATCCCACATTCACATTCGACTTTAATACAGTATAGATGGTGTAAAATCAGACAAGTGGAATGCTTGAAGTTTCAACAAAATATTTTGTTTAAAGGTCATAATATATCCCTTTTGCAAATGTTGCAAATTTTTGAATGGTTGAAGAACAAAGTCTCTGAAATCTTGGGGCAATACACCTCAAATTTTTGTTTATAAAGTATTGAATAACTAATAGCATATCAATTGAGAACATGCTCCATTTATGTAATTGATAATAACGGTTAAAATTTTTCAGGAGGTCCAAATGAATTTATTGGAGATCTATAATATTGCTTCCCTCTCCAGCACAAGGAAATTTTCGGTGGTGTCAGTCTGAGGGAAGGCCTGAATTAAAAAAACACTTACATGGTTGCTCTCCGTGCCCGGTGCCATGTCGCCGGATCCTATGTGTCCCGTGTGGGTGAAATTTGTCGGTAGACCGATCATGCTCCTGTCGATCTTTCTCCTCCTCTGCAACAACAAAATTAGAATACTGCAATGAATTATACGACACTTACTGTTCAAAGATTCCAACAAAATTGTGAATCAGCATTTACTTACACATCCAGGTCCTCATCTTTATCAAATCCTTTTCTTCAGGTTTTTACCCACTGAAGAATCTTTTAAGAAAGACCAAGGGATTAATGGCAACTTAACTCTTACAAGAATGGGCTATGCATTCATGATGAAAGCCTTTTAAGAATAATTGCCACATGTATACATACCGTCAGCAATCTTTCAAGTGATTATCATGCTTTTCTATTTACAAGCACTGAAACTCTCATTAGCATGTTACAAACAACTTCATTCTTTTTTTTTGGGGGGGGGGGGGGGGGGGGAGAGGATGACAGGAGATGCATCTGGTTGATCAGAAGTAATGTTGGATGGGGGAAGTTTCCCCAACGAAAAGTCTGAAGAAAACTTTGAGTAAGTAAAGGGAATCCATCGTAGATGCAAATCTACAGGTCTCCATAGCGTATATACAATGTAGCTACGCCTGCATAGACTGCATCTTTCAAAACCAGTACTGTACATGTTATGATGTACTGCCTCCATACACAAGGTTCATTATGCAGCACTCACTGCGTGAGGCACACTAAAAACTGATATTCTCCATAATCAACAAAGTTTAGGCCAAAAAAGAATGATTTATACATATGTCACCAAGCATTTAAATGTGATACTTGTTATCACAGCTATAACAATTAACACAGGAAACAAAGCAAAACTTTAAATTGTGGCTTGCGAAGTATGGCTCTCACAATTTAGCATAATGAACACTATTTCAATCCAGTGAATGGGCATTAGCCCCATAGTTCATGGGTAGTACAATGGATGTCTTCTGACAGAGATAAGTGACATACTAATGTACAAGTGTATCATGTATGACTCTATCAAGAGAAATCACGGACACGAGTATCACAATCGACTATTTACAAAGTTCTTGGTATTCAGTCACCAAAGAGCATACAGAGTTATAAGGAATAGTCTGCACTGCGTGTTTGTTTTGTTCTTATACCACTACATGTAGAGACCTACCCACACATACACACACACACACACACACACACACACACACACACACACACACACACACACACACACACACAGTCTCAAAAAGTTACTGAGTCTGAAAGTCTCACGCCAGTATCAGCCACACCCATTGTCCCCACTATTCTTCTACTGTGTAAACGTGCCATCATATACAGCATGAGGTATTATTGTCTGCCTGTTCTGAAAACTTTCAGGGATTTTCTGTCGATTCAGTCAGTCATCAACAAACCATTAGGACAGTGCTATGATGTACAATCTTAGTGATGCTTTTTCACAGTAACAATTGTGAAATGTGAGGGCAATTTGGAAAGGTGCAGTGTGATCTGGCAAGTGTCAAAGAGGTTTTATGCACATGAACTTGACCTATTGTATATGAGTGCATTACTCACATGAATCACGCATGTACACATTACTTCTCAGCATTACAAGTATGGAGAGATTATTGTCCACTCCGCTTCAGCTCAACCTATTATTCTGTTTTCATATTTACTCATACTCAATTCTTTTTTTAAATTTAGCAGTCTGTCTCCCAGGCATCATATCTTGATGTTTTGTTTTGTTTTGTTTTTTTCTTGGACGCGTTTCCTTGTCATTTATGTTCTGATTACCGAAGCAAGCACAACAGCCATGAAGTCAAGGCAAATTTGTCTGCCCGTCAAGGTTGCGCAAACATGGCCACATATAATGTCAAGCTGCACAGTCTCCAGTATAATTTACCATGTGACATTTTGCCAAGTGCCAGAAGAGTACAGCAATGCTTGGATGCCATACATCTGATATGCTGTCATCACATTTCTCTGTGTCCACAGAGAAAATTTTCAATCAAGTTATTAATCTCACCCAGAGCACATCTTCTGATATATTATATGCTACGGAATGGTCATCGATAGGGGCTTTAAAAGCACAATGTATACAAAGATCAGAGACATTTTATACCAGGAAACTGGCATGACCAGCCAGTACGGATGGCTTTACTCCACTTTATGACCCCTTACAACCTGTATGCATGCAGTATTTGGAAGGTACAAAATACATGGTTTACCTAGACTTTACCAAGTTTACCATGACATGAAAGCATTGCCTAAATGCTATAGAAGATGAATATCAAACTTGTGCATGTAAATTTTCTCTGTACCTCTGTTCCCAAGGGGAAAATGAATACACCGCTTGTGACACAAATATATTTAGTACATAATTTCATCAGAAGAATATTTATGTACTAATTACACATTATACGGCCATGCTGTCATACACTTGTCCAACATACAAGTGTAACTACAGTTAACAACATATTGGCAGTTATGAAGTGGCTGATCTTAATAGACCAAGGTTGCTTTGTTTCACATGACCTTCAAGCAAACTTTTTTTTTGTTGGTTTTTGAATTCTTTTCTTTCTTTTTTTTACTGCTAATATGCCTGGTGAAAAGGGGAATCTTTTAATGGAAATTCAGACAATTTGCAGAGAGATTTTGGAACCTTTTAATAATGAGTCATATGTGTGCAAATGAGCTGTTTAGTCAGGAGGAATAGACACCTCCAATCCTGACTGGTTGGTTGCTGCATGCTTTTTGACCTCTTCAAATTAACGATACAATTTGTATCGGCAAATTGTTAGCAGGAATCTCCCTGACAAGCTAAATGGGAATTGATATAATGATGCACAGTAACCTTTATCCATGCATAATAATGTAGGAATTGCATTGTTTCACATGGGGTGTGTTTTAATTGGACTGCCATTCAAACCTTTGCACAATGTAAAGTTGAAACTTAAAAATACACTGTAGCCGTCTGTGCGCTCTCAGAAAAATGCTGCATTTCACATGCAAGGAAATGTACATGAGCAAGCCTGTACAGTGACACATGAATGCGTACCGTATAATGTATGACACATTATGAAACAGAATGCTTAATACCTGTATGACCATGTAACTACTATCAAATGTACTAATGGGGGGGGGGGGGGGGAGGGGCATTTAGACTTTGCTCTGGGGGTGTTCAGACTTTGTTCTCGGTTGTTCACTCAGCGAATTCATATGTCATACAAAGTCATGGGATTCTGAATGGCTCTGACCTATCAGACCACTTTAGAAGAGTCATAATCAACACTTGGTACAGACTGTGCACATGTCTATGTTCATGAATCATGACACAGGTCATTTAATCAGCCAGTTCATGGTCGAACAGCCATAGCATACTAGCATGTACATGTAGTTTCCATGACAATGCAGCATCAAGAGAATCTGACATGTCCTGAATGATTTGATACATGGTAGAGCTTTCAAAATTTCCATCTTGCATGAGGGTCCCATGATATTTGCTTCTGCGACAATTGTTCTCATGAAATACTTGTATAACAGTCTGCACGCTTAGGCAAACATACATGTACAGTCTACCCACAAACATAACCCTAACCCTAATCCTAATCCTGATCCTCACATCAAACTAATCCAAAATCCCTATCACAACCCTAACTCTAACCCTAAGTCCTTGGAGAAAATAAGACCAGAGCAATAGTCACAGGAGCAAATGTTGTGACACCTGCAGGATGTATACAAGAACAGTTCTGAGTGAAATTCTCCAAAGATTGTAAATGTTGGTTAACCTATACAAGCAGTAGATCAAGATGTATGCCACAAATATATCAGGAAATATAATGGTCTAACATGAGAATGTAAAATTTAGCATGCAGATTTCTACTCCCATGATAATCAGATGCGAGCTCTCATAAAAACTAATAAGTTAACTGTCTACAGACAGCCATTGCTGTCTGCTTACTTGGGGTGACTTGTGGAAGTTAAACCTTTTGTTCTCTTCAGAAACTGGTCAAACCGAAAGAGATCAGACACTTGTGTGGCAACTGTGTCCTATGGAAGTAGAAATTATGTTGAGCTCAGTGTGCACGTGGCACAAACAATGCATCGTCTGGACATAAATCACATCAATTAGAGTATGCCTTTACACAAGTAGTTTCCATGACTGTTAAAAAGAAATATACGGGGTACTTGAAATATCCAAGGCTACAAATCTTTGTATATTCTTGAATGTGCTTCCTTCAGGAAAACATATTGCTTTATTGAAGTATCGACTTTGAACCACTATGAAATAAAAAAGAGCCCCATTAAATGGACGTCATGTCCCATTTCAAGTGGTGAAATTAATAAACAGGTTGTCACAATGTTATCTAATTAAAGTTGAGTCAGATCATCGTTTATTCCAGCCCCAACTCAATGGCAGAGGCTGCACTTTTTTCTTTAAAAAAAAAATCACAAATGTTTGCTTGAACTGGACAGAGAACTGATTACAGTGAAGATGGAAAATTTGCCTCGATTTGTAAAAATAACCTATCTAGTCACAGGAATCACATTTTTGTGGTTTGGTGAGCACTTGATCTTTCCGACAATTCAACTTTTCATTGTTACTGTTTTGTTACGGTTGAGTAAAAACCTTTGTTACTGTTGGGTCCTGTGTTGTTCATATGAATTTTATGTGTTTTGCTTGTGGAATTTTCACGCCTCTCAATTGCTAAATTCAAGACTGATTCTTTAATTGGATATTCAGTCTGAAAGATCAAAATTCCTGCTCCTTTCTCTGAATAGCAAATTTTTGGAAATTGTATTTCTGATTTTGTGCAGTTTCAATTAATTTTACAAGTGCCTTTACCTTTTAACCAATAAAAGATATGCAGTCTATTCAGGGGTGCCATTCTAATGTTAACATCCATAAGACAAATTAATTTATCAAGACAGAGAATTTCTGCACCAACATATCGCCAGGATTCAGTGGGTCACTACTACTGTATGAGCTGTTATTTTTGCAAGGGTTTAATATTCGCAAATTTCACAAATCACAATTGGATCACGAATGCAACATATGAAAATGTTGCGATGCGCTTGGGTAACAAAGCATTTAAGACAGCATCAATGTCAATTTGCGAGAACATCTCGCGAAAATGTTTGTGAACACCTAATTCGTGAAAATATCTCTACGCAAAAATAACAGCTCATACAGTATAAAGCATAGGTCACTTTGAGCTGCTCAAGTCGACACTCGGGAATTAAGAAGTACAGTGTATGTCACAATGCAGAAGACCACAAGGTATTCAGAACCCCCCTTCCATCCTTTATCTCAACTCTCAATGTGTATGTTTTATCACTCCTTGCCTAAGCACACACTTCCTGATGTAATGTGGCCCTTTGGGGAACACAGGAAACAGAAAAGAATCAACAGGGGAATTGGAAAGTATACACACAGCACCAACGCTAATGTCATTTCCTTTAACGCTATTTGATAGAGTATGAGACATATGGCATTTTATACACTTGCACATGAATGACTATAGAAAGAATTAAATGTAATTGACCTAATTAATCAATCTATAATTGATATAGAGTGTATGACAAGTGGGTAATTCCCCTGGCACTCGCAATTGCAACACAATGGAAGAATATGATACGGCATAGAAAGTATTGATGTGCGATATCGCATGGTTATAGAGGATGAAGTCAAAAAGTGGGTTGCTGTTACGACAGACCACACCTACGCAGCTGAATGATAGTTGCTACTGCAACACATAATATGGGTTACAGATTTTGGTTGTGCATGCAAATCAAAGAGTCAAGTGCTCTTTCATAATGCTGGAAAAGTGAATTTTTGTGGAATTTTCTTTATATTTTCTTTATATTGTTGTCCACACATATGTCATAACATCTAGTAGTCTCCTCATCCAGCGGTTCCAACACCAAAACTTTAAAAATTCATAACTTATGCATCGACTGTACGATTTTCCTCAAACTTTCACTGATGTGTTCTACTAATGTTGCTGCTTTCACTCAATCCACATTGCTCTTCGGGTTTGGGCTCCCTTTAAGAAAGGATAGTGATTGTTTTTATCCTTTTCTAAGGGGGGGGGGGAGGGGTGGGGGAGTTACATGATATTTACTCATATTAGATGAAACAATTGGAATCAAAGTGATGAATTGTAGTGAACATACTTCTTTTAGATAATAGACAGATGTTAAAGAATGGCATATCAAAGTGATTGAATGTTTCTTATCTGTAGTTGTGAGGTTGCAGAGGTTACTTTAGAATATGAGATGTGTTTTCAAGCTGCCAGTTTCTCCCATTTTCTCCCAATCAATGTCCTAGTCTTCTTTCAGGACTATTCATAGCCTATCAATTATTTCTTAGCTTTTTAACTTCTCATTTCTTAATTCTTTACTTTGATACTCCTCGGTGAAAACTGATCAGAGACACCTGTACAGCATATATTGGACATGAAGACTTTTAAACTACCAGGGCACTACTTGTGCAATACCAGTGTTTCTTTGTGAACTTTACAGTTTAGCAAGCTTACAGTAAGACATTGCCAATGTGACTGTAAATAAAGTGTAATAGATGAAGTCAAGAGCATGCTTGGATGGCTACAGGTGTTATTAGCGTGCCAATAGCAGCTTTCTGATTTTTCTTGTCGATGCCAATGCATCAGACGTGATTACGACGTGCTGAAAGCCTCTGCGCCTGCATCACCGCTTCTTCGTCCTGCTCTGCCTGAATCGAAACTTTGAATTCACATAGAATTGCCTTGCTGATCTCGGCCAGCCAATTTGGGGGGGGGGGGGGGTGGGCCTGCCTGAAGTGACGCGAGCACGAATCTTTCAACATGACATCACAGACTCATTGGCAAGTTGTTTGCAACAGCCGTCTTCATTTATGGCTGAGCACAGTAATGAAAATTTATGTTTGTGTGTCGTCCAAAAATACGACCTGCCAACCAGCAGCAGTATACTTCTGTTTTGTTTTGTTGTTGTCGTTGTAGCTGCTGCTGTTTTTCTACTCGTAGAGGAAGCGTCAACTAATTTCGTAACTACAATATTGTACCTGTATGTCAGTCCGCATGCAGATGAAATGGCAGCAGCTTATTTGCAAATTGACACAAAACAGGCTAGCAGACCAGGGCCCTGTTTTATGAAGAATTAAAATTGATTATGTAGTTGATTTCAACTGTAAGTCTATGGCAGCCTGTGTGGTAAGGAAATTTAGAATCGATTTTATCTTTAGATAGAACGGGGCCCAACTTTCATTTTTGTATGTGCTTATAATGCTGCTGATTCTGCTGCTGATTGCTTGTTAAATACATGTATTGTACGTGACAGCATGCAAAAAGAGGAGCAAATATGACGGACACTTACCGGAGGGGGCTGCTCGGGTATACAGCAGGTGAAACACACCAACATGTCACTCATGGTCATCAGGGCTCCCGTCGTGATGGTCGTCTGGCTCCCGGTCGTGTCCTGGCTATGGCAAATACCAAACATCGAAATATCAAACGTTAACCAGATGTAGAAAGATTGCTGGTCACTGTTGATGATGATGATGATGATGATGATGAAACAGCATTTATATAGCGCCATCTATCTGTAGAAACATTCAAAGGCACCCGACTCCCACATACACATCATTCACAAAGTTGCTGGAAAAGATAAGTCTTCAGTTCAGACTTGAAGGTATTGAGATTCCGAAACGGGACTACCGTCAACCTTGCCCACAGTAGCAAGTCGACTCCAAAGGGATAGCAAAAATAATCTATTGATTTGCCTGTAAGTCTGACTTACACAACAAAATTATAACATGATTATATCCATCGGAGGCAGAATTTTTCCTTGACTTGATACCAGTATCCAATTATTTGACTTGTGCGAGGTCAACTTAGGCTGGCTGTATTTACCAGTAAGTATCACCACAGTACTTAAAGAGTATTTTATAAGTGTCACTGGTGGTATTGAAGGTATTGTTTACCATTGGGAGCAGTGATTTTAAAAATGTTCGAGTTATCACATGTGATGCATACATGTATGTGTAGGTCAGTTGTATTACAAAACATCCTACCATATAAAAATTTTGCAATAAAGCCTAAAATATAAGAAGATACCACTATTTTTTTCTTACTAAACCATAACTGTTGACGGTTTAGTCGAGAAACAATTTTTTTTATAAACTACTGTTCACATTTTGCATATTCAACAATACTTAACATTGATTATAACGATTAAAACTTTTACATTGGTTGTTTCTATCCCTAACTCACATATTAGAACTATTTTGAAGCACTAAGAGCTGGGTCTTTGTTTCATCTGCAAATGGTAAATAATGCCTTTAAAGTGCAATTCTAAACACCTCTGTCAATCAGAAATCACTTTAAAGCTACAGCTTTTTGTACATCCCTTCATAGCTTTAACGAAATCTTGGCCCATTCAGGCACGACACAACGCTTTTTTTTTTTTTTTTTTTTTTTTTTTACAGACAAAGCAACTCAGACTGTAGTCAACTAGACTTGAACAAAGTGCACACTATTACACTGTACGGGAAGTGAAGCTTGTAACATGGCATTGAGGTTTTCAATGGAGGTTGTGTAGCATATCCCGTGCGTCACGCCCACTTAATTTGTGCAGCAAGCAGGAAAGGATGGTCAATATACATGTAATGCCAACAACTGTAAATGCACTGAAAACATTACTAGTACCACGTCAATTGCTGTCATACAGTGCAGTCATTTCAAGAGGAAAGCTTTTATCCCTACAATAGTCACAAATTGTTATTAATACTGATACTGGTATTTTCATCAATAAAAAATAAAGCTGTATTCACAATCATGAAATGGATAATGACTGAAATGGACAATGAACCACAAAGTTAAGTGATGTATCAATCATCAAAGACTTCATTTTCATCTATTCATTTGATCCAATAATAAAGAATACATTCTCTTCAGTTTAATAACTTAATACTATTTTTAAAAAAAAGAATTCTATACTTCAGTTTTCTTGATTACATTTTTTTTTTTGTTAAGATGCAATACTTTTACAAACCAGCAACTACAAGGAGGAAATTGAAAGAATTACAGACTATCAGCTGAACTTGCAAATGACAAAAAATGATCCCTGTAAAAACCAGTCCGATCATTTTCTAATACCAACATGCACAATAGCACAAAAGGATTTTAAAGGTACAGGAGCTACTATGTACCAACCTTTGAAGAATAAATACAACCTTGACATCACAATACTGATAAACACGTAAAATCTTATTAAGGAAGGGGAAAAAAATCAAAATCTTTATCTAAAGCAAGAACATGGATCCCACCTAAATTTTCACCCCCCCCCCCCCCCCCAAAAAAAAAAGAAAAGAGAAAGATGTTCATTTACCACCACTTTCTCTCTTTGGAAGAAGAAAACAGTAGATACACCTTGTACTAAATGTGGTGTAAATATCTACGAGTTGGCAATCCTGCAGATAAAATGGCGATGCCTCCTAAATGAGCAATTAGCAATTTCTGCAGCTATTGTTGATGCCACAAGAGCCAAGTTTTTATTACTGTGAGGTCTAGGTTTAATCCTGCTGTCATGTGATAACTACTCAGCCATTGTTATAGGAGACAATGCCGACACTCGCTGGTCTGAAACAACGTCGTCACTTGCGATCTATTGACGGGGTCATGCTTCAAACAAGAGTTAGTGGGCAACTTTATTCCTTTAAATAATCAAAACAATGAATTTGCTACAAATACACATTCCTTTCTGAATGAAATTTTATTGTTTTTCATAGCAATTCTAGCAAAAATTTCCAGTATTTCTTATTTTCTACTTTCAAAACAACAACAAACCACTCTGGATTGAAAATGGATCAATGAATAACCTTTTTTTATTTCAGCTGCATAAACATTGATTAATAACTTAATATATTAACGATTTGATTAATAAGCTTTTCTTGCATGCTTATTCTAACCTAAGATTGTGACTTTGAGCCAAAATGTTTTCTTTCATGACATTGTGATATGACAACACTACATGGCAATATCTAGGGATATCTATGGTCTTCAGATTGTCGACTTGAAAATGATCACAGCGACTCAATCTTGGATGCTTCACATACAATGGTATGGGGAGAGAGTAACAGGAAGAAGATTCACAGATCACAGGCATCATGTTGGACATTTTCCTCACAGCCTTGCAGCTATAACCTGTGCAGACAAGCTTCAAGTTTAGAACTGTAGCTCCCTGATTCACGAGTGAACTTTACTCGCAGAGTGTAACCTTTCGCCTCTAAATCTTCTACGCTGTGTACAAGACAACGGCACAATAGTACCGACAATAACCTTGTATTCAGCCAGACATCCCACAAACACAAAACTATGGTGAAGAAGTAACCTTGACTAAAGCCCCATCCTAGGAAAACTACTGTACACAGATCAATTTATTGATCATACCAGCCCCCTTTATCTCTCACACAAATTTCTTTTGAAAGACCGAACATCCAATTCTTTGTTGCAATATTCCCATACCCTTCATACACTGCATGTGGCAAGTTGTGCATTTAATGATGCATGTTACTTCCTGTCAGTTCCGCATCATGGTCCCAAGTTCAACGGTCAGCTATATTCACGACGTGAGCAAATAAAGCTGGTACGCTGAGTACTGGTATATTGTACAAGTTAGGCCTGGCTTTCTTTGGAAAAGGAAGTACAGACGCACTGTAGGTGCACAAGTCAAAAGCATAAAGGCAATTCATCAGATTCATAGCACAAATTATACAAACAATTTCCCAGATCACATCTTTTTATTATTATCATTTATGACGCAGGTATAATACAATGCAGACAATTCACACCAGTGAGAAACCTACTTTGAATGAAAGCTGTGACGTAGAAACCAACAGCTGAGTGAATCTCTGGGCAAAAGTAGACTAGGAAGAACTTGGGACTATTTGAAAGTGACAAAGGTCACAGGAACATCTGTGTAATGCAATACAGCCACTGCAGTAGCATGATGGTACTAAATGTCACCTGCTGTGCCTCTGATAATTTTTACCATAAAATCAAGAATTTTATTTTCTGTAAAATGAAGTGAAAACACAAACACATTTTCTGCATTATTTTGCGAAAGACAATCATGTCTGTGCACATCTACAGAGTCACGGGTAGTCGAATAACATCATGAATATATTTAATAAACACTGAACTTCTATAGAAGACAGGTCTGTAGTAAAGTTCTGCAGAGATTGTTAAGTGGCCAATCTCTACGTACTCTAATTATGCTTACGGCTACTATGAACAGGTGGCATATCAAGGACCGAGGCCAATTGTGGAAACTGCGTTGACATTTTCTTTTTGTAGTCATGTACTTGGGCATTTTCATGCCTGAATTCATGGGCAAACACAATCCAATGTACAAACTGGCCACAGAAACAGCACCAGATTGACCACATACAAGGACTCAACCATGTGTCTGCATCTCTAGTGGGAAATATCCCTTTAAAAAATGTTGCTCAGCAGAAAAGCTTGGCAGTGAGTTGGCTCAGTCGGTAGCGCGTCTGCCTCACGATCACGCGGCCCAGGTTCGAACCCAAGTCTGGACTGAGCAATGTTGTGTGTAAGCATACCGTCCCCTCTAGCAAGAGGCAAAACACTCTGTCCCTCGGATAGGACATAAAATGGAGGTCCCGTGTATGAGAGAGAGTAACAACTCATGCACGTAAAAGATCCCACTTTATTCACTCATCGCAAGGAGCAGGGTGTTTAACCCGGTGAAGTGGTCCCACCTCACATCCAACTGGACCCCATGGAAGACCAGCTTAATGTAGCTGAATATGGGCTATCCAGCCATCTTCTTAGATGGAAAATGAACAAACAAAATACAAACAAACAAAGCTTGATACATCTTCAAAACGAGGTTCAGACAGACTTTTGGTCATCTCTCAAAACTGTCACCGACTGAAATCTGGGTGCCATCTAGCTTCTCAGCACAGGGAATCACTGATTCTCTGTGGGCTCATTCAAACGAGCCTTTTAGAATTGTGGCAACAGAAAAAGTACGGTTTGTATGACCATAGACCTAGGTCCATGGTATGACAAATTTGGGGGGCATTTTCTCAGAGACTCCAACCCCAAGTTCCTTCTGATCTGGAGATTCTCCTGCCTGAAACCCCTAGCAAACGGGAGACTCCAACTTGATGTGCGTGAAGCGCACACACGAACGCGAAGTCCCTTGCAGTCTATGGTTCTAGATGCTCTCTTGTGCTATCTGAGGCTTATTTTTCAACATACAATGAAATCAAGTAAGAAATCATTTTAAGCGGGAGAAATTAAATCTCAAGCGGGAGAACGGGAGATTCTGCGAAAATGGGCTTTCGGCGGGAGATCTCCCGTTGAAAGCGTGAGAGTTGGAGTCTCTGTTTTCTACACTGTATGCAACTGGGTCAACAGCCACCAAAAACATCGTCCATAAAAATTGACAAGTGGAGTTTGAACTTTCCAACGAAGCAATTTTCTGCTCCAATACAAAAGGAATGCTCTAACATCATGATTTGCAATGTCTTGACAGTATTTCCCTATGATAACGAGCCTTGCACAATACTTTCTCTATGAGAATCACAACACACACAGTTGGCACCAGATCTCGCCTTTTTCATTAACGCTAAACTGCCAACGTGTCCTGCGGCCATCCCAGAAGACAATGACGCTGGGGGAAACCAAAACAGCAATTTGGCGGGAGCTGCGTTATTACCAAAGACATCTAGAAGTGAAAGTGCAAGCAGAAGGCAACGACAAGATGTAGAAAGCAGCTCAGCGAGGGCGCTTCAGTGCTCTAGAATATACTTGTCTAGGCGTGTTTATAATACCTGTGACTAGCTTTCCTGGGTGGGATCACATGATTAACTTTCACAAGGTTGCAACAGAATTAAACCATGATAATGATGATGATATTAAAAATGATGATAATGATGATGATTCATTATCGTCAATCATAATCATAATCATATTCATAATAACTAGAAAAGCAGTCACAGAGCGCAAACCCCCACCAAGCAGCTCATTTCCACCCATTTCCCAAGAATGAAGAAGCCTATTCTGTTGTCTCAAATGTCTACCTAATCAGCAGTTTACTGCACACTGTGCCTCTAGCATGTACTCATTGCACGCGTACATGCACACCTCAAATATGTGTTGCTGAACTATCTCGTTTGTCAATTTGCCAATTGATGTTAATCCTTCACAAACAGTATCATTGATCTATGCATACATTGTAGATCTGTTTCTTGTGTCGTCATCAACTTTTCCTGTAAGTATCATCCAAATCCGTTCACAACTTTTTGAGTTATTTTGCGAACAAACAGACAAACAAACAAATAAACCACTGCTAACAAAAACATAAGGTCCATCCTCCTTGGTGGAAGAATAATTACAATAACGATAATGAGAAGGAAACTAGAGGACAAAGAATTTTTACGAAAGTATTCTGACTAGGATCATTTTCTGTGAATAGTCACGTGGTACAATTCTAGTGCATAGAAAATGTGCCATCCTGTACGTCAAAACGGTACCATTCCCTGTCAATGAAATGCCATATAATGGTTTATTACATCAGAGAATAAAAATTCCCATGCTGCACCAAGCAAGCAATGTATAAATCACATAGAATTGGAGGCATTATATGAATTACCAACACACTTTCAGCACACAATGTACTGTAGTTCTGCTCTCACATCATCCTGCATAAAATATTGTGGAATACAGTCAAATAGTACCTACACTGTACAATGTAGCTGACACATGAAAGTATTTCTGATAGAAGCAACACAGCTGTATTTGTCTAATTCAAAAATTCAGTCAGTTTCATTGACTGTATTATCCCCCATTTTTGTCGGACAATAAAGAAATTGCTAGGCAACCAGCAAGAATAAATACTCTGTGCCAAAACAGGATAGCACACAGGGGTGCTTCTACTCTTTGGCAGTATATTATTAAGGGGCTAGTATTTGATTTGATTTTGAGCCCTTTTGACACATTGTTACCCCGTACTCCCACATAGTCATCGCAAGGTAGGAGCCCTGTGTTTACAAGCCAACTGTTAGTGGTGTTTCAAAGGCTCATTGATGCCCACCAGAATCAAAAGAGCTTCATGCATTCAAAGTTTTATAAAAACCCTTCTCCCAATCGTGCACTGAAAATGTGTCTCACTTTGAATCAAAATCAGCAGTAGCTGGCCTACATTGGCCGACTACATGATGATAGATTGATTAAAAAAAAAAATCTCTGAGACTAGATTTGACTTGAAACCCCTTTGAATACCTACATACAATGTACAAATGACACCAATTTCATGCAAAAATTTGTAGGTACACCCGATGTAACTTTTATTTGTGTTGGTAGCTTCACATTACATTTTCTGCAGGTGCGGCATCACAAGTCATTATAATAGACTTTTTGCTGGTAATTGCTAGGGATCTGCATTTTTACCAACAACATTAAAGGAAATTTGGTTGGTTTCTGTCAAAGTGTATAACATCCTTTTCTAAATTTTGGAATCAGGACTTTAATCTGCTGTTTTGTATGACTGAGCATTAACTCAATTTGATATGCATAAATAAGTCATGCTCTACAAAGCATGATGGAGAATACCAAACATTCTCAGCATGCCAAATTATCCATTATCCCTGCCTCCACACTCTGAGAATAGATCAACCCTGTTTGTTTGACAGATGTGTACAGATCATTGTCTGTTCACATCATATTTCACTATAATTATATTGGTGATCATAAAAATAAAAAACAACAAAGATAAAATTGTATGCACGCAGCAAAGATCCTATGACTCACCACTGTACAATGACATTGCGATGTAACACCAACAATTGTACAATGTATATGTGCTGTATGCTGCATGAATTCACTCAACAATAAAAAATAGAACGATACAAAAAAAAAATAACACATAGGCAGATTAGGAATCAGTGTACAAAGGGAAATATCTACTCAGTAGGCACATTACCATGATTTCAAATATTTTTGTCAATAGCTACAGACAGAATAGTACATCTTTTGCAATATGAGAGAGAGCATCCCTTTCGTACAAAATGCTTCCTCGATAGGAAGCAGTCATGACCTGAGAAAGAGTTGAATTGCTTTGGTCTACCTGTAAGCAAAATTAGATAATTCACAACCCCAAACAAAATGAAGAAACAAACCAATAAATAAGCAGGGAAGAATAATTCACAAGTAAACTTTCATGATCTTGTAAGCTTGTGTGGAATGAAAATTGTAAAACTTTTTTCCCCTTTTTAACTGTAAGGTTTCTTAGGCGATAAATATGAAAGCATTTCATGATTTCTTTATAAATTTTTCTGAATGTTTGAATGCTTGTATCTTCAAGTTGCTTTGGGGAGTTACGATCAATCTGTACATTTCATGTCACATTTTGCCGATGAAAGGTATGACTGTACAATTACACCATTAATCTTCAATTTACTGAAGCACAGTAGCTGCACATTATAATTTCTATACTACATTTCACTGCAAAAAATATTGGAAAAGTGAAAGCTATATAATTCAACCTGATGAGTACCAGTCAATTTCCTTTCACAAGGGATAAGTGCAGTATACACCACCTAGTCCTGAAGTGAAAGGCTTATTACATGTCATCAATGATGCTCTGAACTGAGGCATGTTGACATCACAGGAAAGCTCTATGCTTGCCCGTCACACATATATCCACCCTCCCCCCATGCTGTCTTTGAGGACAGCCCTTCATCATCATCATCATCAACAAGAGAATGCGGTTATTCAAAGTTCTGGCAGCAGGTGACGGACACGGGGCGTGTCACCGGCTTTCAGCGTGTCGCAATCACGTCCGAGTCTGTAGAAGTCGGGTTGGATGATCAGTAAGCCCTATTGATATGAATACTCCCGAGTGATCAAGTGAAGGCACCTGTCTGGCTTGCAGCTATCACCTTCAAGGTCTTGTACCTGATCTATCACTGCCTCATAACAGGTGGAATCCCCTGGACTGGACAATCCTATTGGAGTTCTTCCGAGCCATCAGCACCTAATTATCCCTCTCACAATCCCCCGCCTCAAAATCTCTCATGTAAATTAAACATCAGAGAACAAACAAGTTGTCTTGGTAATGACAGAGAGGTTACAGGTCAACCATTCCTTAAAAAAAAAGACAAAACAAAACTTGCTCAGGAAGTTTTCAACCAAAAATAGACAATAACAATACCTTACACATATCAAGGTATATCTCCCTATTGTCAAATTGTATGCAAACCCATTGGACTTTGTACATAGGCCTACACTGTAAACACCCATCTGAGGTGCAAAACTAAGACGTGATACTGGCATTGTGAGCCTGTCTGATACATTCATATATATATTTTACAAATTGATTTAAAAAATGGTTTGTTCTCCCCCCCCCCCCCCCCATCCCAGTTTATCAACCTCTATAGTAGTATAAATCACAAAGGTTTACACTTAGTTTAAATGGATTATGCAAATTTTGAATATGTACTGATTATTGTGCACCACATCACATACCATTACATTGACATCCCACGAATGTGCATGTGCAAGGTACATGTATACGCCTCCAACTTTCAAACTTGTTTAATTCTAATATTTTGTTGTCTAAAATCAAACCTTGCAGGTTTTTCAAAGTTAACCTCAAGAGCTCTAGCTAGATATAGTTCTATTACATAATCATACATGTACCACCACATCAGGGGAACACAGAAAGATACATGTATCACATACATTGTACACACATGTATCTTGCACATTTTTCATAATTCAAAACCATTTTTCATGGATTATGAGAAACAGTGCTTGCTCCCATCCCTTTAACCTGTTCTGTACAAACTTCTACAATCTAAATACACTCTGCACATTGTCCAGCAGGCTTCTGTCTATAGGACTGGGGATATGATATGATTTATAATATATATCACTATTGCATTGAAAATTTGTGTGGTAATGTCTATTCCGACGTCTGAAGCATAATACTTTTAATGCATAACTTTCCCCCATGTTGCATTGTCACAGTTTACATGTATGACTGTTCAACCTTGGATCTGCAACAAATCTCTAAGTGTCTAGAATGTCGTGCATCATTTTGGCCCCTGAATTTATAATTAACTTTCAAGTGTACATTTCTTCTTCCACCATTTAATTCTTTATAATCTAAATTCAATAAGGTACTAAATCAAAAAGTGCCACAGGACCAACTGGCAGAACTCTGAAACATTCTTTAATATCAAGTCCCACCATGACCATCAAATGACCAGTTGATCCTTTCCAAAGCATACTGTATAAAAGAAGGAACCAAACTATGGTCGAGAAAGCAAATAAAGAGGCCTACAATGTAAATAGCCATTATGAAGCTATCAGATTTATCTGTGACATATAGATTACAATAAAGTATACTTGACTGATATTCATATTCATTCACATTGAATGACTCTCAAATTTGTAACAACATCTATGTCATCCATACATTAACTCTGGCTAGCACCGCACTATTTCCTACCTTCTATGCAGCCACGCGTGCACCGTCCCCGACTTATGTAATTCCAAAGTGAGTCTCCCACGCCCAATCCAAATGCCCTTCCTCCTAGTCAAGTTTAAGCAGAGGCTGTTACTCTGCAATTCATTCTCAATACATGTACTGTATCCCCTTGCGGCAAAGCACTTTCAAACGTACAGGTTTGACGGCAAAAGGGCTGATGTACTGAAATGTACAGGGAGGAAGTGACTCTCTGCCGTCAAAGCGGTTCCACAAGCTGATATCTCCACTGCAGGCTATGTAGGAGTACTTCAGGAAGCGCTAAGAGACACAGAGGTCGGAAAAGTAATTCCACCCACGGTAGGCTCTCTGGTGGATGGTACACAAATCTACTATATATGCTGGTTAGCAGTATACCTCCTCAACACGTAAGTGTAAGAGCTGATGTCGTAACTCTGCGGCTAATGATCCAGTGGTTACTGACAGCATATAAGTTTGAGTCCATCCTCAAAAAACATTCCATGTAGGAAAGTATTGATACATGTAATAAAGCCACATGTACATGTGTACACTATTTATAAGTCACTCTCGAGACAGGATTTGAAAGAGAGAGGAGATGTCGTATTTGCCAAAAAAAGGAACAGGCGTTCAGACCTGATTGTAATCACCCTCACCAACGACGCAAACGTCTGCTCCTGTGCGAGTTCCAGGAGTTTTGTGGCAGCACTGCCGAGTTTAGTAATGGGCATGTCCTGTTATTGGCTGCTTCTAGCGGACGGTCGCCACGCTACTCCCGGTGACTCACCAGAGGACCTCAGGCAGCGTTTAGCTTCCCACTCCCCCCACACGATACACCTTGCATAGTCATTTCCTTGTTTTCCAATACCAGGGCAATCAGTCGCAGTTTCGCACATCACCAAGACGTGTAATAACTAGTCATGAGATGATGTGAGGTCTAAATTTGGCCAGAAGCTTCAGAAACAAATGTTACCAAAGAGCTGACTTTTGCAACAGGGTTGTACCTTTTAAATACTCACATGCACTTTAAAATGCCTTTCATGATTTACTCTGCATCTATACAGTATTATGTTCTACAGAGAGTCATTCTGCTTTATTATATTTTATTTAATTCTCATTTCATCTATTTCATATAATTTATTAAATGAAGATAATATATCATTATAACAGAACTACTAAAACTGAATACTCTTCTATCAAGACAACAACTGATGAGTAGAAGAACAAGAGTCCCTTGTAAGTGACACATGATTGACAAGACACATGTTGTGATAAGAAATTGAAAGTAGGCCAATCAGACATTTATTAACCATAAAAAGCTTCACTGTATTTGATTGGATCAAACACATTGGATTCACTCATCAGTCTATCCAATGTATGTACTGCTTTAGAGTCAAGGACCCAATGCTAATCATGGAGTTGGCTGAATCAAATCTGTCATACACCACAAAGTGAGTCACAGACAATAATGAATATTCCCCAATGTCTGTAAAAAAAGAATTTACAAACAGGAAAAGTTAGATAATGGTGCAATCAACTCGGAAATTTGGAGCAACACAGACTTGAGAAAGATGATATTGTGATGAAATAACTGGGCAACTTGATTCTAATCTGGCATAAAACGCACTCTATATAGACAACTTATAATGGACAAGAGTCAAACTTATAAATGTACAGTTTACCGTTGGGAGCAGTGATTTCAAAAATGTTCTGAGTTATCACATTTGATGCATTTGTGTTGGTCAGTTGTATCACAAGACATCCTACCATATAAGCCTAAAAAATTTGCAATAAAACCTAAAATATAGGGATATATCGCTATTTACGGTTTAGTCTAGAAACGCTTTTATTATAATTATTGTTCACATTTTGTACATTTAACAATACTTAACATTGATGATGATCCTGATAAAGATTTTTACATTGGTTGTTTTCATTCCTAACTCACATTTTGGAACTATTTTGAAGCACTAAAGTAAGGCTTTTGCTTCATCTGCAACTGGTAAATAATGCCTTTAATGTTAAAGTACATTGTACTATAATGTCTTTGAAAAATTTAAAAACACCAATGAAGATGAGTTTATTGTTATCCAGAGATCTAACTAATCATCGTTTTGAGCATGAAATGTCTTCGAACAGTAGCAGTTATGAATGTTGGTCTATTCTGATGTCAAAACATAACGGATCCTGTCTTTTTGCACATCGTACATGTAAACAAGAGTTGATCTAATTTCCTCATACCTCACAAGCGGGGGGTCTTGTCTTTTTTTGCTAAACAAATATATCCCAAACCAGAATCATCACGACTAAAATCAGGTGCGCAATGTTGCACATAATACAAGTTACATGCTTTCATGTCTGACCATGAACACACAAGCTCTAAGGCTAGACAGGAGGACATTGCTGGACATGGTGCTCTCACACTCGATTGGAGGATTAAGCATACAGGGCTGTCCATACTCTCCCCCACCCCCCCCCCCCCACCCCAATGCAAAGGACAGACTGTCGAAGACATGGATTCATGATAAATGCATTGTCAAATGACCGTCTTGTCTCCCAGCTTTATTCAAACGCCCAAGGATATCCTTGGCCGATAGCTGTGTTTTGACGCATGTTCGTGCAATAATACACATTTCAAAACACTTCGTGAAGACAGAAGCATGTACTGACACACAGACACGCACACAAATGTCAGCAAACATACAATGCACAATGATGCCACGTTTGGTCTCCTTGCAGTACCCTTTGAACACAATAGCCAATGAAATCTTTCATTTTTGTTTTGTTTTGTGCGTGTTATACAATTTGAGCGCCCTCTCGTGTTAAGAAAGATGTAATGACAAGAGTTTCCAAAACTGGGCCCTGTTGCATAAAACCCTTACCGCTGGACTTACCGCTCCTTTCTAGCGGTAAGTCTTCAAATTAGCGGTAAATTTTATAATCCTTGATGCTGATTGGCTGTGACGCCTAATTTTGACGGTAGTTACACGTTTGTACCATTGAAATTCAATGGTAAGTTTTATGCAACGGGCCACTGGAGTCACTTGCCCAGATGGTTTATGTAATGCATGGTGGTATTTTGCAAAACAGCAAGCATACCCCAGGTAGCAACTTCTGATGTGCGGAGCAAATCTGCAATACTAAGTTGACTACTTCTTGATGGCGTCACGATCTTTGGGTTTGAATTACAGTGTACTTAGGGTAAGTTGTTGTTCAGCATTCTTTATTATATCAATAAACAATGTAACATAAAAGGCCTAGGTTGTCTCCTGGATTGAACAGGAGGCACAAGGCAAAGACAAGGACAATACAGAAAAACATGTAAATACATCATACATTGTAAAAAAAAACACACTCAATTACAGTTACACTGTACGTATTCACAAACAATAGAAATTATTGTACCTAACCTACGTCTTCTTTGTGGTACACTGTACATCTGACTTGCCCGACAAAAAACAAACAAACAAACAAACAAACAAACAAACAAAACAACCAAAACAAAAGACATCAAAAAGAAAGAAAGAAAATGTGGTTATCCTCACAGAGTCTACATACAAATCTAAGTAACCCCCCCCCCCCAATAAAAGAAAGAAAAAGGTTAGATGTTCATGTGCATATCATATAGTGCATATACTGTATATAGGGCATGTCATTCACTAAAAAAGCTCACTCTGCAATTTATTGCTATTAACACATAATGTGAGGTCAGATGACATGTATTCATATTGTATAACAGTTCACAAGTGACACTTATAAAAAAAAATCCATTCCCCCAAACTTGCTTTAGGTTTAAAGGCATTATTTATCATTTACAGATGAACCAAAAACCCAGCTTTAGTGCTTCAAAATAGTTCTAAAATGTGAGTTAGGGATAGAAACAACCAATGTAAACATTTGAACTCTCAGTCAGTATAATCAATGGTAAATATTATATATGAAATGTGAACAATAGTTATAATAAAAATGTTTCTAGACTAAACTGTCTACAATTTATGGTTTAGTGGGAAAATAGTGATATCTCCTTTGATATATTTTAGGCTTTATTGCAAAATTTTTGTATGGTAGGATGTTTTGTGATACAACTGACCTACACATATGCATCATATTGTGATATCTCGAACATTTTTTAGATCACTGCTCCCAATGGCAAGTTAGTTTATTGTTTAAAAAAGCAGTTGTACATGTAGCTACAAGAAGATGTTTGTCCCACAGTCCCTAGACAATCAACACTACAAACTTAGTTTCCCACTAAACCATAACTGTAGACTGTTTATAACATCAAAGGCAATATCTTATCTTTTTTAAAAAGAAAAAAAGATACTGTACTCAAGAAAATTTTGGACAAAACCACTCCACAGGTACTCCCACCATGAAATGTAACCTTTGTACTATCATTTTTAAAACATATGACCTGTACATGTAGGTACAAAAACTTACTGGTACCAAGTACCATCAAGAGTTCTGCCTTTTATTTGTTTGCTCTTTGGCAATGATTCAGGTTTATTGAATTACATCTATAAATGAGTAGAGACAAGTGCAGTAGAATGGAAAACCAAATAAAGAACCTGACAAATTTTATGGGAAATATTTTTCATATTCCAGATATCTTCCCTGAAATCATGATAACAGTGCTCAGTTACAAAAAAAAAAAGAAGAAGAAGAAATTAATACAAATAAGATAGAATTAAAAGAAATCACTGTATGATTTTTCTCTCCTTTCAGATCATACTGGACACAAGTGAACCTCCGCCCAGCAGCTGATTTCCATCCATACACACATGCTGAAAATCGTCCAATTTCCCAGTTAAGAAGCCTTTTGTTTACGTCATCAGCTTCCAGCTGCGTGGTAGAAAGTACCTCACCCAAGCACAGCATGCACATTAGTATGCAAACCTCAAATACGCGCAACTCGAACTCCCAAGTTCATTGACCCTATCTGCAAAAAGATCAAAGATCCTTTAAAAAATCCATAATAATTCCCAGATTACTACCAAAATTTAATCATCTGTTCCTTGTGTCATTATCAAATTTTCCTGCAAGTTTCATCCCAATCCATCCACAACTTAGAGTTATTCTGCACACAGACAAACAAACAAACAAACAAAGGCCAAACAAAACATACAATATTGTACTCCTTCCTTGGCAGAGGTACACTGTACACTGTAACAAAAGGTTAACCCGTTGAGGACGGACTGATTTTGCTACAACACGCATTTCCCATAGACACCTGCCCGAGTATACTCGGGACTCGTCCTCAACGGGTTAATATCTGAACTTCCTAGCAAAATGGCAAACAAAGTACAAGCATGAGAAAAAGAGATGAATGTGTAATGCCTGCTCCATTTAATAAATGTCAGAGATCAATTTAACATGGTATCTTCTTATTTTTTCATGGGGGAGGGGGGCATAACTATCTGGTGGCAAATAGGCATGAATATGACAACATACAGGATTAATATTAAAGTTTAAAACCTATCCCCCAGCATTCCCACGGATTCCCATTGATCAGTTACTAGCCATCCCCTTTAAGGGCAGATTCTGAACGAGTAGTCTCTAAGCTTTAAAATAATGTATAGTTCATTTGATAACATGTACCTGGTACTCAAAATGCACTCTTTGGTGAAGTTACTTGGGTTTGTAGTAATGTCTATACAATGTACATGTATGATTTTTGACATTTACATTACTGGTAAATGAATCTTAGACATATACTTTGATATATCATTTATCTGTTGTTCATAGGCCCATAGACTTCATACTAAACACACAAAATTTGCATTACCGGTACATCAATATTTGAAATTGGTATAAATTTATAAATCAGTAAATTGTGTTTTTATTGATATGACTGGTCACAAACAAACACAAAAGCTACATTGTACACACAGTGTGCTTAATATTTCGTCACGGAAATAGTCTTGGAACATTGTACCTGAGTACTAAAAGGGACTGTACAGTACTGGTTGAGGTGGGGATTCGTGTTTTGAACATTGCTAAGTGAGATAGTGGAAAGCCTCTAATGAAATTATGAAGAGCATGTAATTTTTAGAAGGATTCATCATCTATTTGATGAAAATTGGTTTTCAAATGGCTGAGATATCCAAAAAAGTGCTAATATAATAAAAGGCGACATGCCACAACTTTATTAGGATCTCTTTGTTTCACCTTGTTTTTGGATATCTCAGCCATTTTAAAACCGATTTTCATCGAATAAACTTTTGATACCCCTTAGAACTGCATGCTCTTTCACATCTCATAGAGTGGTTTCTGAATATCTCGCAAAACGTTAAAAGCTAAATCCTCACCTCGACCAGAACTGTACACATCCTTTAAGAATCATTTGAAGGAGGAATTTTGTAAAACACCTTAGCTAGATGACTAAGAGTATAGCTACAGATTGGGTTAGAGGGTGTTTACTTAGTATCATCCTGTCATTGTTTGTGATAAGATGTCCCTGCAGTTATCTGGGCAATCGGGTAGCCATGGCAAGAAATGCTATCTGGGTTCAGGAATACCATTGACCTTGACCCCCCCCCCCCCCACACACCCACACACACATACAGTGTACACACACACACAGAGTACCTGGGTATATAGTGACTACAATCATGCACTTAAAGGGTCTATTATCTGTAAGCAATATTACCATAATCAAACAGTACATGTGAATTTGAGTACCCATCAGACCGCGTGTTTGATAATAATTATGTGTTCCAGCACTGTGTGCACACAATCTGTCTGTTACTGTCTACTTACATGTAGCTACAATTGTACCAATATTTTTCTTTTCCTCCAAATTTTTCTTTTAAATTTCGATTTTATTTGTTGCTTTACATTTTGTACATTCCACTTGCATGTTTGAATAAACAAAATGAATACAAAACATAACATCTCCTGTCAAGGAATACATGTAAATCATTTTACTTGAATGTTCAAGCAAACACATGTACAGATATTCACCAAAAAAAATGAAATACAGGCAGCCACCACATGCACACAGACACAAAATTGTCTGTATACACACACACACACACACACACACACGCCTCGCTTGCGCAGGTTGATTTGCAAGAATTGCAGCGATGGCGGATGATTACATGATTGGGGTTGTGGCTAGCTGGCAATCTTCTGCGATGCGACATTGTATCACTAAGACATTGCACAGTGTTAGGCAGGCTTGAAATCATTACATGAATGTAAAATACAATGGCATGTGAAGCCAGCTAGATGATACTGCAACGGAGAGCTACAGCACACAACATTACTCAGTGTTGTGTTGAAACTCGTCGCAAGCTATCTCTAGTCAAAATCGCAGTATGAGGCGGGCTTTAGAGACCTTACTTGTCAAATGGCGTTCCATACAACAAGAGAAGCTTGCCAACTGCTCAGTGCATGGTGGTTCATGGGACATCACCTCGGTAATGGTATACATGGACATGGTACTGTATGTACACAGATTGAGGTACAGATTATTATACATATTGCAGGCCCCTAAAGTGCGAGATTGCCATAAAAATAAATACCACCTAGTACTGTGTAGTACTAGTATAGCAAAATTCACTACAAAGTAGTAGTCATGTGTACTACTTGTTAGAGTTTAGTAGCATACTACTTAACCTAACGTTCTCAGGTCCACACCTAGCTAGATTTTGAGCCAAGAATATCAACAAGTTTCATCAATCATGACATAGGGCCTACTTGACTTGACCATGTTGACCGAAAGATCAGTCTGTACGTCTGTATCTTGTCGCCGGGGAAATGCTCCATGCCGCCATGGAGACTACATCTCGTCTGGCCTCACGGTAACCGCAGCAGCGACCCCAATACGTACCGTAAAACTAAAAAAAGGGTACAGCGCCCCGTGCCGGGTTAGCCTCACGGAATCTCTTTCTAAAAACCGTCGACGGAAAAGAGCCATAAAAGGTTTTTTTTAAATTATGAAAGACTCCTCCCCTCCGGACAGACGGATTTTTCTGTCTAACTGTTAACCGTTAACTCTAATAAATGATCGAATTGCCAATATTTTGGATATGTCTTTCAACAGAATCTTCAGCCCTGAACTGTATCAATTGAATAGAGACATAGTCATAGCTATAGTCTATCGACACGACATGATTACTGACTTCTAGCCCAGAGTCTGCAGGGATAGATAGTTTCGAAAGTTGGCTTTGCCTAGCAAGCCCTTAGGAATCTATTCTGTGTAGGGCTACATAGGCACTGTTGAGCTGAGTTTACAAGCTAACGTTTTTCTATGCTCTTGTAAACCGCACAGTAAGGCAATGGCAATACCAAGTAACGTGTAAACGATGGGTCATTTCAAACTTCTTTTTCAAGAAACAACGTCTGGCAACAGTGGTAACAATATTCCAATTCCATCTTATTCGTAGATATAATGCAATGTAAAGTGCGGGTACACAAATGATATGAATTGAAATATTACCTTAATCCAGAAGAAAGTGATACTGTTATTCAAGTTCACGCCTCAGACTTTCAAATTCTCGGTTTCCTTCCTTGCGTGTGAAGCGGGATTCCGAACAACTGGCTCGGTATGCATACATACGACGGAGACGTTCAATCCCGGAAGTATTTTTAGCTGTATGATTACAACGCACTGCTGGAGCAAGCTGTGTACGGTGGTGGTGGACCAGTGAGCTCGGTTTGCTATGTACTGTACTGAAAAACGTACGCACGTCCGTTTGTGTGTGCTGAGCTGCTGCTCCTGCTGACGCGCGGGCTGCGCAGTGCTGAACCCCTTTTTGTGCGCAATTTATTTTACTACCACACAGTAGTATACAGTATAGTAGGTGTGTACTGGTCTGTATACAAATTTACAATGCCGTCCTACTTTGACAAAATTAATAAATGAATGAATAAATAGATGAATGAATTAATGGATTAATGAGTGAGTGAATGAATGAATAAATAAATAAATAAACAGATCAATAAATGAACGAATGAATCAACCAAGAATCAATCAATCATTTAATTAATTAATTAATTGATTAATCAATCAATCAATCAGTTAATCAATCGAGCGAGCAATCTATCGATGAACCACAATAGATCAAATAATTCTATAATTCTATTGGCCCTCTACAAGTTTTCAACTTACTGGGCGTCATCGTAGGTAATTCAGGTAATTCATAAAAATACAAACAAAGGACTATAAAACTAAATTAAGGAAATAATGAATCATTTCAAATCGAAGTCATCAATTTTCTTTTTTCAACTGGACTGACCTTGTTCTCCATGAATGGCAAGTCGTGAGGATATCTTAAAGATATGCATGATCCTGTTGCACTGATATAATGAATGCATGTAAAAACGACAGCTCGGAGATTTGCTTCTTCGTAGAATATTATAAATAAACGAGCTTTTAAAGAAAACTTCCAAGACAACTTACGCCTATTTTCCACAACATTTTTCCCCCATATCGTAACAAGTTGTTCACATGCTGCAGAATGCAAGTATGTCTTCACACAAAACTACTTCCACTAATAACATCAGAACAGATGAATTGCTGTAGAATGCTGTAGATTTTCATGTAGTGAGCTTTACTTGTATAGATCTGCAGCGACGCTAATGTTCACGACGGCTGTCTCGCGCTTGCGCAGAACGCATTTTTATTTACTTGTTTTGTTTTGTTTTTGTTTTGCTGTTGTTGTTATTTTTTGTTTCGTTTTGTTTTGTTTCGTTTTTGGCTAATAGCGGCGTCTCGGTGTTCGCGTCGGTGATCCAAAGCTCCAACGCTCCAAAGTTGAATACTGCGACATAAAATTGAAAAAAAGTGTCGAAGGCTCAGCTCCAATCAAGTTTTATCAGGGTGCAGAGATCGTCCCTAATAGCGAGCGTCAAAAGGTGTCCACACACTATACAGCTGATGAAACAGGTGCGATAATTAACCCCTTTTGTCCTGCCTTGTCTAAACGGAAGTAGTTAATCTCCTTCTTTCTTTCTTTTTCCTTTCTCCTCCTTTTCTGTACCATAGAACATTGTATAAGAAGTCACTCTGTGTATACCACGGATACGTCAAATTAATCTACGAGTATATTGGCTAAAGGGTTGCTGTTTATTATAGCCCTTTTGCATGCTTAACATTTTGCTTCATTAGTTAAATCAGGAGGTCTACTAAACGTTGAGCTTAAAGAGATGGTACAGTATTGGTGCAGATGAGAATTGGGCTTTTAAATTTTTTTGCGAGATACCAAAAAAACATTTATGAAATAGTACGAAGTTTATTTGATGAAAATCGGGTTTGGAATGACTGAAACATCCAAAAACAAAGTAAAACAAAGCAATCGTAAATAAAAGGTGGGTCCCACACTTTATTAGAATCGCTCCGTTTTGGATATCTATCTCAGCCCTTTCAAAACCAATTTTCATCAAATAAACATTGAATTCCTTAATGGAATTTACATGCTCTTTCATATTTCATAAGAGGTTTCTCATTATCTCACCAAAAATGTTACAAACCTGAAATTAGGTCTCAACCAAAACTGTACGATCCCTTTAATGTTTTTGTCTGAAGAAAATTATACATTCTTTGCGATGGCACTGAAATTTATTTCGCGGAATGTGCATGTGTGATGATGGCAAGACATAAGATAACGAATAAAAAATAAGAAAGCATGAAGGCAGGCGGAGCTCTGTGGACGATTGACAAAATGATATCATACTATGAGACGTCATTACATGTATAGAAATGTTAAAGCACGCATTTAAACAAAACGGCCAACCACAAAGCCACTAGAAAAAATGTTTATTATACTATAGGCCCTATAAGTTATAGCGTGATATGTGTGCATAATTCCGCAACACATGCACAAACTCTGTACACCGAAATGCTATTTCCGAAAATGGAATAGGGTTGTTTAATCCGGACATTAAGTACCGTTATCTCGAAGGTTCGATAGAGTCCGAAATGAAATAAGGCTCGTTATTCCGAAGGTTCGATAATCCGAAAATTGTTAAATATGGGGGGAAATGGTGCGTACATACTACAAGTTATACCTTAGGAATAACTATCCCCAACTCATTGCCCGACATAAAATCACGAACAGCACTTCATTGTTTCAAGGTAACTAAATTGAAAAAAAGTATATGACTGTCCAAATACAAACGAAAGATTTCTGTATGCGATAGTTTATCAAAGTGCTCTTACTTATTAAAACGCAACATTTCCCACATAGAGATTGAATTCGTCTTTGATTCAGGAATTCAGTATACTTTTTGTCACATGATACGTCATCTCCGATCAATGCCTGAAGTGAAATTTCATGAGAAATATGATAAATTAGCCAATTTAAGACAACGAGCCACACAACACTGGCGCATTGTCAAACACGTCATTCTAACGTCATAAATGTTTGCATAGTGTGCAAATTATGCCACTGAATTCAAAGACTATTATTTGCTTTGTTCTCAAATGCTACTTGTGTCACTTAATTCCGTGTATCGCCAACCCAATTCCTATACCACATCACAGAATCAATATCACACATTTTGTGTCATTATTTTCTTCCTCTGGTAAACAAATTAGACATACTAAAGGTAAGTATACGGGTAATCTTTCGGGCAGTCAAACAGCCAATAAACCATCTAGTCAAGCTTTGTTTCACCAAAAGAATATACTTAAGCTATTGAATCAATCTAAATGTTTGGTGAATAAAATATCTATCAAACTCACAACCACTTCAAACAGAACTGCACTTAAATCATCATAGATTGATGGGTAATTTGTCGTAGTTCCGTTGGTAAATTACAAATAATTTTATGTCACTAGGAATGAAATGCAATTCAACTTTATGTTCAATGAATATATAAAATTCAGACAAAAAGAAATGGAAACATTAATTTGTTGAAGGCGACAAAAAAATCACACTAAAATGATAATTACAAAACACACACACACACACACACACACACACACAAAGAAATGATATGGAATAATTTCCACTGCAAGCTCAAAAGCTGTAAACTCTAATATGGAGTATATCTCAGGAAGTCCCCCCCCCCCACACACACACACAAACAACCGCAAAAAAACAAAAACAAACATACCAACAAAACAACATACAGTCACTTAAAAATTGTACCAGAGCGCACCTCGCTTATTGCTCCCTTGTGGTGACCACTATTTTTTTTTTTAATAATACACCCTGAATCATAATAAATTAGAGAAAAACGCTTAATTTCGAGGAAAACAAATGAAAGGGGGATGGGAGGACAACATCTGTGCGTGGGCAGAAATTAAACTTGACCCGTATCCCATTGTGAAGTGAAGGACTGTGTTAGAAATAGAGGGGATTGGTGGCTTCGAGTGATGTTTGTTTTCCGAAGGTTCGTTATTCCGAATCTGATTCCGAATCACACAAATTCCGTATAACTCGATGTTCGTTTGATTGTCCGAAAATGAACTATAGAGTTCGTTATAATCCGAACATGTGTGGTGTTATTCCGAAGGTTCGTAGTCCCAAAAAGTGGAAAAGGTTCGATAATCCGAAAGTTAGATTATTCGAACCTCATTTCATTTCCGACTATCGAACCTTCTGACTAACGAACCTCATTCTATATTCGGATTAATGAACCTTCGGAATAACGAATCTTATTTCGCTTTTGGACCAACGAACTGTCGGAATAACGATCCTCATTTTATTTCCAGACTAACAAACCTTCGAAAGAACGAACCTCGGAATAATTAACCTTAGAAGGAACGAACCTTCGGAATGATTGACCCTCGGAACAGCGGACTGTTGTAACCAATGGTTTCACTGGTCCCGTATAATACGACACCACTGAAGTCAGGGGATGGGTATAGGGCAAGATATTAACCCGTTCGATACGGGTACTGAATTCTGAAATCCCCATAGACTTAATACACAGGCCATCAGGTTCACGTATGGAACGGGTTTATTACGATCACGGCAAAAATGATTTCCATCAACTGAATTTTACTTAAGTTTTGATATGTGTAGAGTAAATAAGAATACATGTATTAAAAAGAGAGAAATAAGTATAGAAAGAGAAAGAGAGAGAGAGAGAGAGCAAGGAGGGAGAGAGAGAGAGAGAAAGAAGGAAACATGACTGTCTTATCAATATATGGTTTATTACCAACACAAAATGTATACTATAACCTACTTCCTTCTTTTTTGGGATGACTGCAATAATTGTTTGCTCTTATCAGTCGCGATGGCATTGTAACACCAACCCATATTAGTATAGCGCCATCTACAGGTAAAACGGCTTCACAGTTCACACATTCATGTTCTGCCAGAAACAACATGATATCCCTTCCGACATTCATCTTTCAAACAAATTCAGAAATTAAGATGAACATTACATCACACACATCTGCGCTTCTAATTTACTGCAAAAATCATATTTCTCTGAAGAGAAATTGAAGAAGATACCATGCATTTTACTATTTGGGCTGAACACAACAATGTTGGGACAAGGTGTGTTGGGGTCCTTTTCATTTTACTTAGTGCAATATGAAAAGAACAAAAGTACACACACACACACACACACAACACACACAAACAAACCGACAGACAGACACAAACATATGCACTCACACCCATACACCACAGACATTCATGGTTAATGTCAAGGACTTAGTAGGACCGGTTACAGTTCGTTTTCTGAAGGTTCGTTATTCCGAAGGTTCGTTATTCCGAAGATTCATTATTCCAAAGGTTCGTTAATCTGAAAATGAAATAAAGTTCGTTATTCCAAAGGTTCATTAATCTGAAAATGAAATAAGGTTCGTTATTAAGAAGGTTCGTTGATCTGAAATGAAACAAAGTTCGTTATTCCGAAGGTTTGTGACCGATCCCATTTCATTTTCGGAGCAACGAACCTTCGGAATAACGCCACAAATGTTTGGATTAACGAACCCTTTTTCATTTTTGGATTAACGAACCTCTACATATAGGGTGAGTTTCGGATTAACGAACCTTCGGAATAACGAACCTTTGGAATAACGAACCTTCAGAATAACGAACAGCATCCAGTAGGACCATGGGGGGGGGGGGGGGGAGGCACTTGCCACATAATAAGTATTCACCATGCAAAAGAGTTGCCCCCTTTTGTGAGTTAAACGTGCCCTTTTGAGGGTTTGTGTCCATATATTTCTGTAGTGTATTCGTAACTAGATTTGTGATCGGTCGAATTGGTACCACGTGACATTCATTGCAGTACAATAAAACCAGAAACAGTTGCCACATGAAACTTTTGCAAATTGTTGACCATGAAAAAGTTACAAGTATACTACATGTGTAGGCAAAAACTTTTGTGCGCACCTTACTTTTGCCAATTTTTGCTCCTCACGAAATTCACTAAAGTTTATTGCACACAAACATTTCTCACTTTACAGTACTTGATTTCATACAAACCGTGTCATTCATGATACATTCATTCAAACAAAAGTACACAAGGCACTGCATTTTCACAAATAGTGGACAGTTTTTTAGTTTAATAAAGTAATCACAATATACATTCACTGCTAATGTACAGTAGAAGTCAAACAGGTTCACAGTGATTCAAGTCATGTCTTCTTCTGTCCAACTAAATGAATCAATCCATTCCTTGACGTGTATACAAGACAGGACGAGACCTGTCCACACATAAAATACATTCCAAGAAATAATCAGAGAACATACCATGAAATATCCAACTTTATTTGGCTGCTTGATAAACAGCACTGCCCAATAACCTGGATTGATTTGATTCAGTTCCATACTGTTTCATGGCAACGTTAACCAGCATTTTTATGATACAGAGTGAAATGAGACAGGCCATAACACTTATCAACTGGCGCGGGAAGTACTGGGTATGTTAAATACTTAAAACATTAGTACAGTAAAAGCCTGGACACATTTACCATGTTTAACTACAACTACCAGATTTACAACTTAGTGGAATGTTACCTCTGTAACTTTCTACAACAAATGAAATCACTATTTTCAAACACAAACACCAAAGTCCAGGTCATGGAAATGCAGTGAATATTGCTAATACATTGTACCCCTACACCTTATTTCAGAAGGTGTTTGTCTTTAGCTTGCAATCATGTTTGGAATAAATATCCTGCTTTTAAAAAGATTTTTTTCTTTTTCATGACTCTGGTAAGTCAGTTTTGAAATAGGCACATTACATGCTTTCACAATCTTATTCAGAATAATACATATACCACAAAATATCAAGTCACTTTCTACTGGTATAATCATATCAGAGCACTGAAAATAGGACTAAAATACAACCAGAACATGCAAACATAGCTTGAGTGTTCTGACACCAACGGTTGAACTAACAAATAAACAAACAAATTAACTACAATTTGTGATCTAAGCAGGTCAATGACAGAGACAAAAAAAAAATGCTCTAGTTTCTTGGGTGTGGAAATTAACAGGCCTTGGGTTATCTGAGCTAAGAGTCATCCTATAAATGTTTTTCCATTCTCATAGATTGGATGAAGAACCAATTACAGAAATGCCTTGTGATGATTCAAGGTTAATTTTAAGTAAAGATATGTCCAGCTTTGCCCTATCCATAGGTAGAAAATGGGAGAAGGAAGGCATACAAAATGATACATTTTTTCTTTGGTCAACTTTTATTTGCTGTATTTTCTGCGCTTACGCTTACATGCAGAGGACTTGGGGCATGGTGCTACACCCACACTTATCTGCTTGCCAGGGACAACCAAAACTCACTGTGGGGCAAATACAATATGGAATTGGCACTTGCCTATTCAGAGTATGGGACCACTTGCTTACATGCCCAACTGGACAAGTAGGAGAAAGATCTTTTCTTTGCCTGACCAGCAGAAGGGTCCTAACATGAACTTTGACCTCCAAACTGAATTTTGGTTTGTGACATAATTCAACAGAGTTTTGAAAGCTCTCTCATGTGATGTGCCTATCATTATTTGTGATTTTTTGAGCGTGCAAGCTTTAGGACCCATCTGCCGAGCAGGCCACATTTTTTGTAATCCCTTGCTTTAGAGGCTTGGAATTACTGCTAATGAATCAGTTCTGAACAAGTCCATATTAGGATTAGGAGGAAGTTGCCGATTGGGTGAATAGCCATTTCAGTCAAGATGAAGTCCAGAGAATGGGGAGGAAATCAGGATGTATTACACTGAATACTTGAAAACCAAATGCTAAACACTAAACACTGCTGTCACTATCAGAAATTATGGAGTCAAAAGGGGCCTGGGCCAAAGCTCAGGCCCCTTTTCACTCCTATTTTACTTGACTGGATCACCACTATTGGATAAGCACTTTTCAGCAGCTTTTTTTTTTTACTTTGAGAATTATCATAATTCTTCTGGCATTCCTCCTCAGCACAGCAGCTTTTTTGCCAACTGGGTAAAAGTTAACATGATTAACAACATACAGTATGTCATTTCAATGAAACATAAGATGCCTCATATATACACAAAAGGAAAACCCGCATACACATGAATGCCACTGAGCTGAGCTGAGTTGTAACTGAAAGCAATATTTGTGTTGTACAGTGTATCTTTTTTTTATCGGGGGGGGGGGGGGGGGGGGAGAATCATAACTTAGAGATACAAAATTCCTTACAACTTCAAAATTATTTGACTCAACACCTAAAAAGTCCAGTTAATAAAGTTCATAAAATGTCATAAAAACCAATACAACTTATATCCATGTGACACAATTTTCTGGGAATTGCATTTAGGCTGCAGCAAGTAATGATACAGGTTGTGTAAATATAGACCAGTTTGCAGGTGAAAGAGGGAAAAAGGCAAGTACTGAGAAGTAACTCTCTTCCAATGATGGAATCTTTTTCTTTCCTAGAAATATACATTATTGTGCAATGGTGAACAACAGCCAAATTGGATACAATTTGTGGGCTTTTCAAAAGCGGGCAAATTGATTTGGCTCATTGCTTCTTAGAAACATACATCCTTTAGTTTGGAAAGGTGTAGGTAGCTGTGGCAAACCAGTAGTCAACAGAAACTGAATTTATTTTGAGCTGCAGTTGAAACTTACAGAGGAAAACATCAAGCATGATCTAAAAGTTTCACCATTCCTTGATGCCTCAGCTATTTGATTGCAAAACATTTGGCACAATGAGTGTGAAAAGAATGCCTCTTTGTTTACCTTTCAGACCTTTACCAGGGAAGCTCATTACCAACCTAACACTTTAATGAGTACCATGGTAATTCCTTATTAAGTTGTCCATCTCACAATTTACTCTATATTTTACATGGTGAATATCATGGCATGATACAAATTCATCCACCACGATTTGCGAAAAAATGTAACAGCAAGGCATAGATTAACGCATGAAAAAGATGTTCATAAGCTGCCAAAATCTAATAAACATTGCCTGAACAAAAATTCACCACGTAACGTGCTATCACACCAAACACATATTATACAAAGACATATTTGATAAATGATGTCCAACCTCTTTACACACTTCTATGAGAATTCCATGTGCAGTTAGCCTTGTAAGGTACATTGTAGTTCCACCTTTGTAATCAACTCATCTATGGGGAGCCAAATGCTTCCTTGTTAATTTCACACCATTTAAATTATTTAAGACACAAAATCATGGAGTAATTTCACCTCATGATGTATTCCAGCAGTCATGTATGTACCACATATTGGTTCTTCAAAGTCTTGTTGGTTTGCAAATTATTGTAAGAGATCTGTAAAAAAAATACTGAGGTAAGTTAGTTAAATAGTGGCATTCCATAACTATGAGAAGAAACATAAATTCAATCCCAGGCAAGCAATTAACTACATGTACTGTCAGTCAGCTTCTAAAGTACAAAAATCTATCTGCATGTTACAGAAGTGGAAAACATGCTATATTTCTAGATATCTTGACATAGAAATGTTAACCCTTTCTCATAGTAGTCCCATGTAACAAAGCGGAAATGGATAACTTAAACATGGATGACATTCCCTCGCTAATAATGGAGAGGAATTGAAACATCATTTCACTAAAAAGTTGACCTTTGACCTGCAGCACAATTTTAAGATCGTGGACACTACTGTGTAGCTACATCAACAAAAAACAAACACAGAGTGACTTGCATGTGGAACTAATACACTTTTATACTATGTTCTTTACCAATTTTTGTATAAACTGCTATACATTACTATCTCATCTACAACAAAGGTACAGTTTACAAAGACTAACATATGCAATAATGAGTCATACTAACCACTTTCTTTTTTTTTTCTAACTGCATTAACTAAAAGTGGTTTTTCACCATCTGGTGACCTAAAATACTTGTTCGGGTCTATGCATATACACATTTATTTACACATACAGTCTCTTTCACACTCTCGCTACGAAATACTGGGAAGAGGGCTTACAGTAAATGACAGTGGAAATTATAACTTATAACATCCTAAAAACATCATGATTATGCAAACAGTATTCACCTAGGCAGTCAATCTAGTTTCACATAGGATGCACACAATTGGTGCAGCTGCTCAGTGTCTATGCAACTGCATTGCTCATTGGAACAAAGAAAGAAAGAAGAGAAATATACATATTGATTTCCCACGCTAGTAATACAAAATTGCACTTTATAATCCTGAAAGTTAAGAAGCGATTACTGCTATGACAAAAGAAGAAACTATGATCTACTGTCTTTTTTTGCATGCATTCCTAACCAGAATGGATGGGGGAAAAGTTACCACTGACATTTTTTGGTCAAGGACAAGCAGGATTCTATGGCAGATGAATTTACCTCAAAGAGAAATGATTTGTCGATATTTTTGAAGAAGTTAAATGCTACCCCAATGTTACCTACAAGGAATTCCTATAGAATAAAGCACACCAAAGTCCTACCTATCCTTTATGTGAAGTCAAGAAGAAGGTATTCATTGACTTTGTCGGGAGGATATGTAATAATAATCCTAGATGTTTCATGAGAAAATTCAGAAAGAAACCATCTTGCAATAAAACTTGTTGCAAGCAACATTCCTCTCACAAAAATACCAGAGGAGTGTCATGGAAATGACACTATAATCATGTGACCAAGATAGTCCCTTTTTGATGTCCATTACACAGCATATCATACAAACTCCTAACATCCAGAGAATTGACATTTCCACAACTTTCATGTGATTTGCTGATTTTTGTTTCGCTGCATTCTCAGAATGTAAATTTCTTCAAAAAGATGCAAATTTCTTAATCACTGTGAAGAGTATGTGGAGTGATGTCTGTTTGGCTATAGGCTGACTGAGCTTAAAATCCTCAACTTTCTGCCTGGGTGTGAATTTCTCATGCTCAAAATTTGGCTTTCTCAAACCCTGGATGTCAATCTTTGCAAAACAAAAAGTTCTAGGGCAGATCTTTGCTTGTACGTAGATTTCAAACATTCTCACACACACATCTCATCTCTATCAAAGTCATGGAATGATAAATTGCATGAGATCAGTCCCTGTAATCCCTTCAATCTCTCCTAGCACGAACTCTTGCCCGGTGTGAAATTTGTTCCACAAAGACGATCATTATTGATCTTACCCAAATACTAGTAAGTACATTCTTGGAAACTTACAGTAACATTTATAGTAAACAGAAGCTTGTAGGAACAGTCGAACCAACACCAATCAATTCATTAAAGGTGCTGATTACTGTGTCAAAACTTAGCAACAAGGCCAAGCAGAAGAAATTCACTGAATCCACAAAATTCTTGTATTATGCACCAGAAAGGGAGCAATACCTTCCTGTACTTTGGTGCAAAAATGGAAGCATTTGCAGTTTAAACGTACATGACCCTTACTAAATAAATCCATGATACATTATCTGCCTCAGATATTGATTCTTTTTATTACTAATCTGCATAACTGCACTGAGCCAACGCAACACCGCACGCAACACTACCCGATGCAGCAAAGGCTTTTGTTTCCCAATGAACCAGATCTGCAAAGCCTGCAAAGATAGTACGCCATGCGGTGCATTATTTTATCAGAAAGAACACATCTTTACTATTTGGAGCAGAAGAATTTACATACCCTTAAAAGGGTGAGTTCTAACACCGCCAATGCTTCTAATGACAGATGCATTCACAATAAAGCTTCTGGTACACTTTAGAGCAAAAGCATAGAAATTATCCTTGTACTATGTGTAGCGCGACACGGAGGTTCGTACAACACATCTCATAGAATTTGCACAGGAGCGATTCCGAACATTGTGTAGCCAGTGCATTTTGTGTCGTATCGTGTCTAAATTTTGCTGCCAGCGCAACAAATGATATTCTTCGGAATACAGTCATCCATGGCCCACAACATGAAATCTGGCTGATAATTTTGCCCGCCCCAATTGAGCAAATATTACCTAATAAGATGAGTATGATACATAGCATTCTTCTTCCTTTCTGGGCCTTAACTTATACACAGCCCTGTCACTGTACACAAGTGTCGCAACCGTGCTTCCCACGGCATCTGGTTGGGCTATCTGGGCCTATGAATAAATAATACAAGTGATATGGATGAGATGACAGCTCAATTTTGATATTCTCTGAACATAGAAAAAACAGAATCTACATTTTGGAGTGAATTTACTAGCTTGATAAATTAATTTTTGATCCTTTCCAGTGTGTTGGTCTTTCTTGCTTTCGGAAAACTCAAACTCAAGCAACTTTCCTTCGCCATAAACAGGCAACCATTCTTATCTTTAAGACCTTCTGCCTGTGAAGCAATTACAGTGTATCTTTACCTACTATTGCTTTTCATGTTTTCTTTTACTCTTTTTAAGCACAGGTTTTGTATAATGATGTATGTGAGTACAATAGGCACCCACGCATCAGTTTGTCATAACATTTTAGGAACACACAAAATATGTTATTGTCCTACATGTCTACAACTAAGTTAATATTCTCAATGGTGCAACAAATGCTCGGTCACTAGTTTGTGTGATTTCATTACTGTTTTGCTAGTACGCCCCATTCTAGAATAGGTGGGAATTTACAAAATCAATCCATAACAGAAATCAACTCATGATGAAATAACATGAATTCCTGTTTCTGGGTCTTTAGGAGCACAAAACTTGGTGTCTGCGGGAAAGCAGGATTTCAGCATCATATGTGATGACACAGCAGACAAAATTCTGAGGACTAAACATCACAGGTAATATTTGTATTCATGAAGTGATAAACTCACTTGTCGGGGGGGGGGGGGGGATTGTTCGATACCTTCGATATAAACAAATTAAATCTTCCATGGGGCTTCATGAATTAGTGTTGCCTCAAACCTGTCAGAAAAATTCAAGTATTTGCGATGATATTAGTGCAGCAATATCCCAATTCAACGCCCGAAGCGATGTCTGGTTCTGCCTGGAGGTTCCACCAGAGGCATGGGATTCTCCCGCTGCAGGTACCTCCCTGCCAAGGTCTTATCTGAGGCCTACTAAAATCATTCTGACAACACCCCCTTGGAATAATGACAGTGGCTCAGAACTACACGTGATGAACATGCATACCAGTACACCTAAAGCGGGTGCATACTGAACCAGCATGACACTGGATTGGCGGTTCTGAAATAATACTTACAAAGATGTGGTGAGTTGTTAGAAAGAGTGGAGAAGCTTTTCAGAGTAAAAACATTCATTGTGATTTTCAACAATTGATCCCTGCTGTAACATAGAGGAATGTGTTCTAGCCACACTATGGCACATAGCTACCTTAAAGGGAAACTTCATTTTGTGTTGTAGTTGACTTTTAAAGGGAGAGTGGGATCTAACACACAGAAAAGTAACAGTTTCATAATTTAAGTCAACTGAAATGTAGGAAAGTGTGATATTCATCATGCTCATTTGTGCAAATTAGATTAGGCGATGAATGTCTTCAATTCTCCTACTGGTTTGTAAAGGAAAGAAAGAGAAACAATTATTATATATATATATATATATATATATATATTCTTTTTTTTTTTTTTTTTTTTTTTTTGCGGTTGAAAATCCAGCAACTACCCCCCCTTTAATTTCTTCTTATTGTGATCATGCCAGAAAGGAAAATGAAATTAAAACTTGTGAGGCTATGACATCACCCTCTCATCTTATTTGCATACAATGATGTGACTGTGACTGATGTCACTCTCACAGAAAATACATGACACTGTAAAATTCTCTAAATTTCTTGCCCAATTCTTCTGATTGTTCTGCTTGTCTTTACATTAATCAGTCAACTTGAACATGGAGCGAACATTTCAATTGAAGTCCTACCCAAATGCAACCTTTAATCTGGTATGCACGTATGGAGATGTACATAGCAGCATGTGTTTCATGGGACCAATGACTAATCCCTTCACACAAAGGATGCCACTGGTGGAGTGGTAGTAACACCCCTAATCTACCGGTACTCCCACAAATGTATCCTTGTTTAAAGGGACCACGATCACAATGACACTGCTCCCTCCATACGCCTGTACTTACATATCATATATGTTTCTGTATATATGTATAGTCATATTTATATATATCTTCTTTTTTTAGTTTCTACTTTTCTTTGGACGTAACAGGGCTGACATCACTTGAAGGAGGGCAGGTTGGGCAAGCTGATGTTGGGTGTGGGAATGTTTGGCAGGTTGATGTTCTTCACGGCTGCTGCTGCCCGAGCAGGTGCCGCTGATAGACCAGCCTGTATGGGAAATGAAGAGATAATGAACATGACATTGATGACATTGATGACCAGCAACAATGATACCAAAACGAAATCAAAACCAAAACCACAACTGCTGCTGCTAGTAATATTATCTATACTGGGACTACAAATAGTAATGCTTTTACTACTACTGCTGTTACTGATATGACTGGTACTATTAGTCATTGTACTAATACTGTTGCAACTGATAGATCAGCCGGTATGGGAAATGAAGAGATAATGAAGATGACATCGCTGACATCAATGACCAGCAACAACGATACCAAAACAAAACCAAAACCAAAACCACAAATGCTGCTGCTAGTAATATTATCTATACTGGGACTACAAATAATCATACTTTTACTACTACTGCTGCTACTGATATGACTGGTACTATTAGTCATTGTACTAATACTGTTGCCACTGATAGACCAGCATGTATGGGAAAAGAAAAGGTAAGTGATGATGAAAATGATGACGACAACAAACATACCACAACAAATATAAAACCAAAACTACTAATTGCAACTGATTGACAAATTGCCCTACATCGACGTAAAAAAAAACTATTAATACTGCTGCTAGTAATATTATCTATACAGGTACTATATTAGTCATCGTACTTCTACCACTGTTGTCTGCAATACTGTTAGTACTATTACTTTTACTACTGCTGCTACTAATGCTACTTCCACTACCACTGCTACTATCACTACTCCTACCACCTCCACTACCACGAACAATCACCACAAGACTTATAACTCATTATATTTTGGATCAAAAATTTATCCTCTGATGATTGGTTGAAAGAGCTTCACGTGATTACAGGTATTTTCAGCTATTCTAGAAAGTTGACAGTCCATAAAGTACTATTTGCAAAATGATGTCACAAAGCAATTCTGAAATTGTGCGCAGCTTTGAACCATCAGTCTGTGAAATGTAACAATTTCTAACAAAACAATTGTGACGCCACAAAGCACTTTTGACATTGCGCACTACTCGTACTGTCACTCTGAAAATGTATCAATTTCCATGAGCACTGCTCGTACAGTCACTCCGAAAACGTACCAATTCCTAACAAAGCGATTGTGACGTCATAAAAACAATTTTGACATTGCGCAAATTGCTTTGCACCGTGCATCGCGTCGCGCTTGTCAAATGTAACATTACATCACAAAGCAGTTCTACATCGTACGCTGCTAGCTAGCTGCATGCTTGATAGTCAGTGTACGACCCCTTCAAAACATCGCATCCACGTTTACGACTTCTGGCTTTGCATTTCCCTCATTTTCCTTTTTTTTTTTTTGGAATTTTTGATCAAAAATATAAAACAAATATACTTTGCCTGATTTCGAGTTTCTTGTTAAAACTATAGGCCTCGGCGCCTCCAAAAGAACTATTCACTTTGGGGCTGCGCCCCTCAGTGAATAGTTCTTCTAGAGTCACCTCTGCCCATAGTTTTAACAAGAAACTCTCAAGGCCAAGTATATTTGTATACTTAGCACTTCTTCTCTTGTACTTCTCATTGAAATTGAGAGTATAAAACGTAGGTAACAGAAGGTAGCATCTACTCATCCCTCTTGCTTTACACATATATGGGCAAGTCCAAGATAATGTCCCCTCAGGTGCTCAAAATTCATCTTGATTTAATCTAAAAATTATTGATATCATGTTGTAGCCAAAGAATTAAATTGTATATTTCCAGCATAGAAAATATTGAATTATGCAAATTTATGCAAGAGAAACTGCCTTAATTTGCATAAATCAAAAACAAACCTTACGTATGGGACAAATGAAAAATATTCATCTAAAATCAGCTGAATTTGTTCTTGACCTAGTTCCTTTATGGACATGACCCCTGTATGAGCTAGTATAATTTCCAATTGGTAAGAGAAGGTCAGCAGATTAATTATGCAAATTATGCATTTTCCCAGAACGACGTGTCCCATACGTAAGGATTTGAGTATGTTTTTTAAAGTTTTTTCTGAAGATTTCTAACATTGACCAATCATACTTTAGGAAGTTCTAACTTATTCATTTTAACTCCAGATCAGCAAAATTAAATTTTGAAATTTCATAAATCCTTAATTAAAGTTTGCCTACGTATGGGACATTACATGCAAAGTAAATGGGAAATCCTCCTTTTGACATGGATGCTATATTTCCCCATGATGTTGGTGAGTGGCATCAGAAGATTACACTTTCATGAGAAAAATATTTGTACAAGGCCCCTGATACAAATACTTCCCAACCAGAATATGTGGAAGAGTGGTCCATGGTCTGAACAATGTAGTTTCAATGTGAAGGTCATAGCTTCAATACCTGCAATGGTACTTTTAATAGGCCATTGTTTAAGATGCTTAATCCTCAGTCTCCCTCTTTACCCATCTCTTTGTGATTGGATTAAGAATGTGTGTGTGTGCCATAACACAGCCCAACGGGAATACTTTTTACGTCCTATATTTAGCCTTACAAACAAACACCCACCCCCACCCCCCCCCCCCAAAAAAAAAATACATACACAGACACACACACACATACTCACACACACACACACACACACACACACACACACACACACCAACAAACACGCAAACAAAAACAAAAGTTGATGCAAACCCCTACAAAGAGTCATATCCGGTTGCCATAATGATCCTGGTCTTACCTCTTGCTTTTCCAGTTTGCTCTGCTCTTCTATCCTTGTCAGGATTTCTGTCATGTTCGTCTCCAGGACCATTCCACCCATGACCAACTCAGCCAGGATGTGATGCACCTGTGTATCAGAGGTCAGAGGTTGGAGGTCAGAAGCATTACAGATGACCTTCAGTAACTCAAGTGAATGTTCACTTTTTTTTGGGGGGGGGGAGAGGAGGGGAGGTTTTTGACATCTTGTGCATAATCATTTTCATTTCATCATCTAAAACAATTTTTGTGTCTCAAATCTGATGAACTTTGCCAGTCATATCTTTCTTAAAGTATAATTCATGAGTATACACAACAATTGTCACATTTTTCTGTAACTAGAATTATACACTTACAAAATCATGAAAATTTGATAACACTCTTGAACACCAAGTTAGAAACACCTCAGCCAGGGCCCTGTTTTACGAAGAGTTATAATTGATTATATAGTTGATTTCATTCATAAGTCTATGGCAGCCTGTGTGGTAAGGGAACTTACAATCGATTATATCTTTTGATAAAATGGGGCTCTGGTCTAGAACATTTGCACACTGCACCATTGATGGAAAAAGGAAGCAGTACAAGCCAGCTGACAACACACTTTGAAGGAGCTTTTATTTTGTCCCTACATCTGACTAACTGCATTATCATGATATATTTACAAGCATAATATTTTGCAAAGCAGGACTTGTGACACAAATTTACAAGTGCTGGTAGTTGAATTTGGGATCAAGAACCATAGTGATGAAATGAGTGCTCAGCATCTCTGTTAAAAAGTTAAGTTTTCCACATTGGAAATGATAAACACTGCATTTCTGTCATGGGGGAAATATTTACACCAGTTGTAAATTTCACATATAAATCAGTCAGCTTGCAAACTTCACAAAAATAAAACAATGTGATATATATTGCATACCAATGTCTTTGTTCTCAATCTCTTTAAAGTATACATATTTCAAAGTTGATGGTTTGCAATTAAGCAAATACACATGAACCTAAGACATGTATATCTCAGTAAATGTCTTCAAGGAGTATTAAACATTTGCAAAAACAAAAACTATCACATGAACTCACCTTATCAACATGAAATATTAAGTCAAGCTCGCACACATTTTCAAAACACTTGTCTAATGTCTCTACAAACACCTGCATGACAAAAAGAAAAAAAGAAGAGTGACACATTTAAGAATACTGAATTGAAAAAAAGAACAATGAAGAAATACCATAAGTGGATTCCTAAAGGACAGAAATTGCAATCTTAATAATTGTTATCCAACTGCTCAAGGGGAGAAGTATTAAAGTTTGTTACAAAACTACATTATATTCCTTCATGTTTTTCACAACTCTACAAATCTGTTACACGCTGCACATGGAATATCAATATCATAATCAAGAGAGAGCAAGCATATAGAATGAAAGCCTTATCCAAGAATATGTAGTTTACTCCTGAAACACTATGTATATGTTTCAATCACTATTGACCAGCATCTCAAGAATCAAAGACTGTATGACAGCATATCTTTAAATATATCTTTTTACCATCTGACTACAAACAGCTAGGCTCAGAGACTGAATGGCCTACTTGAAAGTTGTATCAATTAATCAGCTTGTCTGGAGGACATGATATCACCTTGAATAAAAGCCAAGTACTGTTGAACATGACTGCCTCATCAAACGGACATTAAAAAAAAAAAAAGTATGCTTCCGTCTAGTCATGAGTAATCGTATACGAATAGCGATTTGAGAACTGGCAAAATCTCTTTAATTGTGCCATTGTAGGATGGAATTACATCTATCATTATGATAACTTGATTACCCATCCCATCCCATACAAATAAATTTCCTTAAAAAGAAAAAAAGAAAAGAAAAAAAAAAAAGGTAATTTGATGAACAGACAATGTAGGGCACAGAATCATGGATTTACACAGTATCTCACGATGATCTTGAGCAGTAAGTAATTTCCCTTTGAATACATCACGGCATACATTTGTAGGTCTCATGTATGAATCAACCAGTACTAAGTTATACTTCATGTGATACAACAGTGACAACATTCTGGATCAAGATATCTCTTGGTAACATTCAAACGAAATACTAGAAAATGTGATTTCGGAGTTATATGCTTCAGAAACCGATGTTTCACACAGAGGCCATTACTGCTCAGATAGTAGTGAATACTCATACAGAACACATGCTACATTCTCTTTTAAATTTTGATACTCAGCGCAGAGAGAGAGAGAGAAGAGATGAACACATAATTTGCACTGAACACTATTGTAGAAAACAGGGCTCTGAATCAAATAAAGCTCATAAATCTGTCTAGTGACTAACAGTTTAGAAATTGGCATAAAAGGAAAGCCAGATTGCGTAAGCAAAACCAGTACTCACTTGTATTAAATCTAGGATGCCAAGTTCGCTCTCTGATGAGTCGACGCAGAAAACAAAGTAGAGCGTGGCATAATGCCTGTAGACCAGCTTGAAGTCTTCATTGCCTACAATCCTACAACAGAGCAAAATTAACATTTGAGACGCGATGCAATACATTCTAGATCTTCTCATATGAAGTTGTAACTCAGACTTTTCAAAATTTGGCAGGAGTACATATAATATAATTTAAAATGTACAAGGTACTTGGGTAACAGTTTTATACTGCATACGCCATATATTTAGCGAGTCTACTTTTTCACAAATTGGGACTTCCTGACAATTTTGCAAGTGTTTAAATTTGCGATTATGGAGCACAGTACTGAATGGAGAAATGCAAGCATGCATGTCACATTCATGTCGAGATAAGAGTTCATATTTTTTTGTGTTTTTAAATTCATGAATACCACCCGACTCTCGAAATTCACAAAAATAAAAACCTCACGAAATATTTGGCGTTTACAGTACAATGTACCTGAGGGTGTGCCATCCCATCACAGGAATCTCAGTAAGATTAAAAGTGGGAATTTCCCAAAACATACATTGACTAAGAAAGATTAGTGACACAATTCAGTAAACCTTTAAGAATTGGCTGCTCTACTAAAAAGTTATGAAGTTTAAAGCATTGAATAGTTCCCTGTGCTGCCCTCTACGGTTGGCAACTCCACAATAATTTGTGATGTCACATTACAGTAGAACACTTCATGTTTTATGAAAAGTGCACATTCCCTCGACATATTAGTAAATATTTTAGGTAAATACTTCATTCCCTGTGCCTTCCAATGGAGCTAGGTCATATGTTCTTTCAATGTCTTAGACAAATGAATATTAGTGAAATACTTATGACATTTCTATACACAATCTTACTACTGTGATATCATGAAGAGTTGTAGTACAACTGTACTTCCATCTGGAGAGGGTGGCATATGAAATGAATCAAAACTTTTAAACAATAGAAATCACATCTCTTGAGTGCATTGTGAAATTTTTCTCATATTTTTACTGAGCATTTCACAAATCCTCTGTATTGGCTAAATCAACGTATGTTTGGGAAAGTCCCCCATTAATGACCATTATAATTTGGGTCTTTACTGAAAATTCATTAGTGGTAAGTAGAGGTTACATCACATGCTATCACAGCCTTGCAAATACAAAGTCTGTAGAAATCTACTTTCTGCACTGTTTTCCTTTAACAATAGAACAAACATGTGTACAGATTGATACACAGTCTGTCTATCTGTGTATCAGATATGAGAGTGATGTTGTGAAGCTCTATGGATGAGTTTCAAGTTTGTTGTTTGTATAATACATGATTAGCTTATCAGCTAATCGTAGTTCCTGAAAAGTATTGATCTTTGTGATCATGATATCTGGCCAATGAACAATCAACTTGCAAGAAACAAACAACATAAAACATTGCCTTGATCAATATGACTTTAACTTACATGCCACCTTCGAGAAAATTGCACACATTGTCGTCTCGCTTGGACACCAGGTGGAAGGTTTCCCTAATTATCTGCTGCTGCTCATCTTCATTCTGTTTGGGGATTTAAGAATACAGCAGACATACACACGTGTAGGAAAGGAACACACGGGTTACATATAGTCAGGGTGTCCAACCTCTGCAGTAGGTAGTAAAAAAAAACATGTTTTGAAAGCAAACACCATATTTTGCTTTAAGGCATGGGGAACTGTGCAAACTATGCATTCTAAATCATATTACAGAAAAACATTATTTTTTACTAAACAAAAATCTTCTTGATGAAGAAAAATTATACAATAACATCATAATGACATACACGTACATAATGTGGCCTATTACTGTAAAAGTGGATACTTTCATGTGACTAATTTTTCACGCTCTGCCTGGTAAGATGAGTTTCACATGTTTTTAATTCCGCAGAATCAAGACATCATCTACTGGAACACATGGCAAGCAAAAATATTTGCATGCTTTTATTTTCGCGCTAGTTTCTGGTTGCGCGAAATGCGCGAAAATTTCAACACCACAAAAATGTCCACTTTTACAGTAGTTGACAGCTTTGCAGTGTATATTCCTTCTCTCAAGACAATTTGCCGCAGTTAAGAAGCAGTGCGAAAAAAAAAATATTGAGATACGTGTGTCCAGGAACAAGCAGCAACTTTAAACCATACTACAAATTGTATACAAGAAATGTTATCCTGCATATCAGAGTGAGAAATTTGGTGTATAACACATGAAGCCATTTGCTATGACAGCTACTTATAGAAATATGAGTATGTGTGTGTGAGAGGGATTTTGTTCCAATTAAGAAGTATATCAATGGTTCCTGACAGCTGAATTTTGGTCTTCATTGAATTTGTGTCTTAATCTATATTTTCATCTCTTCTTTTTTTTTTTTGGGGGGGGGAGGGGTGAATGGTCCATACTTAAGCTTGACCATAGTATTTCAATTCACCTATCATACAGAACTAGGGATGATGCTAAGACAAACAGTTCACTTCTTTGATGGAGAGAAGGCTACACAATGTAGGAAAGAAAATCCTCCTGAGAAGCAAAATACATTAAAAAAAGGGGGAAATGTAATGCATTATAGCAATGAAATACTGACCAGTAGCAGATCAGTAAAATTTGAGAGAAATCTCACAAATATTTAAACATATAGGGCCATTTGACTGTACTGTTCATAATATGACTTACATACAGTATTCCCCATACAGTATATTCAAGGGACCTGCAAATATAATATGTACACTACATCCCCTTGAAGCAGCATTTGTCAGTGATTCTGCTTATCAAATGGTCATTTTGTGATTACACATCAAAGTTGCAGGTCTACACTTAATGACTTCACAAAAAGGGGGATAAAAATCAATAAATGGCATCTTAAATGTCAGGTAATATGACAACAAATTGACTTTAAATCAAATGTCAAGTTTTTGTCACATAAAGGCATTTCTTGTGAAGAAACACTTATTTTGGTTTTAAAAAAATTACCAAGAGAAAACAAAATTTCTTGAAATTGTCCACTTGGAAAAGAAAGTACACCCTCTACTGTAACGTTCATCTTCGAGAAAAGCTAAGATGAGACAATTACTGTTTGTTACCTTCTGCGTAGTTTAACAATAGTAATTGGTATATCTATGGATATGCAAATAGACAATCTACATTGTATGTACAATTGCAGGTACAGTAAGCCCAAGTACAGTTGTAGCTTTGACTTATGCTTGGTAGATGGGATACTATACCCTAGTGAAAAAAAAAGAGGAGAATTTCTAAAATGGCATAAAAAGGATGAGAGTATGTACCAAGGCTCTCCTTAGCATAAAAACAGCAGTTTTGAAGCAATCCATGATAGATTCTTTGTGGCCCCTCTACAGAATTTGGCTATGGTTCTGGTTTGGTACTGTACACTATGCCCTTGTGGGCTAACAATCATGGTGCAGTGGTAGAGAATGTGTATGTGAGTGTTTTGTTGTGCATCTGCTTGACAATGCTCTTCCATTTCATTAATCCCATTGTCTTCAGTGAAATGGTTAAATCACATACATGTACTACGATATATCAAAACATAAAATATCAATTTATTCAGTCAAATGATTTGCAATTGTTTGGGCAATGCAAATATGGCTGTCTCTTAAATACAGTGCGGTGCGACCTCTGTAATCCAGCAATGTTGGGACCCATGCCTGTCCTGGATAAGAGATTTGGCTGGGATGTGGGAGAAGCAATGTTTTTGTACATGTACATGTACAAAACCTGTAGCTGCTGACCCAGTGCAGTGGTAACTACAAGTACATGTAAGTAGGCAGCATACTACAGTACATTTTTTCATCCGACTTCATTCAACTTGCCATAAATCATTTTGTACATTGATATTTTGCTTCCATGTACTTGAAAGGGTCATTGCATTTTGGACCGCCAACTTCAATTTCAGATTGTTTCAGAACAGAGGCAGCGTACACTGCGATTGCTTGCAAAGAGCGAGTTGTTTGGAGCGGCGACATGCATGTCAACAATGATATCGATGCTTCCCGATGTTGATGACTGATTTTATTTAAATTTACATCATCCATGAGTGATTGGAAAAAAATCTACTTGTAATGTAACAAGTAGACCTCTATATCCTGAGATTTTGTTGCAGTTTGGTTCAGTAGAATTTGAGATATCTACAGGGGCATGGATACAGCATAAAAAAAATTAATTACTTAGCCCCTTATTCTGGTACAGGAATAAATTACGTACATTTTGTACATAAACTCATAATCCAGGCCAGGACAGGTATATTGAGCAAGTTTTGTAGACCTACAGAACAAGCTACCCATGATTCCAACAAAACGCCGTCCAAAATACCTACAAACAAGCTACATACAACCGCTTGCTACATGTAGAACTAGGTACATGTAGTAGAAGCTTTAGCGCACGGTTGAATCTTGGCATGGGAGGTCAAGCCTTGGTGCCGGGGCTAGTGTTTGTACTACAAATTGTAGGAATTTCATTTGTGAAATGAATTTTCTTTTTGTCTTCACTGCTGTATGTGTGAACATGTCTGGATTGATGAAAATCGAGGTCAGACACAACAGCCCAGCTAAATCTAAATTACATATTAAGTGGTTTACTCAGTGATGTCCAGACAAGCAATGATAAATGCACAGCAATGGCATAGCATGCACAATTCCTATTTCTCCGGCCTCCACAGATGCAATGAATGTCTAACGTTACACTGGAGCTGTAAAACTTTATTGCTTGACGCCGCCTGCGTGATCATGTGATTGGCCCACTTACAAATCGGAAACCACTCTTGCAAGACTAGACTAGCTTAGTAGCTAGATTTTAACCCTAAACCAGTAACAACGTAAGTAGTAAAGTTAAGCCTACATTCTATGGCTATGCACTTGTGTACCGTATGCCGTTCTTAAAAATCCTGATGTTCTCGCCTTTCACTTAACTAATAAATATTCAACTGATCTGCCCCTTATTGACTAAACTGATCCGACTCATTCGAGATAAATGCGTACAAACACCACTCGTCTCTCATCCATGGATCTCGCCGGGCCGGGTAGTGCACACCTTATGTAAGGCAATAGGGGATAGGCCGAGCCATATATTACAAAATACTAAATAGATACGGTATGGACTAGCACAAGTTAGAAGTCTATAACCATCAATCCAAATCGGCTGTACAGTGAATCGCTCGCGTAAATCCTTATATGTGGGACCACACAAACGCGCACTTTCAAACGCCACGGCACATCACACATCAGTCCAATAAACCGGTCAAATATGTCTTTATTATTACGGTAACTTGGTACTATGTAAATACATAAAGAACTTACATAATGTGTATAGAACTTGACAAGTCTGGGTTTCCCATGGTTGTTGAAGACTAATATTGCCTTTATCATCTTGACGCGATTAATACCTTGTCCAATCTCATTGAACTGACTCACAGATATGATAGGGTGGACTACTGCTGACGGAGACGATATCAATCGGTGATCGGTTTGACTGAAGAATAATAGAAAAGATTGAAACGATGTTCCTATCGATCACTGACCGACCCACAGCTGGGAGAAAGAAAGAAAGAGTGAATGCGAAATTAAAAGAAAGGGAACTTGTCACAACTCACAATCGTACAATCGTATAAGGATTTCAGTTCAGAACACGATGATAATCTAAGCTGATTAGTGATGTATATTGCTCCCAATCCGAAAAGTTAGAGATCTCTTCTCCTACTACAGCAATTAGCAGGGGCCGATCCAGGAATTCCGTACGGGCGTAAAGAGGGGACGCGTTTACAAAATTAAAGGGGGGGGGGGGGGGGGGGGGGGGCGCACGCACCCCTACCCCCATTTTTTTCTTTTTATTTATTTTGTTTCAACAAAAAATAAAGGGGGGGGGGGCGTGCGCCGGTTGCGGTCCTCCCTGGGTCCGCCCCTGATTAGACTAGGCCTATTGTTCTACTGATATAAGCTAAGCTTCTCTATTTATCATTATCATATGTGTGCATGTGTGGGTGTATGTGTGGTGTGTGTATGTGTGTGTGTGTGTGTGTGTGTGCGCGTGTGTTTTCTTAGGTGAATAATTACTGGTACAATGTATTTTTGAACGTTTACCACGACTTTCAACGGCAAATACATGTAACACACAAAAAAAAAAAGACTAGAAAAAAAAAACAAGTTGCATTTTCTAGAATGTTACTTTCTGGACCGCGGTGAAAGAGTGCTGAACAATATTCTCGCTTTAATCCCTATTTTAGCTCTCATCTCGCACCCATCCCTTCATTGAGACTGAGCTAGATATTCATATTAAACCAAATTTAGTATCTGACTCACAGAATATAATCTACCCTTCAGATTCCAAGGAACAATACATATCAATCCAACCGGAAATGAAACTCACCAGTCATGGTAAGGGGGAAGGGGGGTCAACGCTGAACTGCCATGCAACACCTGCAAGGGGTTATTACATGCACGTATTAAAAAAAATAGGTCTTAAACCTGTTGAAACTATTTCTGTATAGTTGGACGCGTGCTTAAAAATAGCCAGACGTAGAAAATTGCATCAAATTTACTCATGTCATTGTAAAACTGCATGGTTCACTTTGATGGTGGTGATATAGTTATTATTATTACATTTATTATATCATTATTATTATCATAATTATTATTATTATTAGTAGTAGTAGTAGTAGTATCATTATTATTATTACTATTATCATTATTATCATTATTACTATTATTATTATTATTATTATTACTATATTATTATCTTTATCATTATCATTATCATTACTATCATCGTCATCATCTGTCCGTGCTCATGAGACCTCATACGATAAATATTGCAGGTGTTAACGTCCACGCCGACAACATCATCTGTTGTTATCATTCTGAAGTTCTTAGAGGAGAGCATGGCTACTAAATTTGAGATGGAAAGTCCCCATCATCAGCCACACTAACCCACGTTTTCATCAAATTTGCATTCACTACAATTATTTTGTGTTTAATTTTACCCTTTTAATATGTTCGGTTTAGCTTTCACTGCATGTAAATAAATACATGTATATAAGGTTCTAATGCCCTTGTACACGGGTTAGTATAGGGGCCCAGGCTATAGTAAGACACCAATATAATATTCTTTGGAACAGTCTGAAACAGCTGAGGGGAAGCCGACACTGTGTTTGGATTGTTCAAGTTACGGGAGTAAGGTGAATACTTTTACTAACAAAATACGCCCATCACCAAGTAATGTACATTATTTATTTAACATTGACACGATTTGGCGCTATCCAGCTATCCCCAAGCTAATGATCGCACACTTTATTGCATTATAGGCCTACACAGGCAATGCAGCTGAGCGCAGACGAGTGGTCGTTTAATAAGTACCTGATAGGTATTAACTACCTATTACATTTTATAGTATATATAGTCAGGCCTATACTATGATGATATCAGAGACTCCAACCCCAAGCACCTTCTGATCTGGAGATTCTCCTGCCCGAAACCCCTAGCAAACGGGAGACTCCGAGATGATTGTGTGCGAAGCGCGAAGTTCCTATAGGGTTCTAGATGTTCTCTGGTGCTATCTAAGGCTTATTTTTTCAACATACAATAGCAATAAGTAAGAAATCCTCTCCACCGGGAGACACAGAGCCAGGGCGGGAGGAATCAAAACTGGGTTTTCGGCGGGAGATCTCCCGTGGAAAACGGGAGAGTTGGAGTCTCTGTGATATCGTATATGCATGGTGAAAAGTAAAAGACCGCGCAAGGTCACGTGATGTCTCTCTCCTTATCACCAATTAAACAATGCTCTATATTTGTATATTGGATTTTTAAAAAATCATCACCTAGTCCTTGGTTCAAAGAGCTTCACTTGATAAATTCTAAATTACATTTTGGATCAAAAATTTTACTCTCTGGATAGTGATTCAGATTGGTTGAAAAAGCGGAGGCCCGTTAAGATGACCACACGGTTGAGCACAGCTTTTGTATTCTCATTTTTTTTATTATGCTGATTTCAGCATCATTTCTATAGATCTTGATGTTTTTATTAACATCGTAGCTTTTTTTCTTCTGTATTGTCACTGGAGTGGCTCCAAAGTTACCTGTTTTAAGGCCTATAGCTGTACACGTCGTATATATAAAATGCGAGAGAATGTATAGGGGCGGATCCAGAATTCCGTGCAAAGGGGAGGCGCCTTTACAAAATTAAAGGCGGGCGCACACACCCCCAATTTTTTTCCTTTTCATTTCTTTTGTTTTCACATAAACTGAATCCGGTTCCATGACAATTACTCCCCCCTCTGGATTCGCCACTGTAGCAGTAGCAGTTTTGGCCGTCGCAACTGAATCCGGTTCCATGACAATTGCTCCTATGCAATATCTGCACGCTAAACCAAACATAAATTCTACCCACAAACATATAACCCTTAATCCTAATCCTCGCATCAAACTAAAAACCTAAAACCCCCAACCCTAACCCTATGGGCCTAACCCGAAGTCCTCGGAGAAAATCAGACGGGAGCAACACGTCGTCGCAGGAGCAAATATTTTTATCATTGGTGTCATCACTGAATCCAACGCTTCAAACAGCGACTCTTAATTTTTCAAGCCAAGGATGATGAAATTAGTGAGCTTCCAGCTTATAAAAGTAAATGAAAAAAACAAACAAAAGGAAACAAAGAACGGAAATTTGAAGCACAAGCTTTGATCTTTATGATACGAATCAATTAAGGAATTAAACTTCATAATTTGATCACATTCTTATTTTGCAAAATATTGATTTGAAGCTAATAAACACTAAGCAACCAAAAATGCGCTGTTGGTTGTTGTTTTCCCCAAACACAAACAACCAATACAGAATGACAATTCAAGAGAAAACTGGCGAAACGGATAATATTTAGCTCGTGTCTGAAAATGCCATGAGCATGACGAAAAATTATCAAGGCAGGATGAAATATCTCCACATCACAGGTCTGGTTTCTCGAAGTTCTTCATCACAGGTAGATTCCACAAAATGGATACTTCTTTAGAATTTTTTTTTCTGTAAAACGGTGGAAATTCATGTTTTTTTATCTAACGTAGGATTAAGCCATCAATCAGGCCCATACTAGTAGGCTAATCCAACACACAGTTACAGTATATTTATGCTCACACTTCAGCACTGTACGTCATTCGGCAGTTCGCTGTTTATCTAAATTATTTCACGTCAGTTTATGACACAGAGCGAGAGACAGAATTTGCCGCGGATACAAGACTAGACTATTCCTGGCAACATGATATTTCAAATTTATTTGTTTTTTATCTTAAACTATTCTTATAAAAGAAAAAATATATTGAAGACGAAAATAATTAATTTTTTCTATCTTGAAATGGGAAATTTGAGCATTTGTGTATCTGGTATGCAGTATAATAGCCTTTAAAATTGGTAATATACGCCTGAACGACTAGTTTTCAGCTGTAAGTTTTCGCGTGAATACAAGTGCGCCAAGTCAGTGTACTTACCACTGTGCACTCGCGATGGCTTTGCTTTTACACTACTGATGATGGCACTATTGCAAACATCCGGGACATCGCAGTTCAAGCTATTTTCGTCGCGGGAACGCCGGAGACGAAACTGGAATGTAGGCTGGTAAGTTAGCATTTATCTGTTAAATTGCATGCTTACGATCGTTCTGTAGCGTCATGAATAACGGCTTTCTATTTGTTGTTTAATTCGAAATCATGCAATATACATGGTATAATGTGTCTTTCGGGGGATAGTTTAGAAAATCACAAACAATACTAATCGTTTCTCTTGAATCTTTCGCCGCGACCCTGTTACCGTAAACATAGACTGTCGTACAAGTACAGTGCAGTAATGTTGTGCAGAGTGATTCGGGCAGCCCATCTCTCATATCGTATTCAGTGCTCTCGTGCGGTGCATGTCACATGCATTCACAATCAGCCAAGCCACGACGATCCGCGCACACGGGGACACACGGCCAGCCAGGTTGTGTTTGCGTGCAAGCCGAAGCGAAGGCTCTGCTGGCTGCTGCGAGGATGCCGTATTTTCAAACATGTATCCTCCCGCCATAACTAGAAACAAGTTTCTATGGCTCGAATTCTGTACTTGTGACAAGTGAAATGCCTAGTCGTGTTAGTCTAATTTACTTATGATTCATTTGTGCTCATACTGTATGGTGTTCTGGTGAGTTGACTCTTTATTTACCTGTATTGGTTGTAACTTCTTAAAATCTTAATGCTGTGAGTGTGAGTTTTAAATACAAAATTAGAAGTTTTTTGGAGAGTCCTAACTTGACATTCACTCGGGAAGTCTGATTGAATTGAGAATGGCTGTGTATGTAGTAACAAACTAGAGACTAGAGTCCTAGACAGAAAGATCCGTCTGTCCGGAGGAGCCTTTTATTTTTTTGACGTTATCGCTCTCCTCCTTAGACAGACGCAGTCTCCGCGGAACATATACCCGACGACCAGATACAGACCGATCTTTCGGTCAAGTAACAAACCCACAACAATGCATAATGGCAGCTGAGCTGTGTCGTGCCGCATTTATCTGTAGACAGTAGAGTCTACTCTATACGGTACCTTGATAGAATTGGAATAAAAAGAACTTAGGCTAGGGTCTACATGTATGTTTCGAATGAAGAATATACATTGTAAATCTCATGAGTGTTGAGCTAACGTCTAATCTAGTGTAGTGAGAGTAATAAAACTGTAGTAGGAAACATGAATTTGAAATATTTCTAACATTGCGTGGACATGTTCAATATGTCAAATGGACAAAGATATGGCATTGTGACCTATGATGTCTACAAGAGACCTCCTGCTGCGTACAACATACATGTAGATGTGGCCTCTGAATAGGATGTGTTCTTGAATGGATATTGATTCCTGTCAATGTCATTTTACTGATCTAGTGAATAATCCAATACAATGTACATACATGGGATTAATTGTATTTTTAATGTACTCTCGGCTAAGGCAATCGACAACCTTGCGAAATTTCAGCAAAATAAATAGTGAACTTATGCACTTGTCAATTGTAGTCCCGGCCCCTGGGTACCCGGGGATGGCCGGGACTTGCATCCCACTTGCAATTTTGGGATGTTACACCACCCGGCCAAGTCCCGGCCAAGTCTTCGACAGGTCGGGCAAAATTTTCACGGAAATCCCCCGCTAAGTCCCCGGCAGGTCGGGCAAAATTGAAGTTGAAATCCCCGGCCAATTCCCTGACAGTCTGGGCAATATTTGCGACAAGCCGCGCATATTTGCATAGAAATCCCCGGCCAAGTCCCGACCCTCAAGGCCTGGTCACACTGCCCAAAAGTCGCGTAAGTTTGCATAAATCATGCAAGAAATTTGGTTGTGCGTGCTTGTCCGTTGAGAATTTTCGCTGATTTACGCGATGAAAATCACCGATGAATTGTGCAGGGACTACGGAAATATCACTAAAAAATCACTAAACCACGCACTTTCAGCGCATAGGCACGCAAAGGCCCCAAATAGGGCGAATTCGTGGTTGTGCGCGACGACTGAGGTCCACGGAAAATCATGCATACTCTGCGCTTTATCACAATGAATTGCGTATGAATCGCGCATGATTCGCACATGAACGTGATAGCGGCAACATTTTCACAAACGATCACTGATATTCAACGCATATTTCACGCGTTTTTCGCGTAAGAACAACGCAAACTACGCAAAAATTACATAAAACAGCGCAATACTGCCTAAACTTTTACGCGAAGCCGAGTTTTGAGCTGCTCAAAAACCTGGCCTTTGAGGACCTGTCACACTGCCTAAAAGTCGCATAAACGCATGAATCACGTAAGAAATTCGAGCCTTATTTACGCGATACATGCGCGATCCAGTGCGCATTTCATGAGTTTGTCTACAACGTGGAACCTTCGTGGTTGTCAGCCGATGTGCGCCGGATTGGCGCTTTACGCCATTCCGGGTTTTGAGGAGCTAAAAACTCTGCTTCGCGTAAAAGTTTACACATTATTGCGCTGTTTTACGTAAGATTTGCGTGGTTCTTACGCGAGCAATGCGCGAAATATGCGTGGAATATCAGCGATTGTTCGCAAAAATGTTGGTGCCGCTATAGCGTTCACCAACGACTCTCCACTGACGATTAGCAGACATAAATAATGACGCATGTTTCGCGCTTGTAACACCTACGTATCACTGAAAATGACTGAAAAATATATTGGCGTAGGCCTATGTATCTCTAACAGAACACGCAATAAGCGCATGTAATACGAAATACTGATCGATGAATCACTATATATCACTAACAATTCACGTATGATTGTGGGGCTATATTTTTGCGTGATCTTTCCGTAGTTCTTGCGCAATTCATCGGTGATTTTTCATTGCGTAAATCAGCGAAAATGGTCAAATTCTCAATGGACAAGCACGCAAAACCAAATTTCTTATGTGATTTATGCGATTACGCAACTTTTGGGCAGTGTGACCGAGCCCGCATGGAATCGCGTAAAGCGCCAATCCGGCGCACATCCGCAGACAATACGATCGAAGGTTCCACGTCAGAAAAATTTATGAAATGCGCAAATCGCGCATGTTTCGCGTGAGGCTCTATTTCCTTATATGATTCATGCGTTTACGCGACTTTTGGGCAATGTTACCAAGTCCTCAATAGCGGGGAATTGCTAGTCAAGCGAAATAATTTATGGTCACATTACCGTACTAGAAATGGTACAAGTCATGGTCAACTCTGAAGCAAAATCTGGCTCAATCCCGGCCAAAATTCCCGCCCCAAATGCCTGCCATTTGGTTGGAGCGAATTTCCCCCGACAAGCCCCGGTTTATTCCCCACCCACCGGGGCAAAATAAGTGAATCTCCCCCGACAAAGCCCGGTCCATTCCCGACCCACTGGGGCAAAATCATTGAATTTCCCCCGACAACACCCCGGTACATCCCCGGTCCACCGGGGCAAATTAAGTGAATTTCCCTCTACAAAGCCCGGTCTATTCCCGACCCACCCAGGCGAAAAAAATGCTGAAATCCCCGCCCAACTTGGTTGCAAGTCCCGGCCATCCCTGAGTACCCATGGGCCGGGACTACAATTGACAAGTGCATTAGTCATGAATGACATTTGATGTTCAAATATCACCTAAAATGTTTTAATAAGCAACGGTGTTGGGACTGTTGGACCTTACTGTTGTGAGTCTTTGCCCACATGCTCATTTCATGTTTTTTCATAATGTGTATTTTTATTTTTTTTTTCATATATGCATGGCATTTTCTTTTTTTCACTTATATTAATATTCTGTTTTTCATGGAGAGAGTGAAGTAATTTCAGGGTGCTCCAAGAGTCCAAACTCACTAGTCACTGTTGTCACTTGTCTGATTAGGGCAATTTAAACTCACTGTAGTCTAGGGCAAGTACTGTAAAACAATATTTTCGCGGCGTGAAATTTTCCCAAATTGGAGCCGACTGCCTTTTTCGCAGCATGACATTTTCGCAAGTATCCTCTATCATTCAATGCATATAGTGTAGACAAGAACTTTCATGTGCATTTTAATTTTGCGAATCTTGGCACTCACAAAATTTGCGAAATTAAAATGCACGCGAAGATTCCTCATTTTACAGTAATGTTATGTAAAGGGACCCTTGCCTATTAAACGTAATGCCCTTGCCTTTCGTGCCCAGTTAGGCAAGGCGTACCAAATACAGTACATGTGCAGTGTCTGCGGGAATCATGTCTTGAATTTAATTCATAGCCAACTATTTTGCTCAGTATCCTATATGGGATATTTTATGTACACCACTGTAATATCTCATATCAAATAGTCTGACATTCCATCTGGATATGACCCAAAATATGACTTTTCTTGACTCTGTCCAAAGGTACTGACTACCTTGTTAAATTTTAGGACAGTACACCACAAGGCATTAAAGGGATATGTATGTGTACTGTTACGAATCTTGGAGAAAATAATAAGGAAATGACTCTAACTCTGAGCTGCTGCCCAAAAGTAATTGACTTTTTATGGAAGTTGGGTATAAATGGTACAGCGAAACTATGCAAAGGATATTAGTGTACAGAGTCTTGGAGAAAATTTTAAAGATGATGGGACTCAAATGGAAGAGTAGGAAGACTGGAATGAAAAAGAAAAACAACAGCATGTTAGTAATGTTGTATTCAATGACTGCTACAGCTGGTTTTAGGAACCCACTGGTGTCATGCTACCATTGTACATGTAGTTGAAGTGTAATGCAGCTGAAGCTGTCTTGGTATTTATTATTTTGACGAATCTGATTCTGCTTAAATGTTTTATTACAATGTAGAATCAGTGGCTTTGTGGCACTTTCTTTATTTTTAGTGCTTCTCTCTTTTGAGGTATTCTTTCATGATACCATAGATTTCTATATTAAGATTCAAAACCCATCTAATGAAGTGCTATTGAATCATCTTGATATTTTCACTTCTGATATTCTTTCCCATCTTCCATAGCAATTCTTCCTTTGATGCTTGCTGATATCTTGTCTTTTCAAAGTTTATACAAGACTGCCCACGCAATTGTGTAGAAAACAATTAACTTTCAGGTCATTATGGGTTTTCACAATATCCATTTTCGATTTTCGGTAGAAAGACCTGAATGGGTTTTCCTATTGTATGATGCATACGTAAGCATGCCTACGTGTACAACGTACACTTATGCGTTGTCATATAGTGGGGAATTTGTAGTCATTTACAATAAGCCAAAAATATTATTTGAGTATGTTTGACCTGTCATTGCATCCATTAAATGTTTTGTGTGGCAGCAAAGTCACCAATTGCAACCATTCGACAGCATTTTAGGTACACATACACTCTGTATGTGTTTTTATAAGAATTTTTATGCCGCAATCATTGCTGTTACCATAGCAACAACTCAAGTGCTCACTGCCGAAGGCTAGAACTTCAATTATCGTAATTTGCAAATCGTCACAAAGTGTTGTATTATTCAACTTACATTAGATGTGTGTCAGAATGTGCCGTATTCAGTGACATAACACACTGCATTTGATTCTTGCCTTTGATTGTGTTTTATTCTGTAGAGGAAATCCATAATAACACTCATATTTTCAGGAGAGTACACCTTATGTAAGTAGTGCTGGGAGAAATTTGAATTTTATGAGCACACTTGCAGGGAGAGTAACAGATCAATGACAATCTGAAAAAAAAAAAGACAAATGGCATTTGATTAACCAATGACCGTATTATTGATGGGATATCGTATCAACACAGAAATGGGCAGTGACCATCCATCATTGTCTTTGTCCACACTAGGTTTAATGTGGCTTTTGAAAGAAATGAGAATTCCTGTGCATGAAATGCTTTCCTCTCCTTATTGCCATAATATACACTGTATATATTTGAGGATATTGTACATATTGTATGTGTTACGTGTACACATCATTCTAGCTACAGATGGACTAGAGCAAAGTGATGCTTCCAACCCATATGTTTCAAATGTTATTGTGTGTTTTTAAACAGTGCTCACACCTTTGCTTGTGACCAGGACAGTCATGTTACTGACTTTCTTCATATCATGTTAGAACAGTTTGTCAAATAGGTTGTCACTTATTGTTCTGATTTACAAGCTGCCATGACTTTCTGATATCCATCTTTTTTTTAATTTCTGTAAACTTCTCTTCAATCCTTTGACCATGCAAATCTAAACAAAATTTTGTTTTATATTCATGAGTTCTCCTAGAAACAAAGTCTCAGATATTTGTGTAATAACCAGACCAGACCGCTCTTTAGAAATTATGAACGTGACCCAAATTAGGAGTGCCGCCATGAGCACCAGTGCAAACTGTGTTGATATCACCCTTGTTTTGAGATTCAGCTTAGGTGCCATTGTTATTAGTGCAAGGTGTATTTGTTTGAAGTAAACAAATCCTGAAATAGGCACAATCGTGAGTAGATGAGGGCATTGCTCCTGTGAGCTCTTTAATGGCTCTGCCTCCAGATCTCACCAGGGGTTTCCTTGAATGCCTGCGAACCTATGGCGCACACAGCTACACTGTAGCTGGTATATTGGTTTCTTTCACTGCTCTGTCCAAGTGTGCGTACTGCCATAGTTTCTTTGAATCCTCCAAGGAAAACTCCAATTCCATGTTCAGGTTGACATTGACAAAAAATCAAACAGATCAGTTTCAGTATTATCAGACTTCTTTTCACTCACTGTAAACGGGGTCCTAGTCTCTGTACCTGTTGACCACTCGCACAGATACAATTTGTATTGCACAGTATTCATTGGTCTACTCCAGCCAGTCTACAATGCTCGTTTAAAAGTTTATAAATTTCCCAACTCCAGAAACCTTTTTCCTGGTTTCCTCTTTTTCTGGCAGACTCTATCTGTGATCTAATTTTTACATGAAAAATTGTTTTCAGACTAAAATGTGACACCGATCCCGCACTCGGTTACAATTTTACGAAAAGGAAGGACTCCATCAAGGTCTTTAGTGACTGTACTCATCAACAGCCATGGCATTTTAAGGGTTAATTAACCTTTACGATGTGTAGTGAACCCACATGAGAAAGTTCCAGTTTGTCATGATCCCTATTCAGTTGATATAGTGGCTGGCAAAGCTTTTATATTTGTGCGTTTAATAACTAGTGTATGTGCTATGGAAGATAGGCTGCCTATTGAAATACTTTATATACACTGTACCTGCACATTTTATGTATCTGTCCATCTGCTCAAATTGTTAACACTTCCCTGTGTTTGCTCTTTTGACGGCACACTGTAGGTACTAGTGCCTCATGTATGCCGTGAGTTTAATCTTTGATGACTTCAGACAGATGCGATATCTGCTTGGTTGAGTCATTTTTGTATTCATTTATTTATTTTATCATTATCATTTTCTTGGAGGGGGGGGGGGGGGGGGGATACTAGCTAGTCCCCTGTCTAGGCACTGGGTGCAGAGGTCAAATTTCGGTGACGCCGAGAGATTTCGGCATCAGTGTGAGTGCGAGGCAGGTATTAAACCTGTGTATTAAAGGGGCCTTCTGACATTTCGAGGTGTCAACTCAGGAAGAAGGATATCTCTGTCAGCAGGGCCAGTACTTGAATTGACGGAAAGGATTTTTTTTCCTTTCTTTTTTTTTCCTTTTTTTTTTCTTTCTTTTTTTGTTCTTGTGCAGTTGGCACATGTGGCATATGGAAAGTAGGATTTGTGAGGAAGAAAACATTTCATGTCTAGCAGTTTGAATGTTTGTTTTACAATTTTTAGCGCAGAATCAGCATATTTACTTCAAAGAGTATGAATTCTGCCTCACAGAATTTTTATCATCCCTCTCTCCTTTTTTCTTTCCCTAAAACAAAATAAATGAAAATAAAACGAGATTTAAACTAATGCTTTTAATACGAGTCTAATTTATATGTTATCCACATTTAAAGGACCTACCTGTGATTTGTAAAAGTATGGTGCCATGAACAATAAGGAAATCATTAACAAACCCGGTACTGTGATGCTTTTCTGTAAGCATATTTTCTACACCTTCAATCAGTCGGTATTGGATAAGGGGGGGGGGGGGGGGTAGAAGGGGAGATTCTTTATAAACATGCATGAAATATTGCAGGTCTTGGCAGTTTCGGCTACTGCTTTAGTCAGATTGTCAGTTGATGCTGGTCTATACACCAGTTAGATATCTTTATTACTGTGATGATAATCTTAATTACAGTAGGTAGGCGATCAAATTATCCAAAACTTTAACAACAACAATAAACAAACAAACAAAGCCATGGGAAGAAATATATCATCAAGAGTGTTTCTCGTAAATGTCAGATATTTTTGAAGATGGTCATGAACTCTTGTGGAAATTGGCCATATTATTTTTTTGCTCCTTTTTTAAAATTATTTTTGCTAGTTTCTGGTTCAGGGTAGCAACAAGTTTTAATAATAGTCGAGATCTTTCCACCTGAGTCAAAAGTTGTAAACTTGATATGCAATTGTAATTGATGAAATTGGATAACACTCATATTATATCCATCAAAAGCTAAACAAAAGATACTCATAGCACTGGCATTTTATTGCCACACCCCTGTTGTCATGGCAACACAGACTTTACTGCAATTTGATATTTGTGCGATGTTGAGATTCCAATGAAGAAAGAGGAGCTGCCGTAAATACAATAAATTCCCATTCTTGGATGAATTCATTCCAGTTTGACCCTGTCTGGAGGAGAAGGGGAAAAAAGGCTTTTGTGTCATTGGGCTTCCTTGGGCTTCTGTCTGGTCATTTGTGGTCAGATGGTAACAACAGACTGTACTTCACAGTAGAAGTCCTTTCAAATGAATTTGTCCCAGGCAGGTTATGTGTAAGTTTTTGTTGGTCACATTGGTGCTATTAATGGTCTGTAAGGTTTGATGTCACCAGGTACTACACTGAGATTGAATCTAACAGGGGACTTGCAGGCTCAAAAGGAGACATTTGTCTACATGTATCTCTAGCAATTAAATTTCTATAGCCTTTCCCTGAGTTCTGTGAAGGGAAAACGGAGAGATGATCGCAGTTATAGAATTTATGGAGTGCTGTAAAAGTGGAAATGTTTGCGGTGTTGAAATTTTTGGGCATTTCGCGCAACCAGAAACAAGCGTGGGCATAAAAGCACGCAAATATTTTTGCTTGCCATATGTTCCAATAGTTGACGTCTTAATTCTGCAGAATTGAAAACATGTTAAACTCTTCTTACCCCGCCAAGCGTGAAAAATGAGTTGCACGAAAACACCCACTTTTACAGTTATAAATTCTGTGTGTGTTTTTAGGCTGTTTGTGCATGTTACTAAATATGTGGGCATTGCTCCCAAACTGTAAGGTCCTGTGTATTACAGTTATAAATTCTGTGTGTGACTTTAGGCTGTTTGTGCATGTTACTAAATATGTGGGCATTGCTCCCAAATTGTAAAGTCCTGTGTATTAATGAGAGCTCTCCTTGCAGGACGTAGAATGTAGCAGACATCCATGTACAACCTACTGTCTCATCTCTTAGAGCTTTAAAGGGACACAGTCCTCACGAAATTTAAAAAAGTATGTTGTTGTTGGTACCTCCAATGAACTACTTTCACCAAAAACAAACTTTAAAATCACCAAATAAGCTCGTACATTTTGGTTGAAAAAGTGTGACTCTGCATGGTGAATATGCTAATGAGCAAGTCTTGGCGGAGAGTCATACGTCGTCGATGCACAACTCTTCCCAGCCGTGTTCTGCTCGTTATCCGTACGCTCCCTAGTTTACCCGGATGCATGAAGACGTCGGTGGCTACTCCGACTCGTATTTGACATTGTTTCTACATTGTGTGTGTGTGTGTGTGTGTGTGTGTTTGTGTGTGTGTGTATGTATTGTGTATTATATTCGCACGTGTGGACGGTACAACTAGATGATAGATCTACGGTAGATACGCGTACGCACCCCGTACGCGGTTTGCCCTTCGCACTTTTCCAGTCTCAAGCGCAGCTGCAGCCCTACTTGTCGCCGCTCATGCATGTTCTATAGTACATACAGAGTGTACATATTTGTAGGTAGAAACGATTCTACACAGGCCTGCTAGTACACTACAGGGGCGACCGCATTCAGCGTCGTCTGGTCAGGCTATCTTACATCAGTAGTTTTGCTCGAATCGTGCAGAAAATTTCCCAGGAAAATCCTTTTTTCCGTCCCAGACCAACAAAAGTATCGTGAAAGGTGAGCTGTATGGCTGGGAAATATCGGTACAACGATGCCGAACATAAGAAACTTAGGGCCTACAAAATCTCGAAATCGTGTTGTGACCTACCTGTGCGTGGACAATTTGTGAAGCGATGTTTTTACGTGGACCGGCAGGCTGTGGCCCTCGGTTATAAACCGAGAAAACTCCTGAAACCAGATGCAATCCTGACCATTTGCTCACATGAGTTATAAAACAGAAACACCTCGAGCATCGACTTCGAAGAGAACCGAGGGAAAAAAGCGTAGAGAAGTAAGGAAAGTGGCTAGCTATGTTTAATTTACCGTGGGCCTGCAGCCGGGGTTGGACTGCAGTACAGTGCCACTGAGCTAGCTGCTGCCAGTGCCGACTGGACATGCACGGCAAAGTGGAGCGAAATCATATCCCTACGACCCCCTGTGTTTACCCTTCCCGGCTCACGTCATATTTTTTTTTTTCGAGGAAAGGCGATTATCTGGCTACTTACAGAAATATTGAGATACAAACAATATTTTCTTTGAAGAATTCGACTCTCTCATGCACAGGTTATCTTCGGTTTGAATGCCAAAATCGACTGGACGGAGTCGAGTGTACTGTGTATGTATACATTGGTATGGTAAGGATTTGCGCGCGAGAGTGGTTTCTACGCTAAGAAGTATGCAACACGGACGGAAGCTAGAAAACGACCGTGCCTATTTGATGTCAAGTTCATGGTATATTTGGTTTAAAAATACATATAAATTTATGTTTACAATATTAATTTTTCGTAAATTATATATATCTAAGCTTGAAATATTTTGTTTGAAATTATAAAACCACAAACTTTCACATTATATGATAAAATTGCAACTAATCATTTGAACACGTAAATTGGTTTTTAGAGGCACGGCTGTCAACTTGGTGAGTAGGGCATGCACTACGTAGCATCTTTTTGCCGGCTCTTTCACGATCGCTTGCAGGAATTATTTTTCAAAAATCGCGTACGGAGACAATTTTTGATGTCCAAGCGTATAAATTGGTGAAAGTTTATATTTTTTACTCTTCTTAATTATCAGTACAGTGAAAATCTCAGGACTGCTTCCCTTTAAAGGGACTGTACAGTACTGGTGGAAGTAGGGATTCATGTTTTGAACATTCCTTAGTGAGATAATGAAAAGCCTCTTATGAAATATGAAAGAGCGTGTAATTTTAAGAAGGATCCAACGTTTATTTGATGAAAATTGGTTTTCAAATGGCTGAGATATCCCAAAAAGTGCTAATAATAAAAGGGGACATGCCACAACTTTATTTGGATCTCTTTGTTTCACCTTGTTTTTGGATATCTCAGCCATTTCCAAACCGATTTTCATCGAATAAACTTTTGATACCCCTTAGAACTGCATGCTCTTTGACATCTCATAGAGTGGTTTCTGAATATCTCGCAAAACATTAAAAGCTAAATCCGCACCTCGACCAGAACTGTACACACCCTTTAACAAAGACAAATGTGAAAACACAGTGTAAAAATATTTAGGCCTACAGTAGGCCTACAGTGAGGGGAGTAACTCCCCTCACTTGTCTTGCCTGTGACTTTCATCTGAGCATAATATGCATTTGAATTGAGACAGGTGTACCATTTTCACAGACCGTGTAAATCCTTGATCTTGTCGATAATTGAGCAATTATGGCAGTTCTGACAAGCCGACATCAAATACTACATGTGGGACTGTTAGCAGATATGTAATTTTGGAATTTGCCACTGTGATAAACAAAGTTCCACAACAGAATCCAAAGTTTAAAAACTACCGGTATACATTTCCCAGAACTACTTATTGTAGACCTTGTTACTACAACATTGTACATGCCTGTATCGTTTCAGATTGTAGAAGTGTAAAAAATTTTACTCATAGAAGGGTTATTTGAACAGAAATGATAACTTTTCAGTCACATACTTGGCCACTCAAAAGTTTCTAGGAGCACAATATTACACATATTTTGTTGTTGTTGTTGTTGTTGTTGTTGTTGTTGTTGTTGTTGTGTGTGTGTGTGTGTGTGTGTGTGTGTGTGTGTGTGTGTGTGGGTTGTGTGTGTGTGATTTGTAACAGACCTCAGTTATTGAGGCATTTTTTAAGTTCATGTATCTTTTTTTTTTTAACCGGGGGGGAGGGGGGGGGGGGGGGAAGGAGGTGCTAGTATGGAACAACCATTAATGATAGTAACACAGAAATGTGTATTTCATATCAATCAGCTTTTAACTAAATTAGGCATATATTGTTGATGCTGAAAGTTAGGAAGTTCAGCATTGTTTTCCCACATTGTTTATTGCTGTTATGTACAGTCTGTAGTAGATTTTTGTAGCCTGTGATCTTCTGCATAATACACTACAGCAACAACAACAAAAAGAAAGTTTGAAAGAATTCTAGGTTGTATTAGACAAGCGTGTTCTGTGATGGTATGAACATCAGAGTAACTTTCACAACAACTCGTAAAACTGTTGCCGTAAGTCACTGCACGGTGGCTTCCTGACTGTCCTAATATGCAGAGGTATTTCCCAACTGGAGTGGCATCTTCAGAGATGATCCAACTGATTTTTCATCTTTTGAGCCAAGTTCAAAGTCTAGCTTTGCAGCTTCATTATATCACTTTTCCCCCCTCTCTCTCTCCCCTCTGTCTGTGCTGTAGAAATGTTTGGCAGGCAGCCAGCTGGCTGTGCACAACATAAATTATGCATGGCCAAATTTCTGCCCTATCACATTTCACTGAATAGTGCGTGGGTTTTGCCCATAATGTCAGCATTGGAAGGTTTACTGTCCTATGTGTACAGCGGTGTACAGGCTTGTCTGTTGTGTGTGAATGCGCACATACATATCAGTGTGTGTGTGTGTATGTGTGTGTGTGTTGCGCCACAGTCTGGTATTAGTGTGAGCGGATGAATGCAGGGGTAATCCACCAGTGCGAGGCCCATGACATTGGCCGTGTGCAGAGAGAGGGAGAGAGGCGTATGACACATTCATCATAGCTGTGGTGAGGTGGACGGCTGTACTCATCCCCCTTGCTATGTGAAGTAATCCGGCCGATTGGCCTAGGGAGTAGGGTATGGACCTACGGTATGGACGGCTCTGACCCCACAGACAGGTCAGCTGATAAAAATATCCTACAGGTTTTCTGAAAAGAGTATTGATAGGGTTGGGAAGGGGGGGGGGGGTGGAGATTAGTATTTCATCTTTTGATAGTTTCGTATTTGAAACCCCTTCGTGCAAACAATTTTCCCCGGGATGGGATACCTCGTCAGATTGTGGTTCCCTGGTCTAAGTCAGGCAACAAGTAAAAGATGAATGTGTAACTCCTCTTGTGATCAGTAGACTGGTACTAGCAGTAGAGTCCCCTCGGGCCCATCACCCTAATATCCCATTTTCCTTGTATGTAAAACATACTTCCCATATATCAGAATGAGTGAAAGACCTGGTAGCATGGTAAACAAGCCCCCTTTTCAGACGCATGCCATTTTATACCAAAACTCGATAACGAAACGACGTATAAAGAATCATCGTATAGCAGACAGACCGTTCAGACACTTATTTTCACCGTTCTGGTAAATGTCATATAGATGTCCAGTTTCCCACTGCGCATGCTGTTATAGTCATGAGTGACAGCTGTAGGGTCACCTTTCGTGCGCGGTCCCATTAAGCCCCGCCCAGTTATACCGTTCTATGGTCGCCATACGTTCAGACGCACAGGGAATGCTGATTTGTTATCGAGTTCTAGTTCAAAACGATGCTCTGACCGTCGTTTCGCTATACGTCGTTTCGTTAGTCAGTGTTCAGATTTATAAATTCATCGTATAGCAATACCGTTTTCGTATAGCTATACCGTTCTAGTATAAATTTTTTGCGTCTGAATGCCCTGTAAGTTGGCTTGATTGAAATGATCTTCATTCGCTGCCCACCGGAGTACATTTGAAAACTGTGACAAGCACAGACCTGCCAGAATAAAATTTGCCCATCAGTGAATACACTTGTATGTGCACCATAGCATACGCTCATCCATGACCTTCAACTCCAGTCGAGATTTTTCAGCTGTGTGTGTACTTACATACTAGCGATAAGTAGTAAAGCTGTACGCAATTGATTATGGGGATATCTGAATATATCTAAGTCTGGCCAGCTTCCCATTATATACATGGTATCCCATACTACCAGATCTGTATTTAAAAGGGATAAATGTCTCTTGTCTGTAAGCAAATCTGTGTTGTGTATTCGAAATTGGTTCGTGGCATTGATATTTATTATACGCATGAAGCATCAACCAGCCATATTACACTTTACAGTGGAAAGAAATGAAAGAATTTCTGCAATCATTTCTTTAACCCACAATTTGCCATTGGTCTGCTTTGTGCCCCAAAGGAGGGCAGGCAAAGGATTATCGTTTCAGTGACTATTTAGTACAAAAGACAGTGAGATGTGTGTGTAAACTTAATATTACTGTTTATTAGATTGTCATGATGTGTTGAAAATGAAACACATCCTTAAAAAGAAATTCTTAACAGATGATCTACGATCCCACAAATTATTATGCTTACCTTTCCAGTTTCACTTCAAAATAAGTCCTACGAGTGTCTCTCGTTTCAGTGATATTATACGGACACTATACTATGATGGAAATTGCAGCATTTTGCAGTCTATTTGTACTAAATTTTGTTAATTTTCTTCATCGAAAAGAAGAAAATACGGTTTTGAAATGAAAGCAATTTGAATTAGCATATGAAGCATACATTTTCTTGATTCACTACGACTATAAACTGAACCTCTATTTGTCCATAGGATTGATTACCATTCACATAACCTATTATTTTTAGCGTATATCTCTGTGTTTGTAATTTCAGGCCCCTTTTTGCATACACCCCAAAATACTTTGTAAATGAGGTTTGCTATGATGATACCCTTTTGATTCATAGGAAATTCAAATCCTTACGCCCATGTTTGTCAAACACAGACACACGTGGCTAGCCACCAGCTGCTTAATGTATGGAAATGTAATTGCTCGAGACATCAGACTGTCTGCTACAGTGCCATGTAATCAGCTACGCTCCTGATGAATTCAGATTTCCATACATAACTTACCCACGTATTCCCACAACTATCCCCATGTCGTGGACGAGGTTTTTCCTCGGCTTGTGCATCTGAGACAGCAAAGACCTCACCGATGCGATCTACATTCTGAGTGTAGGGGGGGGGGAATGCAATTAGTGGTAATGAGTTTACTGGATTGGTTTGTAGCATGTGATTACATGTAGGAGGAGTAAAGTCAATGGATGTATCAAATAATGCACTGTGAAATTGACCCAGCAGCAGGGGAAATGTCCCTCAGTGTGAATTCATCTATTGTAGCCAAGCTGGTTGATAGACCATGAAGCATAAAGCAAAGTTGCGTTTACTGTTTGTTCTATTACTGATGAGCGTATTCTGAAGAAAAAACCCTCTCCAGGTGAAAATTCTGGTGTTGCACTGCATACATTGTAGATTGTGCAGACTTTTGTTGAAAATGTTTGTCTGTAGATGAAAAATGCCTATCTTGTTTGAGAAGTGAAATCATTTCATGCTAAATGATGCATGACAATATATTAAACCCTCATTGAAACCCTCGTTTAAAAGAGGTACATGTGCAAGCTGTACTTTTGCGCCAGTGCCAAGTTGTGTGTATCCCCCCATACAGTCTCCAGTGTCCATTTATTCTGACTCACTCTGATTTGATTTGAGGCTTGCTGTCTCAAAGATCAAAGGTCAAGATGAAGCATTTGACAGAATATCACTGGTTGAGTAACAAGAAGGAAGATACACTGTAGGATAGTCAAAATGAGCAAGAAGCTTTTAATGTGCTTAAAGCTCCTTGAAATGAGTAGACTAAAACTGAAGCAAGGGGCTTTAAACACATGGAAGCTCTTTGACTGAAGAGAGACTTACTGAATGAAGTCAGCAATTGCTGCATTCACACACACCCGTAATTAACAGTTCATGAGTTTTACAACGCAATAAAAAAAACCACACATCGTGTGTGTGGATACAGAACAAATCGTTAATTACTGCAATCTGCATACAGTATAGCTATGCAAAAATCAGTCCTGCTTGATTTTGTTTGATATTATCATGATAAATTACCCTGCAGTGTTTATTGCTGTTTCACCAAAGTTTTAGCAAGAGTTAATCAAAGGGACTTTTCAAACCAAAGAAATTAAAATGATGACCGTAAGGCAGCATTATCTATTGACCTTTTTAGGGGCAACTAGGTTGAAGCATCTGATAATTAGCTTGCTTCAGTTTCTTTCAGCCTGGTTGTTCTTGTGAAGGAGAATGTGCTACAGGGAGCAAGTTATTTCAAGTGTAGACAATGAAGCAAAAACAAAAGATCAGTGAAAGTGTCAGTGATGTCAGGACAAGGAGAGACAATCTTTTCAAAAGTCTCTTGTGTGAGGAACCTGTTTTGAATATATTCTGTTAAACAAGGTTTAGAGAATATTATTATGCACGGCTGAATGTCTGTACTCAGTACTTTTTCGTGTGTTCATCACTGGTGCTTGAGAGTTGAAAGCCTCATCCTTCAATAAAAGGGGGATGGGGTAAGAATGTTTATAGTGAAGCTGCGAAGAAACAACTTTATGACACACACCCTAACAAGAGGTTGTGTCAGAACCTGTTTATAGATCAGAATGGGTTTGCTTCCAGTATCGTAATGACATAATGCAATCTAGGTATAGGCCTCGAGGCCTAATGTTTGACTGATGATTAAGCAAGAGATGTCAGATAGTTCTTCTTTTTTATTGCATTCACTCTGTTTTCAAGTTTAGCAAAAAAAGCTGCTGAAAACTGCTTTATAATAGTGGTGAGCCAATGGAGTAAAATGGAGTCAAAAGGGGCCTGAGCTTTCGATCCGAACAGACTTGTTTTCAAGTTTAGTTAAAAACTTAATCATGTGCTATATACAGTACAGCTACTTTGTGTAATCCCCCCTCAAAAACAACAACTTATGTTAGAAAGAAAAAGTGGTACATACATGTACTGCATACTACTGCAGACCGTTTCTTTTATGTTTAGCTGCTGGCTTAGTCTCTTTCTTTTTTTTTTCTAGAAGTTTAGTCCTGTCTAATCGATTGTTGACAGAAACAACTAATGGATGGCTTAAGAGGAACAAAGCTGGAGTGGATACATTTCTGTTTCTCAAAATAAAGTATATATCTTATAACTAAAAAATGCTTTGTGGGTGATGAGGATTGTGCAAACATCTTTAAAAAGATGGCATGACCGAGAGATCATCTCACGCTGCCTTCGCATTGCCGTGGCAGTGGTCTAGAGATGGGGACAGGAAAGCGAGTCTTCCTGTCCGGAAGAAGACAGCAGGAGCAGCGTCTGAAGTTGAGCCATCTCGGAGCGCGCCCCTCCTTGAGACTTTTAAAGCGTGATTTGTGCCATCTTGTCCTCTTACAATCCTCCCCCTTTCCTGCCCCTCCTGTCATTGTTGATGTCTCAAAAAAACTAGTTCTTCTCTTTATTTTCTCATGCATAAGAAAAGTAAATAAATGCGTTATTTCAGGATAAACCCTGGAGAAACATGAAATGTCTGTAGGCATTCATTTAGAATGTCTGTAAATGATTTTTCTGTGAGATTTTACATACATTTCTTGCATTTTTTGTATGCTTATTGTCTCCTTGAAAATAATGAAATGAAATTAAAATGTAATGAAATTCATCCCCCCTCACACATTTTTTTTTTTTTTTTTTGGGGGGGGGGGATGGGGACAGGGTGGGGTGGGGGTAGTTAAAGAAGGTGATAGAATTTCCTAAAACTGTTAGGTAAAGTTAATTATGTTGCCCTTTAAAAGCAAGTGATGAAACTGGAAGGAGCAATGATATGCATGTGTAAGTATATTAACAACATACTCAGAATTCTTTAATTAGGCACAGAAAAGGGTGAGCTTTGATACAGATGGACAGTTAGAGAAAAAGAATATGATTCATGTATCAAAAGAGGCAAAAATGGTGCCGCCAAGTTGTGCTTATTTTATTATTTGTAAAGTAGTATGGATGCACACTATGATTTGGTATTTTATCAAGGGAACCCTGCTTTATTTGGCAAAGGTCAGATGAGGTCATCCTTGTGTAGAATCAAATTGAATTCCTTGATGTGATGGGTAGCCTTTTTGAGAGCAGGCACTGGACTGGTCTTTTCAAGTCACATGCTCAGGAGCGTGTTCTTGGTATCTTTCAACCTGGTAGGTACATTGTACAAGTACATTTTATGTGAATGCATGCCAGGAGCCAAAGTGCTGAAAATGCGTGTAGTGTGTGCATAGATGCGGCCTGTGTTGAATGGCATTTGGACCATTGCCAATCGACCTGTCAAATCCACTACCGGTGCTATTTACTGACGCGTGCTTTTCTTATTTGTTTTGTTTTGTTTTGTACTCGTTGGCGCTTCCGCGCTGTACCGCGGCCCAGCGTGTCATCAGAATCATACCAGCATAACTGTGAATGAATGGAGGGAATTGAAAGAAATACAAGTTGCAGTGCATTTGGCAGCTCTCATGATCCAGACAAGACTATTACGAGCTTACATTGTACCTCAGTGCACATATTCCTACCTACATGTACATTGTATGCTGTATTCTAACCATTCAAGGGGCTCTCCTGCAGCATGCCAAGTGTAGTGCTTTGCAGCAGTGTGGCTTACAGTATACTATTGCACTGCCTGCTTTTCAACTTCTGGGGAATAAACTCATGTACTGCAGACCAATTGAGACATACATTGTAGTGTTGTATTCCATTTGTCCTATATGTCTGGCTATTGTACATTATAAATTGCAGCATTTTGTATTATTTTTTAATTTAATGGCTGTTATGGACACAATATACATGTGACCACTAGATTAATAGTCTGCTCTTTAATTCTAAGCTGGTGTTTATGTGTGGAGACATCTTTTAGATTGTTGTTTCAAACTGTGGTCGTGGCTATCTGCAGAAAAGATTACCTTAGTCCAAAATATGACTGCTACTCCAGCTGTGTGTTGGAAATATGTGGTATTGTGGTTTTGTGGTTTGCTCAGTACTTTTTGACTAATTGCCCTTGAGAAAATTTATTTGTTGGCAAAGCATGTTGAGTATGAGTCAGCAGGTCAAAGGTTATGTGAAGATCTACTCTTCCCCCTCCCCCCTACCCTTTATAATAATATTGTTGACCTACTCGGTGTAGTAGTCACTGCCTTGTATAAAGTTGAAGCACTTGAGTAAAGCTGTGTGTATGATCCCATGGCCCGTTTAACATCAACAGGATTTATTCAGGTCACAACCTTGGAAGTACAATACTAACAGAAGTTTCCGCCCCATGTCAGATTTTTTTTTGCTACACATAACTGGCTGGAGCATTTGTGCTCGTATGAGTAGATGTAAAGTAAGTGTGTCATATCGAAATCAAACTGTATTGTTCATGTCATGATGTGTCTATCATTTGTATTGAAGTGTACAGTTGTTTTCATAAAATTGCCTTCATCTTTCTTTCCCCTCCCCCCTTCTGAATAACTGATTTTAGATCAGGGTTTGAATGATACTAATTATACCATCAATCTGGATTGAACATCCCACAATGCTAATGTTTTATTTGTACATGCAGGCCTTGCTAGTGTTTAAAGGGATGGTATAGTACTGGTTGCGATGAGGATTCAGCTTTAACTTTTTGTGAGATAGTTAGAAACCACTTTAAGGAATGTTAAAGAGCATACAATTATAAGAGGAATCTAACATTTATTTGAGGAAAAGCAGTTTTGAGATGGCTGAGATATCCAAAAACAAAGTAAAACAAAGCGATCCCAATAAAAGGTGAGTTCCACCTTTTCTTAGGATACCTTTGTTTTGGATATGTCCGCCATTTCAAAACCAATCTTCATCAAATAAACTTTGATTTCCTCTGAGAATTACAGCATATGCTCATCTCATCTAAAAAATTATCATTTAAAAAAATGTTGAAAATCTGAAGCCCCATCTGAACCGAAAACTATACCATCCCTTTAAGGTGTAATGTTATTCAAAATCATTTCATTCTGAAACTAATACGAGAATTATTCATACATTATGTCTCATCGTGTGTATGTGGTATTCAGCTTTAGGTATTGAAATTGATTGACTCACCATGTGATACTGAGATGTCTCAACATTTTCCAGTGATTTTGTGAGCTTAGCATCAATGATCATACCAGCAGTGTTTGTTGTTGTTGTTGTTGTCATTGGTTTTTTTTTTTTGGGGGGGGGGGAAGGGAGGGGAGGATGCAGTGTCATTTTTGATTGTCTTAGGCCGCGTTCATGCGAATTTCGTAGCCAGAATCACAAACATGAATCATGATTCAAAACGGCGTTTCAAATCACGGTCTCAGCGGAAGAGCGTTCATGCGGGCTTTCGCAATGCTGATTCTGGCTCAGCTCATCCTTTGCCATTGCGCAGCGCACTGCGCAGTTTGATCTTGTCTCTGCAACTCGAGCCAGACCTCCTTATTTCAGCTGTACAGGCCTTTACGTTTTTATTTCGGTGAATACTTTCCGATAAGCTGTGGCATTCAGGCTCTGCCCACAGATCGAGGAACAGATCGAGGAATAATCCTAATTCTTCGTCTCTCCAATTGTTTCCCTTGGTAGACACAGCGCTGCAGCTATTACTTTTATCAACTCAATCGGAGAGTATATTACATGTATTATTATATTATACAGTTAACGTTAGATACTAGCATAAAATCGGTGTATGGCGTTGATGTAAACAAACAAGTGCAAGTATGGTACCAAAACACACGATTCATAAGACGTACACAAGCGCGCGAACAGAACTAGAAGCTGTGCATGGGATACCCCATGAGACACGCATGCGCACAGCGCACAATGACGTCATAGAATCATGATTGAAATCACGGTTGCGTTCATGCTGTTTCTGCGATCGTGATTCTGGCAGAATCATGATTCAAAACGCCCTTTTTTCCGCGTTTCAGATCGGCGTTTTGAAACGCGTTTAAATGGAAAAATCGCATGAACGCAACGCAACTAAACACGTTTAGCGACTAAACGTGTTTAGAAACGCAGTTCTAGTTTCGCATGAACGCAGCCTTTTTCTGTCCAAATGGACAATTAAGAGAATTCAGTTGAGTGTTGTGCAGGCATTCAATGTTTTGCTATTAGATTATTTTACTTTGTTATATTTTTGTGTTCATTTCCATTGTTTTATCAAAACAAATATAATTCAGTGATGATACAGACTTAAAGAGAGTAAAACAAAGGAGTTATTTGCTTGTACTTGCCATTTTGTGCATTAAAAATGCATTATCCCTAGAGTCTTTGAGCAAATATCAAAGTACAATGTACATGTATCACTGAGTTTTGCTTGAATGTACACACTGAGTTTTGCTTGAATGTACACTAGGTTATCAAAGTAGGATATTTGCCAAGACTGAATGCTGTTGTGATATCTCTCACCATAGAGAAACATTTGTGTGTGCATGTGTGGATTATCCATATTGTTTTCCATTTGTCATTTCTGCCAAGATTATACGTGTACATTCAGTGTGTAATTTTGTGAATGTGATCTGAGATTATTAAAAAAAAAAATGATGGCATACTCTCAGAATGGTAGAAAAGATTTGCACAGCTTTGTTGTTTTCCTCTGGTAATGCATGTATTTAAAAAAAAAGAGAAGAGAGGGAGGGAGAGAAGAAAAAACTATAGAAAGTATGTTCCTTGATTCTAGTAAGGAAGAAGATCAATGTATTGAAGCCAAATTTCAAGTTTTACAGCCATATATCTGATAGGCCAGCGGGTATTGATGCAAGATTTCAAAGCTATAACCATGATTTCTTGTTTGCTATAACAGTAGCTGCGGACCTTTTTTCTGGATTGCCCTAAATATTAAAGATACTGCTCTCATTCATCAAAAGGGAAGGGGATAGGTGTCTGTAATAGAGAGCTAAAGTGTATTGTAACTTGAAATGACTGTACATTGTGTAAACATTTCACAACAATGGATTTGTGATGACCTTGTCGCTCTTGATTGACATATGAAATGAATGCTGCTTACAGCTGCCAGAAAAGGCCATTCCAGGCATTCTAAGAATGTGAAGAGAAAATCAACTGCTTCCCTCATATTTTCAGCATGTTAAAACCGTAGAGAGTCTGAGCATGCTGTTGGAATGATCACATAACATGTTAACAACAACAACATGTAGTAACATAAAAATTGAAGAGTTGGTGAAAAGGGCTGAGACTGCGAACAGCCTTGTGACAATTTTTTTTTTTTTTTTTTTTGGGGGGGGGGGATGAATATCAAATTACATGTACATGTAAGTTGTCTTTTTTTTTTGTGCAACCATGCAAGAGAAGAGGAGTCTACACGATTGTCAAGGAGAGGCCACAGAAGTGAATTATGTCTACAATTTGTCTGCCATATCTGATCAAACAATAGTTTGTCCACAATTCATGGACACTCATTTTCCACGCTCCACATGCTAATATCTGAAAGAATCTTTCAACATCTTTGAACAGATTTGTATGATTCATCTTTGTAGTTATGGTAAGAGAGTGTTTGCTCTGTCTTTTTTTTTCACCCCTCCATCAACCCCCCCCCCCCCCTTTACAAATGTAGCTGCTCTGAAATAGAATGTAATATAGGGATTGACTCTAGGGACTTTTCTATCGAAATACAGAACTTCTATGAAAACTTAGAACTTGTACACATTACTAATACATTATATGTATTCTCCTCTAACAAGTCATAGTGACCAGGTGAGTTCCTGGCCTGTGCTGGCCGCACGCTTACACTCCCAGCTCCCCAGCTGCTTGGGATGGGAATGAAAGTGGCCAGCCGCCTCTGCCGCCGATGTGGTGGTATCTGTTGAATAACTTTGCATTATTTATGAAATGGAAGTCTAGAGAGCGCGGAGAAGCCAGGAATGAGCCCAAAATAGCCCGGTCTTGCTGTTAGAGTAATTTTCCCTCGCAGAGCATGTACGCTCATCCCACACAGATTTTATTTTTTCCTCCTCTCTCTCGGTCTTTCTCCCCTGTCATGTGTTGTCCTGCGTGGCCATGCAGCGATGAAGATTGGATAAATTGACAGGTTCTATCTTGCTCTCTAAAAATCATGCACATTTGCACAGAAGTATTGGATGTGTAGAGAAGAGGCATACAGCCTTGTATGTATAAATCCTTTCATTTTTTCCCCCTGCTTTTTCTTTTAATGTAATGTTGTGACAGGAATGATCACTACCAGATGTATACTGATAGAAGTGGCAGGACTCAGGAATTGATGCATGAATAAATGTGGCAGATCTCAAACACACATTTTCATGTTTTAAAAGATCACAGAAGAAAAAACAGTTCTATACAGTACATCCAGGAAACCTTTGGAAGTGTTCTTCTTCCGTTCGTTTTTTTTTTTTCCTTTCTTCAATGAATTGGTCATATGTGTAGTGCTTGTGACATATGCATTACATATTTGTCTGAAGTGTGATCAGCTCTGAGTCTGTTTTTTTTTTTTCGCTTTTTTTTTTAAGGGGTGATTGCAAATCCAGACTTGCAATGCAAAGTTAAGAAGGAAATTTTATTCTTGATGATTACTTGGTTTCAAACATTTCCAGCTGGGTCAGTTGTCCATTTAGTTTGTTTCCTTGTAACAGCAGCACAATTCCTAATTTTGGAAAGGACAGGGTACACTGTATGTACAGTAGGTAGGGCCACTGTACAAAGTTTGTACTTGCCTGCTTGCCCTGGACGACTCAAATTCAGACTCATTCAATTAGTGCAAAGGACCACTTGATACTTAAATAATAGTGCAAATCCAAAAATTTTCATGTGAATAAATTTTACACTCGCTGGGTAAGATCGATCTCGCCAGTTTCTAATTTTGTGGAATCAAAACATAAAATAGTAATAGTACATATACATTGTAACAGCAAAATAATTTGCATACTTTTGCTTTGGGCCTGTCTCGTGTTATGTGAAAAACGCAAAAATTTCCCAATCTGTAAACATTTCTACTTTTATACTGGTATAGGGTCATAGTCCTAATGGCATTTTGGACAAGTACAAACAATACTTTTGTAATACACTCATGGGATATAATTTAGGCAAATTAGCAGAAGGAAGAATTTGTTGATTGCAAAGATATTGATTCAACTGTTTTTACAGTACTTACATTTTGTTATTTCTGATGTAGAAGGTATATTTAAAAAAGAAATGCAGCAAAGGCAAGATTTTGTTCTGCTCTGTTTCAGTATGCTCAGTTTTACGTTGTAGCATGTGGAAGTTTATGTTGGTACACTAGTGTCTATAGGAATGAAAGCCTGGGTCAAACTTGTGTCTACAAGCTTATTTTCATAGTTTCATATCTGCTGAGAAGAAAACCCACCTCAGCACATTGTATGATACAGTATTGATGCCCTTGTAATGTCACACGTACATACGGTTCATGGGTTATACCATCACTGCCGTGTTGACATAAGTACATATGTTTTTAGTGTTGATTACAATGTAGGTGATAGTGAGTCTTGAGTTGTCATGGGCAATGTCTCATATCTGGATGTCTGCAGGGAATATCCCCGTGTGTCTCCGTCTGGCAGATAAGAAATGATAAGACACTTAATCGATAGTAGGAATAAGTGAATGAATGAATGCTCACGAGTACAAACTGTAGTCCATATGTTTATCGAGTCAGTTTTTTTCTCAAATCAGGACTGTTTTGCGAGTTGTTAAATCTGTTATCTTTGAGTATTGTAATGGACAGAGAAATGTACCTGTGCATGTTGCATGTCAGGATTAGAGGTTAAAGATGGGCCTTCCCTCATGCATTCCTTCCCAAATAACACAGAACATGATATATTCCACCGGAATGACAAGATTTGTAAAGCTAATCTGTGATATTTGAAGGTTGTTACATGTAGCTGTTAAAATTCAAATAATGCGCCAAACGCTCATCATAATGTATTCTGTGTACTAGGCACAGCTGCATACATTAATCCTCCTGTGATTGTAATAATTATGATACCTATACTTCGAACAAAAGATATGCATATTAAAGCTGTCAGAAAAGATGAATTCACTAGCTTCTCTTACTTTGTTATTGATGGCAAATAACAACACGCCACTAACATGAACTACTTGTGCAACTAAGTGCATCACACAGGTCTGTAAAACTAGACCAGTAGTTTAATAGATCTGTAATTTTTTTGTACTTACGAAAAAATTATTCAAATCTTAATGGTCAATTTAACTATACAAATAAAGACCCTCTTAAGTTCAAAATTTACTGGAGGTTTCCAAATAGTGTTTTCTTCAATACCTAAGTGTTCTCACCAATTTTTCAAAAATTTGCATGCAAATGGAATTGGCTGTCTTTAATGATATTTTTGCATGATGTTACATCTGCAAATAGCATCCAACTTGCAAAATTTGTGAAAATGTAAACCTCACAAAATACAGTGGCGGAACCAGGGGGAGCGCACCAGGCGCTTTTCCCTTTATGTTCTTGCTAAAACAAAATAAATAATTAAAAAAAAATGGGGGATGCGTGCGCCCCCTGTTTGTAAAGGTGCCCCCTCTTTATGGAATTCCTGGATCCGCCCCTGAAATACATATATATATGCTGTTTGCAGTACAGGAACAAAAGAATAAAAAAAGAAATAATGTAAAAGTACATAACTGACATATTAAAGCTCATGCTAAAAAAGAAAGAAAAAAAAAAGCTTGATGCAAGGCAAAGTTACCAAAATATTGATTTAGACTTGTTTGAATATCATGCTCTCATCCCATTCTGACTTGCTTGAGATGGAAAACACAAACAAGCAAGTGTGAGACACACCATCTTCAATAACCTAGTGTACCAGCCCACATGGTTCTTACATCTGCAAGATATTTGCACAGATGAGAGACTGCTGGTAAATTCAGCTCCTGCCAGAAATGTATTTGTGCAGTGCATGTCATGACGGGAAGAATGGGATCGACCTCTGTGCCACTAAACTGTTTGCTGTCATGCGACTGGAATTGAGCTTGACCTTAACCTTTGACATCCCACTGCTAACAGGGCCTGGGGACTGCTTGACAACGGCAGCAATGCAGTTGTATCCAGTCAGTCAGTCACTGGGGTTAGTCTTCTGCAACAGGCTGCTGAAGGGTTTATTCTTGGAGCAGGCAGAGTGCCTTAGTAATTTGGGATGACACTTACATTCTGTCTGATTAATGGCCAAGGTCGTACTGTGCTTGATTCGGTAGCTGCCTGCCACAGGATATGCACAAAGTGTTTGCGGGTGCAAGACAGAGGGACGGTTCCTAATAACCCCCAAGTTCACTGATACAAGTCTTGACATGTTTTTGATGTGTGCTAGCTCGTCAGTCTTTCGTCAAACCGTGAGGAAAACTGTACTTTCCCTGCATAAATTTCAACATTTTAACGAAATGCAATAGAGATGGCTGCAAGTGAAGGAAATGGGGAGAAACTGCGTGTCAAATCTTGTAAACAATTCGTAAAGAGAGATTGTATGATGTGTGTATTGTATTTGTGAATGCGTGTGTATTGTTAAAAGGAATGGAGCTACATATTACAATGTATTTATTGTATACACTTGTTCCATTCAAATGTAAATGTACATGACCTACCAAGGCAATGGCAGACTTGTGGTGAAGTTTAGACTTGTGGGTGAGGTGTTTTTTAAAGTGGACCTTTCGGATGGTTATTACTTATTTTGTGTAAATGAGAAGAGAATGTGAGCACTTGGCTGCAAGACCCAAGGTTGGTATGATGAACAGGTACCAAAAATTGGAAAGGAAACCCAGAGATAAATCTTGTAGGGAGTGAGTAGTACCTGTGATGGCAAATTTCCCTTCAAAAGGTCTTTCTTTTGCAAATTGTTACGTGTAAGTCCTCGATATTTTAGCCCTGAGATATCATTTACTAAACAGAAAATGTGTCTGATAAGTTTGATATGAATCTCCCTTTTACTTAGTTGTATGGTACCATGATAACTATATCTTCTTTCATAGAACCCTTGATTTATTTTACAGTTATTGAGTACCCATGGTCTATATTTCATGAGTGCTCTTGATGTAACCAGACTTTTCAACTGTGTGTATAGAGATGTCAAATCAGGTACATGTATATGGGAGGAAGCCCCAAGCAGTTTGCTCAATTTTCGGATGTGGCTATTCTTGAATGCTTGTTCAAGTATGGAACTGGGATATTACAGCATTTATTGTCCCCGCCGAACGAGTTCGAGCAGGGGACTATGAAACGGGCTCCGTACGTGTGTGTGTCCGTGTGTCCGTCCGTGTGTCCGTCCGTCCGTGTGTCCGTGTGTCCGTGTGTGCGTCCGTGTGTGATCAAAATCTTCAATTTGCTACTTCTCTGTCATTTATGAGCCAATTTTGATTCTGTTTGCTTTATATGATAGCACTACATGGGAGCTTTGAAACTTCTACACAGAATTTCAGTCGTGACCTTTGACCTTGACCTTTGACCTATATTGTACATTTTGCTACAAAATGCTACTCCTTCGCCATTTCTAACCCGATTTCGATTCCGTTTGCTTTATGTGATGGCACTAGGTGAGGGCTTCAAAACTTCTACACAGAATTTTGACCTTTGACTTCTTTGACCTTTGACCTTGATTTTTTGACCTATATTGTACATTTTGCTATAAAATGCTACTCCTTCGCCATTTCTAGCCCGATTTCGATTCCGTTTGCTTTATGTGATGGCACTAGGTGAGGGCTTCAAAACTTCTACACAGAATTTTGACCTTTGACTTCTTTGACCTTTGACCTTGATTTCTGACCTATATTGTACATTTTGCTACGAAATGCTACTCCTTCGCCATTTTTAACCCGATTTCGATTCCGTTTGCTTTATATGATGGCACTAGTTGAGGGCTTCAAAACTTCTACACAGAATTTTGACCTTTGACTTCTTTGACCTTTGACCTTGATTTTTGACCTATATTGTGCATTTTGCTACAGAATGCTACTCCTGCGCCATTTCTAACCCGATTTCGATTCCGTTTGCTTTATGTGATAGCACTAGGTGAGGGCTTCAAAACTTCTACACAGAATTTTGACCTTTGTCTTCTTTGACCTTTGACCTTGATTTTTGACCTATATTGTACATTGGCTACAAAATGCTACTCCTTCGCCATTTCTAACCCAATTTCGATTCCATTTGCTTTATGTGATGGCGCTAGGTGAGGGCTTCAAAACTTCTACACAGAATTTTGACCTTTGACTTCTTTGACCTTTGACCTTGATTTTTTACCTATATTGCACATTTTGTTACAAAATGCTACTTCCGGCGGGGACATATGTTACGCACCGCGTAATTTCTACTTTTCCTTGTTACTATGAGGACTATTTGATGTTATGATTGACAGGTGTGAGAATCTTACAAAAGTCTCTGAAAAGGGTTTACATTTGGATTGGATGGTTTTACTGAGTTGTGTAAATACCAAGGTTACGACATCACTCAAAATACTGGAGGTTAGACAGGACACTCAGCAAGTATGTCTGCCGCTTGCCCAAATGTCTATTTGGGCGAGGGCCTATACAAGTAGGTGAGTGCTGCAAGGGCCACTGGGGCAAGTGACCATTCATTATGCCTGCCTGACAGTGAGTTTTTATTGCCCGGGCAAATGAGCAAATGGGTTTTGTGGCACCGTAGTGATGAAGATACAATTATTAAGATATTTGAATCTTTCATTCCCTGTGTAGGAACGATGCACTGATGCAGGCCGGTCTTGACAAGGATGTCACGACACCGCCGAAGAAGTCGCAACAGGAATGCCAGCAGCAGTAGTAGCAGCAGCAACAAGAACAGCCACAGCGTCTCAAATTATACCAGCAGCAGCAGCAGTAGCAGCCGAACAACTCGCAGGCGCGTAAACGTGATGCCAGAGGGCGTGACCACGAACGGAGCTACGACAATATCGGTGTCGCACACCAACGGCGACTGTTGTGCCGGCACAACGCCAGTGGTGAGTCTCCCCCGCAGCTTTCGGTCTTTTGTGCTCTGATGTCAGCTGTGGAGATCAAAACGTTAGATATGATGATGCAAGGAATAAAGCAGAAGAGGGATGTAGTTGTTATAAATGCTATGAAACAATCATGCTCATAGAGCAAAGATGCTATGAAACAATCATGCTCATAGAGCAAGGGACCATTCGTGACTAATGCTTATCTCCCTAGATTTCAGTGACTGTTGGGGCTGTAGGCAAACATATGTTGTCAGCTTTCTTTGTGACAGGTTTCCCTAGGAGTTTGCAACAACTCTTGCTTCAGAGATTTGTCACCTTTCTTACCAGTACATTCTTCAACCTTTTTGTGGTGCCTGGAGCAGTTCGTTTTCAGCTTGACCGTGGATCTTGCTGCCACAGGAACTTGAAGATTTCTTGAGATGAACCTTTCTGAGACACTGAGTCTTTCTTTTTTTATCTGTTTCCATACAGGAATGAAGTGATGATTACTTTCTAAGGGACATGAGGGCAAAGATCAAGGGTCAATTTTTTGAGATTTTACACTTATTCTATAATAGGAGTTCTTTCATTTAGCATTGAAACCCTGGGTTTGTCTTGTTCTCCAGACTGTTGATGGAAGTGAGTAGCAATTGCTGGTGCAGGGGAACCTTGCTTTAATGACTTAAAAAAAAGAAGAAGAAATGACATTTAACTTGTGTTCGGTTTCACACTATATCAGGGTGCAAAACAAAGAAATATGAAGGGTTGGGACTTGCAAAATCACCTTGTCAAGAGGATTTTGTTACATCTGTCCTCTTTTTAATGATGTTCCACTGAAAACTCCAAACATAATGCCCATCCCCCAAGTGTGATGATTATTTATTCATTTATTTATTCATTTATTTCTTTACTCACCAATGAATGGATGGTTATTCAGGATCTCTATATCCCCAAACCCTGCCCACTTTGGCTCGAATTCACAAAGGTGGTTTAAACTGTAAAAACCGTGGTACAAATTTAGGCCATGGTCTGGAATGAGAATGAAATAGGCGTGCCTTTGACAAATGCGGACTTGTTACTGGACTTCTGTTGGCATACATAATCTGTCGATCATATTTCCATAGGAGAAATTTGCATAAACCATGGTTTAAAGATAATATAACGTTTTGGTACCTCAAAAGTTTCCCTGAATTTCCTTGTCTTAGTTTGTGTTTCAGGTTAAAGTACCTTTCATATAACTAACACTGTGAGACTTACTCGCTCCAAAGTGCTCTCATAATAGTAATCATGCAGTAATGGTTTCATACAATACGTGTATATTGATTCTCGCGGTACCGCGGCTCGTTCGAATTTTTCAGAGCAGAGCGGGCTCTGGTACGAAACCATTATTGCATGATTACTCAGACATGAGAGCACTTTGGGGCGAGTAAGTCTCACAGTGTTACAACTGTAGTTATATGAAAGGTACTTTAACCTGAAACACAAGCTAAGACAAGGAAACTCAGGGAAATTTTTGAGGTACCAAAACTTTATATTATCTTCAAATTTAAACCACCTTCGTGAATTCAGGCCCTAGTGTTTGATCCACGTTGTCACAATCATAATGGCTGTACAAATGAATTCATTTTGTGTATATCCTCTGCCTAGTTGGGGATTCCCTGACTCCACTACATGAAGCCACAGTGGCAAATGAACTTGCAAGTTTTTAGCTCACCTGAGCCAAAGGCTCAAGTGAGCTATTGCGATCGCCCTTCGTCCGGCGTCCGGCGTCCGGCATCCGTCGTCCGTCGTCTGTCGTGCGTCATGCGTCGTGCGTAAACTTTTTACATTTTCATCTTCTTCTTGAAAACCCCAGGACCGATTTTCATCAAACTTGGCAGGTAGCATCCCTAGGGGGTTAGGAACTCAATTTGTTATAATGGGCACCATGCCCCACCCAGGGGGCCCCCAGGGGGGCCCAAACCCCCAAAATTAAGGAATCTGTAAAAATCTTCTTCTCTAGAACCAGAAGTTATAGAGCTAAGTTAATACTATGAGTTAGTACATTGATGACTGTAATTTCAAGTTTGTTCATGGCAGAATCAGGGGTGCCCCCCCTTGGGACCCAGGGGAGGGGGGTGGGGAGGGGTTCTAATGGGACCTAAATTATACATTTTTATCTTGTTCTTGAGAACCCCATGACCCATTTTCACCAAACTTGGCAGGTAGCATCCCTAGGGGGTTAGGAACTCAATTTGTTAAAATGGGCACCATGCCCCACCCAGGGAGCCCCCAGGAGGGCCCAAACCCCCAAAATGAAGGAATCTTAAAACATCTTCTCTAGAATCAGAAGTTATAGAGCTAAGATAATACTATGAGTGAGTACATTAATGACTGTAGTTTCAAGTTTGTTCATAGGAGATCCAGGGGTGCCCCTCTTGGGGGCGGGGGGGGGGGGGGGTTGGTTGGGAAGGTCCAAATGGGGGCTTGAATTATAAATTTTCATCTTCTTCCTGAAAACCTCATGATGGATTTTCGTCAAACTTGGCAGGTAGCATCCCTAGGGGGTCAGGATCTCAATTTATCAAAATGGGCACCATGCCCCACCCAGAGGGCCCCATGGGGCCCCAATCCCCCCAAATTAAGGAATCTTAAAAAATTTGGGCCCTTATTGTACATTTTCATCTTCTACTTGAGAATGCCTGGTCAAATTTTGGTAGAGCTGTGAATAATTTAGATTAGTGACTGCGTGAAAGGTGAACTTGCGATATTCAGGTGAGCGCTAGACCCGCGGGTCTCTTGTTTCTGCATGCATTTTCTGCAGTGTAAAAAGGTACACCTATTTTTCATCTATATCAGTTGGTTATTTGCCAATGTGAAATGACCCCATGTAGAAATCATCTTTATGTAGGTGATTTGACTGGCAGGATTAAAACCTTAATTGTCAGTTTTTTGTTTAAATCATCGTTGTGACACTTTTGGGGGGGGGGGGGGATTGCATATCAACATCCTGGATAAAAATGTACTCTGAAATCAGTAGCACTTTCATGAGACATTAATATAAGATTTGCGATGACTTCTATTCATTATGAATGCACTTTTCTCAGCATGAATTGCCATTGTCAAAGAAAAAAAGAAAAAATCACCCAGAAATCAATAAAAACTGCATACAATTATGGCACGGTTAACACTTGTACAGTATTGTTGCACAATATGTACAATGTAGGCAAAACTGCGTAGGAATGGCATCCATGAAGGCAATGCGGGGATACACAGTGACTGCGGCTTTACATTTGCTCAGCTGTGTTTTACGCTGGGGCTGCCTCCCTATTGACACCTGTTCATTCATGACTCAAACAACAATGCCTGTGTCATAGCAATCTAGTTGCTCAAGCAGATACCAGCAGTATTTTCATGCACGTCCGCAGGCAAAAAAAAAAAAGGGAAAAAAAATGCAACTACTTGAGCCTGCCACTGTTCACTACTTCGTGTACAAGGAGGGTTTTGTTTCTTGCTTTGTTTTTATTGGGTGTATTCTTGCATCTTGCAATGAGTGTCGTACACAATTTATGGGTTGACATTCACATGAATGATTTTGTGATGTGGGAATCTTCAATGTGAAGGAAGGCAATGAGAGCATGACCGTAGAAATAGGTTATGAATGTGATTTGCTCATAAAAGGTAAAACATGATTGTATTTTCCCCCATGCAACATTTCTCATTGCTAATGTTTCATAAAATAGCACAAAGACTCTCTCATTTGAGATATTATTATTATTATTTTTTTTTTTTGGTCTTGTAACATTTAATTTGGTGGCAGAATCATCCGTAACTTCTGTAGATCACTGTGTATATTTGTAAGTGATCCTGAAGTTGGCAATACATTTTTGTTGATTATTTAGAAGTCAATAATTCTGTTTTGAATTGGCAATTTTTATTTCTATCTTTGTGCAGATTTTATGAATTATACCACTTCCACATCATCTTTCTGAAAGATGCATGTAAAATTGTGAGTAAATAATTTATTGAGGACAAGACAATAATTTCTACAGCAAAATTTCCCAGGATTTGTAATTATTTAAGGCTGTCTCTTTGTTGATTGATTTGAATTAATTTTCACGTTGTGTTCACAAAAACAAAGAAACAAACATAACTGATTTACAGTGATTATTACTATACGATAACATCTTTTTTTTTTACGTACAAAAATGATCGAAACATATGTTTTTATAATGTACGCATTTGCAACAAATAGTGATGTACATAGTATATTAGTCTCATGAACCAAGGCAGGGGAGCCTAAATCAAAAGCACAGCTTGTATTACTAGGGTCCCCCAAAAAACTAAACCACTTCGTAGAGAAGCAATTAACACATAACAGAATATTATACAAAAATGGCTTTTAAAAAAAACAACTAAAACTGAAGCTTTGCGTGATGAGAAAGAGATATGAAGAGAGGATAAAAAATAGATGGAATAGATTAGACAAGTTTAGATGAGAGGGGAAAGAAGAGATGGAGAGAGGAGAGGATATCGAATGTGAGGATCAATGATTTCAAACAGAATACATTTGTAATGATTTATTGTTTGAACCTTTGGAAGGGTGGTAAAAATTCTTTTAGGTTCAATAGCAAATCTGGAATCCAAGTCATTACCTTCTATGATGAGTTGTGCCAGGAAAGAGAAGTAAATACGGCTTCTGCAAATGAATAAAGATTTGAACTGCACAACCGCAATGGAACCTGCTAACTATACCGTTTGCAGCTATGGGCTATTGTTAACCCCCCCCCCCCCCCCCCCCCCCCCCCCAAAAAAAAAAAAAAAAAAAAAAAAGTATGATTGTGTTGGTGGTGGTATGTCACATCTGGTTAATGTGTATTTGATAGTAAGAATAGATACTACATGGAGCGAGAAGAGCGTTTTTCCTCAATGTAAAATGCTGTTCAGAAATCTGTGTGTGTTGTAGTGTCATCATACATTGTGTAGGTGAAAATGAGGAAATCTAACGCAGCGAATCTTGGCCTGGTCACTTTCAGGCACATCGAAAACACTTTGCTTCTTAAACAATGGCTTCTCAAACAAAATCAACTCCAGCTTTGGAATTGAAATTATGAGAGGTTTCTTGAAGCACCAGGGAGCAATGGTTTGAAATTTTATTTGTGCTCGGAAGAGGGACAGTTTGGATATCGTTGCTGAAAACTTAATAGCAGGAGTTCTCAATTAGTTCTATGTGAAAAGTCAATAACAGCACTGGAAATGTTTTGACCTACATTGTACCTAGTGTATGTGCATTGAAGCAAAATGCAATATGTTATGCCAAATTGAACCATGCTGCTCTTTTTATGACTCATCCATGATTGTTTAATGATGCAAAACACTGAAAACCTTGATAGATTCACGGAGCCAAACCTGATTTTATATTGGGTACATCACAACTTAGCTTACTGTGCATTGTGGCATAAGATGAAAGAAAGAAAGTCATGTGGGAATAAAAGAGAAATACACAATGAAGCCAAGGTCACAACATCAAACCTTTATTACATAGATTTAGGATGTGTTTAATATATAATCTCTGGCATGCCACAATGGATCTTGATTCATGTGGAACTAATAGCTGGCTAGGGAAAAACTGATACTTTGTTTGTGTACCTAGTGTGAGTGTAATTCTACACCATGTTTGAGATGACTTTGGTAAATATAATAAATATGCACAAAAATCTCATTGAAATCAAGTTATTATTCAGTTGGAGCTATAACCCCCCCCCCAAAAAAAAAAAAAAAACACACAAAAAAAAAACACATTATTGCCAAGTTGTAGCTACCCAAAAATTTGACAAAAAGGATCCAAGTTTGTATCTCAAATGTGTTTAATGTCCCCCCCCCCCCAAAAAAAAAAAAAAATAAAATAAAATAAATGAATTGTCTGAAGGCAGGGAATACATGTTCTTTCCCTTCTTGAAACTGAATAGCGATTTTAGTTGATGGACATACATATTTTTTACAAAATGATGTACAATTCTGTGCAATGAAATTGCTACACAATAACATGTGGTAGCAGTCACATCCAAAATTCACAGCAAATTGATGTGCGATACCAGGAAAATTATTTATGGGAAGGTCATTTGAAGACTTATTAGCGCATCACATCAATACCTCAAATGATTTGCACAAGTGGTTGGTAGAAATGAGCATTACTCTGAAACATTCCAAGTCTGAAACTTTCTTATTTATATCTTATTTTGGCAAAAGTTCTTCCATCGTGATCATCTGAGTTGACTATTCATTTATATCAAAAGCCAACTTTAACATGGTGTGGAAGAGTACATTAGCTTTTAAGAGTTTTCTGCCCGTCTCTTCCCTTCCTTCCCCCATCTTGTGTCGTTCCATCCCTTCCCTCAACCCCTTCTTTCTGTCTTTGTCTCCATCTTTCTTGTTCCCTCCGTATGTCTTTATGTCTCTCTAGGCCTCTTCCTCCTCGTCTGGCCCCCACCCACCTTCCACCCTGAGTATCCTCTCCTCCCTCAAGAAACTGGTCTGGCAAACCCCCGCGGTGAGTTTGGAATGGTCCTCATTGTGTCAAGTGTAATGTGTGCCAGATACAGCTTATACAGCCGCAGCGTGTACAATTTTTTAATACGTGAGCTTTGTTGCATGACTTGGGAATTCCACATTGATTTGATATGGGGCTTTGAATCATTGCTCTCAAAACAGAAAGAAGCAAAGAACAGATGCACTGTACTATGAACAGAACTAAATCCCAAATGTCAAATTCATTTTGATAATTTGGTCGGGATGCTCCCTGACCAAGCAGGGATGAATGGATGTTTGCATTCATTGACCTACACAGTTGTACGTACAATGTTTCTAAGTATCCTGTGGTACTTCTCTTTGTCTCTGCATTAGTTGGAAATGTTTTTTGAAGATGGATGATGCTAACATTAATGCGTTTGAATCAAATCGAAAGTGAAAGTGCGGTGTAGAAGTAACGTCTAGTTGTTCTTGTCTGACTATCAGCAGCCAAGCCAGAGCTATCCGCATACTCTGAATGCATGATCTAATACGTATCCTCACTGCGTGGGACGATTCCCAAAAGCCGATAGATTGTTTTGGTTTGTAATCTGATGAAAACTGTTAGTCACTGTTTGAGATGTATCCGAGAAATCATGTTTGTATTGAAGTAATTGTTGGAACTTTCTAGACTGTGTACATTACTGTAAGTTTGAAATCATTCAATTGTATACAGTATTTAAACTTTTAACAGAATTTGCATGGTTTAGGTGGACAGAAGAAACATGCAGATTTAAAAAATAATTAGAAAATGTGTGCAGTTTTATTTAACATAGGGCAAATAAGGACATAAACCTGAATTCTATCACACAGACACATTGTACGTACAAAAACACATACATGTACACATTCTTTTCCCCCTTTGGACTTCTCACAAAATGCAGTGCATGTGTTCTCAGGCCTTTGACTACTGGTACTTGTATACGTTAAGGAGGTATACACTTCATCCAGGATAAGTGTACATGGTCATGGTTTATATGTGTTTACGAGGCAAATGAATTCCTCGTATTAATCCAAAGGATCATGTTACATACAAACCACAGACTAATTTGCTTACATTGCTCTTCTTTTTTGTGTGTAAACGATGGCAAAATGATCAGGTTTTCTGGGGATGCAAAATAGACATGTATGCCTGCCTGCCCACACAAGTCTATCCCGCCCACTCAGTTGATAAGAATATTTTTGTTTACCACTCTGCCGAACCGGTACGACTCATACTCATTACTGCAGTGAACGGTGTGTGTTCTGCATTTGTGGTGATTCATACGGAAAGCCACAATGTATTTTCCATGATGAGGCCAGTTTTTTGTTTGTTGGTTTGTTTGTTTTTTCTTTATGGTTTTCTTGGGGTCAAACAAGATCCATTGTATTTCTCACGGGGATTTCAGATTTTCAAGACTTGTTTGTAAATGTAATCACTTTTCGGACTCACATTTCTGAATGTCTCTCAATTAATATGGGTATTTCACACTGGAGTTTATCTCTGTACTGACCACAAACTGCAAATGATGTTCCATGTAGCAGATGTATCACACAAACTCTGTGGCATGTCAACCAAACTTACAAATCTCTGAAATACTCAAAGTAAACCAAAGCCCAAATACAAATGTGGATTGAGCGAAAGCAGCAATATTTGTAGAACACATCGGAAAAAAAGTTGAGTTCTACTGTGCAGTGGTTGCAAACATGTGTTTGTGCATGTTTACAAACAGGTTTTGTCTGTAAGTGTGAAAGCCCTCCAAGTCTTTCCTGCAGTGCTGTTTACATTTATGTTCTCAACTTGATACAAATGTTTTCCAAGAAAGCTGACCTTGATGAAGCCATGTGAATACATTGGTCCCACATTTTGACATGAAGTGCACTTTCGAGTGCAGGGAAAGCTTTGTGTTGTGGCTAACAAACACCTCAGCCTACGGTGTGTTCCAACATGCACACTGTAGTGGGAATTACATCACAAATTTTAAAAGCCAATTTCTTGGAGGAAGTTTGTACTGTACAATGGTCGCAAAATACATGTTTTTCATCTTGTTTACTTACTTTCCCTCCTTTTATGTTTATTGTCCCTCTGACGAGATGTTACGAAGGTCTCAGAGATGGGTTAAAAAGAATTGTATACTGTACATTGTTAACCTGTTGAGGACGGTTTCATTTTGCTTCAACACATGAGTATACTCGGGACTCGTCCTCAACAGGTTAATCCGTTGAGGACGAGTCCCGAGTATACTCAGGCAGGTGTCTATGGAAAATGTGTGTTGTAGCAAAATGAAACCGTCCTCAACGGGTTAATGACGCAGATGGTCCAAACAACAGAAAGATTTGAAGTGATATTATGTACTCTACAGCAATCAGTAAAGACAATCATATTTCAACCAAACAAGGATTAAAAAAACACCTCCTTTTTAAGAACTTTTTTCACTTTAAAGGTAATAGACTTAGCATTGTAATGGAAAGTAATTGATGATCAACCTGTAAAGGTTTTTTACATCCTAAATGTAATTTCTAATGCTTAATAAAAATTAATCTTTCCTCTTTGCTATAAATTCAAATATATTGATATGTTGACAATTGCAGAACGAATGCATTATCACAGCTGTTTGTATACATGCATTACCAAGAGAATTTATCAGTCTCGTACTCCTTGACATCTTACATGTACACACACAAAACTTGAGCCATCTGACAAGGGACATCCAACATACTCATTTCAGGGGCCAGTGAATAGGACTGAAGAAGACATGTAAGCTATTGACTGTCATGAGTAATTTTGTGCAAATAGTTCCCTTTGTGGTCTCTTTCACTGGGATGTATTATGTCATATCTGCACCACTAGCTTCAAAGAATTATATTTGTGGAGTTACAGGAGGAGTGTTTTGCCATCCTCGAAATTTACAGATGCGGAATATTACTGTTAAATTCCTTCCCTGCATTCGAGAGGCCATTCACGCTGCTAGTGAAAAATTGCAACATTAGGAAAATCACAAGATTTGGGCAAAAGTTGAAATGCTGCCTAATGCCATTGCCAGCAGAAATCGTAAAACAGAGTGAGATTTTTTGTAATTTTTTTTTTTTTTTTGATAATCACATGACTTTTTGCAAGGGAAATGCTCGCTGCAGACAAATTTCGGTACTTAAACATTGCACGACTTCCCCTCTGTACACCCTGCAAGAACATTTAAGATATGGTACATAGTACAATGTATGTATACATGTACACTGTATACAGTATGTCCCCAAAAAAATTACATCGGGACCCCCCGCAATGATATCTTTAAAAATTGTGAATCAATCTAAATACAAATTCAGGGTATGAAACTATAACTCATTGCCCACATCTTACAGAAAACCCCATTCGATTTGCTTCTGTGGTCAAAGAGAAATGAGGAATTTTGTAGAGGATGTCGGGAATCTCTTTTGTCCAAGTTCTGTCTATTATTCACGCACTAGAGCATTGAATTGCTAAAATTGGAAAAATTAGACTCATGACATGCTTTACAACAATCTACATTTCTCTGTGACTGCTTAACCAAATTGAATGAGGCTTTCTGCAAAATAAAGCTAAGATGTTATATTTTAAGGCCCCGAAGTAGCACTTAGACAGGTCGATCATTTTGGATGTTATCAATTCGAAAATTTGATTGTAATTTTTGAGGGACATACTGCAGTATGTCCCACAAAAAAAAATTTGCAATCAGATTTTCGCATTGATAACATCCAGTATGATAATTTTTTTTTTCAATGCTACTTCAGGGTCTTAAAATATAACATCTTAGCTCTATTTTGCAGAAATCCCCATTCGATTTGGTTAAGTGGTCACAGAGAAATGGGGATTGTAGTTAAGCATGTCATGAGTCTGATTCTTCCAAGTTTAGCACTTCAATGATTTTGTGTGTGAACAATAGACAGAACTTAGACAAAAGAGATTCCTGACATCCTCTACAAAATTCCTCATATCTCTTTGACCACTGAAGCAAATTGAATGGGGTTTTGTGTAAGATGTGGGCAATGAGTTATAGTCTCATACCCTGAATTTGTATTCAGATTGATTCACTATTTTTAAAGATATCATTGCGTAGGGCCCCGTTGTAATTAGGTGATCCGAGTATCCTCTCGGATCACCTTCTGTATCTGTACGGATTCTTTGTTCTTCTTTTTCTTCTTCTTCTTTATTTCTCCTCAAAAGTTGTGCAGAGGTTAGCTCAGAAAGTGCATTGCCTCTCAATGTCAGACTTATACCATATTTGTATCATGTCGCAAAGACGACAGCGCAAGTAAAATCATAGTGATCAGTCGACCGTGACGTCACTATGACGTCATTATATGAAAACACATTTTCATGCATATCTCATTAATGGAATGGAATATTTCAATGAAATTTACGTCACATATATTTCAAGTCAAGTGGATTCTACTCATATTCTCAAAATTCATTTTTATCTCAAAACGCGCGCGTACGCGCGCGTTGAAATATTTGTATGCTCAAATCCAGCTCAAACTTTTTTTGCACACGTTTCAGACCATTTGGAGCATTTTTTGAAAAATTGAAAAAATTGGACGGACGCGTACGCGCGCGCACATATACGCACGCACAGCTAATATGAAATAGAAATTTTCAATTTTTTCACACGGATCGGATGTCCGAAATTTCAAGGAATATTTCTACCAAGTTTCAAGTCGATCCGACTCAATATGACGTCATACGGGCCCGTCAAATTCAAAATTCCGTGCGTGCGTCAATGGGGATACACAGTGCAACTATGCCAAAAAACCGCCAATTTTAAATCGGATTTTACTCGTCAGGATGGACGGTGACCCCCCAGTTTCTTTACATATTCTGAAAGGTGATGAGTTGTACATGTCATTTCATGGGGTGGCTATGCTGATAAAATGATTAAAAAATATCAAATTTCTTAATAAAGTAAAAAAAGTAAATTTTCAAAATGACGTCATCAAATTTCAAGTTTACTCGAGCGTATCTCACTAATCCTTTGCCAATTTTCACCCAAATTTCAATATGTTGTAGCTTATGAAATGCTCTTTCATAAATGTAATAAAACAATTTTGATTTGATGACGACATCACCTCGAAAAAATGGATTGAAGGTAACCTTGTCAAATTTGACCAGTTTACGTGTAATCTCTATGGGAGTGCAATTTTTATGGAAATGAAAATTGACATGACTATCTTTATCGAGCACTAGCTCACTTATGCTTCGGTGAATTTGTCTAAGATTTTAATATGTTGTAGCTGAGATGTAGGGCTATCGTAAGTGTGCCCTTCGTTCTTTCATACGTTGTCGGGATCACGTGGAAAAACTTGGTTGAAATTAAAGTTTATCTTCGATGTATTGAAATATTTCTTTCTTTTTGCAACTTTCTTTGCAATAACTCAAGAAAAAAAGCCCCTATCACCTTCATATTTTGCACATGTTTAGTTCATGTCACGAAAATTATTTCATAAAATTACAACTACTTGATCAGACGCCATCTTGGGTATGTAAATTAGGGTCAAAGGTCATAGATGTTTCATCCTGTGTCTTGGTGAATACATGTCCTATCTTTCCCATATTTTGCACACGTAAAGACCATGTTACAGGAATCATTTCATAAAATAACCACTTTTTGCTCAGATGCCATCTTGTCTGTGCAAAGTGGGGTCAAAGGTCATATGTACTTCTTTTTCTATCTTTGCTATGACGTGTTATCTCTATGGGAGGGAATTTTTTAGATGTGAAAATTGACATGACTCTCTTTATCGAGATCGATCTTACTTATGCTTCGGTGAATTTCTCTCAGATTTTAATATGTTGTAGCTGAGACTTTGCAGTATCAGGACTCGAATCATTGATTAAAAAAAAGATCGGATCACCTTAATTTGTCAGTGATGACAAATTACAATCTCTAGTCTTCTTCTTCTTTCTTTATTTCTCCCCAAAAGTTGTGCAGAGGTTAGCTCAGAAAGTACTATGCCTATCAAGTTCAAACTTATACCATGTATGTATCGTGTCCCAAAGACGGCAATCGAACTAAAATCAAAGTGATCAGTCGACCGTGACGTCACTATGACGTCATTATATGAAAACACATTCTCAATCATATCTCATTAATGGAATGAAGTTTTTCAATGAAATTCACGTCACATTTATTTCAAGTTATGCGCATTCTACTCATATTCTCAAAATTCACATTTTCTCTTGGTACGTGCGCGTACGCGCGCGTTGAAATATTTGTATGCTCAAATCGAGCTCAAATTTTTTTTGCACACGTTTCAGACCATTTAGAGCATTTTTTGATAAATTGAAAAAATCGGACGGACGCGTACGCGCGCGCGCATATACGCACGCACAGCTCATATGCAATAGAAATTTTCAGTTTTTTCACACGGATCGGATGTCCACAATGTCAAGGAATATTTCTATCAAGTTTCAAGTCGATCCGACTCAATATGACATCATACGGGCCCGTCAAATTCAAAATTCCGCGCGTGCGTCAATGGGGATACACTGTGCAACTATGCCAAAAAACCGCCAATTTTAAATCGGATTTTACTCGTCAGGATGGACGATGACCCCCCATTTTCTTGACATATTCTAAAAGCTGATGAGTTGTACATGTCATTTCATGGGTTGGCGATACTGAAAAAATGATTAAAAGATATCAAATTTCTTAATAAAGTAAACAAAGTAAATTTTCCAAATGACGTCATCAAATTTCAAATTCACTCGAGCGTATCTCACTTAAATTTCGCCAATTTTCACCCAGATTTCAGTATGTTGTAGCTTATGAAATGTTCTTTCATCAATGTGATAACAACATTTTGATTGGATAACGTCATCACCTCGTAAAAATGGATTGAAAGTATCCTTGTAAAATTTCACCAGTTTACGTGTTATCTCTATGGGAGTGCAGTTTTTCTGGCAGTGAAAATTGACATGACTCTCTTTTTCGAGCACTAGCTCACTTATGCTTCGGTGAATTTCTCCCAGATTTTAGTATGTTGTAGCTGAGACTTTGGGCTATCGTAAGTGTGCCCTCCATTTTTTCATACAACGTTGGTATCACATCGAAAAACTTGGTTGAAAAATTGCATGTGGCTTCGATGCAGCGTCATTTTGCTTAATACACAGGGCCTATGGAGCATGAAATAGGTCATTGCATAGCGCATCCGACTCGTAATCCTAAGGTCCCTGGTTCGATGCTCACCCCTGCCAGTTTTTTTTTTTTTTAACACTTTTTTCCTTTTTTTTCTTTAGTTAGTCTTAATCTCCTTTCCTAACTTTATCTTTTTCTGATTTTTTCATGCTTCTCCTTCAAATTTCTATAAAAATAACATAATTTTTTCTTTATTTTTCTTTCTTTCTACTACTTTCTGTGCAATAGATGAACAACAACAATGGCTATTAATCCCATATTTTGCACATGTTTTGTTCATAACACGTACATTATTTCATAAAATAACAATTACTTGATCGGACACCATCTTGGGTATGTAAATTAGGGTCAAAGGTCATAAATGTTCCATCCTGTATCTTGGTGAATACATGTCCTATCTCTCCCATATTTTGCACACACAAAGACCATGTTACAAGAATCATTTCACAAAATAACCACTTTTTGCTCAGATGCCATCATGTCTGTGCAAAGTGGGGTCAAAGGTCATATATTCTTTCTGTATCTTCATTATGACGTGTTATCTCTATGGGAGTGCAGTTTTTCTGCGAATGAAGCTATGACAATCTTTTTCGAGCAATAGCTCACTTATGCTTCGGTGAATTTCTCCCAGATCTTAATATGTTGTAGCTGAGACTTTGGGCTATTGTATTTTACCCTTCGTTTTTTTCATACGATGTCGGGATCACGTTAAAAAACGTGGTTGAATTTAAAGCTTATCTTCAATGTATTGAGATGTTTCTTTTCTTTCTGCAACTTTCTTTGCAATAACTCAAGAAAAACAGCATCTATCACCCTCAAATTTTGCACATGTTTAGTTCATGTCACGTACATTATTTCATAAAATAACAACTTCTTGATCAGACACCATCTTGGGTATGTAAATTAGGGTCAAAGGTCATAAATGTTTCATTCTGTATCTTAGTGAATACATGTCCTGTCTCTTCCATATTTTGCACACGCAAAGACCATGTTACAAGAATCATTTTACAAAATAACCACATTTTGCTTAGATGCCATCCTGGCTGTGCAAAGTGAGGTCAGTGGTCAAATATACTTCATTCTGTCTCTTTATTATGACGTGTTATACGGAATATGGTACCAAAGATGGCAGATCTGACTCGCTTTTCTAAATGAGATTCCGAATATCACACGGCGAATGTCCCTAAACACAGATGAAACCTGTATGGTCATGCCTAAATTATATATTTGTTGCTGTATCTTCGTTATCTAGTGTATACAGAATTTGGAACCAAAGATGACAGATTTGACTCCCTTTTCTAAATGAGAATCCAAACATCACACAACCAATGTCTCTAAACACAGATGAAACCTGTATGGTGTTGCCTATTGCGATCAGACCTCGAATCATTGATTAAAAAAAAATCGGATCACCTTAATTTGTCAGTGATGACAAATTACAATCTCTAGTTTTTTTGGGGGACATACGGTATATATGCAGTTTATCGGTCAGGATATTGTTCAAGTTGTGTGCTGCAGACATGTCAAACTTTGTGACTCTTTATTGTCCAGTTTGCACAGGAAGTTCAAACATTGCAATGTTTCACATTTTGATAGTTCTCAAAGAGAACAGGCCTAAAGGTCAGTCCCACAGTTACCACTGCGCATCCCAACATCCATTCCAGACGTGTATCTTTTGTCTCAATCCCTCTGAGAGGATTTAATAAGAATGGCAATCCAGGAGGTGATGATGCAGAATTTCGTTTCGATTGTTCTCGGCTGAGATGAGTAACATGATACTAGCTTTTGTATGAGCAACGCTGGGGAAGACTTGCGTGACACTCAAGCAGTCATTCTAAACCTGTAGATCTGTCTTTGGCAGTCTTCTCAAAGAAATCATTTTTCATATTATTATGCATAACTGCAGGCTCTGCATGCACTCAAGTTCTTCTTTTGTAAATCATATCCCTGAATATACTGTCATCTTGATCTTGTCCCAATGTGTATTACAATAATGTGTATATGGCATCGGATTTAGGGTCCATATTACACTTCAAACAGCTTTTGGATTTAGCAGTGGGATGCCAATTTCATCTTCAAACTGGCAATCGCCTCCTTTTTCCAAGTTGCATGTTTATGGTGTCTATCTAAGGGTGCGTTTATCAACTCTCTTTTTCTCGGCAGAAACAGGTTTTCCAAACAGCTTTCAAGGAATTTTTACGAGTTGATAAACACAAAGCTGTTTTGAAAGCCCTTTCCGGAAAGCCTTTTCGAAAGCTACAAATTTGTGGCTTTCCAAACAGGTTTCCTAAACAGGTTTTCAGAAACCTGTTTGTAAGAGCCTTTTGAAGTTGATAAACGCAAAGCTGTTTTGAAACGGCTTTGTAGTATTGTACTGCACTTACGAACAATGCACGCCTTATATGACCTCTTCTCCTCGGGTCCAATTGCGCAATGCAGCTGTGCAGTGACAGGCCAGTTATCGTGTTCGCGAAGAGTTGATAAGCGCAACTATTTTGGAAGCCGTTTCTAAAGGGCTTTGGAAACGGCTTTTGAAAGCCGTTCAAACAGGGGAAAGTTGATAAATGCAGCCTTAGATGTGTAATCATGGTGATATCTATATCTAAACATTGTAAGTCACTGCAGATTTAATGTATAATTCATTGCCAGCAGATTCATCTCATTTGACTCTTTTGTGCTTTGAGTGCCAATTGACATAGAAAAACCCCATAGCTTTGTACACACTGTCCAAAGTCCCTGGCACAGAAAGGGTTAAAGCAGCAACTCATTGGTCTTCAGATCTGACCACATTCTATGCACACCTCTGTAGATACCAAAGACGTTTACAGTGTTTGACAGATTAACAGATATGTTGCATTGGACTCGAGTCTTGTAACACTGAAGTGGATTTAGTAAATAAAGGTATCGGTCTAAATCTGGTTACTACAGGTATATTATGTAGGTCCTCAAGGAAATTTGAAAAAATTAAAAAAGCACAGATTGGACAGCTTAAAAAATGATGAATATTATCTGTACCATTATCGACATCTAGAGTTTTCCAATTTGATTGCTACTACAGGTACACATAAGAATGATTTAATATCATGCCTTTTCCTTTTAACAGTTGGTCATACACTACTTTAGGTACCGTGTGTGAGTAGAAAGATATGTAGAACTTTGTCCTTAATTCTCTTTAGATGACATTGTTCCCCACCTTGTGCATTTGTAGTAATTAGACCTTTGCAAAAATGTAGTTTTCCAGATAAGGTATGATTTCCTATAGTGTTGTCGTTTTTTTTAATGAAATTGTTTTTGTGTTACAAGTCTAGTTTTGCTGTAAAAAGTGCGAGGGGAATAATGCAATGTGTGTCAGCTTCTGCAGGAACACTCCTCACATAATTGCGAGAAGTAGTGTCTGTAAGTGTCATTACAAACCGCATTCTTTTGTTTGATGGCCCATTCCTGACAGACCTTTGATTGGAAACATCAAAAGCCATTTGTCACTCTCGGCCTATCATTCCGTGCGTTGTGGCTGAAACGCAGAGAACATGGAATGCTGCTGTGTGTGAATGTGATGAATACATCATGTCTTGTTTCTGATAGCTTCTCTAACCCCTCCCCCCCCCCCCCCCTCCCCCTCCTTTTCTTTTATTTTTTGGTCCCAGGAGGATGACATGTCTCGCAAGAGGAGACGAGCGGAAGAGGAAGATGCGAACACTCTGATCGCATCCACGCCAGTTATGGCCGCCGCCAAGATGAAGCGGAGGAGAGTGGAAAAACAGGAGGAAATTTCAGACATGGAAGGTACATAGTAACTCTGTCCCAACCATTTTTACACCTTGTAATTTGTATGTATTTGCAGAGGGGAGGGTGGAGATTTGGCATTGGCAAGAAGAGAGAAACTGCTTCAAAAGGATGCCCCATACACATATTATGCATTCAGTCCAAAATTTAGATTTTGTTGTGTTTTTGTTTTTGTTGACTTTTTTGTCAGGTTCAAGTTTCTTTGTTTCTGAGACATAACAATCAGTCATATTTGTAGGAGTTAACTGTATCTTGCCATAAATCACCAGTAGTGTGGACACCTCCAGAGCAAGGGCACTGGAAGTATATCCCCATTCATTATCTCCTCCCCCTTATACTTACACACACACAAACACACACACACACACCCACACACACACACACACACACACACACACATACACACACACACACCTTTTCTGTTTCACTATGATCTGCTGCATCTTCATTGCTTTGCAGAACCGTGGAGAGCATTTGCATTTTTATCCATAGTAGGCAAGGAGAAAGATTCCGCCTCTGCGGTTAAAAATAGTTGCAAAATTGGCATCCGTTTGGGCGAACAATGCTCTCAGTTTCTTGAAATGTCACTCAAACCCCTCCAAGTAGGAGAATATGTACCGACTTCCTGCATAATGAAATGTATAGAGAAGAGATGGGAGGAAGAATTTGAAAAGAGAAAACTGTAACACAGCCTACGAAAGAGAGACATCCACGATTAAAAAAAATAGAATGAAATAAAAAGAGAGTGGAGCATTGAGAAAATATGAATGTGTTGTAAAGTGTAAGTCCAGCGACAGCAAGAACAGTGGAATACAGGGCGGTAAAGAGGGATTTCATGCACATGAAATCAAAAGCAAAAGGGTATTAAGATATTTGACGCATTGAAGATATGAAAGTCAAACTTGTGCCAGTCTGAGATGACTTGTATTAATGTTACTATGTGGTTTAAGATCTGAATGGAAGAAAACTCGGCGCAGAGAGGCACCGAGTGAGAGAAGAGGGAGCAGAGAAGCGACATGGATATTAGACTGGTTGATTTGAATAGCAAAACTCTACCTGAAGCCATAAGAGATGACTTCAATAAAGAAAAAAAAGAGAATAAAAAGAAAGAGAATCCAGAATTTGGGAAGAAAAGATGACTTTGTGCAGAAAGAGCTTAAGGTGAGATGAGCAGTGAGGAAAGAAAAAGAGTATACAGATTTGAGTACAGATGTAGATAAAGGGAGAAAATTTGATCAAATAGGAAACAAGGATATTAGTGTTATAAGAAATATATATGTATATATATATATATATATATATATATATATATATATACATATGTGTGTGTGTGTGTGTGTGTGTGTGCAATAGAGATATAGACAGACAGAAAGAGGATGAAAGAAGAGAGAGGCTTAAAGGGGATGGCTAGTAACTGATCAGTGGGAATCAGTGGGAATGCTGGAAGATGATTGTTCCAATCCTTGCGGGATTCATTTAAGAGTACATTATATATCTATTGTTGTGTTAAAATCATTTGCTTCAGAATGGTCTCATATTCAAGTAATGTGCACTTCAATGCTTCCAGGTTAGCATGCTTGTACAGTGACAGTACATTAAACTACACATTACTTGAATATGAGACCATTCTGAAGCAAATAATTTTCACACAACAATAGATATATAATGTACTCTTAAATGAATCCCACGAGGCTTGGAACAATCATCCCCCAGCACTCCCACTGATTCCCACTGATCAGTTACTAGCCATCCCCTTTAAGAAGAGAGACAGATAAATAATGAGTAATGGTATAGGATGAAAAAAAGAGGTACATGTGTAGATATGGACATTTTCATCTTGGGGAAATTTTAGCCTATTTCGAGTGACCAGAAACATGAAAACAAAAGCTTACAAATAGTATTGCTTGTTATGTATACCACTATGTAATGTCTTGCTTCTGAGGAATGGCAAGTACATAAAATCATCTTATTCGGTAGAGCATGGAAAATTACTTGCTCAAAAATATCCATTTTTACAATGTGTTTTATATGAAAATTGCTGGACAAGGATTGAGGTTAAGGATGAAAAGCATTTGAGGGAGAGACTGATTTGAGAGTTGAATGACTGCTGATGTCATTGTTGCCACTACAGTATCAGAACAATGTGGATATTAAAATCAAACGCCTTCTTTCAGTGGCTCATGGTGTATGCCCATATGATCGGCTTTATCCACATTAAAATTAAGTAAACATTGCTCCCATCATACCTACACTATATCGTAATAAAGAAGAATATAACATTGGAAAGCTTAGACCCGCACTGCAGTGCAGGCAAATCTCATGCAAATCAGGGAGTATTTGTTTTTGTTTTTGTTTTTAATTTCGTTTTGGTTTTGGTTTTGGTTTTGGTTTTGGTTTTGCTGCTGATGTTTGTATTCAGTTTTCACTCCATTTTAGAATTTACCATCATCACGCCTTACGGTATCTTTATCAGCCACAGAGTCCTACAAGACTATGTACGTACTAACATGTACAAAGTACATATACACATACAAACATACAGTACAGTTACACACACATACATACATGCTACATACATACATACATACATACATAAATAGTTATACATAAAAAATACATACATTCATACAATGCACGATGCATTAATATATACATGTATGCTGTTGTCTTTGATGACTTCTTTACATTTTCTTGAAGCATTTACCATCTAATGTCGGCCATAGTTTTTCAGACTTTCATACAATGACACAGCACCAGAGACTTTCAGAAATCAGAAAGTATATTTCTCACACCTGTTGGGGTAAGGAATTCAGGCAAAGCTATGTTTTCACATTTTACTTGCCCAACAGTCAGTTTCAGTGGCCCGCAGCTAGCAGAGAAGTGTGCTCATGGCACCGTGTACAAATGCCTTCAGTGTGAATGATGCAATGCAGCACTGCACAGTCTCAGTTACAATGTGTAGATGTGCCAATCATTTCCTTCATACCAGTCACTGACGACTACTAATAGCTGTGCTCACATATTGATGTGTGTTTTCCCGGGCAGTTCCCATCAGTGCCGTAGCAGCCAAGTCACTGTCCACCGACGCCCCCGACACGCCGCAGAGGTCAACGATCTTGGGCACTATCTTCTCTCCCGTGTACCAGTTCTTTGGCGGTAAGAATGCAAACTCCTTTCATCCTCCTTGGCTCCATTTCAGAGAAAGTTGCTATGGCAGCAACATCTTGCTGCAGTGGCTAGTGTCGTGGTTTCACGACAGGAATCCTGCTTCATAATTGGCTGTTGCTATGACAATTTGCTATCTAAACTAGAATTGCTAACCTTACATCTTTTTATGAAATGAGAACCAGGACTCGGGCAAGTCCCAGAATTACAAGCATGTACCAATGAGCTGGTATGACCCAGTGGTCAAGCTCAAGGACTCTTGATCTGCAGGTCTCGGGTTCAAGTCTCTTGACATCAGCAGTGGTGGTTCCAGGCTAGTCCTCTGGAGGGGAATTAAGACTGAAACTCCACTTAGTGCTCAACTTGACTTCAAAATAAAGTGCTATTATTTTCATGATCTACACGATGTAGTTGAAAGATCTAGCCTATGATAAATGATGATAAAAAAACATTATTTTGTCATTTCACATGCGAGATTGTCAAATGGGATGTTATGTTGATTTTAGATTGATTTGTGAAGAACCAACCTGAACCAATTAAAGCCATCATGCTTCCAGTCACCTTCACAAAATTCCTCTTATGTATGTGTTTTTGTTTTGCTTTTTATAGTGTGGAAATGATTAAGATTAAAACTAATGCACTGCTTGATAAGGAGCTGTGTCCACATATTGTTTTTAATGCATGTGGAAGTGATGGCCATTAAGATGGACATTTAACTTTGTGTCGTGGTAGGATCCCAAGCAGAGAACAAGGAGAACCTGACGGCCGTTCCCGAAAATCTGGACATGGACGCGGTCAAGCTGGACAAGGGGAACATGTGCACCGAGCTGAACACGGCGATCCCAACGACGTCGGCTGCCGAGGACGTCAGCCACACCATGACGACAGCGATACCGGCAGACGTGCATGGATGCGTGCCGATGACGTGTCTGGCGGAGGAGGAGGAGTACGAGCGGGAGAAGCAAGAGTTGTATCGAGGTGAGCAAGGATGAAATCCTCAAACACCCCCTTTTGTGCCTCCACTCCTGTAGAGTGTACTTCTGTTATAAGAAACACAGTTACAGTGAAATTCTTGTATTTTTATGTATTTATGATATCAATAGATTCACCTGTAAAGAAATTTCCTTATATAATAAAAGAAAACTGCCGGTCCTGAGGACTTTGTTACAACTGGAGTCGGCTGTACCTGGATGATGCAAGTCTATTGCTCAACTGGCTCAGGGTGAAATATTTTACCTATGCCAAGAGCATGTTCTCATATGTGACTCTGCATCACAAAAACCACCAAAAAGTTGCCAGGTGTGGAATTCTAGTTCGGGGCAGGAGCTGAATATCAAACTCTAAGCTTTAGAATGACATGCAACTCAATACAAATGGACTTTCCTATAAACCCATCTAGATAATGGAAAGATAGTACACCCTCTGGAAAAGTGTTTACTGAGAGATGAGTCTTTGAAGTTAGTGGTCTAGTCAAGTGCTTAATCTCACCCAGCTGTGCACTATACAATGAATGGGACAAAACAGGATTTAGACTCTGTAGCAAGCACTATGAAGGGATTATCAGATTAAATTGAAATTTTGCACACTCATTTAGAGCATTCTATTCATGACTAAATACCAACTTTCAGTGCTACTATCATCATGTTTTTAAGAGAGTTGAAAGTGGAGAAAATGTAAAGGATTTTAAGAAATGAAAAGGAGCTTTGTAAATGTATTTGATCAGACAAACCAGAAAAAAAGGTGTATTTAGAAAAAAACTGCATGCAAAAGACAATTTCTTATATTATCTATGTTAAAATGATCCTAAACTGTAGAAATATGTAGAAAGAGAATTGCTCTTTGAAAAATATGAAAAACTAAAAATTTACTAGGTTACCCATTTTGACTGATTTTGAGTCCTCGCATGAGGTGTGGTTGTGTGACTTTTCATATATTTTGTGATGCATGGTTTCATATGTATGTCTGTGATGTCATCTGTGATGTCATCTATGATGTCATCATTTGATGAACCAAATGTATTCGGTGTGCATCAGTCTATACATTGCCAACACTTGGAAGGAGTGTATTTTTGTTCCTTAAATAGTAGGATACAATAGCCATTGTTCTCCATCCAACCCCCAGATTTCCTTCCTGTGTTTGTGTGCTCATTTGCCCGTTTTGTCTGTTTGGGTAACTCTTTTATTTGTGGAAAAATGAGTAAAGAAAATGGGATTGCATTATGTGTGAAGCGTACAACTTGACTTTGGTCACATTATATGTCAACGCCAAAGTGGCCGGCCACAGATTTCCTGGCTTGGTATTAATCACGTCTTCTTTCTCTTTGATTCTCTGTGTTGTGTAATTTGTCACTATCTTATGTCCAAATTCATTCCACAAATTACGGGAAGAAAACCAGCCACCAGATTAGACACACATTGGGAAGAAATTTGGATGCAGGCTTTGAAATTTAGATGCAGTGGAGCATGCCAGAGATTGGACACTTCCATGCTATGGCTTGATTTGGCACACTTTGGAAACGTGTGTTATATGAAAACTGAAATGTTTCTGACTTCAAAATATCCTTAGACACTGAAATGCAGGACTAGAGGAAGTCAAATCATTTAAGATTTTTTTTTTTTTTTTTTGACAAACATGAAATGGCGGGGATCCATCATTTAACCAGTTTGATGTAATGATTGGTTCCACGTAGTAGTACAGAGACTAGTGAAGACACACCCAGTAAAACCTGTCCCATGACTGTGTGAAGAGAAGTCCGTTTATTTCTCAGCGTTTTTCTCTAGCGTTCAAATGCAATCTGTATAGCAGCCACCACCTTTCTTGAGATTGAGATGTTGCAGTCAGTAATGATTGATCGTGTATCAAGAGAGAAAGTTAAAGCTGCGGTGAGGCGACAAGCATTTGCGTCAACCAATTATGCTTTGGTTACGCAGACAAGTGCATTGAAGTTACGTTTCTGTATTTTCTTCTTCTTTCTTTTTTTCTGCCCCAACCTTCTTGGGTATTTTAGAAAATGAATTCACTCAACATCCTCTTCGGAGTGTAGTAGGTCATCCTAACACTGGTCTTGAAAATGTCTAATGAGAAGGATCCTGTTTTTGCAGTAGTCTTGACTTGTTTGTGTCACTCTAGAGTGACTCACAGATGTCTGAAATCAAGTGGCCGTCTACAAATGTGCTTCTGTAGTTCGCAGTGATAGTGAATGTTCAAGGATACTGATATTTCATTTAAAGGGACGTTCCAGACGATTTTCAGGATTTCACATCATGTAGTACATAAATCAACAGCTCCATGTTTAGATTTGTGGAATTTATTGTGGTTCTTGAGCAGAGAAACAATACTTTGAAAAACCTTAAACAAATTACACTAGACAAGGATGATGACATAGAGGCTCGTATGTTTCAGAAATGTAGCAGTGTACTTCCATTACAATACTACTTGCTTGCGAGTTCACCTGTGTATAATCTATGCGTGCCTTCTTCTTTTGTTCTGCTTCCTTGAGCCCTAACTCATGCATTCTTATGGTGACCCTACCATGTTATCATCCTTGTTCATTGCAATTTGTTCTAAATTTCAAAAATATTCTTATTCTTCATCCCAATTACTGTATACGTCATATATTTCGCGAGTTTAAATTTTCACGAATTGGGAATTCCCGACGATTTTGCGAGTGGTTAAATTTGCGATTGTGGAGTCCTGTACTGAACTGAGAAATGATGTACACGCGTATGTCATATTCACATCGGGATCAGAGTAAATATTTTCGCGTGTCTTTAATTTCGCGAATAGCACCTGACTCGCGAAATTCGCGAAAATAAAAACCTCGCGAAATATTCGGCGTATACAGTGTCATAGATTCTGAAACTCTGTCCTCAGTATAACTACTTTGTAGTTGTTCAAATGTAAAAATCTGAAAATCATACGGAGGTCTCCTTTAACTGAGAAGTTGGACAACAGAGAAAAATTACCATTGCACAGTTAATGAGCGTCTTACACCTTTATGCTTCTTTGACGCTAGTGTTGAGAATATGATGAATTTTCAAAATGATAATCTTAAATTCAGACAGTTAAGGAAACTTTGGATTCTTGGAATATTTTCTTTGAGGTGATATTTGCCATGTTCTATCAGAGTGATTGGCCATCACACATCGTAGGAAGTCCAGTCATAATGCCTGATTTTATGCTGTGTAATTGACAGGAAATATGTGATTTTGTAATTTCCGATCATAGATGTAAAAACCCTGCTTGACCGCGGCATGACGGTGTCTGCTTAGGAATATCTGAATTCAGATGATTTGTTTTTACTTCCAGTTTGCAGAGAAAAAGTGTTCATACAAAATAATGGGTCTGCTTGTTTACAAAGTCTTATAAGTGATCAGACAAAAACATAAATATGCTATGTAAATACAACTGCATCTATTAGATGACAGTTGCGAAGAGTGTACAAGTAAGCCTACACAAATACTCCTGCTCTTGCATGTGACGCATGATTTTTAAAAACTGTGGATGTGTGTGCTCTGCACCAAAAGCTTAGCCGTATGCATGTGCCCTGCGTAAAGTGAGACAAATTGATGTATGTGTTATGCAGCAGACCTCCCAACCAAAAATCTAAATTTTTACCATTCCCAGCTCTTGTTTCAACAGGATTTTCCTATTTTTCTTGATAATTCTACTACACAAACTGTTCTTTTTTTCCCTACTTTTGAGCAAAATCATTCCTGTTTTTCAGGCAGAAAGGTTTGGGAGGTCTGGATTACAGTTTATTTGAAATGTTGACAAAATTTCCTGTACTCTATGTTTGTTACAAGATGCCAACCACAATGACTGGACACCATGCCAGATGCAGTACCCAACCTACGAGCCCATAGAACCAGACTTCAGCATAGAAGACGAATGGGAGACATTTGATCCGTGAGTGTGCACTCTCTCTTTCTTTTGATTTCCAAGACTTTTTGTTTTATGATTTGTTTCGTTTTGTTTTTGTTTTGTTTGTTGTTGTTGTTGTTGGGTTTTTTTTACACATGATTAATATGAATAGCATCACTCTGCCCAGAATATATTATCACTTTGACACTTCAATGAGGCAGTAAAGAACTGCATCTAATGGAACACATGTTGTATTACTCCAGGGGAAATATAACAGTATATCTATTCAATCCTGTGTGTGCATGCATGTGACAGGTCACAAACACACAACACATACAAAAGGAGGGGGGGGGGGGGGAGAATATTAGCCATAATGTGAAGTTAGACACGCCCACTCAGGTGCAACAAAGCACTAGTCCCACATGAAGGCCATTGTGATGCAATAGGGATTATGATACTTGCATAATCCCTACTCGTCTCGAGTTAGCTTGAGAACACTTGTGCTGATCATTGAGTGAACCAGGCATGCCGGTGGATGTGCCGATGAAACCAGCAAAGCACAGTACGGGCTAATGTGGGGCGATTTTGCTTGCTGCAGATTGCTTTTTTGTCCAGCTGACTGCACATGATCAAAACAAGAGTGGAACTCAAGGCTACCCCATCATCCAAAGGGCTACTGCCGAAGACATGACTATTTTTCTTCTTTTGCAGAGCATTGTTATTACAACCTGAGCATAAATTTAAAAGTTGAGACTCCAGAAACAAACACACTACAGGGTCATGTTGGTTCCCTGCAAGAAAGTTGCTATTGCCTTTTTTCTATTTCACTGGCCTTCTAGCTCTAAGTTAACCATCATCAGCATACTTAGTAACTGGAATATGCACTCTTCTTTCTCTCGCAGCTACTACTTCATCAAGCAACTCCCTCCACTCACGGACGAGCAGAAAAACCGCATCCCCGTCCTCCCGTTGAAGACGAGGCGGTCACCGGAATACTCTTTGGTCTTAGACCTGGTGAGGAGCAGGTCTATTCAATGATTTTAGCTTGCATGTCTGATAATAATAAAAAACACTCACATTACCTAATGGATTGTAGATGGATAGATTGAAAGATGGATATATGATGAATAGATATGGCAATAGGTAGAGTTATAATGGGTATATTTCATTATCAATAAGCAGGTCAATGGAAAAGTAAAAGATAGATAGAAAAATAGATAAGATAGGTAGAGAGATAGATTATAGACAGGCAGACAGACAAACAAACAGATAGAGAGAGAGAAATAGATGAATAGATAAGTAATTATTTTGTAAACAGATAGTTAAGTAGTTGAATACATGGATGAATAGGTCAATAGACAGGTAAATAGATAAATAGATAGTCAGTAAATATATACCTGGTAGGGAATAGATAGGTAAATAGAATGAGAGATAGATAGATAGAAAGGAGGATATAGAGATAGATAGATAGATCAGGTAGATGGGCAGATGAATAGACAGGTGAGAAGAAAGACCCAGCTACAGAAAAATAAGTAGATACATGATAGTTCAAGTAGATGTCCTAGTTCAAGTAGATGTCCAAAAACAAATAGATCAAAGATAAGAGAGATATTGCAATTCAGTTGTCAGTGAATGATTACCAATAATGAATAAATGCATAAATCAGCTGATTAATTTGGTCCTTCTTTTCTCTTTTCTCCTGTCCATGTAGGATGAGACTCTGGTGCACTGCAGCTTAGCCGAGATGGAAAACTGCACGATGTCATTTCCTGTCTACTTCCAGGAAAATGAGTATCAGGTCAGAGGTCAACCTGTCATTGAATGTGCATGTTTGTTCTTCATGAATATGCATGTTTGTTCTTTATAATTTATATAGATATCCATAGCCTTTATGTCGTCGCATATGGAGAGTGAGTGGATATTTATTGTGAGTCGATGGGCTGACAAGATAATAAAGATAATAATGATAGGTCTTATTTATCCAGGGTAGCCTCTTCAATGTTGCCACTGCTCTACCAGAGGGTCCTGCCATTATTATTACCCTAGCGTTGCCAGGTACACATTTATACACCTGGGTCAAGAGGGACATTGAGGGTAAAAACATTTTGTCCAGGGACGTAAGCACTGGGCAGGAACCAAACTCGGGTCCTCCAATTGGGAGTTGGGAGCCTTATCCACTATGCCACAGCGCTCCCACTTAATAGATGGCTGACCTTTGTGTGGGAACACTGGGTCGGGTGCACATTGGCCCCTGTTGAAGATTTTAGTGTGTGATAATTAGTGGTGGAATGGTGGTTTGTGTGTTGGTAGAGGATAATGAGGTAATGATGGCGATGGTGGTGGTAGTGGTGATATTGGAGAGGGGTGTAAAGACAAAAACTAAGTGTTCACCCTCCCCCCCCCCCCAATCCTCACAATGCCACTAGAGGAAGAAATCATGGTATCTAGTTAAATGTGCCATCACTGGATGCAGGTAATGCATGTATACATTGGGGGGATGTGATGCTTCTATTTGAAGATACCAGTATTGAATGTCCCCAAAATATGTGGAGATATTTTCTGTATCATCCATTGTTTTAGGGAGTAACTTTTAATGTAAGTCCTTGCGTTTTACTTTGTGGTTACAAAGAAAGGACCTTGATGAGAAATAGTCATGTTTTGTCAGATGGTTCAGAAATAAGATGTGTTATTCTCAATGACATTGCATAATATAATTTCTTTAATACCCTTTGTAAATATGAACATGTGATGGCCAACATTGGCAAAAGTAAAATTTGTCGTGGATTTCTATACTAATGCATTTATTAGAGCCATCCAGATATTGCTGTAAGAATGTTTTGTCTCTCCTCCAACTCTTAGTGATTGTTCTTTGGGGAAATTTGGTCATAGAACAGTTTACAAAAAGACACAAATCTCTGGCATCAGTGAATTAGATTACCCAAATTGCAGTCCTGTTGATGACTTGGTCACAATATTACTTTTGCTAGCACTTGTACTTAAGAAATCAAAACAAACAAAACTGAATGATCAATGTAGTAAGGATACATGTGACTTCAAGCCTGCGCTCAGTTTTGCTACCATGTTGAGCTACTGTTTCTCACCAACGATTGTCACTGACTTTCCCGTCCCCTCCCAGGTGTATGTGAGAACGCGACCGTTCTTTCGTGACTTCCTGGAGCGCATGTCCAAGATCTTTGAGATCATACTCTTCACGGCCTCCAAGAGAGTGTATGCTGACAAGCTTCTCAATCTCCTGGACCCAGAGAAGAAACTTGTGAGGTTAGTAATATATCACAAAACAATGCCAGAAAGAACTGCTATTATGAATGAAACGATAACACCAGATTGCACAACTGTTACTGTTCAAGAAGAATGCCTGAACGTGTAGACCATGATGTCAGGAGGAATTATATGATACCTTAAGTATTGTATACTGTTGCCAGGTGACTGTTTGTTTGTTCATTTTCCATCTGCGAGAGATGGCTGGATAGCCCATATTCAGCTAAGTTAAGCTGGTCTTCCATGAGGTCCAGTTGGATGTGAGGTGGGACCACTTCACCGGGTTAAACACCCTGCTCTTTGCGATGAATGAATGAAGCGGGATCTTTTACATGCATGAGTTGTTACTCTCTCATACACGGGACCTCCATTTTATGTCCTATCTGAGGGACAGAGTGTTTTGCCTCTTACTAGAGGGGACGGTATGCTTACACACAACATTGCTCAGTCCAGACTCGGGTTCGAACCCGGGCGGCGTGATCGTGAGGCAGACGCGCTACCGACTGAGCCAACTCACCGCCCTTAACTCTGTGAAAGAGTGCATGTAACTCTGTGAAAGAGTTATATGCACTTCTGTTTGGAAGGTGAAAGGTTACATCCAAACTTTTGAACAATGAGCATGTTATATTTCTCTACTGCATTAACAGGTATTTCTGCCCTGAAAGACATGAAGGAATGAAATGAGTTGATCTTTAGATACAAAAATTATCGAAATTGACATGTAATTTCCGCAGTTGCTGTAAGAGCTTGTACTTTTAATCTGTGAAATAATTGAGAATCAAATTGCATTTTGCTCAACAACACTACTTTATGCAGCACTTAGTATTGTACCTTTAGAATGATGCATGCATGAAGAGTGTGAAATTTCAAATGAAATGAAAAACAGGAGAGAAGTAGATTTCATGACCCCTCATCCCCGTTGCGATTCTGCCCTAACAGGCATCGCTTGTTCAGGGAGCATTGCATCTGTGTTCAGGGCAACTACATCAAGGACCTCAACATCCTGGGTCGAGATCTGACCAAGACTGTCATCATTGACAACTCACCCCAGGCCTTTGGGTATCAGGTGAGTCGCCATCACTGGTGGAGGAGGAGTTATGTGTGTCAGTGTGTCTGTCTGTTTTAGATTCTCACTATCGCATATAGATGTAATTACTGCAGTGGCGGCGGCACTATTTAATTTCCACACTAATGTGTTGACGAAGCTGTGTTGGTGCACAGCGGGAGCTTATTCAGTCAAACACAAAAAGCTTCAAGCTACTATCTCTTTCTCCAAATTACCATATAGATTTTCTCAGCAATTGTTATGTTTTGGGGAAAGAAATATCGACAGCTACGTGTAGCTCTGATAAGATTGTATTTTTGTTGTGAAGTGACAATGTTTTAGGCATGTTTTTTTACAAGATGGGGCGAGAGATTCTGATAGGAAAGTATTTGGGTTGTTGCATAACAGAAGAAAGGGAGTTTCTGCTAACGCGCTGTCTTTAAGTGAATAAGATTCTGTGTGAGAAGTCAAAGGCGAGTTTTGTAAAGATAAACACTTGACAAGCCTCGAGTCCAATGATGTATACTGTGACGGAGGTTTTACAAACCTGGTGAATGATGTCTTTTTATTTTTGTAATCATCTATCACATTCAAAGGTGGCTTATTTCTATCTGCCTGATTTTGTTTTTGTTTGTTGTTGTGTTGTATTGGGGACGAAAAGAAAGAAAACGGATAGTCCAGTAGCCACGAAGACGGATAATTATATTTCCGAACGGTGCTTGGCCTCTACCCCTTGTTATATAAACTGTAAAGAATTGTATAGTATTTGTTATCAGGAAAATAGAGTGCTAAATATGCTCTCCTTTCTATGGGTATAGGGGACGTTCACAAACTAGCACAGCTGTTATAAGAGTATTGAACCTGTGTTAAAAACACAGAACCAGTGTATTCATGGTTATTTATAAGATGGGATGAGAGATTCTGATTAGAAAGAATTGGGGTTGTTGCATAACAGAAGAAAGGGACACGCTGTCTTTACGTGAATAAAATGCGTATGATAAGTCAAAGGCGAGTTTTGTAAAGATAAACACTTGACAAGCCTCGAGTCCAATGATGTATAATGTGACGGAGGTTTTCCAAACCTGGTGAATGATGTCTTTTTGTTTTTGTAGTCATCTATCACATTCAAAGGTGGCTTATATCTTCTGCCTGATTTTGTATTTGTGTGTTTTTGTATCGTAATGGGGGCGAAAAGAAAGAAAACAGATAGTCCAGTAGCCACGAAGACGGGTAATTACATTTCCGAACGGTGCTTGGCCTCTACCCCTTGTTATATAAACTGTAAAGAATTGTATAGTATTTGTTATCAGGAAAATAGAGTGCTATATATGCTCTCCTTTCCATGGGTATAGGGGACGTTCACAAACTAGTACAGCTGTTTGAACCTGTGTTAAAAACACTGAACCAGTGTATTTATGGATATTTACAAGATGGGGCGAGAGATTCTGATTGGAAAGAATTGGGGTTGTTGCATAACAGAAGAAAGGAAGGTTTTGTTAACACGCTGTTTTTAAGTAAATAAAATCCCGTGTGATAAGCCAAAGGCGAGTTTTGTAAAGATAAACACTTAACAAGCCTCGAGTCCAATGATGTATACTGCGACGGAGGTTTTCCAAACCTGGTGAATGGTGTCTTTTTATTTTTGTAATCATCTATCACATTCAAAGGTGGCTTATTTCTATCTGCCTGATTTTGTTTTTGTGTGTCTTTGTGTTGTATTGGGGACGAAAAGAAAGAAAATGGATAGTCCAGTAGCCACGAAGATGGGTAATTATATTTCCGAACGGTGCTTGGCCTCTATCCCTTGTTATATAAACTGTAAAGAATTGTATAGTATTTGTTATCAGGAAAATAGAGTGCTAAATATGCTCTCCTTTCTATGTATAGGGGACGTTCACAAACTAGCACAGCTGTTATAAGAGTATTGAACCTGTGTTAAAAACACAGAACCAGTGTATTCATGGATATTTACAAGATGGGGTGAGAGATTCTGATTGGAAAGAATTGGGGTTGTTGCATAACAGAAGAAAGGGACACGCTGTTTTTACGTGAATAAAATTCGCGTGATAAGTCAAAGGCGAGTTTTGTAAAGATAAACACTTGACAAGCCTCGAGTCCAATGATGTATACTGTGACGGAGGTTTTACAAACCTGGTGAATGATGTCTTTTTATTTTTGTAATCATCTATCACATTCAAAGGTGGCTTATTTCTATCTGCCTGATTTTGTTTTTGTTTGTTGTTGTGTTGTATTGGGGACGAAAAGAAAGAAAACGGATAGTCCAGTAGCCACGAAGACGGATAATTATATTTCTGAACGGTGCTTGGCCTCTTCCCCTTGTTATATAAACTGTAAAGAATTGTATAGTATTTGTTATCAGGAAAATAGAGTGCTAAATATGCTCTCCTTTCTATGGGTATAGGGGACGTTCACAAACTAGCACAGCTGTTATAAGAGTATTGAACCTGTGTTAAAAACACTGAACCAGTGTATTCATGGTTATTTATAAGATGGGATGAGAGATTCTGATTAGAAAGAATTGGGGTTGTTGCATAACAGAAGAAAGGGACACGCTGTTTTTACGTGAATAAAATGCGCATGATAAGTCAAAGGCGAGTTTTGTAAAGATAAACACTTGACAAGCCTCGAGTCCAATGATGTATAATGTGACGGAGGTTTTCCAAACCTGGTGAATGATGTCTTTTTGTTTTTGTAGTCATCTATCACATTCAAAGGTGGCTTATATCTTCTGCCTGATTTTGTATTTGTGTGTTTTTGTATCGTAATGGGGACGAAAAGAAAGAAAACAGATAGTCCAGTAGCCACGAAGACGGGTAATTACATTTCCGAACGGTGCTTGGCCTCTACCCCTTGTTATATAAACTGTAAAGAATTGTATAGTATTTGTTATCAGGAAAATAGAGTGCTATATATGCTCTCCTTTCCATGGGTATAGGGGACGTTCACAAACTAGTACAGCTGTTTGAACCTGTGTTAAAAACACTGAACCAGTGTATTCGTGGTTCTTTACAAGATGGGGCGAGATATTCTGATAGGACAGAATTGGGGTTGTTGCCTAACAGAAGAAAGGAAGGTTTTGTTAACACGCTGTTTTTAAGTGCATAAAATCTCGTGTGATAAGCCAAAGGCGACTTTTGTAAAGATAAATATTTAACAAGCCTCGAGTCCAATGATGTATAATGTAACGGAGGTTTTTTAAACCTGGTGAATGATGTCTTTTTATTTTTGTAATCATTTATCACATTCAAAGGTGTCTTATTTCTATCTGCCTGATTTTGTTTTTGTGTGTCTTTGTGTTGTATTGGGGACGAAAAGAAAGAAAACAGATAGTCCAGTAGCCACGAAGACGGGTAATTACATTTCCGAACGGTGCTTGGCCTTTACCCCTTGGTATATAAACTGTAAAGAATAGTATTTGTTATTATGCAAATAGAGTGGTATAAATGTTCTCCTTTTATGGGTAGGGGACGTTCACAAACTAGCACAGCTCTGCTGTTATAAGAGTATTGAACCTGTGTTAAAAACACTGAACCAGTGTATTTTGTGTAAAATGAGTCCGTATAAATATTCTGAAATAGAAAGATTGGGAGGTTGATATTATTGGTCAGGTTTTGAGGAAGTATATTAGGTAAGAATAACATATTGAATATTGACACTGATTATAATATAATATTGATGGTTATGAGTAGATTTTTTTTTTCTTTTTAAATGAAAACACAATGGGAAGTGGATCTTCACAGGCTACCAATCAATGAGCAGTCGAACGCATCTTCTGTGTAGATATCCATTTGCACGAATGACCAATCAGGTTTTACTACATCGGCTGCGGCCAATCGGGCGCTGAGGATAATAGACAGAATACAATCCCGATAGTGTAATAAAGCGGGAATTTCAGTGCGGCTGCACGTTGTTGGGGGAGAGGTAAGGATGATGGGGTTTCTTGGCGCGAAGGTAGAGGAATTGTCTGGGTCGGGAGAATGAAATTCCGCTGATTCTCTGGAGACTGTGTTTGGGCAACCGGTTTACGTGTGTGCAATGTATGTATCAAGTGGTGATCTTGTATCCCCCCCCCCCCCCTCCCTGTCCTTTATGGATCACACACAGAATGGTGAAATTGCTCGGGTTTTTTTTTTCAAACGCATTTATGTCCCAACCCCAAATCCTGACACCATTATTCAACTAAATATTATTTTGAAGTTATTCAACCTTAATAACATGTCCTACAGTTGAATAATAGAAAGACAGATTATTTGTTATACATGTTATAGTTGTGTACACAGTCGGTAGGAAACTGTGGGATGATGACATTGTCGGTTCAATCGTTTGTGTGTTCATGCCGGCTGCAGACGTAGGTGAGGCTTCTTGATTTGGTGGGTTTCCATTGTTTCCTTTTTTTTCTTCTTTTTCTTGTCGGGCTGGTTTGTGGCTACGCTGAAATACCTGTAGAACAAAAGTAATGTTCTAGGATAGTGTTTGAACAGTTTTTTTCTTTCTTTTCATTTTCTGGCAATGGTGGTTAATGTATCGACATATTGTCTGTTGAGAATGATAAGGGCGTTAAGTTGTCACTTAACCCAGTTAGGTAGATATAGTTATACGTCGGCTTTCATATTGTTTCTCAAGTTTTCAGTGACGTTTTTTTTTTGTTTGTTTGTTTGTTTGTTTGTTTTTTTGTTTTTTGCTCGGTAGAGAATGGGGTATGACAGGTTTGGTCGCAGCCGCCGAGGAAATGACTTTCGTTGTGTATTTTTCTCTCAATACCGGTTCTTGAAATTATTTTGGTGTGTTAAAACCGAAGTTTGTATATAGGTATTGTGAATCGTTGATTTTGGTGCGTGAAAACCGAAAATTGTATAAAAAGGTATGTTAAACATTGATTTTATTTTAGGTTTCTGATTGGTATATAGTATTAACATCAAGGTTATTTATTTGTAAGTACAGTAAGATGAATGCAATATAGATGAATGTGTTGTATGGTTCTGTAGTTTGTTTTTTTTTGTATTTTGAGGGGGATATTTGTTCCAAGATGACGAAATAGTTTTAACAGGATATGTTTTTTGGTATATTTATTTACAAGGAAATGTATTAGTACTAGACTGATATAAGTGTTAATGATAATTGGAGATTTTTAATGTGATGTAAAAGCGGGAAAGCGGGGGCAACGGCAGAGCCTGTATGTACTGTCTTGTTTTTTGTTTTTGTTTTGTTTGTCTCCGTTGTTGCTAATGCTTGTGCGAAGTGTGTAGTAGCATTAGTAGCAGTAGTTTTATTAGTAGTTGTAGAAGTAGAAGTAGTAGTAAGACTGTGTATTGGTACAGCCTTTCAAGCAGAGAGGCACATTTTGTTCTATGTATGTTGTTTGTTGGAAAAAGCTCACTGGGTATATTAGAATTCTTTTGTAAATATGAATAAGATTGATATTATTTCGATGAATTGTCGTGGTTTGGGCAATCGGAAAAAAAGGAACGAGGTTTTTGATTTTTTGAAAGTGAGTAAATTTCATATATGTTGTTTACAGGATACTCATTTCAATGCCTTAGAAGAAGAAAATTTAAGAAGAGAGTGGGGCAGTGATTGTTTTTTTAGTTTTGGCACATCAAATTCAAGGGGCGTAGCGATATTATTTCGTGAAGATATCACTATAGATATAAAAGGATATGAAACAGATGATAAAGGTAATTGGTTGATTTTAGATATGAAGTTATGTGAAAATTCATTTTCTTTGGTTAATATTTATGGGCCAAATACAGACTCCCCGGGGTTTTATGAAAATATTCAGAAGCTTATATTTAAAAGAGAAAATTCGTTAGTTATATTTTGTGGAGATTGGAATTTGGTACAAAATTTTGATCTGGACACATATAATTATGTACGGTTAAATAACCCTAGAGCAAAGAAGAAAGTGGATGAAATGAAATGTGATTTGGAGTTGGTAGATCCGTGGAGAATACAACATTCTACAGAGAAACAGTTTACATGGCGTCAAAATAATCCTTTGAAATTAGCTAGATTAGATTTTTATTTGATATCTAAGAAAGCATTAACATTGGTTGATAAGGTAGATATAATGTCAGGTTTTAGGACGGATCATTCTTTGATTACATTAAGTTTGAATTTAGGATATTGTAGGGGGCCGAGTTATTGGAAATTTAATAATACATTATTGAAAGATGATGTGTATATTGAAAAGATAAAAGAATTGATTACACAAACAGTTAAATTTTATGCGATAAATGATATTTCTTATGATTGTAGAGATTGTCAATTTGTTATTACTGATCAATTATTTTTTGATACATTATTAATGTTGATAAGAGGTGAAACAATAAGTTATATGAGTTATAAGAAAAAATTGGAAAAGAATAAGGAAAAGCAATTAGAAAAAGATATAATTGAGTTGGAAGGATTGTTGTTAATACAACAAGATGAAGAATTTATTTTAGAGGAATTAAAAGAAAAGAGAGAATGTTTGGATAAAATTAGACAGGAAAAAGTGAATAGTATATGTTTTAGATCGAAAATTAAATGGATGGAATTTGGTGAAAAGCCTTCAACATATTTTTTGAATTTGGAAAAGAGTAATGTTATAGATAAGCAAATTTTACAATTGGTGGATAAAAATGGAAAGATATTAAATCAGCAACAGGAAATATTAGAGGAAGTAGCAAATTTTTATAGTTTATTATATAAGAAGCAAAATGTTGAAGATATGGATTTACAAGAAATTTTAGAAGGTCAAGATATTCCAAGGTTAAACGAAGCATTTAGATTGTCTTTAGAAGGCCCTTTGCAAATAGAAGAATTGGATCAAATGTTGAAAAATATGAAAAATAATAAGTCACCTGGAATGGATGGATTTACTGTTGAATTTTTTAGAGTATTTTGGGAAGATTTGAGGTTTTTAGTGTTGAGATCATTGAATTATGCATATACAGAGGAAAATATGTCTTTTTCTCAAAAATTGGGTGTTTTAACTTTGATTCCTAAAGAAGATAAAGATAAGTATTATTTGAAAAATTGGCGACCAATTTCTTTGTTGAATGTAGTTTATAAATTAGCATCGGGATGTATTGCGAATCGAATTAAGAAGGTTTTGTCTTTTGTGATAAGTGAAAACCAGAAAGGGTTTTTATCAGGTAGATTTATTGGAGAGAATATTCGCCGTTTATATGATTTGATTTTGTATACAGATGTCAAAGATATTCCAGCATTATTATTATTGATTGATTTTGAAAAAGCTTTCGATTCAATCTCTCATGAGTTTATAACAAAAGTGATGTCATTTTTCAATTTCGGTCCCTCAATAATTTCTTGGATAAATATTTTATATGCTGATGCTTTTTCGTCTGCTCAGATTAATGGTTTTTTTACTGAGAGATTTAAGATAGAAAGAGGTTGCAGGCAAGGCGACCCTCTTTCTCCATATATATTTTTGTTGTGCAGTGAAATATTAAATTTGATGATTTCTGGACCTAATTCATTTGAAGGGATAAAAATAGATAATATGTTTCATAGAATAGTTCAATATGCGGATGATACACTGTTGACATTAAATGGTACAGAGAAGGATTTATTTATAGCAATGAATATTGTAGATAGATTTGCAAATATATCTGGTTTAAAAATCAATGAAAATAAAACAAAAGTAATATGGATAGGGAAATGTAAGAATAAAGAAGATAGAATGTTGTCTGAAAGGAATTTTCATTGGGTGTATGAAGGAGGTTTTAAGTATCTGGGTATACATTTTTTTGTTGATTTAGAGAGAACTGTTCAGTATAATTATTATGACAAAATGGAAGTGATTAGGAAACAAATGAACTCTTGGCGTAAACGCTCTTTAACAGTGCTTGGTAGAATTGTAGTTATTAAGTCATTGTTGTTATCAAAATTGAATTATTTGTTTTTGTCTTTGCCAAGTCCTAAAGGTAATTTTTTGAATGAGATAAATGATATGTTTTATAGTTTTATATGGGAAAGGAAGCCGGATAAAATAAACAGAATTCAAATGTCTCAGACATACGCACAAGGTGGAGTGAAAATGATAAATATTTACACACAGGTTACAGCACTGAAAATATCATGGATTAGGCGATTGTTATTTACAACGGATAAATGGTCAGAAAAATTATTGAGTATATTTTTACCCCGTACCCATCAGTTAGACATGAGTCTCGGAAATGATTTTTTCTTTGAACAAGCCTCACATACGTGTAATCCCTTTTGGAAAGAAGTATTCACAGCTTACGGCGAATTACTTTCGGTTTATTGTAATAATTTTCAGTGTCAACCTTTGTGGAAAAATAATAAGATTACTATAGGAAATGCGTCGGTTTTTAAACGAAAGTGGTATCAAAAAGGAATTCGTTTTGTTAATGATTTGTTAGATGAAGAAGGAAATGTATTATCATTTACTGCCTTTAAGAGGAAATATGATGTTGACGTTAATTTTTTAGATTATTTTGGAATATGTCATGCGGTTAAAAAAGCAGGTTGTGATAGAAGTATGAATAATATGGAAAAGTTTTGTCAACCAATTATACCTGATATTTTACAGTTGGTTATAAAACATTCTAAAGGATGTTCACATATTTATGCTGTTTTGTTAAAGAATAGAAATAATGTATATCAATGTAAAGGATTTTTAAGATGGCGACAATTGATACAACTTGAAGAAAAGAAATGGCAATCTTTTTCGTTGGCCCCGTTTAAGAGCACGGAAGATGTTAGTTTACGATGGTTTCAGTTTAAAATAGTTCATAGAATTTTATATACAAATAAGATGTTGAATAGAATTGGATTGGTTGAAAGAAGTGAATGTTCATTCTGTAATGTGAATGTTGAGACTTTAATACATTTTTTTAGTGAGTGTCAATATGTTGAAAGATTGTGGGTTGAAGTAAGAGAATGGATTAATATTAACACGGGGTTAGAAATAACATTTACGACGGAAAATAAATTATTTGGTTTTGGGGGTATTAACAATTCGGCATTGAATTGTATTACCATGCTTGTGAGATATGAAATTTATGTTTGTAAAATAAGAAAAATAATACCTCGTTTTGATTTATGTAAATATAGTATAAGGGAATATTATGATAGAGAGAAATTTATCGCAAGAAATAATCATAAGTTGCAAGTGTTTCAGAAAAAATGGTGTCTTTTTAGACACCTTTTTTCTTGATGTATATTGTATTGAATTCGAAAAAAAAAGCATGATGTTATTTGAAATATGTTGTAATATGTGTATAGATGAAAGAGAATAATAAATATCCCAGTGAGGGGAAAAAAAAAAAAAAAAAAAAAAAATGATAAAAAGGAAAAAGTTAGATGTGATTCCTGCATAGATGCTCTGCGCATGCCTGCTGCCCTGTAACTCCACATTACAGTACTGGAAGTGTACAAGTAAAGACCAAAAGCGTGACCCCGCGTGACTTCCATGTGTTGCACATAGGTGCAGAAATCACCTCATTCATGTGCAAATAGCGTACGCCCAGTTTACAGACCTGACTGCCAAGGACGAAATGTTTACTTTATGTGCTATGGGGAGAATTGAATGTGTGAGAAAGATTATAGCACCCTTATGAGAGACACATCATCTTTTTCTTTTTCTGTTTCTTTTTTTTTTTTTTTCATTGACAGTCAACCTCACCTAAGTCAAATCCAAAAGGGATAAAAAATACAATACCTGTGATTCAGAGTGACTTTGATTTCCATGATAGGATTAACGCATGTTTTCATCCATCCAGATATAATTTTCTTTAGACTTTACCAAATTTCTGACTAGTGTGAGGTCAACTTAGGTAAGGTTGACTGGATGTCATTGTGGAGCTGTTCCAGGAAATGCTTTTTTCCCTGATTTATCTTATTATGTGGAGAAAAAAAAAGTCTGATTCTCCCTCAGCCTGTGCAGTACAGTTTCTACCCTTCATAGAGCACAATGTCCAAAGGGCATTTTAATGAGTATTAAACATTGTATGTTCTGTGTAAATATATTTAAGGTCTGATCATGCACAAAGTATGATAGCAGATTTGCACAGAGGCAGCAGTCATGATCTTGATGAATTTCATGAATACATTCCCATCTTTAGTTACCCGGATGATGTATCAGGACAATTACCCCCCCCCCCCAAAACAAAACAAAACAAAACAAAACAAAACAAAACAAAACAAAACAAAACAAAACAAAACAAAACAAAACAAAACAAAACAAAACAAAACAAAACAAAACAAAACAAAACAAAACAAAACAAAACAAAACAAAACAAAACAAAACAAAACAAAAAAACTGAATACTGGTTAGTTGTAAGGTTAGAGTAAAGATTAGGGTTAGATTTAGGATTAGGACTTTGGGTCAGGGTTAGGATTAGGGCAAGGGGAAGGGTCCGGGGTAATTGCCCTGGACCCCCGGATGAAGCTCACAATTTGCTGAAGTCTTGCATGACCATGTCACGCCCAAGATATGTGTTGCCATTTCAACAGCAACGCTTACCAATTCAATACTTCCTCGTCAGAAGACAGCTTTGAAGACTGCACGATTCTTATAAAGCCCCTAGTCGTGAAACTCGTCAATGTAAAACATGAACATGATTGCAGAGGAGAGGATGTAACAAGCTATAAAGCACCCTGGCATACCTCCAAACTTTACACTTTGAGTGAAGTATGTTGGTACTGTCACAAAATAAGATTTGAATACGTTCTCAAGCACTTCATTTATACTTGTATATGTTTTGTTTAAAATTTTTTCTGCTTCTATTTCTTTCTTTTATGCATTGTCTTGGCGCTAGGGGGTTTCTTGGGTACAGCAGACAAATTTTCCATGAAAAAAAGAAATTGTGTTTTGTAGATTCAGTACTAGTAAGATTGATCTTTAATTTCTTTTTTGACTGATCCTCAGCTGGAGAATGGCATTCCGATCGAGAGTTGGTTTGCGGACGACAATGACTCAGAGCTCATCAAACTCGTCCCGTTCTTGGAGAGCCTCGTCACCATGGTAAGCAACAGTACAAATGTGTCCCCCAAGTTTCCCAAATGTTAACTTCAGAATGTTGACCCAAATTGGTTGCAGTCAATCCGAGGCAGTCTTCGGCGAGAAAATTTGCTCAGGCCGAAGAGTGTTTCCCTTTACTGCAACAAATGCTGTATAAGCTGAATATTTTGTGAGGTTTTCCCACCTTTTATTAGGACCTCTTTGTTTGGAGATTTGGAGAAGAATCAAAGTGGGACACACCTTTTATTCGGACCACTTTGTTTTACTTTGTTTTTTATATCTCAGCCATTTCAAAACCGATTTTCATCAAATACACTTTGAATTCCTCTTCGAATTTTATGCTCTTAAATATTTCATAAGTGGTTTCTAATCATCTCGTAAAAAGTTAATATTTGAATCCCCCATCTCAACCAAAGTTATACCATCCCTTTAATCTGTCATTCAGGCTAAAAGTTCTCCCTGAACACATTAATGCCTATGACTTGCAATCAAATTTAGTGGTTATAATGATAAAAGTGCTGTTAACATCCCATTTCATACTCTGAGTGGGGTAATGGTATCTACAGTTTGCGTTATGCTTCATTCTCGACTCGCGCATTTGACTCATGATGTAACCACCCTTTCACACATTTTAAACAAGATTCACGTCAGCACAAGTGAAACTAGAAGTATGTATGTACTGAAGCAGACTGGTATGAGTCTACTACATGTTTGAGGTTAAGTGGGGAATGCCCTGGGGAAGTTCTGTTTTATGTTCTCGTTTCTAATTTTCAGAATTGACAAAGAGATGCTCTCTGCATGTTGAGAAATTTCGAAGAGAACTATATGAGATTTTGTGGATTGTTTCACTTTGACTAAAAAAAAGACATGGGCAAAGTGTTTTCCATTGATGCGGGAGTAAAATGTATGAAAGTGAAAACCAATGTTTTCCCTTTGGTCTTTCTTATTGCGTGCAGAAAGAGGATGTGCGGCCCCACGTGAAAGAAAAGTTCCGTCTCCATGAACTGTTACCTCCAGACTAATCATCGGATGGATTCCGGTTCTTCTCCCCGTGTCCCTTCCCCCGTCAAGGAAAAAAAAAAACAGAGCAGATAAAGAGTTACAGACTTGTATAAAAAGTGTATTTTTGTGAGCTAGAAAGAGAAGAGAAAAAAAAAATTCAGAGATATTTCTATGAATGAAAGGCAACAATTTTTAACTATCATGTACAAACTTATGCGTACAGTGAGTGCATTGCAGAAAATCTTGTACAGGCATTGTAAATTACCGGAGAATTTTGACATGTGTAAATATCTTGTACATAAATCTACCCCTAGTTTTCCCTTCCCTACTGAAGAGAATCAAATGGCTGCCAAGAGTAAGGTTTTTTTTTTTATTTATTTACTAGGCTCTCACAGATTTGTGGTTTTTGTTCTAACATGCTCTTCTAAAAATTCCATTTCCAGGGTTATTTCATCACCAGTCTCTGAAAATGACACAACTTACATTTTTGTTTTGGGTTCTACCTACTTGTAATGATCGTTCATACCGCCCTTTATCTGTGGTGATATATCGTATGGCAAACTTTCTCGTTTGTTTAGGAGTGTTTGTTTCTTTTGTTTTTTAATTTCTCGTAGGAAGAACTCTATTAGAGAAATATACTGTTCCAATGTAGTCTAAACTATTGTATCACAGGAGTATTACATAAGATTGTTACATATCTGTTTGATTTTATCATGATAATGTTTAAATTTCATTTGGGAACACTATTTATCGCCAGTAGCGGAATCAATTCACTGCATTCCACATCTTTCTGCCGTAGATGTTTTTGGTAATCTGCATTTAAAGTGATTTTGATTTTTTTTTACCCCTTGAATGTAAATGGTATTTTATTCTGCACAATTTTAGGATTTTAACCAAAAAAAAAAAAAAAAGAGAAAGAAAGAAGAAAAAATATCATTTATACGTGGTGAAGTGTGATGGTCGTTTAGAAATGTTTCGCAAGATTTTACATAAGTGTTGCCATTGAAGAAATTATGCTGTATTTCACTGTGTTTAGAACGATATTTTTTTTTTTCAAAATGCCATTTTCAAAATGCCATTTTATTCTGCTCCTAAGTCTAATGATTCATTTTTACTTGGAGTATGAAAAACCCTGCTGATTCTTCATCTTTTACACATTTTAAAAAAGTTATTAAAAAGATATTATTAGTGTGATATCAGAGTTACTTTATCTAAATTATTTGCAGGTCTATGGATACACCTTACCCCTGCCTTCCATAACTCCTCTAACATCCTCCATTGATAAAGCAGAGCTCTTGCAGATATGAGTGAATGCATATTTGCAACATTGGTGTCAAACCTCAAGAAACTTCTCTGTGCACAGCACAGAAAAAAAAAATGCCTTTCAATGCTTGCTTTGTAACGATGAACGCCAAAGATACATTTTTCTTTTTATCAAATCCTCAAATCCTTTTCAAGAAATGGCAAAAATAGGTTACAACTTTTTGATCATGCACAATCTCGTATACTCTACACTTCATGGCTCAATAGAATGAGATAAGTTCACAGACTTGCCAAAGACTATGTGTACTATCAAACGTTTACAAACAAACATGGGTTCAGATATGTGGGACTAGTACCTTTCATGCTTGTGTGGGGGAAAACTTGCGTAACTTTCATAAAACCTTTGTCGTGAACGCATGTTGGTGATGTCATTAGGAAATAACAGAGTTAGAGATGTTTATTGTGGTTTTTCCACAAACCGTACTTGCTTGCTCAGTTTCACAAACATTTATTACATTTTAATGGTTGCTGCTTCTGTTAGGTTAGATTGAATCCATGTTCTCATGTGTTAGGTCCATAGTAATGTATTTTATTTTTTCTTTTAATGTGCCCTGACAGTCATTCCAAGAAGATATCATTACATTATTGCATGATCAGTAGTAAGGGTAATAAGTTTTGTTTCCTGTTGCATTTCCGCACGATCAAGTATACAAAGATATTGATACGATGACAGACCATTACACCAAACTTTTGCAGTTTCTCTTAAAGTGATAAAGTAATTTGTGGTTGTTTGGTAATAAACTGAAAGTATGATTATGATGATTTAGAAAATGTGCTATGTTGGAGATTACAAATATCCATTGATGAATGTTATTGTAGTAGTGCCAAATGTGTAGGAAAATCATTAGGAATCCAAGTTGACACAGGTACAGAACTGTTTTTAAAAATTTTGTTCTTTCTTTTAACTCTTTCATCATCTAAAGATTAACAAACGTAATCTTTCATAAGCCTTTTGGGAATGATTTATCATCTCTGGAAATCAAATGTTAAATTGGAGTGGATGGGAATTGTAATATCAATTTCAATGTACATTCATGCTTTCCCGCCCACTCCCAGTCCCAGGTCCATCTTTGATGTGTGTTTAGAGTCATGTGTAGTTAGGTAGCCAGTAAGTTTTCCAGGGAGTTTTTTATACTATGATACGTTAATTGTTCCTTCCATGCTGCTGTATCTGTCGAGGGGACGACAGTTCTCCTGTCTTATCTCAGACATATAAAATGCCAGTCTACCCCAGGTTAGGTGTACATAATGCTTGTAAATATTATCCTAGATGTGTGGGGGATATTCTGTCCCCTTCCTTTGTAAAGAGCCTGTTATGATTTCTATTGCGTGTCTTACTATTATTCCCCTAGCTTTTACTGCCACAGACTATGGAACAATGATCACTTTGGGCTTTGCTGTTCTATTTTATATTTTGTAAATGAAATCATGCTTAAAACTCACTCAAACTCCTTGTTCTGAGAGTCTGAGAGAGAAAAATTTTTGTGTGCCCAGGGTAGTCCAGGAATGTAATGCTGAAAGTGGAAAAAGTAAAATATTGTTCAAGATTTTGCCACATTGTGGTTGCCATGCACGTACAGTTGTGCTGAAGGTCCCTGGTGCCATGGTTACGGGAAAGGGCTTAGCCAATCACAGTCACAGCTCATTTGTTTGTTGATCTCCAGATCTTGCCATCTCATGGTTTTAACACGAGCAAGGTGAAGTTGGAAAACAGAAATGCAAGGTATGGCGTACCATCAAAAGGAGTCTCGTGAACTTCACATATATTGTAGAGTTCAGTGGGTTAAAGATATTGGCAAGTATCACGTTGAAAGGCTGATTGAAGCGTTTGTGCAGATGATTCCTTAGTACGATGTTTTGTGATGATATCAAAGACCTCGTTATGTTTTGATAGCAGATTTTAATCAGGTTTAATGCTTTGTAAAGATGTAAGACACAAAAAAAAAAACTTTCAGCCAGGAACAAAACACTATGCATAATCCGTTCAGATATAATTTGCTATAACAGCTTTCTTCGCATTTCAGCAAAATCTTGTAGGCTGATTTTACCCTGTGTACTCTTTTCAATCTATTGTGGGAGTGGAAAGTAAAAATTGATGTGCGTATAAACAAGGCCCAGTGGTTTTACTCATTCTTAAACATTTTATTGAAGGTTGTAACCTTTTGTACTATGCTGTTCCCCAGATATGTATAGACGTGTAAATATATTCTCCGTCTTCTTTGTTCCCCTTTTCTATTATAATCTATGCGTAAATATATATGAATTGAATGTGGATAACGTGTAAAAAGCAGTCTATTTTGTCTCTATGTACTTTTTTGTTGGGGGTGTTCTGAATTCCACCTGTGCTAAAACCTTTGACTGCAGAGTGTGTATTTCTTTTTCCTCTTAGTGTCATTATTTGAGTCCTGTGTAAAGTGAAGAATCATTTGTGAAGTGAAAAAAAAAAAAAAAAAATGGCTATCAATCAAGAATTTAAAGGCAAATACTGCCCCCATGGGCTTCATACAACTCTCCAAATTGTTTCTCATTTGTGTGTCCGGTAAGGGAGGGCTGTTCATCTTTTGAGGAATTGCATCATCAACCCTTGCGTAATAGTGTGGGTTTCAGCTGCATTGCCTGTTTTCATATCTGTTCGTTGTGGTCGCGTTTGATTCTCCCAAGTTCTTGGCCAAGAGACACAATGTGCGAATTCAGTTCTAGAGCATTGCTCCCAGCACTACACAATCATATTTGAATGGATGAAGAAAAACTCGAGCACACTAACATTTTGAATATAGTGTTGTCACTCTCACGATATCTATGAACGAATACCTCCATGCTGGTAATATTAAAGTAAACCATTTCCAAAGTGGTTGAATCTAATACAATGCTACTATGAGTGGGTAAGGAAAAAAATTGAGGGTGGTAAATCTACTACTGGTGACAGATATTCACTTTTCAAAGCATCTAACACTCATCTGCAACTACTTCAGTCGTCAGATTCCTTTTCTACACAATATCCAAGAAACTGGTGGTATGTACTATTATTTTGTGGTTTGTAGTATACATTGTCTAAAAATGAAAATAAAAATTAAATGAAAAAATGAAGAATCGTGCTGCATATGTCAAACTAATTTTAATTTTAAATTTAATCACTTCTTTAATTTCAAACCCTCAAAACTAAACACCACTAATAGTACTGTACTTTGAGAAGGGGTTTCAGTACCTCTGTGGACATTCAAGATTTAAACAGTAGAGTGAAGTTTGAACTATGTTCATACCTTGTAAGAAATCACAAATTTGATACAACACACCCATCACAGCATTATATTGTTGAAAAACTTGCCATCTGGAATCTGGACTGTCTTGCTGGAAAAAAATAATTGAAACCCTTTCTGCTAAGAAATGTTCACATTCACAGAAAAGAAACATACAAAGAAAACATCAATTTGGAAGGGGGGGGGGGTGCACTGGACATGTATGATAGCAGTTTTGATTAAAATACCACTTATTGCTTAGGTTTGATTAAGCAGCTTCCCGAAAGTGCTTCCAGCAAAATAATCTTGCTTTGTTTCATGATTTGTTCTTCCTTTATTATCATTTTTTTTTTGAATGGGTATTTCTGAAAGTGATAACATTTTATTGAGGAGCTGTAATAGTTTATACGCTGAATAATAAAAGCAGCTGAATGAAATTAATAGCATGCAGTGATTGTAGTTACACAATTGTTATAAGGAACTTTTGTGATGAAAAAGTAGAGATATAGTGAGTACAAGAAAAAGAACACCACTCTACCCCACCCCTCTAAAAAAAAAAATGGTGAAAGAAATGCATGTCACTCCATTAGAAATCACCTGGTATTTTTGGCAAGTGCTGAAAATGGTGAGGAATGTATCAAATGAATCTTTCAAGACAAGCCAATTTATTTACAGATTCTCCTGACGATTTCTGGGAATGCAAAGACACAAACAGACAAAGGCATCATATTTCAAGATTCAAGATGTTATTTTTCTCTCTGCCTGAGGGATATAAATATGTGTACTCTTTTTCACTGCTGGCATCACATCTTGCTCATCCACAATCAGCAACACAAATGTTTACCTCCGATCCACTCTTAACCGTGAGAGCTGCCATTGGGCCTGTTTTATGTAAGAAGTTTGCAAGTATTACAAGATGTGATGCATGCAGTTGCCATAGCAGCTACTGAATTGCCTCTAGCCAATCGGTCACTACCCAACTGTTGCCATGGTGAACTGAAGTTGTTTCCATTTTGCAATAATAGTAAATCACATTATGAAACATATGCCCTTGGCAAATTATTTCGCATTCACATATACATGTAGTTGAACATGGTGGATTTCATGCTGAACGAAGACGTACCGGTATGGTACCCAAAAGTCTAATGCTGCATTGACGTTAAATCTTTACGTTACTGTGAGTAAGTGAAAACAGTTCATTCTGTGATCTTAACCCCTGCATACCTACAAAGTTAAGACACTATAGACATTTATCACCACAGAGCAGCCATCAGTAATAACGGGATTGACAAAATCTACTCTTAGAAGGCTGAGAGTGTTTCAAAGCTACCAAGTCTTCCCGATTCTGCATACCATTTCTCGAATATGAACGGTATATAAATGGTGAATGGTCACGAGTGCGATGGTACAAGATTTTGATGGAATCCATTTTTCTTACATCTTTCACACGAGGTGAAAGATGGAGGTGTTCTACTCAACTCGGCTTCACCTCGTTGAATAATATACGCCTCATCTTTCACCGAGTGCGAAATCTTGTTCCATTACATGAGTAAAGACCAAACACTATTTGTTTGAGACAACACCTCGAATGTCAGCAGATGTGGTCCACACAGATCCTTGAATTTAACACAGAAATGACGCCATTTTCCTTGAAAAGGAAACTGAGTAGCACAGACACAATCAGCCGTGTACACGTACGTACATAGTATGCGAAACTGATTGGTTGAAGTTGCTTACAAAACTGAGTGACAAAATACACGCTCGTAAGCGCAATTGTCATTGTTGAGTGCACACGGCAACTGTTTGTGTACAGTTACGTCAGAGCCGTGTGATGGAACAAAAAACTTCAAGTCAATCGTGAGTTTAAGACGGGAGTCAATGGGTATTGGCGACGTCAGCCATGCAATGTCCATTTTTGCTCAAACAAAATTGCATGGCTGATGGAACTTAAGCTTAATGCATCACGTGATGGGCAATCAACCAATTGGATTCTTTTTAGGTATTGTGTAATAAAGAAAAATGGATTGTGTGGGAGGGCCTTTTTGGGAATGACCAGGTTATCATAACAGGTGGCCATGTTGAAAGTTCTGGACCATAAAAGGTAAGAGGAAACCCTAAACATTAAACCTGTAGTCGTGCAGGCTGACCTGTTTATTTGACCACTTTCATTGACAGATCTCATCCATTTCAGTGAGACACTTAATGTTTCTTCATGATAATGCTGAAACTTTGGAAAAATGCAACTTGCCATTGTTATCTTTAAAGTTAATGCGCTCAGTCATGCATGACATTTGTCAACATAACTAGGTATCGCTGAAAAGAGGAAGAGTTCCCCCTCCCTCACATACAACATAGCGCTCTCCATAGTTGAAAACAGAAGCCCTCTAAAGTTAGATTACTTTTTTCTTTTCTTTTTTGATACACACTGTATACCTTCTCAGGTCATTAAAAAAAAAAAAAAAAAAAAAAAAAAAAACCGACTATCATCCAGCTTAGAATGTGCGTGTGGTTCATTCATCGCAAGTTCTCATTTTTCAAGACAGCTGTAGTTTTCAGTGGTCTTAATTCTTGTAGGCAAATTTAGTTTTGAGACCCACTACCACATGCTGTTACATAAACTGACTCACATCTTGTCTTCAAGATGATCATAGAAAATTGATGTGGTTGGGTTTTTTGTTTTTTTGTTTTTTTTCACCAAAAGTAAATTTCTGGATCCTAGCTAGCAGTTGCAAACTGAATTGTGTATGATATTACCTCATGGAAAACAACAATGTGATATGAATCACGGAATGTCTGTACTGCAACGTTACTCTAAGATTTATTGGGGACATGTCTTTTGTTTTTGTTTTTGTCTTTTTTTAAAAAATAGGCTTGAGTAATTATGAAACTAGTCAAGTAGTGAATGATAGTCCCACATACTGTACCATCTTGCTGAGAATTTAATTTCTAGCACTATTCATTCCTTCTCTTTGATTCAAACTTCCCCATGGATTTAACGGTATGTTAAAGCTGTGCGATTATGCTTGTAACTTGTTATTTTAGCCTATCTAATAACATTACATTTGGTGATAAACTTTGCATAATTTTTTAACTTTTTTTTTTCATTGAAACTACTATTCTATAATCTAAGGCTGTTCAAATTTTGTACCAATAATGGATTTGGGATATCCCCAGCATGAAATGCACAGGAATTTTGTGAATCAGGGCAAAGGTGTTACAACTTTATATGGTATTTATTACATAAAATTGTGATAGAGTCTGATGTACTTGCATGTAAACTTGCTTCTAATTTTGTCTGTTTATGAGACAGATGAACAAAGAGGGCGCTTTCTCTAGTTTTGTAGGTTTCATGTCAGAAAAAGTGGTAAATAATGCAGTTTCTTTGTACAGAGATCTCAATTTTATCTTTTTTGTGTGTGTGAGTGCGCCTTTCTTGGCTTGTCTACCATTAAACGCAGTTCAACACCCCCCGATTCATCTGCGTGTTGTTTTTAGATTCATGTAGCTGTATGCAAGACGCGCATACTTAGCTCTTTTTACTGTAAAAGCAGAAATTCTCGTGGTGTTGAAATTTTTGCGCACTTTGCGCAACCAGAAACCAGCGCACAAATTAAAGCATGTGAATATTTTTGCTTGCTGTAAGTTCCATTAGTTCATGTCTTGATTCCACGAAATTAAAAACATCATCTCAAACGAACTCATCTTATCCGGCTGAGCGCGAAAAAACTGCCCATGTGAAAATATCAATTTTTACAGAAAAAGGGATACTGTATATGTCATTGTGTGGCGGTGAATGGGCATGCATGTGTGTGTGTGTTTGTGTGTGTTCATACATACTGCAGCAACTATCAGTAATACAGTTCAATCTGTAATCACCAATGATAGCTCTGTGGCATTAAATGTCTACGGTGTCTTAACTTTGTGGCTATGCAGGGGTTAAGATCACAGAATTCAATCAGAACATTGTAATACAAAATTCAAGAAAGTGCCAACAGCTGAATCTGTGTTTGACAATCAGGAAAGATGATTCTTCCATCTTCAAATTTGACTTGTAAATGAGTGAATAGCATATAAATATATGTATATATACATATATATATATATATATATATATATATATATATATATATATATATATATATATATATGTATATATATATATATATATATATATATATATATATATATATATATATATTTTTTTTTTTTTTTTTTTTTTTTTTTTTTTTTTTTAATTAATTAATTTTTTTTTTTTGGTAAGTTTATTTTAGAGTAGCAATAAATTGGGAACTTGAAGATGCATGTGCAGCATCCACACAAAAAGAAACACATGGAATTGCATAAATACACACACATTACATAGAAAACCAACGCAAAAAGCACAATACTACACGTCCTAGCGAAATTTTATTCTTCCGAACAATCCTCAATAATAACTTTCTGTACAGATGTTGCAACAAGGACAAAAACAAAGACAAAAGAAGACAAAACAGTAAATTTCTGACTCACGGTCTCTTTGTACACATCACACTAAAAAGGTTCACATTGCATTTATGGTACACAAAAACGATGAAGACACCACACTGAAGTAGCCTATCAGTCTCAAAATTAATCTCAAAATTATTACATGTACCAGCATCATAATTTTTACTGCTCACATACAGCTGCACTAAGTTTACCAAGAAAATGGCACATCTACAAGCCACATAACCTGCCTTATCGATGAATTGACATTGAATCTATCAGGGTAGTTTTGTAGATGCACAGTCATCCCAAATTCACTGCTTAGATCTTGGAATCATAGGTTATAAATCTCTTTGAATGAAATAATATTTTTGCCAATCAACCAATCAGAGGCCAGAATCCAAGTCATCATCACTCAAAAGCTGCCAGTTATTGTTAACTGCTGTTATGACCATGCAACAAAGGGTATGCAATGTTGAAGTTTTGTTTGTGGCCATTGATGCAAAGAACTAGCTGAAATACATAATTGTAGCCTTCGTTTGAAATTTGACACCCCTTCAAATCCCTCTAGGGCAATAATTTGTCTTTAGGGCCCTGTTTCATAAAATGTGTTATCAATAACAAGTTACGATAGTTGTTATAAGCTACCGGTACTGAAATCCTTGCATCTGATTGGCTGAGAGTTAATTTGCCATAGAAATGTGGCAGTTGTTACTGATAACAAATTTTATGAAATGGGACCCAGATTGGCTCTTGTCTAATGAAACTCTCATTAAAAGTCTCTGGTGTTTTAATCAGAAAACTGACAATCACCTAACATTTGTCTCATGTGTCACCACATATTACGAAGCAAAAAATATTTGTGAGGAAACCCTAAGGCAAGACTTCATTATTTACACAAAATGTCATTAAAATACTCTTAAGGTGATGTGAGGCTCTAATCTACAGCCATGCTATAATATTTTTTCTAAGGTTACAGCTCTTAACTGCTAGGACTTATAGAGGTTTTGAACCAAGAACAAAAATGCACTCTTTTAGCTCATATGAGGACTTGGCAAGTGAGCAGGAATGAACACACATTGGTAAGTAAATTCTATCACTGAAATAGACAAGGAATTGCTTGTGAAGCAATATGATTTCTTACTACCATACCAGAAGATACTCGAAATCAATCTGACATGTACTCCTCTGAAACATTTTGAGAGGGAAAATAGACTAACAACTTGCGAACGGATATTCATATGCATTCTAAATGTCATCTACTTTTGAGTGACACTGGTAACAATTGCTGCTTAAGTACTATCTAGACTTATTAATTTTTCCCATGAAAAATCTCACCATGTGTTCTGCATTATGGCAAATTTCTTATGTAACAATCAGCATAATCTCTTCTTCTTCTTCTTCTTTTAAATCTGAGAGCTACTCAAAAACATACATTTACCAACATAAAATCACAATAGCTGTCGGCAGAAATGGCAGGCACTCCTATCACATGCATAAATAAATACATTTAGTACACAGTTTGTCACAATGCTATTGTTTTCCCTGAAAAATAAAAATGAATCGCGTCAATATCAAGAGAAACGGTAATGATGAAACACGTGATCACAATAGAATCTAAAATCACGTTCATGATGAAAGCAGTAAACTTACAAAGTTGTTTACACACGTATTTTCAGTTTGGAAGAGGAGCATTCACACTCCTCACAAACTTCATACAATGAATTCCCAAATTAGATTCAGCTGACCACAGGTGGATGAAATAACTCATCATAGCACGCTTTCAAGAGAAAATAGCCCAAAATAAAACCATTATCACAGAAGAACAAGAATAATAAAGGAGTTGTGATAATGATGCCACATTTCATGGAGAAGCTATGCATCCCCTCCCCCCCCCCCCCCAAAAAAAAAAAAAAATGAATAAATAAATAAAATGGGGAGGGGTAGGATGGGTGCGAAAAGCACATTCTTGGTCTTTATCATTGACTATCACTTTCTTCATTCAAGACTTTTCTTTTCCCACAAGAAGTAATTTCATTCTATCCACGACTAATTTACCCTGAGATCACTCATGCTGCAGTTCACACCAAACAGTGGTGCTTGCCATCATTTGCTGCAAGTTTAGCAATCAACGGAGCAAAGACACAGAAACTTTCACGGAACGGATCACTGCTTCCACTAATCACTTATTACCAAGTCTAATGCTGTTGGATAACATGTACTTTGAAATTCATCTGAGTATTCATTCTGGACCCTGTCACACTCAAACACGAAAATCAAATTTGAAAACTGAACACAACATTCAAATCCGACAGAGCTTATTACCATTTAAAGCACAGCATGTCAAAGACTCATGTACAATTCTTAAAGCTGATCTTTGATCGATACTAATTTCAATTAATCAAGACCACAGTCTTTGAAACATGTTGAATAAACACGCAGTGAGATATTTCACTGTTTGATGAACAAGATAGGGCTAAAAAAGTATGTTAAATTTCAGTAATGTGCTCTGCATTAAGTGGTCTACATCAACTGGTCATTAGATCAGAGTGAGGCAAGATATAATTTGTTATCTAAATTGTATTATGGTGAACAAGCTGCTTCACGGCAGATTTGACATGCATTCACTTGTTGCCATATATCAATGCAATAAATATGGCTTTCTCTCACTTTGGTTACGTCTTTTTCTGGTTTGGCAAGTGTGTCCAGAATAACCAGCATAGCATCACATGCAATGATACATCTAAAGCAACTCTGGCTATTCGATTCATCATTAACTTGACAAGCAATAACGAAGAGTTGTAATTCTGCCACAGTTTACATCATGTCTCTGGAATGAAATTGTTAATAACATAAAATATTTTCTCCATGGAGTGTTCCAAAGGACCTTAGTTGTGCAGCTTTACTATATTCTTATCTTGTAGGAGGACTTGTCTAATTAATTACAATTCTGGGGCTTGGGCTTTGTATTCTTGTACTGATTTTGTATTTTAAAGACTCATGTTTTCTGCATACCTAGTGAGAAGCAAACAACTGCACATTGTTTACTCTATTAGTCTTCTGTTTCATCTAGAGAATGGGAACCTCATCATCTTATTGCCAAATATTGTGATCGAGTAAATCTTGCTTGGTGGCACAGAAGAAAAAAGAACAAAAAATAAAGGACATTTACATACTAAGAAGAATCAATTATCTGACAACCATTCTTCATGACTTTTTACACAAGGATACCAGTACTCACTGGCATGCTTCGAGACTCTTTCCAATGTATTCTACCCTACAGTATTTTGACTTGAAACTCTTGCAACATTTCATTTAAAGATTGAAATTATGGGGGAAAAAATTACATAAATGCCATTTTCTTCCCTCATCATTTAGCCATACCTTTGGGCCGTGTGTAAAGCAGAATCAGCACTGAAGATGCAGAGGAGTACCTCTGATTGGTGCTAAACACCTTTCCCTTATCATCCCTTTGATATTTATTGACTTACGCCCTTCTTGCTTTAAGTGGTACCATCAGTATTATACATAATGGCCCAAATTCACAAAGGTGGTACAATTGAAACCACGGTTTAAACCATGGACAAAGACCGTAGTTTTTTATGGGGCGCCAAGTGTCGCAAGGCCTATTTTGTTACAAAATCAGTCATTTCGTCAACATTTCGTCTACGAAATGATCATTCGTTAACGAAACGGTCATTTTGTAATTTCATTAACGAAATGGTCATTTCGTCTACGAAATGACTGATTTCGTAATAAAATAGGTCATGCTTCACTTGGTGCCCTATAAAAAACTACGGTCTTTGTCCATGGTTTAAATCATGGTTTCAATAGTACCACCTTCGTGAATTCGGGCCACAAAGTTCACATTGTATGCAGTCAGCATACTGTTTTCACTTCATCTGGGTCAAGTCTGTGTACATGTGTTAAATCACAATCACATCCAAGTCTACAGCACAATATGGAAGAAAAAGAATCTAAAATACTTGGCAACAACTTGTGAATGCATGTCAATGCACTGAGTAACAAGTTTGACATTCTAACGCACTAAATTGATGTCTGTTAAGCATCTCTACAAATATGATGAAATTCAAAGACAAAGTTCAATCAAAACTTTCAGTTCTGTCCTATCTTATGAAGTGATTATAATACAATGCTAAAGTATCTTGTCATTATTTTCTTTACAAGAAAAAATAAAAACCTTTACAAATAAGCATCAAAGAAATATAAATTATCTTGAATGTTTGGTCATGATAAATACATGTACATTCAATACCAAGAACACACGAAAATGAATAGACTTATTGCATCAGTGGAGAGAAGCACAAATGTATTAGGCCTCCTAGACAAACAAAGACAAACGATCAAACAAAACAACAAAAGTTCCAAACACACACGATTCTACATGTATTTGAATAATTGGTCACTCCATAGGTGTTGAATATTAAACATACTATACATTGATTCGACCTGGCAGCACGATCCGCCATTACTGCAGTGTCTTACGTGCTTACATAAATGGTTGAGTACGTGATAGATCAGTTAACACAGCTGACTTGCGGGACATCGCAGTAATATCAATCATGCATTCATCACATGCGTACATGTGTGGGACACCGCAGTATAAAGGCAGATTGTGCTGCCAGGTTGGACAGTGTATACCTGTAAGCAAAGATTCCTGACATTTAAGAAAAAAATAAAATAATGTGACTTATCACAAATTTTAAAGTAGAGCACAAATCAACTGATCAGCCAATCATAATCACATATTCTGTTGACCAGTCTCTCCCCCCCCCCCACCTTTTACTTCCGATTAAAGCACATCACTTCATATCAGATGGTCCCAAATCATTTGGCACTAGCGCTTCTCAAAAACCACAGTCACCACAGCCAGTTTGAGAAACCATCTCTAAAACTCTGTTTATTTCTGCATTTATACAATTCCAAATACAGACTTGTGGTCCCACACACTGACATCCACCATTAGATATGGGATTCTTGAGCTGTATGGTGGCCTACAGGCAAATATTGATAAATAAATAAAACCTAAATGCCAAAATGCAGCCAATTAATCCCGTTTTACAACGTGTTTACTGGATGAGTTGTGTTTGTTTTGGTGGTTGTTTTTTTTGTGTCACAATGAACAAATGACTATCTAAACTCTGAATTTTGCATCATGTGTTGTTGGAAAAAGGAATCAGTAAGAAATCAAATATCTAACAACAAAAAAATAGTAATGATTAAAAAAAAAAACACCATACAGACCTCCCAACCTTTCTGAGTGCAAAATAAGGATGATTTGGCTCAAGACATGGAAAGAAAGAGCAGCTTCCACAGGAGTGTGTGGTAAAATTATCAAGAAAAACAGGAAGCTCCTATTGAATCATGAGCTGGGAATGGTCAAAATTCAGATTCTCTCCTCCAAATTCAGAATGGTCGGGAGGTCAGTATCGTATCTTGCAATTACCCACAATGCCTCAGAAATGTGTACAGCCATCTGCAACGACAAGAAAAAAAAAAAACTATGACATGAATAATCTTTGCTGCTTATAATCACCTCAGTACCTGCTAGATCAAGCATCCCTTCTGAGAGAAAAAAAAATGAAATACTTGAATGCCTTTACAAGGAAAACAGTTTGCATTGGTTTGAATGTTTTGTGCATTGGTGCTACTTCTGGAGAGGGAGTGCTACGTTTTCTCTCTGTTGCAACAGATCATATATATTACCCATCCGGCTTTACTCACATAGGCTCTGACATGTAATAGTAGTTGCAAAAAACACTATTTGATAATTCCAAAAAGTATCAAAAAGTTCATCATTTAAATCATAAGACATGTCATGAAAAAAAAAATGAAATTTTCGTTGACTCTCTTCCCATTTTATAGTTAGATCATATGCACACATGTGTAGAGGCACTTAAGTAATGGAACACACAAAAAAAATAGCAAACACAAAAAGCACAAATTTGGTCTGTAATATCCACAATGACTGCTTCCTGTATACGCTGAATATTTTGCAAGGTTTTTATTTTTGCGAATTTCGCGAGTCAGGTGCTATTCGAGAATTTAAAGACACACGAAACTATTGAATCTGATCTTGATATGAACGTGACGTGCACATATACATTTCTCCGCTCAGTACTTTACTCCACGATCGCGAATTTAACCACTCGCGAAATCGTCAGGAAATCCCAATTCGCGAAAATTTAGACTCGCTAAATATATGGCGTGTACGGTAATTTGCTGACAAATTTGTCTGTAAAGATGAGAGAAAGAGTGACTGACGCACAGAAAATGAAATCGATGAAAGCAAAATTGAATCAATGCTGCTTGTAGAATTTCTAATACTGCACATATCAATAAGATCAGGCAAAGTGTAGGCACACTAAACAATCAAATTCTTTATTTCATGTTGGGGGGGGGGGGTTGCTTCTAAATGTCATTTTGTTGAGTAGCAGCACATCTGTTGTAGACAGAATGAGTGAGTTTTCCAATGACGTATGGGGATCCAATGAATGCAAAAAAGATCAGTGAAGCACTCATTGAAAGTTTGAGGGCAATTACATATTAAAGTCAAAAGTAATGATTGTTTGAAATTTCGGTAGAGTGCTATGTGCTCCCCTCTCTGGACTAGAGAACTCTATAGTTTGTGATGTCATAGCACTAGAATAATATAAAAAAAAATATAAAAAGGAGTTTCACAGAAAGTCCTATTCAGAGGACGCTGAAAGAGAACATGACGAAGCTCCTCCAGAATGTACAGATGATCATAGCTGCCTTATCAGTTTTCAACAGGTTAAAGGAATGTGTACTTTTCAACAAAAAGAAGATAATTCTGTGTTTTTTAATGATATCATTCTTGAATCTACTACTGTGAAATGACAAATTGTTGTAAAAGTTACAATCTAGAGAGGAGAGTTGGTGGAATTAATCAACGCTTTAAGATTTCATAACTTATGAAAGGACAGTCTAATTTCACTCAAACTTTCACTGAGGTCTTTATTCATCTTCTTGCCTCTACTGAATCTGCATTTTATGAGCAGAAAAACTTCCCCTTTTGAAGTGCAGAGGTTTGCCCAATCTTCTAAAAACTGTGCGTAAAGTTGATGACTTACACGTGACAGCAATCGCACTGCCGGGCAACATGACAGTTTTACCAACTAGATCGTTCGACGTGTCAATGTCAAACTCCGGCTTGGCTCATCTGAGCATCTAATGTCAGCAAGGTGACAGGCATTGTTCACGCTTAACACAAACATCCAATCACAATTCAACAAAACAACACCTCTTTGTATTTACATATGCCATTGAAACTTTTGGCAAAGCAATGCTATATTTTCAAATACCAAGCACAACATCCAATTAAACCCAAAAGAGTCAACAACAGAACATCACAATACATTAGCTTGAATATCGATTCCCTCATACCAACAACTTGCTTGCTGCTTGCGTACTTTTTTGTTTGTTGGTGTTTCAGCTATAAATGACAAAGAGTTCCTGCTTACAGCATTGCATGATCACATGGTGACGTCAAAAGAAAGAAAAAAATCAAGACCATGCAGAGATGCACTGCTATCTCTCATCATCCTGATCCTTCCCTTCACTCATTGCCATGGCAACCGCTTCCGATGCAGGCGGCTCCTCCAGTTGTCCTGGTTGCATGGCCGTGGCCACGCCCTCTTCCCTAGACTCTCTGCCAGCAGTTTCGCCCAGTTGTCCTGGTTGCGTGGCCGTGGCCACGCCCTCTTCCCTAGACTCTCTGCCAGCAGTTTCGCCCGTGCCCAGCACCTCATCGACGGATGCTGTGGGTTGTTCAGACTGCTCAGGGGGACTGTTGGCTGAGTCTGAGCTGCCTGCCTCGCTACCACTGCTGGATGACCCAGATTCTCTGCGCTCTTGCCCCACTTTGGAAAAAAACAGGACAAAATATTTTGCTATATTTCATTCCATATTTTCATGATTCAAATGTCTTGAGATCTTTATTCCACAAATCATGAAAAAAAAAAAGATATCTGTTTGACAATATTTCGTGAAACTTGCAAATGATGAATACTACTTCCTTCAATCCACCAGAATGTTACCATCCTTGTTTATTGTGAGCCCCCAGAATATGGTAGAGGTATGTCGATGACACCTTTGTCATCATAGATCAAGACAAATGAATTTACAACATACATCAATAGCATAGACCAGCATATACAGTTCACTGTACCTGTTTCCTTTACAACAACAGACCTATTCAGAAAATTGTCATCAAAGTTCATTCATTACTTGTTAAAGGAGACCTCCTGATGATTTTCAGATTTTTACATTTGAGCAACTATAAATTAGTTATACTGAGGACAGAGTTTCAGTATTTGTGATAACTGGGATGAAGAATAAGAATATTTTCAAAATGTAGAACAAATTGCGATGAACAAGGATGATGACATGGCAGAGTCACCATAAGAATGCATGAGTTAGGGCTCAAGGAACAGAACAAAAGAAGATAACATGCATAATACACAGGTGAACTCACAAGCAAGCGGTATTGTAATGGAATTACACTGCTACATTTCTGAAATATGTGAACCTCCTATGTCATCATCCTTGTTCAGAGTAATTTGTTTAAGGTTTTTCAAAGTATTGTTTCTCTGCTCAAGAACCACAATAAATTCCACAAATCTATACATGTACTACAAATGTACTACATGATGTGAAATTATGAAAATCGTCAGGAATGTCCCTTTGAGTATTATTAAAGTACTGTTAAGAGACAAACAAACACACAAACAAAAGGTGGCAGAGACATAACTCCTTGGCAGAGGTGATTAAAAAAAAAAAAAAAAATCCATGGGTGTTCTGACCTGTTCTGGGCCCCGGGGTGATGGCAGGTACCTCTGGCAGCTTGGGGGCGTTTGGCCGCACCTTCTTGGCTGGATTGAAGGTGCCGCAGTATGCACAGCGGAAGGCTGGATGAGGCAACAAAGACAACACATGATCTCTTGAAATGTTATGTCCCATTATTTGCCTGCTCTCCTTCGCTCAGTACTTTTTTTTCTTTGATCTGCTGTGTTTGGCTTTTTGACTTTTACACAAAACTGCAAGAAGAATATCAATATGCCTACAAACAGATTCTCTTCAACTTCCCTGCTAGCAATGCGTGCAATTTTGCATTTTATTCAGTGCATTTAAACAGGGCTGTAAATTGTCCGTCACCTTGAATGAAATGAGGTTAAAAGCAGGTCAATGAGGTAGGGGCTGGGGTGTGTGTGTGTGTGGGGGGGGGGGGGGGGGGGGTGGAGGGGGAGGATAGAAACGTACCAAGATATTCAAACTCCTCCTTTAAGGCCATGCCGTTATGTGCGTAGCAGTGGCGGCAGATGAGAGCATAGCGGCTGCTGGGTCCGTCTCCCACCAGGTACCCCACCAGCTTGTCGAAGGTGCCCTGCTCCTGGGTAAGAATGGGTCTCACTGTGCCTGGTGACCCTGTCCATCAGAGTAGGTAGGAAAAGAAAATGGGTTTTAGCCATCACCTATGCAAAACCAATCAATTAGTGATGACTGCATCATCTTTAATCAAGCTTTTCTCTTCAACCATGTAATATACGAAGATCTGCTTTATCATCTTATAGTATTCCTTAATCTACATGACTTGATACATATATGATCAAACTGACAGACTGTTTTCACACTTGAAGGACAGAACTCACTCAGCATGGCGGCCTGCGGTGTTTGAAGCATCGGCTGATGTCCTCGGCCTGTCATGGGCGTCTGTGGGGTGGCCCGAGGGGAACCCTGTCCGCGGCCACGCCCACGGGCACTCAGAGGTCTCTGGCGCAGAGCTGAGGGCAGCAGAAGAAGATGTCAAAAAAGCGTCATAGGATGTATGACACATAACAAATTTTAATCAATAAAATCTGAGAAAGTTATGAAGTGACCAAGGCATGTAACTCATGCATAATCATAACTCAATCTTTTTAATCATTCACATTTTTTTTTTCAAGAAATGTGAGAAGGAATTCTAGTCTTACCATCTGACAATGCACTTTACACACACACACACACACACACACACACACAACACACACACACACACACACACACACACACACACTCACTCACAAAAACACACATCTAATTACTACAACAAAACAAGGAAAGATAGGTTGTACAATGTCATTACTGAAGAACCTACAAAGATTATGTCATAAACTTCAAGTATGGTTCAATTTTCCATTGTGATGAACATGCATTTTTCATCCATAGGCATGGATGCCAACCTTGAAAACATTAATGCGGAATTCTGAAAGCTGAAAAGGTTTTTTTTTTTATTTTTGGTAGAAAAACAGTATTTTGCCTTTATTGCAATAGACATGCATAGTCACGCAATATGGAAAAACGGTATTTTTCAGAAAACCAGCAGGATTTTTCGCCGGGGGGGGGGGGGGGGGGGGGGGAGTACTTGATATTGCAAAACAACAACAACAACATTAGTCAGCATCTCCGCATAGTTTATCAAAACAAGAATAAAAACTTGCTCATGAACATGAATGAATATTCCACTGACATAGATATGGATATGAATGTACAGTATGTCCCCAAAAAAATTACAACGGGACCCCCCGCAATGATATCTTTAGAAATAGTGAATCAATCTAAATACAAATTCAGGGTATGAAACTAAAACTCATTGCCCACATCTTACAGAAAACCCCATTCGATTTGCTTCAGTGGTCAAAGAGAAATGAGGAATTTTGTAGAGGATGTCGGGAATCTCTTTTGTCCAAGTTCTGTCTATTATTCACGCACTAGAGCATTGAATTGCTAAAATTGGAAAAACTAGACTCATGAGATGCTTTACAACAATCTACATTTCTCTGTGACCGCTTAACCAAATTGAATGAGGTTTTCTGCAAAATAGAGCTAAGATGTTATATTTTAAGGCCCCGAAGTAGCACTTAGACAGGTCGATCATTTTGGATGTTATCAATTCGAAAATTTGATTGTAATTTTTGGGGGACATACTGCAGTATGTCCCACAAAAATTACAATCAGATTTTCGCATTGATAACATCCAATATGATTATTTTTTTTTCAATGCTACTTCAGGGTCTTAAAATATAACATCTTAGCTCTATTTTGCAGAAATCCCCATTTGATTTGGTTAAGCGGTCACAGAGAAATGGGGATTGTAGTAAAGCATGTCATGAGTCTGATTCTTCCAAGTTTAGCACTTCGATGATTTTGTGTGTGAACAATAGACAGAACTTGGACAAAAGAGATTCCCGACATCCTCTACAAAATTCCTCATTTCTCTTTAACCACTGAAGCAAATCGAATGGGGTTTTCTGTAAGATGTGGGCAATGAGTTATAGTTTCATACCCTGAATTTGCATTTAGATTGATGCAATATTTTTAAAGATATCATTGCGTAGGGCCCCGTTGTAATTTTTTTTGGGACATACGGTACAGTATGTAATGCTATACTATGAGTATCTGGCTTTGCTATTTGTCTGACTCAATCAATGCCGTGCACAAATGAGAACAAATGTTGCTGTTTTTACATTGTTATTTTGTATTTCACACCAAAATATGTGCCAGTGGCATGTGGGGATGGCATCACAGTTAACAGGCTAATTTCACAGATTTCATCTACCATGACTGTATGCAAACAGTAAAACACTGATGCAGACTTCAGACACATTTTCTTTCTATGTGGTACACATCGGAATGGCACACGACACATTGACAGATGTACAACATGTTTTCACACTGATTCATTTCTGTTGATAGATTTACAGTCCCAGGTGTGCATATATTTATTGATTACATACCACCTGTTTGTTTCTACTCTTTTGTCATTTCCTTTCTTTCTTTCTATCTCTTTCTCTCTGATACCATTGCACAATCGACGATGAGAATGTTTTGTAATGATCCCTATTTCATGGCATCATAAGGGATAGAAATCCGACTCGGGTCATGTTTATAGGGTTTTTAATCTATACTTAAATTTTCATTAATTTAAACATGCTCATCAATCATAGACTGTATGTTTTCAAGACTCAGTGTTGTAAGAGCATTTAAAGTAAAACTGTTTGTCTAGGTAATGATTTCAATTTAGAAGGTTACAAGCTGGCTCCAGTATTGCATCATATTGATGTTATTTGCATTCTGCACATTCAGAACAGAAGGAAGTAAATCACTGTTAACAAATCAAATACAAATCTTGACCAATGAGTCCATGAATTGACCGTAAAAGCAATTTCATAATTGGTTAGAAATTGCATGTTGTGACTGATGCAGGTAATCATAGTTTACAGTTATGCTATAAGGGGTGGTCATGTCCCCTGTGTTGCTGGTGTCACGTCAGTCAAATATTAGGTGGGTTTGAGATCTCTTGCATGGGTGTGAGAGGAGGTATAAATGGTACTTTGAATCGAGTGTTACGGTGTTAATGCTTGTCCCATGAACAAAGTAGGGTGTAATGTGCCTGGTGTATATGATGTCAAACACATCTCTCTTGATGGAGACAGCTGACCTACGCCCAAGCCTACAAATTTTTTGTAGGACATGTCAGATTGGTTTATGTTGGGGTGTTAAGGGCACTGGGTGGTCAAAATTACGATGTATGTTTAACAGCCTATGACTTATGCAACATAGAGTGCTAATGTCCTTGGTGTGTATGATATTACCAAGGAGCTTCTTGATATTACACACCATTCATCTAGTGTAGGCAACTGCCTTATGCCTAGATTTGGAATCTTACAGACAGGTATGTGAGTGGTTTTGGTGTCATCAAAGTTGGTTGCTATGTGTAGAGTAAATGTCCATTATTTACACAAAACAGGGTGGTAATGTTCCTGGTGTAGATGAAATAACACATTTCTCACCTGGTGTAGGTAACTGCCTCAGAGTAGGGCTAGGTGTACGTTGGATTGGTGTCGGTGGGGGCATGACAGCGCTGGGGTCAAACTTCTCCAGGATCTCTTTTGCCTTCTTGTAGCTCTCATTTTCTTTGACATCTTCAAGCTGTATTAAGAAAGAAGAGGAAGAGGTAGGAGATTACAAGATGACCTACAATCCACCTCAGTTGTAGTTCAAATTGAAAACACTCATTCTCTCTCAGTTTTGGGACCTTTTCTTATTGTTTGTTGGGGAAGGAGGCATTAAAACACTCACAGTAATCAATCTATCTGACAGTATATTATCATAGTTTGAATGAGAAAACATAACACATTCTTAAAATCAGATTTCTTCAATCTGCATGTAGGTGAGAATCAATACATACTCATAATCACTAACTACTACAGCAATCAAGGTGAGATATATTTGTTGCAGATCTGTAGAAAATTGAGAAGCCACTCTTTCTTTCTCTCAAAACTTCACATGCTTCTAATGCCATCCATTTTTCTAGATTTTTGATTGAAAATGCATTTTTTTTCTATGAAAATTTATTTCTAAAGTGCTCTTTTTTTTTGGGGGGGGGGGGGCAGCAAATGGATGATGTTCAAGTGTAACTTCAACAATCATAATAATAACGTAATTTAGAATTACTTCTGTGCTTTTTTAAACATCAGTATTCCATTCTATGGCATCAAAATATGATTGATGGTTTTATTTTCTAGACAAAGCAAATAGACATCAAAGGTTAATTTCAAGTGCTGTATTCAAGCAGACAGGCATATATATGAAAAGACAGGGGTATGGGTATGGGGGGCATAGTTGTAATTCCCACAACAAATATGCAATAATGGCATTGCCATACAGATAGGAACAACTTTCTGCACTGTGAACCCACACAGCACTTCTCCTGTTTTGTTACCTAGACATGTAGGATGGCCCTCATAACTCATACTGTATGCTGAGAAAAATAGCACACTGTTGTGGACTAGTGATTTCATATTTCATCTCAAAGTATCTTGTGACTTACATTTATAAATCACTGTAATCAGTCAAAGACATAACATCAAACAAAATACAGGATTTTCAGCACAGTTGCTATGGCATTACCTGTTTACCTTTTTTTATATGTATAAGGGGATATAAAAAGTCAGACATTTCATAGGCAAGGAAAAAGCAACAATTCAATTTTTTTTTAAATTAATTGACTGTTTCATGAGGGAAAGGCCATAGAAAGAGGAGCTACTGTCAAATTATATGGGGGAAAGCTTTCGGAAATCAGAATCATCAACTCACCACATTCTTTTTCTGATTTCTTAACTCTTCAAGGGCAAGATCTTGAAAAGAAACAAAAGAACACACATCAAACAAACAGACATACATACTTGCATATACATACAATTGTTGTTGCAGCATCTTTTCACTGATCATATCACAGCAGTGCTGTCATGCCTTTCTCTCAGTTCTTGTTTACTTGCCTTGACAATATGGACAATGTGTTACTACACTTATCAATTAATTTCTAGGTTATACATCAACTAGCACACAGACTGTACATAGCTGTTTAGCATTTGTTATTTTCATATCATGCAAGGTTACACTGTTAAAATTTTCTCTTTTCATTCAAGGAAGAAACAAGGGGTAAATCAGCCGATATTTGGTCAAACAACTTACTCTACCGACCTATCCAAGACCCAGAAATCTAAGAAACCCTCAGAAGAGCAATATGGTCATTCACAACAAAATGTTTTTCAAAGACATTAAAACTTTTAGTATACTCGTAAGAAGAAAGAGTGGAACCAATAGTACTTCATGTAATTCATTGATTTCGCGTTGAATAACTTTCTCACCATTTCTGGCAATCCTCTTCACAAAGTACCAGTGTAGTGCTTTCCTCACAAACCAGATTCTGTGTAGGTGAGAAAATTCCATTAAACTCACACATTAATTAAAAAAACAACAACAACAGCAATGGAAGACTAATTTTGAACAGTGTTATGCATGATTCATGCTCTTTGCCACAGGCAAACCAATGGGGAAAATGACAAAAAATGCATTAGCCATGTCAACACAATTGCCTGACACTTCTATCACAATTGCACATGACAGTCTTGCCTTTGAGTACAATAGGGTTAAAAAAGTCTACTTGCATCAAAATAATGTTGTGGAGTAATTTCCTTCCATTACTTGTACATGAGCATAATCTCATCACTATGCATGTAGCACAAAATGATTCATCTTTGCTGATGAGCTGAATGTTAACATAACGTGATGTCCAGTGTCAAATGCCACAACACTGCAATTCATGCACAACACCAAACATAAATGTTAGTGTGAATACTAAATGATGCACAGCTATAGCTATGTTATAATACAAAACACTAGGTTATGCACGTGTCAACCTTGTGAATCTTGCATCACGAATACGATCATGTGCCATTTCAATATCAGTGGAAAAGTGGTTGTCGATGTTTTCTGCTTTGCACTTGTTTGATAATATGTAAACATCCCAAACATCCCAGGTTATATTCAATTCAATTCAGTTCAATTCAATTCAATTCAATTCAATTCAATCCAATTCACTTATTTTTTTAAATGTATTTCAATAAACTCATACAAGTAATATCCCATAAGTGTCTTTTTCTGTGATCGAAACCTGGAAATTGCAATGAGGATATGCCAAACTGGAGCATCTTTATCATATTCTGATCTATTCAACCAGTCTCGATGCATAACTACTTAGATTTCAATCTGTGTCAGAATTAGATTAGAAAGTCAATCTTTGGTCACTTGTCGACTGACTGCACTGTCTCGCAAACTTACAGGAAAGGAGAAAAAAGGAGTGGCAGAATCTGGACCAGTCTTTGCTGCCATGATGTAGCCTCATAGAGAAAGTAGAAGAAGAGCGCCATCACAAAGTAGCCAATGACCGAGTAGAGCATCAGTCGCCCCATGTAGTGTTTCTCCAGCTCGACATCCCGGCGTTTTAGTCTGACCAACCTCTCAATGTCCTTATCGATTCCCTCAAGGATCTCTACCGTGGTCTTGCGTTTCTGTGAGCAATGGAAAGATGCTTTGAGATTCACTGGTGGAATAATGCACTCAAAAAGTAGGTACAAACAGCACAGTTTATTACCTGCTGCAATCATCAAAATAGTCCAAGATTTTCTATATACTGTAAAACATGATGTATGCACAGCATGAAATTTTCGTGAATTGGAGCCGATGGCCTCCTTTGTGGCATGAAATTTTCACGAATTACCACTGGCATTCAATGCATATAGTGTAGACAAGAACTTTGGTATGCATTTTGATTTCGTGAATCCTGGCTCTCAGGAAATTCGCAAAATTAAAATGCTCGCAGACATTCCTTTTTTTACAGTACATACCTTCTCTTACTCTCTTTATGTCACTGTCTACCTGTCTGTCTGTCTGTCTGTCTACCTGTGTGTGTGAGTGTGTCACTCTCTCTCGCTCTCTAGTCAGTTAGAATAGCTATCAGTGTACAGAGTTCTCATGATGAAATCCCATCATCCCTCCCCACACTCACACACACACACACACACACACACACACACCATATTTACCATAGTTGCATCATGAAACATGAGATGTGAATAGTGGGCACTTATTCTGCAATTTCTGCATATCAAAATGTTATGATGTTGAGAAGTTGACCAAAGCACAGGACTATGTACATTGTACTGTATGCACAGACAGGAGTTCAACAACTTGGTGAAGTAGGTGTCCAGGTTTAGAAATAAGGAGAAAAAAAAATCAAGAGATTTCAAAGAAAATTGATGAGATACAGTCTGTCCTGACTACCACTACCATGTCATATGAAGTCCACAATTAAAACAACAACAGCCACTACACTGAGAAATGACTGTACCTGTGATAAACTATGCCATGTGTACCATTCCAGCTTGGCATCATCACACATGAACTGCTTTTCAGATTTGAGCAAGCAAGATAATATGAGTTATTCTTGTGCCTATCTGTATGGGGTGAAGTCAAAAGACACTTTGTTTAAAGGCATAAACTCTAGGTCTCTAGTCAAGATTTTTCTTTCTTTGTCTTCTCATTTCTCTTGATTGACCTCCTTTGCAAAGTAAATTGATTAAGTAAATACAATAAGCAACATTATTGTTATATTCAAACGAAGTAACATAGTGTACTGTGATACTAAGGCCAAGTAAAAAAAGAAGGTAGTTTCTTGTCTGGGTTTTTTGAGCAAGGCGATGAGGGAGGTCTTTACTATTTGATATCTTGCTATTTTTTTGAGGATTGTCAAAATGAAAGTAATATGTGTTTCTCATCCGGTAATTCTGAGAAAGGTAACGAGAGAGGGCTTTACTATTTTCTATATCCAATTTGGGAAATGAAATATCACTCTGGTAGCTGTGTTATGAGAGACCAGGTCCCAAGTGTATGTCTTGCCTGCACTCGGTGCATTTTCAAACAAATAGATATATGTACCATACTTGAAATGAAACTTCATGCATGCAGAAATACATTTGCTTTTTCTTTCCACTACAGATGTCGAAGGGAAAATGGCCATCTTAATACTGGTATTTAGTGTTGTAATGGCATTTCTGATACCAGTGTATTTGCAATTCTGATGTATTGTGCTATTAATGGAAACAGGTATAAAACATGTCTTTCAACAAATGTACGACTGAAATAAATTCCATGATATTCAAAACACTGCTTTATTTATCATTTGTGTTTGTGACTTTTTGTGTCCACACAGCTGGTATGTATCTGCATTTCTTCACAGTACAATTGTAGCACGTTCAACTGGAAACTGGCTTGTACAATAATTGCAGATGGATGTCAAAATGATACTAATATGGCATTATAGCATTAAACATTTAAAGATGTGTCTTCATGTTCTATCATCATTTGGATGACGAATGATTGTATACCAAAACTACATATGTTGTAAAACATGTACCTGTGAAGGTAAGTCACATTCTCCCTTCATTTCTTCCATGGCCATCATTACAGTTACAGTTACATTACACTTTTTTTTAACATAAAATATACACATTTATGCATCACTTGTTGAATCCAACCATCATCTCTGGAAATGCATAGCATTATTTTTGCCTTTCAACACAACACAAACTTACTGAGTTTGATCTTTTCTCATATGAAAACTTATTTGCTCAAGGATTTAAAATGCTGCAGACAGTACTGCCAATTGTCAACCCTGTGAAACGACCTCCTGATTTTCTTTTTACTGAAAGACAGAATACGAACCAGTTGAATACTATATTCACTATTTAAAATCGTTCGCTGTGCACACGTGCGCTTGAGATCGGTTTTCTCCATCACTCCACGATTTTTTTTTCCAGCTCCACAACGATGCTATATATGCTGGCTGGCTGGTCTCCTCTACTACAGTGAAACCCCGTTATAACAAGTTTGGTTATAACGAGGAACCGCTTATAGCGAGGTGATCGCGTCGGTCCCGTTTTCCTTTGCGTGTAATGGCAGAACGAATCTGTTATAACGTGTTCGGTTATAACGAGATTCCAGTTATAACGAGGACAATTTCGGTAAATCATGATAAAGAAAAACATAAGCAATTTGATCGGATATAATGAGGTTCCATTTCTTGACCAAATTGCCGCTTTCACACACGCGACAAATGAAACATTGGAAACCGCAATCTCGCTATCCACGTCTTTTCCCGTTTTGCAGAGAACCGTTCCTTCCATGTTTTCTTCTTAATCACGCGATAAGACATACGAACACCTTCCGATGTTCCTACTAAATTATTAAACATGATCATTCGATTTTCTTTTTCGCGAGAAACGCGTGCGTGATATGAGGTCAGACCACAGCGCAACGAGAAAAAAAATAGATAACGCATTCAAAAACATTTCATGTAGCGACAATAAAATTGTGACCAAAAATGGACAATTGGAATGCGTGTGCAACTCATCATTATATCCTTTCCAATTTTAGTTCCGACTTCCAGTTCTTTTGCTGGTTTTGAGCAAGTATGAGTTTGGATGATTAAAGCCGAAATAATAAAATCATCGCCCCGATCCCGCCGGGTGACAGTAGCGTTAAAATAGTTGAGTAACGCATGTTAACCTATACTTAATCGGTGTTCAGAAAAAGAAGCAAACACATTTACTAGTTTGAATAGATCTGGATTTGTTCATTATCATTTAACAAATGATAATTTGAATATGAGTGTGTATGATCAAAGCAGAAATAACAAGGAAAAGTAGAAATTACGCAGTGCGTAATATATGTCCCCGCCGGAAGTAGCATTTAGTAGCAAAATGTACAATATAGGTAAAAAATCAAGGTCAAAGGTCAAAGAAGTCAAAGGTCAAAATTCTGTGTAGAAGTTTTGAAGCCCTCACCTAGTGCCATCACATAAAGGAAACAGAATTGAAATCGGGTTAGAAATGGCGAAGGAGTAGCATTTTGTAGCCAATGTACAATATAGGTCAAAAATCAAGGTCAGAGGTCAAAGAAGTCAAAGGTCAAAATTCTGTGTACAAATTTTGAAGCCCTCACCTAGTGCCATCACATAAAGCAAACGGAAGTGAAATCGGGTTAGAAATGGCGAAGGAGTAGCATTTTGTAGCGAAATGAACAATACAGGTCAAAAATCAAGGTCAAAGGTCAAAGAAGTCAAAGTTCAAAATTCTGTGTAGAAGTTTTGAAGCCCTCACCTAGTGCCATCACATAAAGCAAACGGAATCGAAATCGGGTTAGAAATGGCGAAGGAGTAGCATTTTGTAGCAAAATGTACAATATAAGTAAAAAAATCAAGGTCAAAGGTCAAAGAAGTCAAAGGTCAAAATTCTGTGTAGAAGTTTTGAAGCCCTCACCTAGTGCCATCACATAAAGCAAACGGAATCGAAATCGGGTTAGAAATGGCGAAGGAGTAGCATTTTGTAGCAAAATGTACAATACAGGTCAAAAATCAAGGTCAAAGGTCAAAGAAGTCAAAGGTCAAAATTCTGTGTAGCAGTTTTGAAGCCCTCACCTAGTGCCATCACATAAAGCAAACGGAATCGAAATCGGGTTAGAAATGGCGAAGGAGTAGCATTTTGTAGCAAAATGTACAATATAGGTCAAAGGTCAAGGTCAAAGGTCACGACTGAAATTCTGTGTAGAAGTTTCAAAGCTCCCATGTAGTGCTATCATATAAAGCAAACAGAATCAAAATTGGCTCATAAATGACAGAGAAGTAGCAAATTGAAGATTTTGATCACACACGGACGCACACACGGACACACGGACGGACGGACGGATGGACACACGGACACACACACGTACGGAGCCCGTTTCATAGTCCCCTGCTCGAACTCGTTCGGCAGGGACAATTAGTGAAATCATCGCGATCCTGCCAGGTGACAGTAGAGTAAAAATAGTTGAATAACGCATGTTAACCTACTTAATCGGTGCTCGGAAAAAGAAACAAACGCATGTATAGTTTGAGATCTGGATTTGTTCATTATCATTTAACGAATGATAATTTAAATATATATGAGTGTGTATGATTAAAGCCGAAATAATCAATGAAATCACAGCGATCTCGCCGGGTGACAGTAGCATAAAAATTGTTGAATAACGCATGTTAACCTACTTAATCGGTGCTCGGAAATAGAAACAAACGCATTCAACAGTTCAAGAACGGATGTACAAAATGCGAAGAGATTTTCGGAAGAAAATAAAGATCGCATTTTTAATCCCTTCGAGCACAACGATCATACATTGTATAAAATTACAGCCAAATGATTCATGAAATTATCGAATTCCCGCTGGGCACCAACAGCGTAAAATACCTTGCGCCAGTGTGTTATACTGCCCTCTTACGGGCAGTGTTTGAGATGTATGTTATATTGTTGTTGTACAACCTTCGCCCCTTTCGGCCGGCAGTTTGTGTTGCGTGAGCATAATAAAGTTTGCTTAAACCTTAACTATTGTGACTGGTTATCCATCCCCGAACGATGTTCATTTAATGGCGTGGTGGCAGCTACATGGGATAAAGTACCCTGCTCTTCCCTCATTACCGATGGATTTTATGCATGATATGGCAGCCAGTTGGTCGGCAAAAGCGTGTCGTGATAGGTAGTTATGGTTTGCTCGCATCTGCTGTAGTCCCATACGTAGCCCTTGAATGGCTGTTCCCTGTCCCCTTTTGAGGCAACGACCTCGCACCCAGGCCCGAGAGAGAGGCCGCCCCTACCAGTATTGTAACCAGACGTACAATGTACCAGGTACCTTACCGTGTTCATGATTCTGAGCCAATTCAAATCAAAAGAAATGAAAGCAGAAATGAATGGATGACCGAAGATGATTATGTCGGTCTTGATTATGATGATTTCTGTGATGATTATGATTATGAAAGTTGTGACAGTTGTGATGAGCCCTTCGGGGACCCAAACCAACCTCGTTCCCATGATGATAGAGTATTGCATGCTACTCGGTATGATGCAGTCGGTCCCAGTACATGTAGCAGCACTAGTCATCCTGTTTCTATGTGTATGAGTAGTTTTAGTGTTAGTGAGTCCAGTCGTTCTACCGTTAGACATAAAGTTCACAGTTGCCCAATATGTCTCGTTGCCAATCGCCCGAACCAGCATCACATCAGTGATTGCTCATTCCTACCAGAGCATGAAAGAGATATCATTACATGTGCTCGCCAAGCGGCGTCCATCCTTGGCTACTCTGATTCCCTATGTCCATATGACAACTATCTGGATGATTATGATGAGCTAGAGTCAGAATGTGATTTCTCGGAAGTTGATGAATGTTTTGATGATCTTCATGACAGTGCTTTGGCTACAGATATCGTCTGCTTGTCTGCTAGGGTATGTGTTGCTGATTCAGACAGTACTAGTCTTGGAGATGCAAAGGATATGTCAGATTTAGACAGGTCAATAGGGTTTCAAGACAATTCTTACTGCTATGATCGTGGCTCATCGGAGTCGGATGAGCTCCACTTCCGGGTTGATCAGTCGCCACAGTCTCCAGTAGCTAGTCCCTCAGTGTTGCCTGAAAAGGCCTGTATGTCTCCCTACATTGATCTTGACCATGGCCAACAGAGTGTCCGGGTTACTCTTGTCAGCGGTTCTCCACAGAACTTGATTGGCTACTCAGTGTTTAAGAGTCTTGGAGGTGTTTTAACGGACTCTTCTGAGGCATATTCAGTTGACCATTCTTCACCGTATGCAATCATTGGAGGGACGTGCCTTACACTCACAAGAGATGGAAGGGCATTTCTCTTTGAAGGGTTAGTTGTTGACTCTCCGGATGTTATAATTGAGGCAGGCATTCCGTTCATAGTGTTGCACGACATTTCCATCCGTCCCGCAAAGCGCAGTATCACAATCGGTGATGGACCTTCGTACACCTATGGTCCTGATCCTACACCAGAGGTAGATATTCGTCTTTCCCGCACACCTCCGATGTCTCTCAGCCTTCCCCGATACAACCCGCCTTCCTCTATCTCTGATGATGTGACCGCACCTTCACCAGCCAGCAACGGTCACCACCAAGGCATCGGCCTACACCCTCATTCCCAGGATGCTGAGGCTGCACGTCAGTGTCTAGCTCAGTCGGAGCTAGCCATCATTCCCACCCCTGAGATGAATCGCACCATCCCTGATGTCACCGATGATTCCTCTGGTGCCCTAACCACACCTCGTCATCGCTCTGGCTTGCCAGCATGCCAGCCATCTTCAGATGTCAACCAGTGCCCCTCACCCACTGATGAGCTTCCTGTGGATGTTCTCAATATCAGTGTTAGTAGCATCAGCACTCCTCATCGACGCAGTGGCCCCCCAGACCATCCTCGCACTATCGAGATCAACGACCCTCCTGGGCGCCCCCCAGATGCATCCAGAGGACCCCGTGCCTTCACCAGTACCTCCACTCCTGGAGATACATCTCACGTTCCACGGCGTGAGAAGAGTACTGCTCCTCGTGTTCAGCTCTGCACATTTGTGATGTCTCCAACCTCAGACATTGCTCCTATTCCTCGACCAGGTCACTCCACGGGCTTGCATGTAGGACCCCCTCCTGGCCGTCCTCCAGACATTGACTGTATGTTCAGAAGCTCCCTGATAACTGATAACCCCCATTTTTGACCTCAGCTACCGGATGTTCCTGGACTCTGACTTGTGAATTGAATTGTGTGCCACATGCCTGCTTCATTTTTATGAGTTTGTTAAGCCAATATATTTGTGTATACATGTAATAGGATACATGGATGTCGTTGATTAACTAATGCAGGATCTTTAAGGTTATTGGTTATTTTTTTTAATTATGTATAATGTATATGTGAAATTAGTGCTTAGAAGTGAGACACAAAAAGTGCGATGTATAAGTTTGTGATCTGTTATGTTTTATTTGCAAGGTAATATTGTAAACTTTAGTTGTTAATTATGTTAGTTATATTGAAATGTTTTCTTATAATGGGTGAAGTTTGTGTGAATTGTGTATAATTCTGCCACTTTTGATATTTTGGCACTCTGAGATTTAAAACTCGGGTTCATTTTTTGTTTGTTTGTTTTTGTGATTGTATGAAATCTATGCACGGCATGCATTTTTTTTTTCTTTGAGCATACTATATTACAAAGTTGCTAATATTTTTGTTCTGGTCTAAAGTGTTTTGCATTTATTCTGATTCATGTAATGTACGGAGACAGTGCATGTGTATTGTTATTGGATGCAAGTACATGTTGTAGTATACATCATATAAGCAGCCAGTTGACTTGCACATAGCAAGTTGTGCAAATCTGAATAACATGTTTACCGTTTTATGTATGTAGCATACACATGATGGTTTTTGCCAGCAACTCAAGTATAAGTCAGCATTTTTATGTTTGTGTTTTTGCCTTTCAGTTTGCCCAGTGTGTATGATTCTTTGAGTCATTTCCTCTGTCTTATGTCAAATACATATTGCACACATTTAGGAGAGGTGAAATTTTTACATACGTATGTATGATGCTCGTTTGATTTTTTTTGTTGTTGCGTATGCAAGGGTAGAATATCAGTAACAGGTTTACTGCTAAAGAAAAGATAAATGTACGTATGATGATAATTTGTCATTATATGAAGTTTATATGATATGTATGGTAACACATTGTACATGGCATATACAATGTAGTTTTGATGGACCTCATGTAGTTCACTCTTCCCCTTTTTGATATGTAAGAATCATGTGTCAGGTCATATTGTATGGAGTGACGTCAATGTCGGAGTCCGTTTTTGATACACTTGAAGGACAAAATATGTTTCCGAAGTTTGAGTATGTTTTTAAAAGTATAATACACCGTACAGGTGTATTTGATCTCTGCGTTTTTCTGATACAAATGTATATTGTAATTTGTTTTTATATACAGTACATCTTTTATTGGATGTATCATTGTCGGTTGTTTCGTTTGGTATTATATGCCGAAGGGTTGTAGTTATAACTCACATGATCAGTTAATGATGACATTAAGGTTTTGATATTGCTACATCAGATGGGTGGCTATTCTCAGCGGCTTTCATTCACATGCGTGTCTTACTCATACCGATTTGAATACATGTATCAGGCATTATTATGAACACACCACATTGTTGTTTTCAATGCCATGTTGCTTTCATTTGATTTATCTAGGGATTTTTGTCTCTGCGCTTTTCGAGCCTATGTTGATGTCTATTTGGTTCTAATGTAACAACATTGTGTGTGGTGTGTATGTGCTTTAAGACTGTAGAGGAAAGACAGCTATAGTGTAGTGTTTATGTACACTCGTCCCAAATCCCAGCATATGTAGAAGAAAAGGGATTACAGCTGTATGTGCTGTGTTTAACAGTGTTGTAACAAAAGAGTGAATGCGAGTGGGGAGACCATGGTACTTACGTAGGCCTACAGTAGTAGTGTTTCATATTGTGAGAAAAGGTAGAAAGTGAGGTAGCTACACGTGTTTGTATGATATTTGATAGTTGACATTGTGAAATATTTTCTGTTTCATTTACACCGTAAAGTAGTTTGTTTTATTAAGTGTTTTATGATTGGTAGAAGACGTTGTACAGGGTATGTATGAGGTTATACATGTATAGCATAGGTTATTGGTATTTTTGTATGAGCATGATTCTGATTGGTGATCCATTGAGTAAGTACTGTATGATAGCAGTGCTTATCATAGTGTAATGTTGGTGTGTCATATTAGTTGGTTGTCAGTCCATACAAGTTTCTAGAGACTGTGTCTATATGGGGATAATGTTTGTATTAATGTTATCAAATCATTGAGTGTTCGTAATGTGGTCTAGCTATCCACATCATTAGTCAGAAGTTTGATTGGTTTAATTCCACACACATTCTTGGCATATTGAATGTGCATGATTATTCCATAGCCAAGGGTTTTCCATTGTGTTGTGTAGAAGAAGACAGAAAGAAGAAAGTGATCGCGCCAGTGTGTTATACTGCCCTCTTACGGGCAGTGTTTGAGATGTATGTTATATTGTTGTTGTACAACCTTCGCCCCTTTCGGCCGGCAGTTTGTGTTGCGTGAGCATAATAAAGTTTGCTTAAACCTTAACTATTGTGACTGGTTATCCATCCCCGAACGATGTTCATTTAATGGCGTTGCAAGTTAGCGGTAAACAACGCACGTATGTTTCTCTGAAATCATCGCGATCTCGACAGGTGACAGTAGTGTTAAAAAAAAGTTGAATGACGCATGTTAACCTAAATCAGAAAAAGAAACAAACCCATTTATTAGTTTGAATAGATCCTGTACAGATTTGCGTAAACAGGATGACAACCTCCCACATTCAATTCTGTCACATATTTTCAAGAACGGTCGTACAAAACGCGAAGAGATTTTCAGAAGAAAATAAAGAACGCATTTTTAATCCATTTGAGCAAACGATCATACATTGTACCGAAGTGTGTACAAGATTACAGCCGAAATGATTTATGAAATCATCGCATTCCCGCTGGGCACCAACAGCGTAAAAATACCTAGCAAGTTACGGCAAACAAGGCCTGTATGTTACTCTATATATTTGCCCCCATATTTGCGCTGGTGTTTAGAAAAAGCTTAACAAACAAGAATAGCAATAAAGAATTAACTTATCATTTCAGCCTCTATTTCTTCGTCTAACTCACAAATAATCTCTCTTTATTCTCTCAATAATAACGCTCAATTCTTGTGCAACAACAATGCAAAGGATATGTTTAAGTTTCATTGATGGGTATATGACGTCATGCTTATGTTTTTCTTTGTTTTTGATGAGTATGGTTATAACGAGGTAATATCGCCGGTCCAACGGACCTCGTTATCACGGGGTTTGTGGTTACATTGCGCAATCAATCTAGCAGCACATGAAGCGGGCAACAGCACGAGAGAAATGTACAGAAGGTGCTCAACGTCCTGTCTGCATCACGACGTACCGAGTGCGCTGTACATCACAGCCCAGGCCCGCCCATCCAACTACAGTTCAACTGCTTTGTTGGTCATTCCTTCTTGCCGAGCTCCCAGTGTGAAATGCATGCGTTATTACATACGCACTATGTCACAGATGAAGCTACAGTAACTTACTGCTGTACTACAGCTATAAGTAGAGGATGCAAGGCGTAATTAGAAATATTTTAGACATCACGATTGGTAGGTGAATTGTCGATTTTTTTTTTCGGCGGCCGAAAAAATAGTAAATATCAAAAAAGTCGATGAGGCAACTGAAAATCGATGCGGGCGGGGAGCGGGCTGGGACGAGAATTATGAATTTCTTGGTATTTTCAGTGCCATTTTGAAAATAGTAAATAGTAAAAAAATCGATGCAGCGGCCAAAATCGATGCGCGCGAGGACGAGAAACTGGCCTGGTTTCTTTTTATACTTGGCCTAATAGAGGGAAAATTAGATAAAAATATAAATGTTCAGGATCAAGGGTGAGTGGATGCCCTGTCCCATGATCTGGTGATGTAGGGCAATATCTGATATTTGTGGCAAGAGGTCAGGATTTCTTTCTCTGGTTTACAAAGGGGATGAAATCACTTTGATATCACCTCATCTACATTTGACTTTTTTGGAGAATTGTACATAATTTTTTTTTTTGGTCAAATCGATGAAATTGTTAGTCATTAATAGACAAATCAATTAAATTTACTACAAGAAATCTTTCCGTTCTAATCTAGACTAGACCTAGAGAGGTTAAATATTACAGCATCTACATCTGCAGCCATCTGCAGCCATTTTTAAAGTTTCTCTTGATTTTCTGAGGTCAGACTCATAACCAGAGTCATAAATTTGACTCCGAGATTTTTGTTACATTAATTAGATGATCTAAACGTCAATAAATTTAATTAGAGTCTAAATTACCGATCAAGAAGGAAAACTATGAAGCATGAGACAATGATAAGATTTTTAGAACCTAGTAAAATATGTTAGAGTACTTTAGCACGCCATAGGCCCTATACTTACGCCCATGACGGTATATTAATATTATTTAGTGTCTCTGTAGCCCGATCAGATGCCGTGTACGTACAGCGACGACAGGGCTGAATGTGTACAGGTGTATACTGGAGTAGTTTAATAGTGTCTCTGCAGCTACCTGCACACAATATTATCAGCATTTAACTAACACGTAAGTGAGTGTATGGGACTTGATACAGACGAAATTGCACCAAATTATTTTCGAACAATGAGCAAAAAATGGAGAAAAATAACTGTCACTTAAAGTAAAACTATGCAGCAACTTACGCGAAACTTGTTTAGTATAGCACCCATTGTTGCAAAGCTTGAGTCTCAACTTGTACGACCATCAGAAAATGTGATGTTTACGTGCAGCCTCGACTCAATCTGACAACTTCCTGTACGTGTACAAGCGCAAGATTCGCTTCATCGATCATACATGCAAGATTTTTATCCGCGCGGTCTATTGATTTGTACTGTACTGTGTGTACCGTACCGCGGCATTTGAAGTTTAACCCAACAATACCATGAACCCGCTGGTACCGAAGTCTATCGAGTGAAAATTAATTCACAAAATGCACATTATAACTTTACTTATGGAATCTATTGTTTTCATGTGAAGCATTTGATTTGATCAGCATCAAGGAGCAAATATTCAAACTTAATTGACGGACCTCTACCAAACTCCAATCTAAGTTGATTTTGATTAACAAATTCCTCAGAAACATAAAAACAGTTGCATCAAAAATCAGACAAACTCGGGCAAAAAAAACTTCTAGAATATATAAGTTTCACACGTTTTCTCGGAACTGCTGATGACGGCCTCACGGTCCTGATTATAAGCAACGTGGATGAGAGGAAGAGGTGATGACATTGAGTCGCCTATTTGCTTCACAAATCTTTATTAATTACCTTTACTACGTACATTCAAGAAGAAGAAATCATATTCCCTTAACACTGATTTACACAATATAGAGTTTGCTTGTTTGTTTGTTTGTTTGTTCGTTCGTTCGTTCGTTCCTTTGTTTATCCATTTATTTTGTTTCATTTTCCATCTGAGAAGATGGCTGGATAGTCAATATTCAGCTGGACAGAGTTGATCTTCCATGGGACCCAGTTGTAACGATCTTATAGCAATAGTGATTTATGTATAAAGGGGAGAAGGTTTATGATTGGTCAGTTGTTGACAAGAAGAGATATTTTCCTGTCTGTAAGGACCATCGGGAAAATTATAGGTCGGTGGCATCTTTGCCGGTATCAAGGCCCTATGTGTATCCAGGACCAAGCACTGATTCACAAAAACACATTTTACATGCAAAATTTTAAAATTCCGTAGCTGTTTAGAATGTGTTCTCCAAGTTTGGATGAAACTTTTACTGTTCTGTTTTATTGGACTTTACCTTTCTCTTTCTCTTTCTTCTTTAAAACAACAACAACAACAACAACAACAACAACTTTACCTTGACTTATTTTAAAGTCATCATAAAAACAGGGTGGATTCGAGTTTCTTCGATCACAACAATAGGATAAACATGACAATGAAGTAGAAACTTATCAGCTGGTACAAAAGATTGAATACTTCATTGTGTGTATAAAAATTTAGTGATTCTGTATCACAATATTACATCGGTAAATACGTCAATTGCAGGAGTCATATACGTGCAGGTTATACACCAAGGTCATGACAACCATTTCCCTACAGACTTTCACGATCTTATCAGTTGTCAGTTCATTTTTTTTTTCGTTGCTGACTTCATCAAGGTTTGACTCATTCACTTTCCTGACAAAGCGTAAAATGGATACATTTACTATTTGCGTATTTATAGATAAATATACACTGCGCACTATAGACGGAAGAGGGCACTGTTCTGTCAGCACTCTGTAATCTATTTAGTTTCAGGGAGCCATTATAAACTCGTTACATCAATAACCTCTTTGAAGGGAGTGTATACTGTACGTATATGGAAGATATCGACATTATGAGATGTGCGACATGTGAAGAGTTGAATCACAAAATGACTTAACTGCATTCTTGTTGATGTTAAAAATTTGCGATTAAAGTTGCTAAAAAGACAATGAAAATTATAAGAAAATATTGGACATTCTTAATTATAAGTTTAAGAATATTCTTGTTATATAACGAGTGAGGTATCACAAAGGTTTTATTTTGCTCAGCTGATAATGGACATACTTTTAATGTGTAAATATGGCTCTTAACCTATTTTGCAACCAAATTCTTCATATTGACAATATTCACCCCCTCCCCCTCTCGAATATACTGTTTTTATGTATAATTATATATAATTATGATAACATAATTATAAACTGTATTTGTATAGCGCATATCACCAAAAAAAAATAGATTAATGTCTCTATGTACATTGAGGGAACTAATAGAAATTGGGAAATTGGACATAAGAGAGAGAGAGAGAGAGAGAGGGAGGGGGGGGGGGGGGGGGGGGGAGGAGACAAAACAATCCGAAATGTGACAGAGCTGCGAAAGCAGTGTTAAGCCTAGTCCACGGATATGTTAAAAAGATGTGTTTTTGAATAACGCTTGAAATCATCTACCCGTTGTCAGTTTGCTTGAGATACATGGGTATTTTGTTCCATATACTCTGCTGCCAGTTGAAAAGATCTTGCACCGTAAAACCATGTTGATATTGGGGTGTTCAACAGAAGTATTTGGACTGAGAGCGAAGATTTCTTGCTGGACGATATTTTGTTATCAGCTGTTGCAGGCAAGTAGGACCTCGTTTTTGCAAACACATAAATGCCATCTTGAAATCAGTCCGTTGCTTTACTGGTAGCCAATGTATAGTTGTCTTAAGATTGGACTTGTATACATGTTCATGGAGTCGAACACGAGTAACCAATCTAGCGGCAGAGTTTTGTATTCTCTGCAACTTTTGTATAGTTATATCTGATATCAATAGGGACTCCTAAATGAAAGTTTCTAAGAAGCTAAATCAAATAGGTGGTCTTGTGCATTTGCAGAATCGAATAGATTAACATGCTACAACCGTGGTACTTTCATACGGCGAATTTTGTACTTTCTTTCAGTGAATATTGGAGAGCAATGCTTGTAATTTTAACCGAGTATAATATTACATCACTTAGGCCTATCTCACGCCTCGGTGAGAGTAATGCACTTGAGAATACTTCACGACGCAAAAGATTTTTTTTTTTTTTTTTTTTTTTGCATGCTGTGGAATGATCTTGCAAATACCACTCCAGAAGATGCGCTATTATAACAGCGAGAATGTTATTTCACTTTCACTCAGTGGGGAGACCAATGGAACATTCGACTATATAAGGGAACTCGATCTGTATACATCATCATCCGATAGAATACGTTGATGATGAGGGGTGCAACCTTTAAAGGGATGGTATATAAAGTATTGGTGGAGATGAGAATTTGGCTTTTAACTTTTTGCGAGATACCAAGAAAACATTTATGATGTAGTACAGAGCATGCCATTTTAAGAGGAATTTGAGTCAAAGCCGATTACATTGTATTTGATGAAAATAGGGTTTGGAATGACTGAAACATCCAAAAACAAAGTAAAACAAAGCGATCGTATGAATGAAGTGTGGGTCCCACACTTTATTAGAATGGCTCTTTTTTTTGGGGGGGGGGGATATCTCAGCCATTTCAATTCCAATTTTCATCAAATAAACGTTGAATTCCCCATAGAATTTCATGCTCTTTCATATTTCGTAAGAGGTTTCTCATTATTTCACCAAAAAATGTTAGAAAACCTGAAATTAGGTCCCATAACCAAAACTGTACGATCCCTTTAACAGAGGCATGTGCCGAAACGTGCAAAAGAGCAAATTTCCCTTTCATCTCATCATGATTTCCCCCTGACACCCCGTCCTTTTCCCCCTCACCCCCGTCTCGTTTATTCTCTTGTCTTCAGGAAGAAAAGTGCTTTGGGGGTTTCGATGCTGTTTGTTTTTGGTTTGTTTGCTTCCACATTCCAGGAGGGACTCTATTTATGCATTCTCAGTAAAAAATGATAAGTGATGTTTTACAAAATTTTGCAGCATTTAAAGTTTATGAGACAACTTTAATGTACAGGTACAGAAATGACAAACAATAACTCATAACAAATATAGACTTGAACTGATTTTGCATTATGAGAGGAAAATAGGTCGATTGGTTGGGTTCACTTTTTTGTTTATTTGTTTGGGCTTTTTTTCCCCCCTATAATTATACATTACAGGGAGCCGATCCCGCATGCATCAAGATCATGCCCAACGAAAAATGACATGATATTGTGAACTATGCTATGCATGCCTTTTGCTACATCATGATAAGATATATTGTACTGTCAATATAGGCCTAAATCTACAATCATTTCAAACATACTACACATACTATTATGATATCATGAAATGCAAAGACTGCTTCGAGGTGCACGGTTAACTAATTCAGTGCTCATTTTCTCAATTGTGCTGTAAATGCTAGACAAAGTCGAGGGGCATGTTAGGCCTAGCTCGTGTTGGTATGTTGAGAAATTTATCAAGAAATCTGTTGAGATCTTGGATCTCGTATATATATATTCCCTCTCCTTTGAATATGAGTCGAATTTTATTGTCTTCTATACCTCGATCGCTGGTATCAGCGCTTGCTTGCAAGCTTCCTTAAAAAGCTGACGTGTAATCTATGCGTGCATATTTTTGGCAATTAGTCTGAAAATTATGTCCGTTTATATTTATATATATAATTAGGTTCGTTTATATACCGCAGATAATCGTGACCTGTGTGCCTCGCGCATTGTGCACTCGCTGAATCATGTATTTCTGAGACAAGCATACCCATGCAAGCAAGGAGGAATTTCCTTGGTACTAGGCAAAGCTTTGCCGAGTACCTTCTTGGGTATACCACGCCATGCCAAGTCGCCGCTATGTGTGATAATGGTTGTTGTGTTCTGCGGTAAAAAGGGAGTCACGCTCATCCAGCCATGCAGGGAGACGTATAATACTGTTTTCAGAGTACTGAATACATAAATGTACTGTAGTCGCAGTCATGCTCATCCAGGTCAGGGATGTGAGCTCACCTGCTGCGCTCATCTAACCCCGTTGTGCTACCAGTGGAAGTAGGTAAACATAACGTACGCATGAGAGGAGTACTAGTATCGTATACTCAGTACACTGGAATGTTTCGGAATGTTGTGACGTTTACCATAACACTCAGAGAATCGGAGATAGACTGGCTGGTGATAATGTCAACGATGTGCATCTCGGAAGAATGAGTCGATGTCACGCTCCGTGGACTCATCTCATGGTTCGAATCTTTGACGAAAGGTATAACAAGTAAATTTATGTGATGCGACTTTTACATGACTTATAGTAAAATGTTTCTTTGTGGGTTAAAATTGAGCGTGCGAAGAATTGCGACGTTGATGTAGGGAGTCAGTCAGGCGGTTTATAGGCCATTTAGGGTATTGGGGGAATCGTAAGGGTTAGCCTCGCTCCTGCCCGGCCGCGGGATCGCGGGATCGCGGGAAGCACATCCAGGAGCGGGGAGCGAGCGTTGACTACCATTGCATCGCATCGGGTATACAAATGTACTACCATTGCATTGCATTGCAGTGCTAAAGAGCAGTTTGGGTAATTTTAGAGTGGAAATATCGAAGGTGTTAGCACTAGATTTAATGTCTCCCTTCTGGAGGCACTGGCTTACAGGAGCTCTGGGCCGGTATAAATAAGATATGATATATTTATATGTATGCTGTATATATTGTTATTTATAAAAAGCTTGAATATACATAGTATCGCCAAAAAGAGTAACAAACTCCCCATGCATTTTCAGAATTGGAGATTTAACATAAATTATGAACACAGATATTGCTATCAACCACATGAAATCTATATTTATTATTATTTTTTCTCAATCTGGCTTTCACCAATAAAAAGTACTTATGAAAGAAAAGTTTTTTGGGTTATACCCTCTTCATATAATTCTACTTTATGGGGTTATTTATGTTAGACCAAAAAAAGACAGAAAAGATTGTCTTTTCATTGTTTTTCTTTTTTTATTTCAATTTGGAATCCTGTACATGTATGTTCGATTAGAGTTGATAACATGCTGTTTTGTATTACCCGTTAGTATTCTCTATATACATATATTTTTATTGTACTCTGAATTGCATGTAATGCGTAAGAGGCTGACTCCCATTCAGTATGGAGCGTTGATGTTTTGAATCTCCGCTCTGGGGTTTCGGATGGGTTCCTGTGATTGGCCGTCGGTGGCCCCTTGTGCGTGTTTGTTGGGTGGCTGATTTTTCTGTGTCATACTGGGCCGGTGGGCATGTTGGATTCTGTTTATGTAAAAATACACGTAAAATAGTGTACATGGGGGGAGTGGTACGGGCGTGTCGTAGATTATGCAGTGTGCTTCTTTATAAATTTCTCACAATGCCTGCACTGCACATTCTCGTATAATACAATTACATGTATAAATGATTATAACAGAATCTGTCTCGGTGGTGGCAGGTGCGGGGCTGATTGGTCGGCCGCCCACCCGACTCGTTCTTGGGGTAGTTGGCGGTGGGTTATAGGGTCCTCCCCGATCTCCTCTATTACTCTCTTACCATGTGATCGGGCTGCAGTCCAGTTGTTGGTATTTTATTTATGCTGCATGACAGTATTTGTATCTTCTGTACCTTAATATGCTGTTTTTATTCATTTATTTATCTATTTTTGTTGCTTGTAGTTGTACTACGATTCTGTGAATAAAACATACAAAAAAAGATGATACAGCCATATAGGATAAAGCATTTGTTCCTCAATGACCTCTGAACTTGAGTGACGTCCTGTGCAACTTGCCCCATTAGTAGGAGTATACGGGTGTGGGGTGGGACTTTATGCTTGTCTTGCATCTGCACTCGTGGTCTAGATGTAGATTGGACCTTTCCATGAAATAAGTTTCCCAAATATAGAGTCATATATATATATATATATATATATATCGAGTAGCAATTTTAGTAGAGTACATCAGTGAAAGTTTGAGTAAAATTGGACAATCCATTCAAAAGTTAAGAATTTTTAAAGTTTTACTTGCACTAAATGTAGAAATAAAGCAAATTGTAAATTCACCTTCAAGTGGGCATGATGTTTTTTTTTTTTTTTTGTAAATAAACATGATTGTGTTTGCATTAAACATAGTACACTATGTTTTGTGTGAATTTGACAACTTTAACAAGATTGAGAGTACAATACCACCCTCAATAAGGGGAAACCTGTACAGCCAGGGATGATTATGAATACATGGATGGTTTAACAAGGTTTTTGTGAATACTCAAGGTTGGAATTATGCCTACTGGAGGGTATAGAGACCCTTTAAGTGATGTCCAGAAAGGGACTTTAATCTGCCTTAGAAGTTTGTGTGGTCTATGTTTGTGTTATGCAAACAATTGAGCAATGGTACCCTGTGGTCAGGTGAGTGGTTTTAAGGTTCCAAAGGTCTGACATAAGAGAGAAAGCTATTGAATAAGCCTGACTGTATTGATTCCTCCTACACTTCCTGTAGGCCTATAATGTGGAGGTCGGAATATCTCGTGACGGTATATACAGTGGGGTTGAAATAATGCCATTATTGTTCTACAACCTTATGGGAAATGTTCGCTAACAGCTATTTGGGCATGAATTTGTGGGAGCAGTAGCACTGAAAATTTATGGTACAGGTGAGTGGCCACTCCAATATCTGTGTAGCTACAATATACATTTAATAGCAAGAGATTCTTTGTGTCATTAATGCATTTTTTAGGAATTTCTTATTCCTCTCGTTGTAATGGTGGTGCAGAAAATGGTCGATCAATAAGTTCTGTAACTTTTTAGCTGATATTGGCTTGTCATCAACCAATGATTACAGCATCCATACAAGAAGCAAGAGAAATTACATAGGTTAGAAAACCATGATCCTATATAGTTGAGTGATTATTTGATAAATGTGAATGAATTCCTTCACTTTTGCAATTAGGTTGAACATGGGTGCAGAATACATGCTCTTTTTTCAATGCCACCATTCAGTTTTGCTTACTTCAGTCTTTCAGATAGTCGCCCACGCTTTACACCTTCTTTTCCACCTACCTGAGGATCAGCACACAAGATGACGCACCGGAACTCTACGGCTGTGTCGTACACGCCGCTCTACGACGAGAACGACAACTCAGAAGATGAGAAATCAGACGTGCCGGTCAGAGGTGAGACACAGAAACTTTTCCTTGTTGGGATTATAGACTCCAGACCTCGAAGCCTGAATGAACCAACGTAGTGACACCTCTAGGCTGGAATGTATTTTAATGAAATTGTAGGAAAATATCCTCGATTTTACATACATTTGGGTAAATCGGTCACGAATAAGCTGGTTTAGCAATGTATGCAAATTTCTGTGTTGTTTTCCTCTGAAGATCTTTAGAACCTGTACAAATTCAATTTACTTCAGTTCATTAAATCCGGCCAGTGCATGTGCATCACTGTGTATCAGGGCAATTACTCCCCCTGCCCCCCCCCCCCAAAAAAAAAAAAAAAAATACTTGTTAGTGATAGGGTCAAAGTAACAATTTGGGTTAGGGTTAGGATTGGGGTTAGGGGAAGGGTCTGGGGTAACTGCCCTGGGGGTAATTACCCCAGACCCGCATCACTGTATATGCCATATATTTAGCAAGTCTGTAAATTCTTTGCAAATCAGGACTTTCCCATCAGTTTCACGAGTGGTTATATATAAGTTCGCAATCATGGAATACAGTGATGAATGGAAAAATGTGTACACCTGCACGTTGCATTCACGTTGGGATCAGAGTGGATATGTTTGCACATTAATAGTACCAGACTCTTGAAAATTCGAGAAAATAAAACCTTCACGAAATATATGGCATATGCAGTGGTTGTTGATATGTCAGACTGGTCTCAGGCAAATTTTCTTGTTGTCGGAACAATCTTCATTGTAAAGGTATGCATACAATAGCAGGATACATGTTTGTAAAGTAGCCTATTGAGATGTGTAGAGACTGAAGTCATCTGCAAATTTTCCGACCTCTCATGCACTTATTTTGACAGTTGCTGTACCAGGTTACTATAAGCCATGTCAAAATGTATGGAATGTCAGAAATCTTGTACCGGTACTTGTACATATCACGTGCAGATTGATGACATGGCTGCATACAAAAATAACTGAGGTTGGATTTTATTTGATAGTCTTGTGGGGATGACTCGACAAAATGTAAAAGCCGTCATGCTCGGTGGAGCATGAAGGAACTGATGAGACTCAACAGATAAGATGCAAATTAGGTCCCTTGTACTTAAAGGTCGAGACCTCTGGATGATTTTCAGACTTTCACATTTGAATAAAGTTCTGTAAATTGGCCATACTGGGTACAGAGATTCAGAATTTATAGTGATTGGGATGAGGAATTAGAATGTTTTCAAAATTTATGACCAAGTCATAATGAACAAGGATGGTGATATGGTAGCTTCACCATATAGGCATGCATGAGTGGGGGCTCAAGGAAGCTGAACAAAAGAACAAAGCATGTAATAATTCTTCAAGAGTGAACATGTTAAACAAGCTGTATTGTGATGGCAATACATTTCTGAAATATGTATGTCTTCTTGTTTGTCATCATCCTTGTTCAGTGTAATTTGCAAGGGGTTTTCAGAGTACCGGTATTGAATTCTCATAAACTAGAACCACAATGAATTCCACAAATCTATGCATGGAGCTGTCAATTTATGTCCCACATGATGTGAAATTATGAAAATCATTTGGACTTCACCTATAAAGTCCCCTAGCTGCAGTGATCATCCCCATTGGCAATTAAGGCCCTTCATCCTTATACAAATTGTTCAGAGGGACGAAGATACCATCTGTACATTGTCAGTTACATTGTATCTTTCCCATTTTTCTTCGTGTGCTTGCAGGCATTATTTGCTCCCGCAACAGGCTTGTGAAAACATAATTGTTATAAATTATGCCATACAGTGCAATGTACAAGTATTGATGAATTTAGCACAGCTGGAAGGAGGAAATTTTGATTTGACTGGTCCAAAGGTTATCCACATACCAGCATATCTTGCCTTGCAAAAATTGTGCATTTTGAGTAAGATTGACAGTGGGTAGAAGGGTATCATGTTTACCGTTCCATCCTGCATGTTGCTGAGTCATTCTATGTCTGTGTCTAAATCCGTACCACAAATATAAAATGCGCTCAACAGGTAATGCAGTTTGGTATGTTGGGCACAATACTATCACAACCTTAACAAACATTAGCGTGACCAGTTGGATTTTATGGCAGTTGAAGCACTCAAACTCGAGTGTAATGAGATGTATATATCTCTCTGGCATTTGAGAGTCCATAAAAGGAATTATATTTTCTTAGACTCAAACTGATTTGATAATGTTTGTTTATTTGTTTGTGGGAGGGGGGGGGGGGGGGGGAGGGGGGGAGGGGGGGAAGGGGGGAGGGGGACAGGGTAAGGAAATTTACTGTTAAGTCATTACAAGAGCTCTGTAATTCAGGCAGGGTTTCATGCTTTTGTATACAGTTAACATACCCTTGCAGGGTATAAAATTAGGTCAGTAGCACAGATGATTTTGCATGAGTACCCTTCATGTTACAGTTGATGGTATTGGTAGTATATTAGCCCATCCAGACGCCATGTGAAGTGTGACACTTGAGACAGCAACAGGGCTGTGTGTAGTTAATGGTAGCAATGAGACAGTGGATCATCATGAAATAACTAACATTGGTAGACTATGTACCCCAGTCTTTTTGATCAGATAAGCCCAAAATTTCTTTTATATGATTTCATGGTTTTTTTTTAAGTCAGTAAAAATGATGTTCAGATGATTGTTCAGATGATGATCATGCTTATTATTCTGTTTTATTAGTGGAAACCTTTTTCCACTAATAAATATTATTCATTTCTGGTTAGTTGTTCTGTTGGCGTTTGTTTATTAGATACTGTTTTGACATAATCGGCATACAGTTAATGCACACAGTTTACATCAGTTTACATCATACCTCCAAACATACACATGCACTTTCACACTCCATGCTTGCCAACATTTTCATTTGAGAAAGCAGTAGAATGCAGGATGCCTATGCGAGCAGTACTAGCTTGAATGCTAATGAAATCTTTCAAAAGCGGTAGTCTACCGCCAAATGCGGTAGAGTTGGCAAGTATGACACTCACAGGAATAAACAATCATATGAGTATTTACTCACAAATGCATGTTGCCTGAACCTGCCAAATCAGTCTGTTAAAATATGAATTCTATTGATTCCATTATTTGTTTTCAAATATATTGTCTACATGCGTATGATTTCTGTGCAGCTACAGGTTTACTGACTGGAAATAAACAAGATGGCTTGCTCCTTATTTCCATCAAAAGTGGCCCTGGCATGTATCTGTTTTGTTATGTTTTGTTTCGTTTGGGGTTTTCTTCTTTTAACATTACACCTCATTCACACTGATAAGATAAGAGCACTCATCCGGAGATATTTATAAGAATATGGTTTTATCATGGAACTTTATCTATCTTCACCCTTTCTGGTTGTCTTAGCACTCATGTCTTCACACGGTATGAAATGGTGCAGGGTGTTCAGACGCAAACAATTTATACTAGAACGGTATAGCTATACGATGAATGTATGTGTCTGAACGCTGACTAACGAAACAACGTATAACCATTACAAAAAGTGCAGTGACATCCTCCATAGGAAACGAGCGTTTTTTAATGCACCACGCAGAGCGCACAATCAGGTATAGGACATTTACACGGACTCTTGACTTTACGAACTCATACCTCCCAGAAGATGTCTTTTTGCTTAAATGCACCTGGTTATTATGAAAACCTAGATTTCAAGCGTGTGCTCTATATACCTCATCAGTAGAGTTTTGTGAAAATTTTACATCGGTACCTTTCGAGTTGAAAATTAGGTGTCATTTCTCACTCAAGCGCAATCAGCTCTACGACAACACGCAATTTTACATTGACGGCGCGGTGTGCGAACTGTGAGCCTGAAGGCCATTTTTGGAGGGTTATTTTACTGCCATACCTGTTGTATTTGTACAATGCACCTGCCTAGTAAGTTGCAGCAAATACTCACGTGTATTCATACTGAGTTTGGAGGAATTTCGTGAAACTTCGCCATCGGTACCTTGTCAATATTCATAAACGGTCAAAACCATGTCAGTTTAGCCCCGAGTGAATAACCCACCAATATCTTCATACACTAAAGCAATTGCATGCTTCTCACTTGAATACGCTACGCTGATTGGCTAAATGTCATTGGCTTTACGAGGTCGCATCGGGTCAACGCTAGATCGTGACTTAGCGCGTATGCAAATTCATGATGTGACAATAGGTGCGTGTGTCTTTATTACTATTTAGATTTCATTAATACATTAGCTCAACGTAGCATTTGCGGCGCATGATTGCATCATGAATATGTATTATTCTTTAACGCTCAACGCACTGTGATAGGTTGTATGCAAATGACGTATCTACGTCATAGCTCATTATCTGTTTGTCACCGTTCGCATGTAGACTTTTTGTAAAACGACGTATGATGAAATGACGGTCAGAGCATCGTTTCGAACTAGAGCTCAATAACAAATCAGCATTCCATCGTGTCCATTGTGCGTCTGATGGTATGGCGACCATAGAACGATATTACTGGGCAGGGCTTAATGAGAGTGTGTACGAAAGGTGGCCCCATAGCTGTCACTCATGACCATAACAGCATGCGCAGTGGAAAACTGCACATCTATACAACGTTTTTCAGAACGGTCGAGATAAGCGTTTTGAACGGTCTGTCGGTTATGTGATGATTCTTTATACGGTGTTTCTTTATCGAGTTTTATCCGAGCAGGGGGTAAGCGTCATCACAGAAATGCACCTCATGCACCCAGAGGCCCATTTCAGAAAGAAAGTTGCCATCGTTGTAAAGTTGGGATTAGTTGCAGTAACTGTGAGCAGCAGCCAGGAAACAACCAATCAGCATTGAGCATTCAGGTTGTTGCTGTGGTAACTGCAATGAATTGCAACTCATGCCGATTAATAGTAAATGGCTTGATAAATAGGCTTCTGGTGACCTTCTCCAAGGGGTACAAAGGTGCACTTTGGGTGGAATACTCTATTATGGACCCAGTCATCTTTGCACCCTTGGCTTTGCAAAGGGCAAGTATGGCTCTTAATTGCTATTAACTCTTGTGTGTGAATGGGTTCCCGAATTGATGGAATGGATACACATTAAAGCTACCATTTATTGGGAGCAGTGATTAAATCAAAAAAAAAATGTTTGAATTATCATGTGTGATGCATATTTACTGTAAAACATATGATATATTCTCAGCATGACGTTTTCCCAAATTTCTACTGGCATTCAATGCATGTAGTGTAGACAAGAACTTTTGTGTGCATTTTAAGTTTGCGAATCTTGGCTCTTGCAAAATTAAAATGCTCGCGAACATTCCTCGTTTTACCGTACAGTAGTTCAGTTGTATCACAAAACACCCTACTGTACAAAATTTTGCAATAGAGCCACAAATATGGGGAGATATCACTAATTTTCTCAATGAACCGTCATGGTGACGGTGTATTCTAGAAACAATTTCTAATAGAACTGTCAAACTATAGCAATTATTCCTACAATTAATTTTTTAACTGCACCTCGCTGTAAATATGTGCACCGAGAGCCCATCTGTGCTCATCACAGTTTGATAGATGAGCGCGCACCACTCTGCAGTGTGATTAATCTTCAGACCCTGAAGGATATACCACATATGGAAGAAGAAGAGGAAGAAGAAGAAGAAGAATAAAAGTATTATTCGCATTTTGTGTATTTAACAACACTGAACATTGATAATACTGATTAACATTTTCTTGTTGGTTATTTTCTATCCCTAACTCACATTTTAGAACTATTTTGAGGCACTATCAAAGCTGGTTTTTTTTTTTAATCTTCAGATGTTAGCAGGATCCTTTAATCCTTTGCAGTTTTAACCAGATTTCAGAGTATACAAATCACATTGCACTCTAAATTACGTTGATCACACCCTTTCCATGGAGTCCTGCAAGGAATCTAAACTTTTTGCTTTCTCACCATTGTGGATTTTAGTCTTTTCATAGTCTTATCGTATTAAGGGCTCATCAAATTGCTTTGATAAATTTAGGTCTGACAATAAGGTAGTCAAAAGAATGCCTCCTCCCCCCCCCCCCCCCCCCCCCCACCGCCTTTTCAGTGTTGGTTGTTTTGCATTAATAGACACAGACGGCTTATCTTGAGATTGTTTTTTGTGATGTTGATTGAAAATCCTTGTAGCTGAAAGACGTGAGGTCTTATGATTATCTGTGGTCATTCTGCGTGCGTGTATTATTCACATGAGAGCAACAGCGTATCGTCCCTTAGATGACAAAAGTTTGCATCTCAAATTTTGGTGAAAATTATACCACTTTTTGTCATTAATTGTCAGATAATCTGTTGAGTAATGTCTTATCCAAATCCGTGCTGTCTTACCCCAAAAATGAAGCCACCATGGCATGTCATAGGAACTTTGCCTTTCCTTGGCTGCCATGTTTTTCCCTCTCCTGAGCATTTGACTTTTTTTTTTTAGATACAAGGTTTTGTCTCTCCAACAGCACAATGAGGCCAACACACAAAAATATAGTCTTTTTGTGTGGGAACAATCCGCCTATATCTATAGTAAGCCGTGAAGAGAGATTTTTCTTCTCTATTATTTGTGCTTACAAAACTTTCATTAGAAATCTCTCTATACAGGCGCATTCAAACCTACCTGAAAAAAAAAAAGAACTGAACAGGTTTTTGTTTTTGTTTTTGTTTTGTTTTTTGCATGGAAAGCCAGGAAACTAATTAATTTCAGTATGTTAAAGGGTCTTGTATCTCCACCTCAGTATATTTCCAGAAATGCTTGAATTAACCATGAATGCTGTTTTGGGTCACATATGATGTGTGTGTCATCATATACAGACTCAGAATTACATCATTGTCCAGTTGATTTACATTTTATTTCCCCAAATCAGCCAGTTAAGAAGAGTTTCTATGAATACCTGTTGATTGACAGTAGTTACAGTCATGTACCAAGCACATTCTCAACCAGCAGGAAAGACACAAGCTAGGTGAGGTATTGATAGCTGTGGTCTGTTTTGGATGGCAGGACGCTTGGTCCTTGGGTGAACTTTGGAACTGAGTGTGTGTTTTCTTTTTTGAAAATCAAGGGAGCACGACAGATACGTGACAAAGATAGTCACTGATATTGAAGGGTTTCAGACTTACAAAAGAATTTGTTGGTTGCATGTTTAGAAACAGGTCATCTGAAATGCTAATCGTGTTATTTTCAAATGTTAAGGTCTGGTGGAGAAGTGTTTGTAATCCAAAGGGTTTGACAATTAATTAGAGCTTAGCGTTACAATCTATTCACTTCCATCCCTATGCATGTTTAGGATATTTGTACTCAGGCTCTTACTTTTAAAAGTCTGGAAAGTACAGTTGTATCTCATTTGATAGACAGGCCATTGAGATTGTGACATAAGTGTCATATCGTCACTGGAATGACAAGACCTTGTATCTCAAATTTTGGTGAAAATGATGTTTTCTTAATCAATTATCAAATAATCAGTAAGTGATGTCCTGTCCAAATTCTTGCTGTCTTACCCCCCAAAAATGAAGCCACCATGGCATGTCAAAGGAAAGGCTATCCCATTTGATATAATGCTTTGGATGCCATGTTTTTTTGCTCTCCTGAATATTTGACATTTTGTAGGTTTTGTTGCCCCAGCGACGATATGTAATGTTGTTTGCAGTTCAGTGATCCAGGAGAGGACTCATTTCTATGGCTTAATGGCTGGTATGACTAGACACGATGGAAACTCAGTGGCGGATTCAGAGGGAGGCGCACCAGGCGTGCACCCCCTCTTTATTTCTTGTTAAAACAAGAAAAAGAAAAAGAAAAAATGGGGGGCGGGTGCGCCTCCCCTTTATGGAATTTCTGGATCCACCCCTGAAACTGGATTACAACTGATTTTTTTTTTTTTTAGTTTGAAATCCCTTTTGATCATATTATGTGTCATGTGAGCTACTGGGTTTGATTCCTGCATTCATACAGATATGGTTTTCACTTTCATGTGAATTCAAATGCTAGTAACCGCAAAATTCAAAGTGAAATACCCCTCTGTGTTAAGTAAACTTTAAGATCAAAGTAATTGACTGATTGTGGTTTCATTAGTGCAGAAAGTCAAATAAGAAAGGAATATTGGAATATAGAAGTTACATAGTGTTTTCATTAAGCAGCAATGTTAATAAACATGAGCAGTTCTTCAATGTATTCATGTTTTCATTATAGTAGAGTTGGAGCTCATCTCTGTTGGAAATTCATCTGAAATTGGTGTTAGACTTTTTGATCTCAATACAAAATATTTACCTCCAAAATTGTCAGATGTCAATGCTACAGATATTCTATAGTACACATGTATTGACCCTCACATGATCAAGGAGATGATACACGCAGGTCATTCCGCTGATCAAGGCTGTAGGGTTGACAGCTGAAAAATTTGGAGGTTAATATCTTGTATTGAGATCAAAAGTTTTACACCAGTTGCAAATGGTTTCATAATGTTTTATCAATTACGTATCTCAAACTAATGTGTCATATTATGCTCCATGTTAAGTTTGTCTATTAACCCATTGAGGATGGGCTGATTTTGCTAAAACACACATTTCCCATAGACACCTGCCAGAGTATACAAACTGTACTTGGGACTAGTCTTCAACGGGTTAAAACTTTCATAGAAATACTTGTATGATGATGACACTTCATGGAGAGACTTTTCTGATATCATTTTGTCTCTTTAATTTTTTTTGTGCCTTGAATTACACTGTAATTATGACTTTCCTCAGTGCAAAATGAGTGCAAGTCAGTTCAGTCACCTGACACCACTATCATATTACATATTATTATAGCTACTAACAGCTGTGACGACTGCTTTTACTACAATATCTTGTTATCACTACTGGTGCTACTATTGCTGCTTTGCCAGTAATCATTCTCAGAGATCTCACTCACATAATGGAAATAGCTCTGCCAACTTTCATTTGAAGTGTCAAAACTATCCTCTTTTTTTCATAATCTCGGACGAATGTCTAAAAATCATTTGTCCGCTATCTGCACATGCACAACAGTTGATGGTTTTTCTGTGTCTCTGCGTATTGCTGTGTGTGTATACAGCCTTTTGACAAGACCTTTGAATTACTGTAGTTTATATTCCATGCCACGCAAACCAGCATACTGGAAACTCCGCTTCAGTTGAAGCGTCAAAACTATCCTCCTTTTTTTATCTCGGGTGAATGTCTAAAAATCACTTGTCCACTAACTGCACATGTACTACAGGTGATTGGTTTTTCTGTGTGTCTGCGTATTGCTCTGTGTGTAGTCTCTTAACAAGACCTTCTGATTTATACTGTATATGGTTTATTTTACTTGCCATGCAAACCAGCATACTGGAAACTCAGCTTGAAGTGGGAAGGAAATATGAGGCAGTGGTGAATGCTCAACATTTAGTAAAAACTGGTGTTAAGTGGTCTGGGCTAAGCCTTGTGGTATCGCTTGATGTCATTAGTGGTGGCCTGACCTTGAGCCACTAAAAATTGGTGTTGGGCCACCAATATCTTTTGGTGGCCTAATTGGGCAAATAAGATTCAAAATGGATACCAGGTAATTTGCTTTTATTTTGAGCCACTACATATCTTTTTCGGACCACCAAAATTTCAAGTCTAAAGATTTTAGTGGCCCAGTATCGAGACCTGTATTTATATATGCACAGACATAAAGGCCTTGTCAAAAAGGCTGCATAAATCCAAGCACACTCAGTGGAAACTGCCTTTCATTCTAGCCAAATGATGCCTGCTGAGAAATTATCCAAAATATGGTCCTGTATTCCTGAAACATTGCAATTGATTGGGAGTCTGTGACAAAGGATACCCTTGATAGCATTTTAAATATAATTTTAGCCTTACAATTGACTACAAAGTCTGTTATAAAATGCAAATTGCAAGGGTCAGTAAGATATATTGAAGGTATCATGCAAGTGTTGATACAGTGCTAAGTAAATGCAACCCTCCCCTGTAAATGCAACCCTCCCCTGTAAACTTTTGTGATGTTCTTTAATTTCTTCTATGCGACTGCATAAATGGTACCAAAATAGCACGCTCCTCTGAATAAAAGGGATGGTAGAAGTTTCCTTGTGGTGGGGATTCAGATTTTGACTTTTTCGCAAGATAATTAGAAACCATTTATATGAAATATTAAAGAACATACAATTTTAAGAGGAATTCAAAGTTAATTTGATGAAAATCGGTTTTTAAGTGACTGAGATATCCAAAATCAAAGTAAAACTAAGTGGTCCTAATAAAAGATAGGACTTCCCTTTTATCAGAGCATCTGTCTTTTACTTAGTTGTTGTGAGATGATTAGGAACCACTGATATGAAATACAATACCATTAAAGAGAAATTAAATTTTTTTAATGAAAATTGCTTTTAACATTTCATGTAAGTGGTTTCTAATTACGGTCAAAACATGAATCCTCATCTCAACTAAAATTACACCATCCCTTTAAAGCTGCCAGGGTGCACATGTTCACTGTTTTGCCCTAGTGCTCATTCTGGATCAGATGTAGATGATATTTCAGGTTTGTTGGGTTTCTTTGCTTTCTTTTTTGGTCTTCATTTTTGTTTTAAATGAAACCTTGAGGTTAATTTCTAAATTCCTCATGCTTAGTTGAGCATGAAAACAAAAATCATCTTGAACATACCTGGTAATATTTCCTTAAATAGTAGTCAAAGGTTATCTGCATGACCATTATTACCGTAAATTGTTTTCGTTCATTGTTTTGAGTGCTTGACATGATTTCTTTGTTTCTTTTCTTTATCTCCCTTCACAGGAAGTACAAACACAAAAGAGCACTCCTACAGTGAAGCTGTGAATGCACTTGGTATGTAGCATCTTACAGTATTAAGGACAGATACGTTTATCTACTACCATTTTCTAAGTGTTACTCCTGATTGGCAATGGCTAATTTCCTCATATCATTACCATACAAGATATGATTAGTTGTATTAAGTTCTTAATCTTAAAGGGATGGTATAGTTTTGATTGAGATGGGGGATTCAAATATTAGCTTTTTGTGAGATAATTAGAAACCACTTATGAAATATTAAAGAGCATACAATATTCTAGGAGGTATTCAAAGTTTATTTGAGGAAAATTGGATTTGAAATGGTTGAGATATCAAAAAACACACTAAAACATAGTGCTCCTAACAAAAGGTGGGTCCCACCTTTTATGAGGACCACTTCTTTTCTGGATATCTCAGCCATTTCAAGACCAATTTTCATCAAATAAAAACTTTGAATTCCTCTTAGAATTGTATGCTCTGCACTATTACATGAGAGGTTTCTCATTATCTCTCACACACACACACACACACACACACACACAAATGGAAACCTGAAGCCCCATCTCAACCAAAACTGTACCATCCCTTTAAGCTTGACTTACTAGTAATATGTCAAGGGAAAAACACAATCATGTGTCATTTGAGATCTTAAAACATTTGATGACAAGACTGAGATTTGTGGGACATAATATTATCAAAGTATATTTATTGTTGTGCCACGGACTCAAATTGCAGGCTACCCACAGTTTCATACTCATCTGTTACCTCTGACAGCTTTATGTTTGAAATTTGCCCCAAGTGGTAAATTTGGATGTGGAGGTTGATGAATAAGATTGTGCAGCATGGTGTTTGCACAGTGGTTTGTGTGGAATTTCTTTCTGAACTGTTTTAACCCTAACCAGGCCGGGGGGGGGGGGTCCTCCGAGGCCCCCTCCCTCGACGTTCCGCGCGATGCATCGCTAACGCGAAAAGCTATTGCTGCGACGTTTCATGACTTTTTTCTTTCGAGTCTCCCGCATCTTTTGACACCAAATTTGCAATGCCCATGACGGCCCCCCCCCAACACAAAATCATCGTTTGTATTTGTTTCAGTTTGAAAACGATAGTCATCAAACGAAATTCTAATAAAAAAAAAAATCATTAAAAAAGTGTGTGTGTTTGTGTGTGTGTGTGTGTGTGTGTGTGTGTGTGAGTGTGTGAGATGAGTTTTGCACAGACACTATCTCATGAATTGCCCATTATTTTGTTCTCTAGGTTGTGGACGTTTTCATGCAGTACTGCTCATCGTGTGTGGCTGGGCCAACATCAGTGACAGCGCAGAAATCCTCAGCGTATCCTTCCTTCTCCCACAGGCCTCCAAGACCATGGGCATCACCTCCTTTGAGAAAGGCCTCCTAACATCAGTGGTCTTCGTTGGTAAGGACAGGAGGAAGAGAGATGGGGGAGGAGGGGAAGAGGAACATGGAGTTGGGGAAGGGGGAGGGGAGGGGAGAGAGAGGGAATGGAGGCATGATAAAAAGGGAAAAGAGGGAGAAGGGGGTAGCACAGATGCTAACTGTTGTCTTTTTTTGGCAGTATTTTGTTTGTGTGTTTGTGGGGTGTTTTTTTTTGTGCCAAGAATAGTGCAGGTTTCATGGAAGATACTGTTTTCCCCAAATTGTATTACTACACATGGTCTATTGCAGGAGTGGTAAAAATACTGTTTTTTAACAAAAATACAGTCACCTTTTCAGCCCTCAAAATGCTGCAATGCTGAATGGGAAGATGGGGGTGGGGGGGGGGGAGGAGGAGAGAACAGAAAGATGATGGAGGGTGGGGAAGGGTGAAGGGAGGAAGGATGGATGAGGAGAAAGAGGGAGGATTGGGGAGGGATGAGTTAAAGAAAGACTAAAAAGAAGAAAAATGAGAGGAGGGAGGGAATGGGGAGAGGAAGGGGAGGAGAAGGAGAAGAAGGAGAGAAGGGGAGGCGAGGTTGGTGGGAGAGAAGGGGGTAGCAGAATTAGGGAAGGGGGAATGATGGAGGAGGAGGAGGATTTAAGGATTAAAGTGAAAACCAAGTTCTGGTAAGGGCTTGAGAACCTGTCTGGCACCATTTCATATTTGCAATACGGTATATCGAAAGAGTCTACAGAGAAACTTACCTGGCTGACGCGGTTTGCCGGAATGATGAGTCGTTCTGGAGTATTTTGAGAAAAATAATAAAAGTTGGAAAACCGACTTTTATTCCAAAAGGCTCCAGACTAACTCGGTCTCAGGGAAAACTCGACCCTATTTCAGACAATTTACACGCAGTTCGTGATCGCCATATACTGTATGATACCAAACGAGGCCTAACTGAACAGACAGGAAAGTGCGTGCTAATCCTGTACAAAACAAATGGACAGCGCGCGGCCTCAAGCCTATACGCACATCACCTCAGTTGCTGAGACGCGCGGTCTTTAAAGTTTTTGTTGTTGTTTATCAAGCGTGTTTGATTGTTTTTAGAGGTGCTTGATAGGCGTACACTAAGTTTGCATGCGCGCCTAAGAGGTTTTTGATGCGCGCGTTGTAACAACTCGGACCATTACTGCGAGTAAGCAGCCAGAACGCGAAGCGCTACAATGTAGTTTATACAGGCCGCTCCCATAGTACAACACTGTACAATCCAGAGGGACAACCAAGACAACTCAGCCTGCCGTCAAAGCGAGGCCGAGTTATCCCCGAGTCCGAGTTTAGCCTGACCCTGTTCGGGTAAGTTCTGAGACTGAACTTTTTTGCTTAATATTTCGCATTTTCGTCGTTACCCATCGAATATCTTGTTATTACAGCGTTATTCCGCACATTTCCTAGGCATACGTTCACATTTGGGAGCAAAATTTGACAACTTTTACAGGCGTACGAGAACTATGTTTTGGCTTTAACCCTTTATGTGCCAAGGAGTCAAATGTGCACAAATCTCACATACAAACCTATGGACAGGAAAGTGATGTGGTATGCAGAGGGTTAAAGGGGCTGGAAAAAGGAAACTAGCAACCCACTGTATGTGAATCTGCCATCAGATACAAAAATACTATATTTATGACAGAACGTGTGGAGATGGTGAATCAAATTAATGCAGAGAAAAACTTATATCTGCATTGTTTGTTAAAGAGATAAACTGGTAAATATATGAAATGGTTAAAAATATGTAGATATAATATATGCTTGTATTGAACATTTTGGACTTGTATCCCAGGCATTTGACTTGATTTTATCTTCTCCTTTGTGCAGGAATGCTGGTGGGAGGGTTTGTCTGGGGTTCGCTGGCCGACGTCCAGGGGAGGCGACAGACCCTGGTGGTTTCCCTGGGATGCAATGCCATCTTTGGCCTCCTCTCAAGTCTCTGCCAAAATTTCTGGCTCTTCCTGGCCATGCGGTTCATGAGTGGACTTGGGTGAGGATCATTAAGAAAATCAGCTTTATAGGAAACCAATATCCAGAGAGAAATGAGGATTGAGTGAAAGCAGGTAATATTAGTAGAACACATCAGTGAAAGTTTGAGGAAAATTGGACAATCGCAAAAGTTATGAATTTTTTGGTGTTGGAACCGCTGGATGAGGAGACTACTAGAGGTTATGACATATGTGTAGACAACAATATAAATGAAATATAAAGGGAATTCCACAAAAATTCATTTTTCATGAAAATTGCACATCCCATCAACTTGATACTGACGTATGTTAAGGGTAACAATTATTGCTCTTGCTTTCTTAAAGCGGTTTGTCAAGTGCTCTTTCATTATGCTAGAAAATTTTTGTGGAATTCCCTTTATATTTTCTTGGGTGGTTGGTTTTTAGCTTAGCCAATGGAAATGTGTAGTATACTCAATATGTGTGTGAGGAACAGCACTCTGTAGATTAAACATTAGCTCCTCAATCATTCCTTATGCCATAACTTACATTTTCTCTTGAATTGGTGTGTATATGTTGGCAACAATGTTTGAATGTGTGTTAATTTCTCTGCCTGGTTTCATCTCCAAAGATACACCCTCAATTTTTCTGAATCCTATGGCAAACATATTGTGGAATATACTAAGTTACGTCCTTCAGCGATTAGAAGTTAGTATTGCAAGAAAGCTAAAGGTAGTCAAGGATCGTCACTAAATTGTCATCAAGTTAACTTGTATAAAAAATTACTAAATGGATGATAATGATAGAAATGACAGTAACTACCACTCCTGTTATGATGATGAGAATGATTGCAAAAATAATGTGGATATGAATATACATTCGTGTCTCATCATGTCTTATCTTTGTTATTGTTGTTCTCTTCATTACCATTATCAGTTGCATTGTCCTCAACATCATCTTCATCATCATCATCATCATCAACATCATTGTCATTGACATCATCGTCTTCATCATCAAGAACTTACTTTTGTTATTTTGTATATGCATATAGTTCTTATTAAAGTTATTTTGATTATGGTTTATTGTCCCCGCCGAACGAGTTTGAGCAGGGGACTATGAAACAGGCTCCGTACGTGTGTGTGTCCGTGTGTCCGTCCGTCTGTCTGTGCTAACGAGAGTATGCTTGTGTGGCTAGGAGAACAATAGTGCACAATAGATGGCCTTTATTCCGTCAGGCTTGTGTGGCTAAAATTTTTGCTTGTGTGTCTATTTTAACAAAAGGGAGAACAAAGGGGTAGACACACAAGTATATCACCGTGAGGTCGTCCGTCCGTCCGTCCGTTCGTCTGTGCGTCCGTGTGTGATCAAAATGTTTAATTTGTTACTTCTCTGTCATTTATGAGCCAATTTTGATTCTGTTTGCTTTATATGATAGCACTACATGGGAGCTTTGAAACTTGTACACAGAATTTCAGTTGTGACCTTTGACCTTGACCTTTGACCTATATTGTACATTTTGCTTCAAAATGCTACTCCTTCGCCATTTCTAACCCGATTTCGATTCCGTTTGCTTTGTGTGACGGCACTAGGTGAGGGCTTCAAAACTTCTACACAGAATTTTAACCTTTCTCTTCTTTGACCTTTGACCTTGATTTTTTGACCTATATTGTACATTGGCTACAAAATGCTACTCCTTCGCCATTTCTAACCCGATTTTGATTCCGTTTGCTTTATGTGATGGCACTAGGTGAGGGCTTCAAAACTTCTACGCAGAATTTTGACCTTTGACTTCTTTGACCTTTGACCTTGATTTTTGACCTGTATTGTACATTTTGCTACAAAATGCTACTCCTTCGCCATTTCTAACCCAATTTCACTTCCGTCTGCTTTATGTGATGGCACTAGGTGAGGGCTTCAAAACTTCTACACAGAATTTTGACCTTTGACTTCTTTGACCTTTGACCTTGATTTTTTACCTATATTGTACATTTTGCTACTAAATGCTACTTCCGGCGGGGACATATATTACGCACCGCGTAATTTCTACTTTTCCTTGTTATTTAGTAAACTAGAGCAACCTTTCATCACATTATGGTGGCAACATCTGGCCCACAAAGACCATACCGGTATATAAAAGATATTGAATGTCATTATAACTATCACCATCAACTACATTAGTGTCATCATTATTATTTTCATCATCATTATCATTAGCATCAACATCATCATCACCATTAACATCACCATTTCTACCTCATCATTATCGTAATGTAATCATCCACATGATCGCTATACCCATACAAAAAATTGGAGCTTGCGGCAAGCATTCACTAGCTTGTAACAAGCTTGTGGTCATGTTAACAAACTTACAAGCACAAGTTTTAGATTGCAATACTGTTATGTAACATGATGTTTATATTGTTCACTTAACCTTGGTCTGTTACTTTCCCAGTGTCGGAGGTTCCATGCCCGTTATCTTCACCTACTTCAGCGAGTTTCAGATGGACAAGAACCGGGGCGCCATGGTGAGCGCTCTCTCCACCTTCTGGATGCTGGGCAACATCCTGACTGCTGCCCTCGCCTGGGCCGTCATACCCAGGGAGCACCTGGGCTACCATAACCCTCACGGCTTCAGCTATGAGAGCTGGCGGATCTTTGTGGCTCTCTGTTGCATCCCTGCTGCGACCTCAATGGTGACCTTCCTGTTTTTACCAAAGAGTCCAATGTACCTACTCGAGGTAATTGATTGGCTTTTATTTCTGTGAGCTTCATATAGGGACTCTACTTTCCTTCACTTTATTGCTTTCCTAACTAAAGATGTGCTTGTTGATGAAGTTTATTACTGTAAGTTGCAAAATCTATACCATTGTATTAGATTCAATTCGTTGTAAAAGAGGTTCAGGAATCAACAGAGGCTGCTTAAAAGTTACTTCTTGTGATTTAGGCAAGTTTTGCATAGATTAGAACAGTGAACCTAAACTGACATTACTCTGTATGCTGACCCAATCTTCACGGGGCTTCTTCCTCACTGGATATAAAGAATACAACTAGTTAAGTCCCAAATCATTCTAGTGTTATTAAACAATGAGATAATGTGACTTAGCCTTGAATGATTTATGCACCACATTCCAGGAGACACCTAGCAATCAACTTTTATGAATCTGTGATATTACTCTGAAGGAACCCTAACATACATACACCATGTGGGGTTTCTAGGAGGTGTTACCAAAACATTTTCCACTTTTGATCCTTAATAGTTCAAAAACTATGTATCACATAACACTGACATTGATATGAGCAATAGCTGCATAGTGTGCAATTTCATCGGAGGTAATTTAAAAATGAAAGTAGCGATCACTTTCATAGAATTCAAGATATATTTTTAAGTTAGGTTTCAGATTTTGCTCTATTTTCAGCCCTCTGTACAAAACTTTAATTTTGCACAGGGGTCAATTGGTGTGTATGGGAGTGGGTGGTTAACACTCAGACAGTGGTCCTGAACAATGGCCAGGGTTTGATGCCCTATTTCATATTCATGAGAAATTCCACTATCACGGCTAGTCTTTATCAATCCTGAAATGTAGTGTGTGTGAGCACATGAAAACAGGTGCTTACTTTTTTCATGTGCATGCATTTTACCCTTTGCCATGGATTAAGACTAGCAGTGCCCAGGGCAATCCATCATGAATTATTGATAAAAGCATTCATGTGCCTTGGAGCAAGAGACCAGAAACCTAGTCAGCAGAGCTCTGAAAAGGTGGTATTCGTGGTATTCATGTCTTTTGTTCAGGGTCATTGTAAGCACACACTCACATACATATCATTTGTTCCTATGTAAAGTTAAATTTTGTACAGCGGGTTAAAATTTGACCAAAATCTGGAATTTAACTTTAAAACTAATCAACGAATGGATTTGATGAAACAGATTCATGTTCTCGTATTTGAATCACCCCTAACTAAATTGTACACTATTCAGCTATTACTCATATCAATGGCAGTATCTGATGTATAGTTTTTGAAATATTAAGGATCAAAAGTGGGAAATGTTTTTTTTTGTAACACCCAGTATATTTGTGAATTTTGCCAGTTGGTCGTTATTCACAAATTTAAGAACATGTGAAAAATATTAGCTCTGATCCTGATGTGACTGTGATGTGCAAGTTTACATGCACAACTGTACTATTTTGAATACATTGTATATGAGTAATGTGTGTGATGATAATGTACTGGTACTACACCATATTAATTGCGAATCAATTACTCACTTGCAAACTTGTTGGAAATTTCCGATTCGTGAAAAATTAGACTCACTAAATATATGGTGTGTACAGTATTTGCTAAGATTCACACTTGATTTTCAAAGTTTACTTTATTTTACTGGTTTGCTTGACAGAAAGGGGAGAATCAGAAGGTGCTGGAGGTTTTGAGGAAGATTTACTGCTGGAATAACAGGGGAGTTTCACCGGAAGACTATCCAGTGAGTATGATTTCGAGATGAGATGCTCATGTGTAGAAAAGAGGACTCTTGTGATCATTGAGGGAAGCACCAGGGTTGCTAAGGTAGCGAAGAACTATCAAAGTCTCCCTGAACCCAAATATATATTTTCACAGAGAAATGCAGAAATATTAGTAGAACACATCGGTGAAGTCTGAGAAAAATCAGGCAATATGTTCAAAGATGATAGATTTTCAAAGTTTCAGTATTGCTTTTTGCTGAATAAGAAGACTACAACAGTTTGTGATGTTAAAGGTGGACAATGATTTAAAGAAAATTTAAAGAGAATTCCACATATATTCATTTTTTTTCTTTAATGAAAAGTACACATTCTGTCTACTTGTTACTGACATATGTTGAGAAGTGTTATTCCAAATGCCTTCTGAAAGAGGTAAGTCAAGTGCTCTTCCCTTATACTCTGAAAATAAAGATATGTTGAATTCCCTGTATATTTAGTTTTTATCATCTAATTGTGATATCATGAATTGCTATGGTCACTTTATTCAGCGATGGCAGTATCACAACTAAAGGAAGTTCATAACTTTTGAACGGATTGTCCGATTTCCTCCAAATTTCACTGATGTGTTCTACCAACATTTCTACATTCACTCAATCCACTTATGTATTTGTGTTTCATATTCCTTAAACTATTTTCTTCATGTCCGGGCAAGAGAATGTTTATATAACTTTATCTGATTTTGGGGTCTTTTTTGCCTACTTAGATGCATGTAAGGCACAATGATTTTCCTAATTACGGGTTGGAATCTCCTTGATTTTGAAGTGTAAATGTGGGCAGCTGTGCTAGGAAAGAGTCATTGACTTTGCATTATTACCTCTGCCAAGGAAGGAGGTTAGGTTTTCATCGACGATGGTTTGTTTGGGTGCGTTCGAGCGCTCTCCTAAAGCGAACTGTACCGTACCGTACCCGCGCCAGAGGAGCGTTCGAACGCTCCTAAAGTGTTCCGTACCGTACTGTACCGAGCCAAAAGTGGACCACTTCCCGATGTGCTCCAAAAGCGTACCAAAGCATACCAAAAGTTCGTTGTAAAGCATGCGCGTATCAAGTGCATACGTCACAATGCAAAAATATCATTCTCTTTGTTCGGGACAGCTGTAAGTAGTTCAAGCGAGAGGTGAATGACATTTTTGCTGTAAACAAGCGTGACCTTTTCTAAAAATAACTCGTGAGGTACGCTTTCTCCACAGAGCGCTCGAACGCACCAAAATTGGCATGGTACGGTACGGTACGCTTTAGTTCAGTTCGCTTTGGTTCGCTTTAGAGCGCTCGAACGCACCCTTTGTCTGTTAGTTAGTGAGTTAGTTTGTTTGTTTGTTTTTCTGTGTGCAAAATGACTCAAAAAATTGAGGACAGATTTGGATGAAACTCACAGGAAAAGTTGATAATGACACAATGAACAGATGATTAAATTTTGGTAATGATCCTTGAATTTTATGGATTTTTGAAGGATTTTTTATGTTTTTGCAGATAGGGTCCATGAACTTGGGAGTTCAAGCTAGCATATTTGAGGTTTGCACATGCACTCTAAAGCATGTGCTCTGCTAAGGCGAGGCGCCGTGCAGCTGGAAGCAGATGACACAAACAAAAGTCTTCTATATTGGGAAATTAGTCAATATTTAGCATGTGTGTATGGGTGGAAATTAGCTGCTTGGTGAGGTCTGTGCTCTCAGAGTGCTTTTCTGGTGATTTCTTTGTTTTTTGTTATTTTGTCTTTGTTGGTTTGTTTGGGTTTTTTTTTTTTTGTCCTTGGCCAATTTCAGTAAACTTCAACCTTTTTGTAGACTTTTATTGTAGACTTTGCAGTTATCTTTTGACAAACTTTACTATCTCCAAAGACATTTACTTGTTCTAAATTTGCCTTAGTTATATTGTCACGGGGTCTCTCTCCGGAACATAGTCGTATGTGGCGTAGTTATTAGGAGATTGTGAGTGTGATGTACTGGGTCGGAGAAGTGTGAGAAGACATGTATTGTTCCTTTGAGATTCCGTGATAGATGAGGTTGGTAGCGGGCCTCACGGACTGTAGAGTGGATGTTGAAGCATGACAGACTGCACTAAGACTCGAGATTCCGGTTCACAATGACTTTATTAAGGCGACATGACACTCGCCTGCTCCACATGACGTTCAATACATGTACACGGTATAACATTGCCATTCTTGTGATCTGCCGAAGTCTGACACTTATCCCAGAGTAATCTTATCCCAATCTCAATGTAATCTGCCTAACGAAGAGAAACCCTGCTCTATTTATAGTGGACATGACAGTGACCGTCAGTGTGGCTAGCTGTCAATCACGTTTACAAAGCAGACAGTCAAATTAAGCACACCAGACCCAGCGTAAACAAGAAACAAAGAACAAGAAGGGAGAGGAGGAGAGAGAGAGAGAGACTAGACGGGGAACAAAGAACAACATAGGAGAGGGGAAGAGAGAGAGGCTGGACGAGAACAAAGGACAACATAAGCGAGAGTACTGTAAAAGTGGATATTTTCGCGTGACTAATTTTTTGCGCTTTGCCGGGTAAGAAGAGTTTCGCGTGCTTTTAATTCCGCGGAATCATGACATCACGCACAGGAGCATATGGCAAGCAAAAATATTCACGTGCTTTTATTTTCGCGCTAGTTTCTGGTTGCGCGAAATGCGCGAAAATTTCAACACCGCGAAAATTTCCACTTTTACAGTAATGCATTCCAAATTTGGGTCTCAGCAATGAAATCAGTCATTTGTACAGTTGCTCTCAATGCGACCATCTCCAGTATGCTCCTGTAGACAACAGAACGAGGGGGGAGGGGGGAGGGGGGGGGGGGGGGCGGGGGCAGATTAGGAGGACAGATGATACAGATGACAGCATTCTAACTATGGAAAATTCCATCGGGGCAGTTCCGGTCACTATCATTTTGTGATATGACTCTTTATTGCATGACTGCTGCCATTTTGGTTGTGTACTGCTTTACCAATAGTCTTTGTGAATTGTATGTGAGAAGATGGTATACAAGAAAATTGTTTGCAGATAATAGTATGCAAGAAGAGGAGGGTTTGCTTGAAAGGACACTTACCCTGCCCCCAAATCCTCGCCCATTGTTGATGGAGCAAACAGTTTATTGGATTTGTCCTGGACACGTACTAGTATTCCCCGCCCCTACATCAATAGGGTCGTATTCAGGATAAAAAAATGTCCACCAAATTGTCTAGTTTGTGGCCATTGTTTACTTGTCTGACACTCATTCTGATGGGGAGAACAAATGAGAAAGAGTATTTCCAACTTCAAAATGCATAATTATATTTTAGATAGTTCCATTATCTCAGTGGGCAGAGGTAAGCAGATATGGAGCAAAACATTTCACATCACCAGTGTTAACGTGGGGAATAGGGTCTCTCCATTTTATTGGAGGATGTGATATACTTCTGATAGACTGTGCTGAGATACCACGTGAAAATCAGTTTATATTGTTCACACTTTATCAAATCTCCCAACCATTCTGAATTTTGAGGAAAGAATCTGAAGTTTGACCATCCCCAGGTCTTGTTTCAGTAGGAGTTTCATCTTTTCCTTGATAATCTTACTACACACTACTATGGGAACTCCTCTTTAATCTCATAATCCTGCTTTTGAGCCAAATCGTCCCTATTTTTCAGTCAGAAAGGTTGTAATGTCTGCTTTGTAGTCAGCATAATATTGTATTCATACACCTTGTGTTTATTTTCTATATTCATTTATGTTCCGCAAAAAAAAAAAAAATGAATAATTTCACCGTGAAAAGTGCATTTCCTCTGATGTCTTTCTTACATCTCAGGTCCAACATGTGGTTCCAAACAATGCAGAGAGAAAGGGGCTCATCAGAGATGACATCGAGAGAGGCGGAGTCTTGGCAAAGGTGAAGTCCATCGCCCAGGCAACCATAAAGCTCTTCAAGAGTCCACTGACCAGAGTAACGCTTGCCCTGCTTGCCATTTACCTCTGTCTCTCCTATGGGTAGGTGTAAAGAATGGTGCAAGTGCCAGCCTGACTTTTGGTCAGTCAATCAGATCCTTGAAATTTTATTTATTTATGTATTTGTTTATATATATATTTTGTAGAAATTGTCATTTGATCTTCATCATCAAATTGGCACTTCTATATTCTCCTGCATATGTAATATTTGAAGAAAGGTTAGCTAGAACTTCATCAAATCTGCCCAAGATACAATTTGAGAAAAAGATGTGGAGCTTCAGTTTTCGGAATTGCATTGCCAATTTGAGTATCAGCTAATTGTTCAGCAGTTTAGAGGCTTTTCAATACTCTGCAACTGACACAATGAAGGGCTCAAATGAGAATTTTGTAGCACTGAAAATATTGTGATATTTACCATCGAAAATATTGCACTGAACAACAAAAATGAGATCTTTGAGCTGTCAATGATGTCAGAGGCAATGTGAATATGGTATGACATTGCAATTTATTCAATGAAGTCAAAGTAGATATATTTCAGCAATTTATCATATATATCCCCTATATGTGTCTCTTGTTACAATGCACTGGACACTAGTCATTTCTATGCTTCTATAACCTGTTCCATACTGAATTCTGAAATGCCCATAGACTTAATACACAGGCCACCAGGTTCCCATAGGGAACAGGTTAATATACTGCATGAAATCTTCTTCTTTTTGTAACATGTATATAAGGCAAGATTTTGACACCCCCCCCCCAAAAAAAAAAAAAGAAAAGAAAAGAAAAGAAAAGAAAAGAAAAGAGAAGAAAGAGGATTGACATTGTAATTATGCAAGATCTTTGTAATAACTGCTCTTCGTATATACATGATCTTCACCAAGTTTCTTATTGGTTGAACTTTGGCTGTTTCAGGTAATCTGTTTTATGTTCAAGTTTGCAAAATCATCATTTTAGGAAAAAAGTTAATTTTCATGAAATGCTCTTTACATGCTTATGATAAATGAAACCTGTGTGGCAGCTTAACACTGACTTTTCTCTCTGGCGGCCCATTAACTCTTAACGTGCCATGGTCGCCGAACGGCGACCTTAGTCCTGACGTGCCATGGTCGCCGATCGGCGACCAAGAAGAGCGCAAAAAACATTGGTCATTTAAGTTCTTGTGGTACCAAAACGCGTTACAACAATAAACTGCCATTTACATGTACTGGTAACTGATTAGCATATCCATCGTTTCCACTAAAAATATGAGTATGCGTACATTGAAAAATTTTGAGTAAATGCGTGATTTTTCAGCTAGATCTATTTTTTCGCGTCGGGAAAATCCGCAGAGAGCGCACCCTCTGCGAGATGTGTGTAGATCAAATGTCTCATTGATAAATCACACGTGTGTATGCTACTGAATCTGCGTGTGTTGTCTATGTGTTTCCACTCGCATTGTTCTGCTTGGGCGCTCTCCTGCGGGAGCGGCTTTCATTTTGTCCCTAAAAGATGGTAAAGCTTTCGTTCGTCGGTCAAGTCTTTCATCCTTTTGTCTTGGACAGTGAACTTCACTAATCGTCCCCTCGCTAGCTTATACAAAAGAAGAACACGCTTTTGTTCTTGTCTATGTACATGTACAGTGGACGGAAAGTAGACCTGTAAACCAAGGAATTGCACGAGCACAAACTCCTCACGTACAAAGCTAAGGCCTGCCGATTTCAATAGAGTACGCCCGGCCGTAGTAGAGACAAAAGAAGGATTAGTGGGTGCTTCCTTCTCAAGTGGACAAAAGACACTCTTCCAGGACTCGACGCGGGATTTACTTGAGTTTCAAATACAGGATCTGGGACTAAATGACACAGATTTGGGAATGAATTACCGAGGCAGAAAATGAAATTGAAAAGACAAATTGAACTGCCAATATCTTTGGAATTATACAACGCTAGAAGACAAATTTGTTATCATTTGAAAGAGGAAATGTAGCTCTAAAACTTTCTCACAGAGTCAAGGGAGCATTCTATTGAAGAAAAATCATGCCTCACTCTTTCTTTCCATACTACACAAAAAAATGTAATAATTTTTTTAATGATATCGATTATTTCTTCAATATTTCAGGTTCAGATAAATATTACAGCTAACTGGCTACATGACACGAAAGAACAATTATTTCTTGATATTTGTTGTGAAGAACCCAATTCAAAACAGACAATAGTTTCAAAGATATGGCAGTTTTAAATTACATTGTCAATCCAGTTCGCAAACTTTCTGGCGTTGGGTAAAAACGTCTGGCACGTTAGGGGTTTTGGGTCTGGCACATTAAGAGTTAAGGCCATCCTTCAAATCTTCAAATCTGAAATTTTGGTAGCCCCTCAAAAACCAATGTAGTGGTCTGAGGTAAAAGGAAACATAACAGTCCACTTCAAATCTTAGTCACCCTATCAAGCTGCCAGTAGATAACCTTTTCGGAAGTTTGGTAGCCTGACATAATTTTTTAGTGGCCCAAGGCCACTGGGCCACTGCTTATATCGAGGCCTGGCTGCTCTTTTAAAGGAAGAACTGAACATACCTGTACAGCCTTCCAAACGTACAAAGTCTACACTACACATCGGCCAATGTCGTTTCTGCTTGTTATTAAAGTGATAAAAGGAATGATTTTGTTTTCCTCCTCACTGTCACATTCTAGATACTACGGTCTGTGGATGTGGTTTCCTGAGCTATTCACGAGGGTTGAGAATGGTGGATCGGCGTGCGGCGATGTCAATGTGACGATGTCGAACGACACCGACAACCCTCACATATACGAGGACGGCTTCTACACCGCGCTGTCAAACCTTCCAGGAAACCTTCTGGCCATCATATTCATCGACCGACTCGGCCGGAAGTTTATGCTAAGTAAGTTTGTGCCTGTGTGGCTTAGGTTGTTTACCTTGGTTGTTGTGTATGCAAAACATTCACTTTCAGATGTGAATGTTAAGAAGCATGTTCTAGCATATCTTGTACCATTTTTCATGAACCAAAATTATTGTGCATTCCCACATTACCATACAGGGGCGTCACCAGCTTTTTTTCAAGGGGGGTGCGTTTTGACACTAAATGTTTACGTGATTTTTTGGACAGACATTTGGAATATAGGAAGCTCTCAATCCCTAGACTTTTACTGTTTTTTGAGGGAAACCAAGCGGGGAAAGGGCACCGGCGTAGCTAGGATTTCATCTTGGGGGGGGGGGGGGGGGTAGTATGCGAGGGAGCGAGCAAGGGTGGGGGGAGGGTGTGGAAGTGCCGGAGGGGGTTGCACCTCCTATAAATGGACTATGAAATGACGGTGTGAAACGACAAATTCCTGGCAGCGGTATCAGGAGAATGGCATAACGACTACATGCGAGCGAGGGGAGCGAGCTTGAAAATTTTGACATTTTACAGTCCAAAAACTGCCGTTTGTAGCCATATTTCTTTGCTTTGTAAATCAAGGGAGGGGGCGCAACTGCTGGCAGTTACTGGCAGCAACATCAGGTGAATGGCATAATATTAAATGCGTGCGAGCAAAGAGAGCGAGCTTGGAAATTTTGACATTTTACAGTCCCAAAACTGCCGTTTGTAGCCATATTTATTTGCTTTGGAAATTAAGGGGGGCGCACCGGGCGCAACTGCTGGCAAGTACTGGCAGCAACATCAGGTGAATGGCATAGCAATTAAATGCGAGCGAGCGAAGAGAGCGAGCTTGAAAATTTTGACATTTTACTGTCCAAAAACTGCCATTTGGAGCCATATTTTTTCGCTTTGGAAATAAAGGAGGGGTGGGGGCGCAACGGGCGAAACTGCCGGTAATTACTGGCAGCAACGTCAGGAGAATTGCATAACAATTAAATGCGAGCGAGCTTGAAAATTTTGACATTTTACAGTCCCAAAACTGCCATTTGTAGCCAAATTTTTTTTTGCTTTGGAAATTAAGGGGGGGGGGGGCGCACCGGGCGCAACTGCCGGCAATTACTGGCAGCAACATCAGGTGAATGGCATAGCAATTAAATGCGAGCGAGCGAAGAGAGCGAGCTTGAAAATTTTGACATTTTACAGTCCCAAAACTGCCATTTTGAGCCATATTTTTTGCTTTGGAAATAAAGGAGGGGTGGGGGCGCAACGGGCGCAACTGCCAGTAATTACTGGCAGCAACATCAGGAGAATTGCATAACAATTAAATGCGAGCGAGCGAGCGAGCGAGCTTGAAAATTTTACGTTTTACAGTCCAAAAACTGCCGTTCTTAGCCATATTTTTTCGCTTTGGAAATTAAAGGGGGAGGGGCACCGGGCGGAACTGCTGGCAATTACTGGCAGCAACATCAGGTGAATGGCATAGCAATTAAATGCGAGCGAGCGAAGAGAGCGAGCTTGAAAATTTTGACATTTTACAGTCCAAAAACTGCCATTTGGAGCCATATTTTTTCGCTTTGGAAATAAAGGAGGGGTGGGGGGCGCAACGGGCGAAACTGCCAGTAATTACTGGCAGCAGCGTCAGGAGAATTGCATAACAATTAAATGCGAGCGAGAGAGCGAGCGAGCGAGCTTGAAAATTTTGACATTTTACAGTCCCAAAACTGTCATTTGTAGCCATATTTTTTCTTTGCTTTGGAAATTAAGGGGGGGGGGGGGCGCACCGGGCGCAACTGCCGGCAATTACTGGCATTTTACAGTCCCAAAACTGCCATTTTGAGCCATATTTTTTGCTTTGGAAATAAAGGAGGGGTGGGGGCGCAACGGGCGCAACTGCCAGTAATTACTGGCAGCAACATCAGGAGAATTGCATAACAATTAAATGCGAGCGAGCGAGCGAGCGAGCTTGAAAATTTTACATTTTACAGTCCAAAAACTGCCGTTCTTAGCCATATTTTTTCGCTTTGGAAATTAAAAGGGGAGGGGCACCGGGCGGAACTGCTGGCAATTACTGGCAGCAACATTAGGTGAATTGCATAACAATTAAATGCGAGCGAGCGAAGAGAGCGAGCTTGAAAATTTTACATTTTACAGTCCCAAAACTGCCGTTCTTAGCCATATTTTTTTCGCTTTGGAAATTAAGGGGGGGGGGGGGGGCGCACCGGGCGCAACTGCAGGCAATTACTGGCAGCAACATCAGAAGAATGGCATAAAGATTAAATGCGAGCAAACGGAGCGAGCGAGCTTGAAAATTTTGACATTTTACAGACCCCAAACTGCCGTTTGTAGCTATATTTTTTCGCTTTGGAAATTAAGGGGGGGGGGGCGCACCAACTGGCAGCAACTTCAGGAGAATGGCATTACGACTAAATGCGAGGGAGAGAGCCGAGCGAGCTTGAAAATTTTGACATTTTACTGTCCAAAAACTGCCGTTTGCAGCTATTTTTTTTTTTCGCTTTGGAAATTAAAGGGGGAGGGGGGGGGGGACGCCCGGTGCGCCCCTCCCCTGGATCCGCCACTGGTAGTCAAGGGTGTGGGTTTATGTTCATGACCGGGGGAGGTATGACCAGCGAGGTGGCGTCGAAGTGACCAAGCGGGGAAAGGATGTCCAAAATCTGCACTTTAGAGCATCCCCTAAACTAATTGTGCGTGTTTGTTTGTGTGTGTGTATTATATACATGGAAAAGTTAGGAATTAGCCCAGGTCAAGTCATTTTATTGGCAATGCAAGACATTTTTATATAGCCTAGACTAGTATGTAAAGCAACACTGCAAAATCAATGATCTAGCTTTGATATAACGAAGCGTAAGGTACAAAAGTGTACATTCTACGTCACATTGCGCAACATTGTAGCGACTCTTCGTTCGGATGTACTGAGTACACTACGCACATTCTGCTTATATGCAGAATGCCAACCAGGAATCACAATCTTTTGTCGGCCAGGGGGCCAGGCTTTTTGAACAATGTTTCACACTATATACCTATTTAGTTATGGTTAAAAGAAATCATAGAAAAATATCTTATTTCTGGATCACCCTTTCATTCAAAAGCAGTTTACTAACACTTGAACTACTATTTCGGTAATTTTTTTTTTTTTTAAACCAGCGGATTGGGAGGGGGGCGCACCCCCCCCCCCCCTCCGTAGTTACGCCACTACTTTTGGGTGAAATAATTGGACAGATATCTTGAATTCTAACAAAAATGCAAGAAAATCTTTTCATCGCGGGAAATTATGATTATGTGGGGTGGGGCAAATAGTGCGCTTGCCTTCCAATGTTTTTAAGGGGGCAACATTTTTGTTTTCTTTCAAAAGCAAGAAAATCTTCTAATTTCGGGAATTATTAATTATGGGGGGGGCATAACTAAAATATGCTTGCCCCTTCATTTTTTTTTTTTTTTAATGAGGCTATGACAAAGGCTCGCTCTTGGGCTGGCAATATGGATTGGTCAGAAGTAACGTACATAGACCCTACATTCACGTACTTGTAAGTAGCACACGTACATGTATGCAAACGTGTATAAGTGCTCCGTATGGTACGGATGTACAGTACGGTCGATAAATAGTAAACACTGTAGAATACTAATAGATATGTATAAAATCAGTGCTGCCAGAACCAGGGGTGCAATTTGTGTGTGTGTGTGTGTGTGTGTGTGTGTGTGTGTGTGTGTGTCCCTGGTGCAAAATATAAAAAAAAAAATAGAAAAGAATAATTATTTAGCGTCCGGCGTTGAGGTCGCTCGCAGACTGATTTTTTTTTTTTTTTTTTTTTTTTTTTTTTTTTTTTTTTTTTAAGGATCTGAAGGGGGTGCGTTCGCACCCAACGCACCCCCCCTGGTGACGCCCATGCCATACATGTGCTGATCTTTGTATATGCCAACACTGTCTTCTATAATGGTTCTGTTTATAATGTGTTTTCAAAAATTTGATTCTATATTAGCTCTTTCACATGATGTCTTCTCCAATTCCTTATTTTTCATGTTTTCTCCCTTCTAAAAGCTGCAGGTACCCACATTATTTTCGATTTAATGCTGTCTTTATGACAGTCTTGCCTTTGCTCCTCTCTCTCATTCATTTCTATCTGTCGTGTGTTAGTGTGTGCATGGACCTACTACACATGGACGTTCATCGCTTGTTAATTAATTCATGCACCTCTTTCTGTCAAAAGTGGCACAAAAGCATTTTAAACATGCTTTCTTGTTTTGATCTTATCACAATCGCCGACAGCCAGCCTGGATAAAAACAGTACGACGCTTTGAGAAATCTAACAATTACATGTGCAGAAGATAGTAATTCTCTTTTATCAAGAAAAATGCATGTGCAGTTGAAGTGTGCATTGGGAAATTATTGCGCAAGTAATTTCATTTGCGAAGCGCGTGTACTTTACTAGAGAAAGCAATTATTTTGGTACTTTGGTTGTGATTTGTAATCTAATTTTTCTCATTTTCGCACATTATTCCAGAGTAAACATGAACAGTAACCGTAGATGACATGTCCACAAGTGTCCACTTCAGTAATTTTCCATATTGTGACAGGAAAACTGTCATGTTTTTGGGTTTGCTGCTCCCTTTCATCAGTGTTTATTCAAAAGCAGTTAAGTCAGAAAAGGTACCTCAGCAAAATAAGACCGCAATGACGGAAGTGGTTCTTTTGTCAGTGACGATTCACAATTGCACAATCGTCATTGTCCAAGCACCTGAATGTACTCATTAAGATGCACATAATCAGGTGGCGGCGGTGATGACGGGATCAAATAAAGACCTTCATTACTAGTCCACGTGTGTAGAGGTCCGTGGTGTGTGCAGGCATGCTCGTCTAGGTTTACTTGCCTTTGTGGAATGTGCATGTGAACCTCTTTTCTGGGGACATACCCCAACAACTATTTGCTTTTTACTAGGTTCCCCAACACATTTACTTAATTTTCAACTATGAAATGGGCATACCCTTGCTGATTTAAGTGTATTCTTCATCTTCAATTATAATGTAAACTTAACCCCTTTAAGCAACATTTTCACATCTATGTTATATTATTGTGTATTACATTTATGTCTGATGTGTAAATGTATGTTAAAAATGTTATATTTTGTCTCAGTGTAGACATCGCTGTGGGGTCACGAGAGTATTGATGCAACGAAAAATGTTCATTTGAGGAAAACTTATTGAATGGAATGAAATGAAATGAAATGAAATGAAATGATAAAGAATATGGAGAGATGTGTCTCGTCAAACATTTGTGACAAAACATAGCCAATTTATCTTAAATAAATTGAAGTCTTCATTGAAGTAGAAGATATCGACGCTTGAAACAAATGAATCCATCTCTCCTTTGGCACGCAGCTACCAGTCTTATTCTGTCCGGCGTCAGCGTCTTCTTCATCTGGTTCCTCCACACGAGAATCCAGGTGCTCATCATGTCCATTGTGTTTGGCGCCATCTCTGTTGTAGCGTGGGACACCCTCAACGTGCTCGGAGTAGAGCTCTATCCGACAACATGCAGGTGAGTCATATGTGAAGCGTCTTTGTGTCAGTCACTCCTATTTGTCACTTTGGAGCTGTATAATGATATCAATTTTTTTTTTTATTTGATAGTATTACTATATATTTATTTCATTGTCATGATTATCCATGTATGAGAGTCCAAAAAGTGTGAATATCACAGGAATGGTTTGGTATTTTGGATTTTTTTGATTTTGATATTTTTTTGTGTGTGTGTGAATATTATCCCTGCAATAAAGGAAAATCTGTGTTACTGAATGTTCAGTGTGCATGAATTTTTGTCCAAGGGCCTTGTCATCCTCCAATAAATGTTACAGACAAAGCACAGAAGAATGTGTAAAGATGTGCCAAACAATCTATATCAAAACTAGAAAATAGTCTTAGTGCATTTTCATTTTGTTTCATTACTGTAATTTCGTTTTTATTTTGTGTTTCATTTTCTGCAGGAGCACTGCCATGGGTGTACAGGCAGGAATGAATCGAATAGGGGCCATCCTGGGCAATCTCATATTTGGCCTCTTTATCGATGCCCACTGCGCTGTGCCCATGATCGTCATCGCTGTCATGCTGGCAATCGGGGGCTTCACCACGTTGACCCTGCCCAACACCACCAAGATAGCCCTGAAATAGCCTCCAGAACCCTCACTTCATGTGTCTCTTTATGATTGTAGCTGGCAAAAATTCTGCCTATCGCATATACATGTAAACATTTCGTCGCCAGCTATTGGATCTGTATACTTTGCTGTGCACTACATGCAAGTGAATGAGTTGATCTTACGCACCCCTGCGCAACGGGCAGAGGTCAAGCGGAGTCACACTTTCATGCACTTCCATTGATGCGGAGTTACCGTGCGTCAGGCAAGAGCAGAGCATGTATGCCATAATTCCATCCATTTTTTTCTCCTTTTTATAATGACCAAACTATTGGCTCTACCAATAGCATTATCAGAGCCTATGACATGATATTTCTTTAACCAACATGTAACATTGCTGTGAAAATCTACAAAAATGTGATAGTTTGGAGAAAGAGATTGTGCTCCTTGTTTTTTGTGTGTAAAATCATGTGAGCTCGCCGCCTTTTGACTTTTTACTGTTATAAGTGATGGGGAGAACACTATGGCAGCAGCAGCAACAGTGGGCCAGGCAACAAACAAGCATCTTTCAGCTTTAAATGGTTGCCATGGTTACCGCAATCATTGTAACTATGTGATAATGTCGCACCTCTTTACCAAACAGGGCCTAGGTGTAAATTTTAGATGCACAAACTACAAACATTCCTTCTGACAAAGGGATCCCAACAAGGTCAAATTTGTAAATATTTCAGTGCTGGGCCAGGTTTTCTTTTTTCATCTTTTGAAGGAGAAATCTTTTTTTTTTTACTTGTACAAGGTATTCTTTCAAATTACTTTTTTTGTTTTTTTTTCACTGGTATTGCTTCATCATCGTCCACAGGACTCTTTTCTGATCCTAGGGGATATCTATTATGTATATACTTTTGCAGATTTTTAAACTGAAAAAGGAGATGCTGCATTTTTTAACCAGTATATGTAGGAGAAACTGAGAGTGATGCTTGTTATTGAAGCAGCTATGAAGCCTGGAGAAGTTAATCTCTCTGGAGGGGGTAACAGAGATTTTGTTTGTGTGAGGGCTGCTTTGTGTGTATCAGAGAAGAGAGAGAGAGGGAGAGAGAGGGAGAGAATTTAGTGAATCGATTATGTGTGAGACATGGGATTAATTTCTTGCCATTCCTTAACCAAATTCAGTGAGAAAAAATTGATTGTGAGACTCATCTTAGCACAGATGTGTCTGTGTATTGTGTGCGTGTTTTTTTTTTTGTGTGTATGTACGTTTGTGTTCAAATGATTGGTGATTGTGCTTGAATTTTAATGTGCAAGATTTATGTATGCATACAAGTGAATGCTTATGACCGATGCAATAATTATTAAATGAATGAAATCAAAATAATGAAGATTACTGAAAAAGGAGATATGATGCATGTAAAGCAGAAACAGATGCAAGAAGGGAAGACCAAGGCAACAGAAGTCCGCTCTTTGTATGACAATATATACATATGAGTTCAGAGCATGCATATTATATGCCCATTCCTTCATTCTATCCATACTGAAAAGTGATGCTGTTGCATCAGGTGCTTATCATGAAAGGGTTCATAACGAGATGGATTGCAGCATCTGCTAAGAAGTATCCTCAGAGAGTGGAGAGGGTGCACATTATGATGGATGTTCAAACAGGATTTATCTTCAGTTACCAGGGTTACAGTGGAAAACCTTGCTGAGCATTAATTGGGATATTGCCATTCTATGAGCAACATCATTACATCACATTCAGTGTAGTTAGAATGGATTGACTTTGCTTCAGGGTAGCTTTTATTAAAAGTCAAATGCATGATGCATCTTGATTATTAAGAATTTTGAATCCAGAAGCATGTTCATCCTAAAAAAGAAAAGAAAAATGGATGACCCATGTAAAGTGGCATCAGAGGTCTGAGGCTTGGTAGATTGCATGGAATAATCTTTTGAATGCAACTAAGCTGAGACAACTTCAGATGAACTTAATACATAATCATTTCTGAAGGATATTTTTTTTGTTCAATTTCTTGTGCATTTTCCAGTTATTTCAATACACTGGGGGTAAGAGCTGTCACCATCTAAACACACACACACACACACACACACACACACCAAAAACAACAATGCACACACAGTTGAGACAAACAAACAAACAAACAATCTGGAGAATGTTCTCATTACAGATATCATTTTGTCAAATTATTCATGAAATACGCATTCCCCTGTGCTGTTTTTCTAGATATACACAATGCATCGTGACAGATGTACTGATAAAACAGATGTGCTAGGGCTTATCAGTCTTTGGCCACCAAAATGAAGAACTATATCAACATATTGTCTTCTGCTCAGGATGTTTCCTGTGCCATTAATAGATTATTAGGTGTGTTTTTTTTCATTTTCACATAATATTTGTTTTCATGTTTTTCCTTTTCCTCATATTGAGGATGAAGTATAATTATGGAGCTTTTAGTTTACCGCTTTTGAAGATTTATAGAAATTGCATTTGTGTGAGAAATATTGCAAATGGTAATACATGTATTCTTTATATTTTATATGGTATAGTAGTTGATGTTATGAAATCAAAGGAGTCTCTATGACAAAGAATATTTGTGTGTATTTGGTCAAACCACGAAAGAACACATTTATACAGGACATAACTTGCCCGAATCTTGTGAGGGCATTTACACAATATGAAAGTAATTATATACCATACACATTTTTAGCTTATTGTAAAAACTGCTGTGGTGCAATATATTAGTATCTACTTTAGATAACTATAAATGTGTTAGCAATTGAGTACTATTTGTTCCTCTTTTGCTGCCTCAATCTGGGAAATTTACACGGAAAAAAAAATGTAAGTGGGAGGTGAATGCCAAGTTTGTATCGTCTATTATCTATGAATTTGTACCATGGATACAAACACTTTCATTTTTTAATCTTTCAAAGCATAAATACTTTTTAAAACTTAAAACCATGTGCGTCCATATGTTGTATTTGACTTCCACGATGTTAGCTGACAAACGACGCTCGTCCGTCCTTGAAGTTGCCTTCATTATATCAATTTGTCATTTTATGTATACCTTGGTACTTGATATGTTGTATGAGATAATATTATGTCATGCTAGAATTTAGTCTGGCTTTCAGACCCTCTGCTCATACTATTTCACTATTCAGGATTTTGACGCCTTCAGCGTCGAAAACTGGTATAGTTTAAGGTGTTTTTTTGTTTGTTTGGTGAAGTTGGCGACTTCATCGCGGGGCGGTGACTTCATCGCCGTGGAGTCCAGTTGGCAAAGGGTCTGGAAACCAGACTAGCCAGAATTGAGCATGGAGCTGTTCGATGATTGCTATTTAGAGCTGCAATTAAATCAACAGTAATGTAAAGCATCTTATGGAAATTATTTGTCAGAGATTGAAAGGGCGCAAAGACGGTTTGGGGAACCTCTTTAAAAACGAGCTGCTTCGGATTACTGAAATTTCCTCATATCGAATATTTCGTTATAATTATCAGGGAAAGAAATAAACGAATATAAAAGGAATGTGACCTGCAAGATGACCTTGTTATATCAGGTATCTCACTATATCCGACCTCCGTGTAAAGAGGTCCACTGTGCTAAGTCTGCCACGCCAATGTCCCATGTCTCTTAAACTGACAGTTATGTGCTTGATTAACTAGATAAGGAATGCATTTTTGCTGTTGGAAACTGAAATTTTACGATTTGATCACAGAGAAACGTAATGCAGTACTGAAGTATATACATATGGGTCGTGACATGAGAAAAGTGGTAGGATTTGAACAAAGCATTCTTTTTGAAACGTCACAAGTGGGGCATTTAGGAGTGGAATTTCAGAAAACAGTTTGCATATCTAAATACGTCAAGAGTTCATTCTACAATGTGGCAATGAAAAGTCATTTTTCGTATAAATTTTATGCCCTAAGGGCCCTTTTCTCGCGTCACGGCCCAATTTTGTCTTCTTCATTCCTTTCTTCATCTTTCTCCTTTCCTTCTTGTCTCTCTGCTCCTCTCTCATCTCTCTCTCATCTCTCTCTCATCTCTCTCTCTCTCTCTCTCATCTCTCTCTCTCTCTCTCTTTCTCTTCTTCTTCCTCTCTATTTGTCAGTTTGTCTCTTCCCATTATGTCACCTGCTCTTTCTATTGTATCACATAATATTGAGACACATGTCCGTGTCTTTCTAATGTAAACTTTGATCATGTGAGGATTAATTTTGCTCTACCATTAAGTGCATGGAGAGTTCAGTTTGTGTACACGCACAATATATCGACAGAGGTACTCAAAAATTTGTATGAGAGAATGAAATTATTTTCATGCATATTATATATTTTGAGAATTTGTATATTTGAAAATATATTATGTGACAATAATAAGTCATTGTTAGTAAAATTGTTAATGTGCTTTGCCAAAGTGCGCATGGATGATTGCTCCTGATTCCTTTCATAGAGATTTCATGTTGGTCAAACATAGTCAACTATTGATCAGTCGGTGTTTTAGTTGCTCATTCAGGGTTAGTTCATGCATTTTTGCCTTTCCTCACCACGCTTTTCATGATTCAGACAGGAATTTTTACTTTGAGTTGCTTTTACTGATTTTTTATTGTAGAAAAAAACCCCGTAAAAACAAGGAATGAATTACTTTGAAGACAAATACAATTTTGAATGACTAATATCATAAGCGCATCTTTGATCGAAAGATCAAGTTGACCCATTGATATGTCCAGTAATTTTGACTTCACCAAATGTCATGTATACTATACATTATATCCAGCAAGCTTTGAAACATGAGTACTTTGAAACTTATTTTATCGTGACTGACGCATTTCAACATTTTCAGAAGAGCTAGGTTAGCTAAATTTCTTTGGTACCCTTATGGGGCTAGCCAAAGCCACTATAAAAACCCTGTTCTAGCTTTGATTTTATTACAGGATCTAAAAATAATGTACTACAGTATGTAGTAATTCTCATAACATTTCAGGTGGGGAAAGCATAAAAGATGTGTGCATGTGTTGTAACTTGTGAGTGTATATGTGTGTGTGTGTGTGTTCGTGCATGTGTGTGTGTGTGTGAGTGTGTGTGTGTGTGCTTCCCTGGCAGTATCAGCTCTGTAACTTTGTGATTTAAGTATTTGAGTGAGTGAGAATGTGAGCTGGTTCCCTGGACATGGGATTCTGTTTGAAGTGTTTACCTTTTCTTTATCCCCCTTTCTTATATACAAAATTCTTTCTTTTTCATTCGTAATATTTTCAATGTGGAATTTATTTTGTCATAATGAAATTTGTATTATTTTGCAATTAACTAATTTGTATATTATTGTTCATTATGAAAAAGAAACTAAAAGATTGGTAAGTGTGTGTGTGTGTGTGTGTGTTTGTGTGTGTGTGTGTGTTTATGCGTGTACATGGCATGTCAAAGTGTGCGTGAAATCGTCTGTTAGTTTGGTCAGGTGGTATGTAGAAACACAAAGGTCAGTCATAAGTGCGTTAAAATATGAACAGTTTATATGCCTCTATGGCCTTGAACCGACACGTCTCTTTTGCCAAAATAGGAGCGACAAAAGATTACAAACATCTGATTTAGGACAGCGACCCGACCCCATGTACTGTCTAAGTTACTGGTTACACTAAAGATAAAACGCTACATGAAGTGTATTTATGTATACATATATATTGCTCGTTATTTTCTACGTTGAACGTTCATACCAAAGCGCAGTACACGTCTCACACATGTGAAACATTGACTTCAAATTATTAAAGAGAGACTAGGGGTTGAACAGTGCGTGTCAACATACCATCGCAACGACATTCCTTTAATTTGGCAGGTAAAATTTTTGCTTGTTTGCTCGTTGAGTTGGACGGGCTCTATGGCTCTCTGTTAAGTAAAAATAATCTACAAAATCTGCCATTCTGAAATGGAAACAAAGGCTTTGGTTAATTTTGAAATAGAAGGCAACAGAACTGTCTCCTATCTCCTCACGTTACTGAAAACTAAGGATACAAACCACGTTGCAAACAATAACTTTGAATAGAATACCAATAGGTGCACATCAGCTTCATAAAGAGATTGTCAATGAAAGACTTGAGCGTCGCTCGAGGCACCCCACCTGGATGATCGAGATGTGACCACAGAACTCGAAAAGACGATATTTGCGAGTTCTGTGGATGTGACTCTATTGGTTACAGTTCGTTATTCCGAAGATTCGTTATTCCGAAGGTTCATTAATCCGAAAATGTGATAAGGTTTGTTATTCCGAAGGTTCATTAATCCGAAAATGAAATAAGGTTCGTTATTCCGAAGGTTCGTTAATCCGAAAATGAAACAAAGCCCGATATTCCGAAGGTTCGTTACGGACCCTATTTCATTTCGGATCAACGAACCTTCGGAATAACGAACCCTTTTTCATTTTCGGATTAACGAACCTTCGGACTAACGAACCGTATTTCATTTTCGGATAAACGAGCCTTCGGAATAGCGAACCCTATTTCATTTTCGGATTAACGAACCTTCGGAATAACGTACCTTCGGAATAACGCCACAAATGTTCGGATTAAGGAACCCTTTTTCATTTTCGGATTAACGAACCTCTAGGTATAGGGAATTTGTGTATTTCTGATTAACGAACCCTCGGAATAACGAACTTTCGGAATAACGAACCTTCGGAATAACGAACAGCACCCGATCGCGACCCTACCTGCGGTGCCCATCATCATACCGCTTCTCAATATCAATGGCATGTAGTATCGGAACAGTCAGCAGCCAAGAGCGAAGCCATGGGGGCTTGGAATACTATGGTCAGGGTCAAGGGTTGTCACTCAGGTACTCGGAGTATCCGCCAAAAATTTGAGACGCAAATAATCCTGCTTCTTAGGGGTTATAATACTCGTAATTCTCCCCTTTACTGCTGTTACTATATAATACTACCAGCATGTTATTTCTCCTTCTACTGTTTCTTCTATTACCATTGCTATATATCACAACTATTACTTACAGCGCCCCTACAAATCTTTGCACTATACTGCTGATAAAGATATTATCGCAAACACTATCACCACCTTTTCTACCTTTACTGCTGTTGCAACTACTCTTACTGCTACTTATACTTGCCACCATAACTATCACAACAACAACAACAACAACTACTACTACTACTACTACTACTGCTGCTGCTGCTGCTGCTGCTGCTGCTACTGCTGCCGCTACTACTACTACTACTACTACCACTACTACTACTACTACTACTACTACTACTCCTATACTACATATACAATACTATACATTATACTACCATTTGATTTGATTTGATTTGATTTGATTTATTGGTTTCTGTATCATCATTGTACATATACACATTCATGTACAAACATAAATATCACAATATATATAAGTATTTTCTTGTCCATTGCCTGTGTACAATGTACAGCAAAAGTACAAAAAAACATACTACAATGAATAATACAGAGGGGCTACAGCATAAGCGTAGCTTGATTTGCGTGCAGCCCCCGTAGCATAACATAATATATAATTTACATCGGAAGGAGAATAGGAGGGAGGGATGACTTGCATAGAGATAGGATAGTTGAAAGGAGAAAAGGAAGGGAGAGGCTTGTCTGCTTTCACTAAAGGTTTATACAAAATAAAATCACCTGTATCACTGATTTAGCAAGACATGACAAAATATTTCTTCAACGAGGTACAGGTGGACAGTTGATACAGGTCATGGTCGGTTACATAATCATTATTACATAATAGATTAATTGTGTCGATATTTGTACGAAAGAATTTCGTGTATATAACAATAACAATGGAATTACTGATATTCAGATAACAACATCGTTTTTACAGCCTTCCTAAAAGAATACGTGGACTTTAAACTTCGAATTTCAGAAGGAAGAGAATTCCAAACATCGGGTCCGGTATGTCTGACAGATTTCAGAGCCATCACTGTTTTGGGATTGTACAAGTGAAACTTATCAGATTGTCTTGTTGGATAAGAATGTATTTCCTTATTTAATTGAAATAATGAGTAAAAAGAAGATGGCAACTGACCATTATGTAAGCGAAACATAAAGAGTGAGTTTTGCAAAAAGTTAATGTCATTTACCTTAAGTGTTCTTAATTCTGCGAATAAAGGATCTGAATGGTCTCGATAACCTGAGTTGGTGCATATACGTATTGCTTTCTTTTGCAAAAGTAATATACTTTGATAATAATATAATTTGATGTTGCCCATACAATGTTGCAATAAGAAATATGCGATAATATCAGTGAATTATATAACATAAATAAAATATTCTGAGGGACATAATACTTTAACTTTTGAAGTATACCAACATTACGAGATACTTTATCAGAGATATATTGTACATGAACATTCCATTTCATATTTTCATTTATATATATTCCGAGGAATTTAATACTCTGTTTTTGTTCCAATAATACACCATCCACTATAATATTTAAATGTTGCATTTCATTGTTGTGCTTCTTGTTATAGAAATACATAAAATTTGTCTTTTTCAGATTAAGTGATAATCTATTACTCTTAAACCACATAGATAATTTCGGTAATTCAGTGTTAAGAGTTCTTAGTAGCGAATGAAAATCAGAATTGGAACAAAATACATTGGTGTCATCAGCAAACATAATATATTGCAGTGACTTAGATGAGTTTGAAATATCATTTACATACACTAGAAATAATAACGGTCCCAATATGGATCCTTGTGGGACTCCACATTGTATAGGTAATACTTCAGAGTTAACAGATTCATAGTACACATATTGCTTTCTATTTAACAAGTAGTCTTTAAACCATTCAAGTGGAATGCCACGAACACCATAAGACTGCAATTTACGTATGAGGATAGTGTGGTCAAGAGTGTCGAATGCCTTGCTTAGGTCCATGAAAACACCGATGACATGTTTTTGTTCAGCTAAGGCAGTCGACACTCTATCGTATAATTCGGCTAGTGCCATATCTGTTGAATGAAATTTCCTGAAACCATACTGGTCTTGGTTAAATATATCATATTGTGTCAAAAAAATCATACAATCTGTTATATACAAGCCTTTCTATTACCTTAGATATACTAGGAAGAATAGAAATAGGACGATAATTTGATACAAAAGAAGAGTCATCTTTTTTATATATTGGAATAACTTTAGCAATTTTACATGCATTCGGAAATATGCCAGTTGAGAGTGACTACCATTATTACGACTACTCCAAATACTATCATCGCTATACTTTTACTACCACACAATATCTCACTACTACTTCTACTACTGTTACTAATACTTCTCCTCCTCCTGCTACTAATGTTATCACTGTTATTTCTGCTCGAATCACTGGTACTTTGTATTTGAATCTCTTTTCCTTAGGGAATCAACGTAACAAGAATGCACAAACGACAATCAACAGTAATAATGGAACTTCAAATTCATGACAAAGATACGCAGTAGGCCCTACACTCTGCTCTAAAGAGATAAGAACCCGTACAGCAAAACTGGCTGCCGGATGGAAACGACGTCTATCTATAGTAATCTGGGATCGTTGGGTTGAGTCGACCAACCTGAGTATTATACGCCCATGATTTTTTTTTTTAATTATGACTACTACTAGTATACAAAAACACTGATAAATCGGTGCTTATCTAAGTTGATGAAAGGCAATTTATCAATCAGTTGCAAGAAAGATGAATAGTTTGTGTAGACACACCAACTCATGTCAATGCCACAACAAAAATGTTTTTAAATATGCACGCCTTGGCGGGGTTCTCTTTTGCTATGCAAAGTGGATTGTCGCATACACACATCTTTGTATACTATAGCAGTGTCTAATGTCATCGTATCTGATAAAGTACACTACAAGATTGATTAGTTTATGGATTATTATCCATTATAGGTCAAGATCAAAGTTCAAAGTGCAAATTTACAATACATACATGCGTTTGGGCATATCTCTTTAATATAAAACTGTTGTATACTCGTAGTTTACCTGCGCCTGAAATCAAATTAATCCGATTAATACTGCTATGTCCGTAAATGGTGGAATTTTAAACACAACAAAATACCTCGCAGATGTTTACCATGTTACACTTTGATAATCCAATAGAGCAGCAAGAAAGAAAAGTTATTTTAACGTATGATAATAATAATGATCACGTACTGCACATCGCAAAATGAGGCTTTACTCTGTACTTAATCATGCAGAGCAGTTGAACTGTCATGACATAAATGTATCAGAGAGTTATACAGATTGAAACTGAACACCTGCACTTACAGGGTGTGTTGCATCCCATAGCCTGATTATCGAAATGCCAAAGTGATCTTATTACTGGACCATGTCGTACTGTATAGAAAAAATTAGAGAGCAAGTAAAATCTTGAGAGTACTGTGGTTTTTATACAGTTAAACGTCAGAGTTTGAAATGCATACAGTAAAAAAAAAAAGATCAGACAACCCCCCTCCAAAAAAAATGGAATATGTATAGTTGAACACGCTGCTAAAGGTTCACTAGAAAGATAAATTGTCTCTTTTATTCGCTGTAAAAAGCAACAACAACAGATGAGACCAAAAGAAGAAAGTAAATGAACCGAGTCTAAATCAACGAATATACAGAAAAGAAGTCAAACACAGAGTTCACTTGAAGTAGATGCTGAATTCGACAACTGTGTCATTTTCGCACGTACACTCACTTTGTTGTCCCTATCATGTTTGACGTGGTGTTGAATCATGCAATGTAATCCTAACTATAGAAACAAGAGAAACCTGCATGACATCTTTATCATATACAAGAAGAAATGATGAGATACTTCGAGACAAATGAAAATGTTCTGCTGGTAACTCATTTCATTGCATTCTTCTCGTTATGCCCTCACAAATACAAATACAAATACAAATACAAAGTCGACAAATATTAATCATAATAAATCATGTACTTCATTTAATTTTGTTATATTTGATGTATTTTTTCATCGAGAAATATGAAAAAATAAATAGAAATCGAAAAAAATCGAAATACAAAGAAGAGAGAGAAAATTAACCTATAGCCGATATCAAAGGGAAGTGCGCCACATCATTCTGAGCGTGTGCGATATTAGGGCGGACTCACACTGTGCGATTTTTACTGCGATTTACCCTTTGCGATGTCGCACGACGAGAAATCGCACAGTGTGAGGATGTCTGCGATACGACAACCGGCGATTTGGGGGCTATCGCAGCCATCGCAGCCCCATCGCAGAACTTTGAACATGTTCAAAATTCTGCGACAATCGCTTGCGACGATGATCGAAAACTTTCAGTGAAGCAAGGTGGTAGAAGAAGTACTAATCAAGATTTGGCTGGATATGCTTCCTTTATTCCACAATTGCTTACTGATCTATCTCAACATGATGACGAAGATGAGATGGGGAGGGAGTTTTACAACGACTTAGAGTGCAATCGTGAGTAATTCTACCATGAATATGGGCTTCTCGCGTCCATTGCAGCCGTTTTGTCCATACGTAGTCCCATGTATAGAGTTTGAACGAGGGCAGATTAAACAGTCTGTGGGTTGGTTAAAATTTTGTTTGCGTACCGCCGGACCGGTAACTGTATGCATAGCCTTGGACTAACTTGTTAAGTGTAATAGATCTGATGTTTAAATTATACTAAGCCTAGGCCCTACTGAGTACTAGTATGCTATAAACTAGACCCTAGGCCATATCTAGCTAGGCCTAAATACGTGTGTGGGCCTAGAAGTGGTTCTAGGCCTAGTCTGCCCTAACTACACGCAGCCGCTGTCGCGAAGCGACAGCGGTCTGGTCAGGCTATAGTCTGCCCTAGATCTAGGCCTACATTGTACATACGTGTTCCAGTCGAATTTTATAAATTAAATCGACATAGACCTAGGCCTACACGTTGTATAAACTAATAGGGCTAGGCCCCTGGTCTGGACAAGGCCCTAGATCTAAGTCTAGACCACAATGGCTTAGTATTGCACTGCTACTGGATCGACTGACGTGGACGTGAACAGTAACAGTAAACACATAACGTTAGGGCCTAACGTTAGACGTGGTTTCTGTCTAACGACATAACGTTGAAAAAGAGTAACCTAACCAACAGTTAGAGATCTAGTCTAGTCTAGAGGCTTTAAATGTGAAACATTCTTCCTGCCCTGCACACACGACCATACTAACACACAGTTACAAAACGTTGGTGGAGTACAGTTAATTCTGAGTAGACCTCTATACCGACGGAACCAGAACAGAAACAGAAACAGATCCAGATAATTTTTTTTACACGTTGATAGGAAAGGATATTGATAATTGAAAGTCTAGCCCATCAAGATGTAACTGATATTATTAGTGATAAGATCTCTAGAAATCTACATTCTTATTAAAGTCTTATGGGCATTTCCACGGTAACTAACGTTACATTTTGAACTCAAAATTAAGTTGTTGAGATTAATATCCTTAAAACCTAATTAGTGATATGAGTTACTATATGTGGGCATTTTCACAGTAATGGGGTCCATTTCAAAGACACTAGGTAATCTTATGTTTCCAATGTGAATAACCCACCAAACACTTTAGCACTGTATAAAGCTCGCCTAGGAGAGATAACTTTGTCCAGATTTTGCTCCAAGCAGGCTATCTATAAAAATTTATTTCAAAAAACATAAAAATAGTGAACGTATGTAACAGGTGGACAGACATTTGTGTACTAATGCATGACAGTCAAATTAAATACCTTCTATGGTAAATGAGCTTTTCTTTGCTAAAACAACTGATATGGATAAGAAGATACAATATCACCCCCAAAATTTAAATTAACTGTGCACTATAGTACACTTGTAGAAAAAACGAACGTATGTAACATGTGGACAGACGTGGACGTTACATTTTTGTCCGTCCATGTTACATACGTTCAGCCTAAACTCTAGAAATGTACCTTAATGCACAGGTAATTTGATTTCTTTGGATGATGTTATCTCTTATCATCCATATCAGTTCATTTAGTAAAGAAAGGATCATTTTCCATGGAAGATACTTAATTTGACCGTCATACATTAGTACACCAATGTCTGTCCACCTACGTTCACATGAAATTTTCATCTTCAATTTGCAGAAATAAAAAAATATATAAGTGACTCATTTAAAGAAAAAAATATTATTCAGGAATCACTTAAAGCCATTGTATTTCATTTAGAATGTAAAGCACTGTGGATATGTCCGAAACACCAAATGTAACGTTGGGGGGTCCCATTACCTTGAAAATGCCCATGTGAATGAGTATCATGCACCTCCATCCTACCTCACAGCAACATTACATCCACAGACTCTTATGAGAACTATGAGAAAAAACACTACAAATGTCGGTAACTCACGTTACATAATTTGGACATGCAAAAATTTGGCATGTCTTATATTCAAAAGTTTCCTCAAACAAGAAACAGAGAGACTTTAGGGTCTATTGTGTCAAAGTCATGGACTAACAACATACATCACCGAGTATGGTAAAAATTCAAATTGTCTTACATTCTCCAGGTATCGTCATGTGAAGCGGTAACTCACGTTACAGTTTGTCCACATGATCACAAGTTGATTTTTTGTCTTAATAATCCAAAGAAAACTTACCAAGACAACTTTTTTTCACAAACAAACTCCATAAATAAAGAATCTAAATTGATTTGAACATTGATCTGACAGTAATTAATCCCATTTTATCCATGAGATTACCAAAAGGCAGGAAACTTTACATTTAGAATACCAACTTGAAGATAAATTTCATTTTTAATTGAGTCGTTTTCCAAGTTTTCATTTGTATTGAGACAAAAATTGTATTCAACAAAATGATATGAAACAGAGTCTATTTCATTAAATTACACTCTTTTCCAGTTAACAAATGCATCAGATATTGAGGATTTAATTGAGAATTTGATTTGATTGTTTTTTTTATTTTACTAGATTTAAATGGATTTCAGGCTATCTAGATAAAACAAGTCATCCATAAACTATTCCATTTAATACACCGAGTCACGAGACTAGAGACCTGTACATGTAGTCTGTGGAGAGTTTAAAGGTTCAGAAATGAAATATTTCAATAAATCTTTTAACTTTTAAACAATGCAATTTATATTCCAATTATTTGATAATTGTTTGAATTACTAAATAATCAATTGTTTGTATGTTTGATTTGTTTACAAATTCTTATACGACACTGGTACAGAAATTAGACTTGAATTACAAAAACTGCAGATAAATTTTAGTTATCTGCTACCAGTATTGATCAGTTTAATAAAACTTGTTCATAAATGTTTTAGCCTTAAAAAACAATGGCTTTGGTCTATGAAATGTCAAGTACTGGTAGCCATTATTTAAATTGTACATACATGTAAAAAGTATATACCAGTATTTTCTAGAGTAATCAAGCAGACTGAAGCAGTAAATCCCAATGAAAAACATGAATAGTAAATATTTTGTGATCAGGAGGCTAACTATTAATATCACAAAATGTTGATAGTTTGCTTTAAGGTACATGACTGTCCAGCTCTTAAAGAAAATGTCTGATAATTAATGAGGTTCACATTCAACAAGTTTTTGGTAATAGATCAGCATGTAAAGTAAATTAAAGTAAACATGGAAAAGTTTCATTGTTAGGATTTTGCAACAATATAGCTAAAACCTCAGAGTAGAATAGTATAAAACACATAAGCGTGTCAAAGTCACAATGTTCAGTTCTCAAAAATCTCAGAAAAAACAGCAGGAAGCGAGCTCCAATCTTAAAATTCTGTTCATACATGTAAATGTTTCAGCCTCATAAACAATGGCTTTGGTCTATACAGGTAGGTATAAACTATGAAATGTCAAATAGTAATCACTTGAATTACAAAAACAAGAACTTTTCAAGAGTAATCATGCAGTGATTATCCCAATCAGGAGGCTATTAATAGTTATCACAAAATTTTGATAATTTGCTGGAACAAGGTTCATGCAGCTTTAGAAGAAATGTCTTTTAACAACTTTCGTAACAGATCAGTAACATGCACTGTAATATTAAATAGTAAATATGGAACAGTTTCTTTCAGAAGTTAACATGTGATGAACATGTGTAATTGATACATTGTACATGTAGACCAGTTGGTTTGGTGATAGAGAGAGACCAAGAGAATGACAATCTACTGGAAATAGAATCTTAATACAAGAGTTCAGTAATCATGTACTCATTGGTTACTTGCAATCACAACCTTCATATCATTTCTTGGTATTAAAGAAAAATCATGTTGGTAACTCACGTTACATTGTGGTAACTCACGTTACATGGTAACTCACGTTACAATTTTAAGACCTCTGTTATGAGAACTTGAAGCAAAGACTATAAGTCCCATCATATTTCTTGGATGTGTGCTGCATAGTTATTTGATAATCCAAAATACCACGTCTCAGTTGGGCATAGTAAAATTGCTAGGTTAAAAAGTTCATGTTTCGGTAACTCACGTTACAGCAGCTTCTCGAGCTATGTAAGAGCACGCTGGTGTCCGAAGTACATATCTTATATAGAGGTCTCCACTTTATTTTCTGCTACATTAATATATTTTTGATTTGTAAAACCAAACAAAGTTTGATTTGAGCCTCAAATATAAAAAATAATCAGAAAGAGCAACAAAAATGCATTTTTAGGGATTTTTAGGTCAAAAAATGCTTTCTGGCTTCAAAAGGTATAAAAATGCACAAAAGGGAACTTTTCTTACAGGTAAAGTTGGTTTCAGACACTTCAAACTATGGCTAACAAAGTAAGATTATCATTTGTCCTGAAATATGCGGGTAAAATTTTGGTGGTCATGTCGCACAACTCACGGAAATGCCCCTTATATAGATTAACTAGTCTGTCTAGACCCAAAGCACTAGATCTAACAGTTAATAGTCTAGCACTAGCAGTCGTAGCATGCACTAACGTTAGCACTACTCGCTGTCAGCAGGCTTCTTCTTAGTTTTAGACCCGTTCTACAACATTAAACGATAGTAATGTTAGTCCCTTACGGTGATCTAACGTAAGGGTACTACATTAGATGGGTCTACATTTTTTTTTTTTGCCAAAATGTGCTCATGGATTTCAAAATCATACGGTAGGCCTACTCTGGTTAAGCTAGTGATGCCTACAGAAATACAGTGTCAATTATTATTTAGGCCTAGGCACCTACTGGATCTATATTGTCAGTAGCTGTGCTAGCCTTTCCTGCCCTTGGCTGTGGTCTAACGCTATAGAACCGTAGGCTTAGACCTATTTTGTATTAAACGTTAGAGGATTTAGAACTCTAACCGTTGGCGTTAGACCTACACTGTAATTGAGATCCATTGCTATAGTTACAAGCAGTACGAATCCAGATCCTAGACAAAAAAAATAAAAAAACTGTTCCCAAACTTTTTTTTAGAGTAGACGTAGTGTCTAGTCTCATGGAAATTTCCTAACTAAGCCAGGAGTATAGCACTCTAGATTTTGAACAATAAGGCCTAAGTGGAGCTGAGGTAACTTAGATTGATCAGTTGTTCTTGGAGATTTGTACAGAAATTGTAGTCTAGAAACACACACACACAAAACAAATGCAATGCAGTGAAGTGACCCTCTCTACATGTAGGTTACTAGGTGGTACATTTTATCCATGTTTGTCTGAGTTTTCATGTGATGATCGATCATGCACTCCAAACTGAAAGTTGTTACTGTATGAGGCTGTAACATGTTCATGCTCAGGTCTGCAGACTAGTGCTACAAAGTATTTGATTATCCGGCAGTGCATCATTTGATAATCTGTGTCGATAATAAACACAGCCTTGTCGTTGCTGCCTCAGCAAGTCACAAACGTGCTGTGCACAGCCCTTGGTAAGGCTATATAGTATACAGTACAGTACCGGTGTACATGTCATACTCTCTGATAACTTTAATTGCCCTTTAATTTCATAACAAAGTATATCAAAATGAACTCTCAGTCTGAAATCATCAAAGACCCTGCCCCAATCTGTAGGGTGTACAAACTGTACTTGCAGTTTGATTGCAGAATGTAAAACATCATTCAAGGGCAATCATGAATTATCCAAAATTGCAGACTGTAGGAAACAATGCTGAGTGCGTCATGTGTTACACATGTATGAATATTGACATACAGTGTACTTGTACTAAACGTACACTATATGTAATGCATAGTGTAATTTAATTAAGCTTTCGAGCCCTTAGACCTTAGTAAATGACTGAAATAATTATGATTATGATATATGAATTTATGAAGCACTTATGTACAGGCCTGTCCAATGATCAACAATGGTGAATAGTTGAATAGATTTGTTTATCACTGTATGTGTTTGTTAACTCTAGATTCATTCCCAAATGTTGTCCTTTTTACCCAAATGGTAAATTTAGAGTCTACTGTAATTATCGTAAATGCCTAAAGATAGTTGTCCCTTTGTGTCACCCTAAACAGGTCTGCATAAAAATGAAATCTCTAAGGAATTCATATGGAGGCTTGTCTCGATGTTGAAAAGGAAGAGCAGAAAAGGAGCAGCTGGCAACTGGTTGTCCTGCAGAAGTACATGAATCCCTCTCTTACCTGCAATTTCTGAGGACAAACATGCCAAGAGGATACCTAACCAATTTTGGAGACTGAGGTACAGTATACAGTTAGAAGATAAAATAAACACTTTTTCATACTTTCCAAAATGTTTATGTGACTGCATGTGTGAATACATCAGTTTCTTTTTCTTTTTATGGTGGCTTGACAATTAAAAAAAAACCATTAAGTTGAGAGCAAGAAAGAAATTATTTCAAAAAGTGTAATTTAATTGTCTTTTACAGTATTTTGAAGAAAATAAAAATTTTATTCATGCTAGCCTAAAAGTGATGAATAGTTTATTCGTAGAACTTCAAATACAGTCATTGTAAGCAATTTCTAGAAATAAATGAAAACATCATTTCTTTGAAAGAATGAATCCATTGTAAGACATAGGGGGAATGCATCCCTCTTCATCATTCTAATTCAATACAATATGTAATCATGTTTGTGTGTTTTTTTCTTTTTCTTTTTCCTCCTATTTACTAGGAATTACAAGATGATAAAGACTCTACCAGCAAGGCGTCAAAGGCTGAAATGCTACACATAAGGAGCAGGAGAAGGAGAAGCAGGACCTGTCAAAGCTAAACCTAAGACGATAAGGAGGAGTCAAGAAGCAAAGGAAACAATATTTTATCAGCAGTAGGTACCCTGCTGATGCACTAATGGAAAATGTTTGCTTTACCTCTAAAATGGAGAGAGAAAGAAAAACAAAAACATGCTTCTTGTTGTTGTTTTTTTCTCTCTACAGACAAGTGCAACATATTTATGTATTTGGGGTGTACCTGAAAATCCCAAATTTGATTTACATACTTCAAAGAACATTGTTGAGTAGAATTTATTCAAAGAATTATCATCCAGGGATACTTCTTTTTGTCAGGGCGTTCAGATCTATGATCACTGTCGAAAGGATTATTCATGCGTAAGTTCTCTAAGTATAAAATAAAAACATGCCACATTGTTCTTTTACTTTTTCAAGAAAATAAAATTCCACAGTCAATTCCATGGTCGAGGAACTTCATAAAAACTCAACTCGATAACTCAACTGTGGTTGTCAGTTGCTAATGTGTGTAGTTCAAGTGCTGTAAACACTGTAAGCAAATGGGCGGAAAGTTGGAGGCATCCTAAACTACAAACATTTGCTTCACAGGGAACCTTATGCATTTTTGTAACAATTAATATTTCCCCTATTTTCTCCCTTTTGCTCTCTCTTTTTTTTTTTTGTTTAGCCCTTGTCATGTAGTTCACCTCAACACTTACACCTGTAACTGCAAGATGGGTGTGGGATGACATTGCTGTCTCTCTGGGACTTACTGGAAACAAAATGTGACTTTTCAAAGCAGGAAAGTGGTAGCTACTACAGCAGGCAGTCGTGAAGGTGGAACTTGAAGAAACTGACATATTGACTTGTTTCTCTCATTTATGTTGGACCAGTGCAAGTTTCCATGAACTTTACATGCATTTGATGTTAACTTACAATGGTTTGATTTCTGTTTTCCCACCAACTACAAACACAGCTACTCTTGAAAAACTCAAATTTACATGCAATCACCGTGAGTCATCTTTTTTTTTCTGAAATACCATCAAACAGCTGAAGAATTTCAATGTGCAAGGTTTTGTCATGATTTTAAGGCGATTATGCACTGTTACTCCGACAATGCACTTTCCCCTTCTCTTTAAAATGTATCCTGCAACTTTAAATCATGTACAACAAATGTACCATGTTTTGTTTGTATCACTGAAAAACTGGAGAGGGAAAAATTCCACAAGCTTTTGTTTGGTTTGTGAGGGCCATTACAATGTTCAGAGACAATAGCAACACTCTTTCCACTACTGTTTAGAAATGTATGTTTTGTGCAACTTTACATTAAACTCAACATGTGGGCCAAACATTGTTTTAATGGCTTGAAAACTGGGGAAGAAAGCTGTTCTTAAAGCCGTTACATAACTTTGAGGGCAATTAGTGCTGTTACCACGGTAACACACTTTGCAGTGAGCTGAACATGTAAGCAAAACTTCTTTTGAATCGATGGAAAACTTCAGAAGTTCAAGAAATGTTTTACCTTGAAGTTGTTGTATATGACTTGCACTGTTGCAAAAGTGGTAGTGACATGACATCATATTTCTTCGTCACTCACAGGACTGCACAGAGTAAAAACACCTTAGGCCTTTGTGAAAGTGAGAGCTTATTGCAAGTTGTCTAATATTAGTTTAACTTGACCATTGAACAACTTAGTTTTGTAAACTTAGTAATCACCCTAATAATGCCAGTCTACATCAACAAGGCTTTTAATAATCATTGCACAATGATGGAATTGCACAGTGTGTTTTCATCGCCCTTGTCTAAGCGAATTGAAATGTGAGTCTGACAATGATACATGTATTGCCAGAAATGTTTGAGCTAGAAAAATGGAGAATGGCACATGTATCATTGCAATAAGTTGTACTATAGCTGCAAACAAGAAATCATGTTACTGTGCAATTCTGAATTTAGGGCAATGTGAATGCAGCAGTCAGCGTTCTGAGATAGCTATTTTTTCCTATGCAGTCATATATATGCTACCGTATAAGTGCTGCATGGTATTTTAATCATACATATTTTAACTGCTGATCTCCCCCCTCTGCACAAAATTATGTTTGTTTGCTTGTTTTTTATCATACCTCTATCTGTATCGATGGATAACATTTATTACTGGACTCAACATCTGAGAGTTTGAGTCAGCAAATTGTTATAGTTGTATTTGCTACATTGTAGGCTACAATTTGCCACTTGCCCTTATCAGTCAAAGCAATTCAATGTTCATTCATTTGTATCTTCCTGATTTATTGGTAACACAATTTTATATTTCTTGCTTATAAGTCAATTCTGGAAAGTAAAATGTGTAACCAAAATTACATGTACTCTAGCCTTGAACCTTTTTTTTTTTTCTTCCGCACATTTTAACCAGCACATCTTCTTATTGTAAAGAATACCTAAGGTAGGCACCAACATAATCTGGGATGGACAGAAAATGGACAATGTTGAAGATGAGATCTCCTGTAATGATATTACATTTTTAAGGTATACAATTGACAAGGTTCACACACAGTTGGAATTTTCAATTCAAATGACTGCTTTTACCGCAGTATTTTGCAGTGTATGCAGTGTCTGATTAATCTGGATTAGGACCAGTAGCACATTTAGTGCATTTCAAAGCACCCCTTCGGATGCTGGTATGATCATTTCAATTTGGCATTTTTCAAAATGCACTGTATGTTTACAGTAAGTGTTTATGTACCTTTGTACACAAACTCTAACTGTAAACATTGCTTGTAGAGTATGTTAGATTGCAGCAATTTCCTCTCTGAGGTTTGTTTGTTTGTTTTTGCAACATTACATGTATTTGGGAAATTGTAGTTGCATAGGTAGTTGTCTCATGCAAATTGTAATGGTAACTCGTTGAGCTGAACTTCTTGTATATGTTCAAGTTGACTGAATTTATTCATTGTTTATGTGGAAAAGAAATGGAAGTTGGTGTTTTTTGTCACTTTGTGTGATACTTTTAAGAACTATGACATCCATACTGCAGTATGTATATATGAATTGTACAGCACAATTATGATATTGCTTTTCCTACTAGTTTTGCTTTTTTTTTTGCATTTTTTTGACAGTACAATTGTATTGAACTAATTGAAGCATACAGCTGTAGTCATGATATAGAAAGACAAATCGACAACTTGAACCGCTTTGTACCATCTTATCTTTTTCTTTTTTGATGATGGAAATAAATAAACTATTGAATTGACTTAAATTGTGATCAATGTGTCTATATTTTAGATTTAATTTGATGACTTGAATACAGTGTATATCATTATCTTTATTCTTGTCACGTTTTTATTTGTGAATCAATATATATTGTAAATAAGTGTGATTCCCTTACATCTGGATGGTAATTACATACCGTACACAAAACAAGAGTGAATTTTTCAAGGGCCAACCAGAAAAATATGTCAGCACAATATTTTATGTGTTTGAGAAACCACAATGTTAGAATTCCACTATCAAAGCCTTAGAAAAGCACTCAGAGAATACAGACCTCCACCAAGCAGTACTTTTTCACCCTTACTGTGATTTCTACCCATTGTAATAATTACATAAATATGCGTAATATGCAGTAAATGACTATTTCCAATGATCAAGAATCCTACAACCACGTAACCCCCCCCCCCCTCCTCCTCCCAAAAAAAAGGGGGGGGGGGACTTTGATCCAGGCAGTGATCCAAATTAATACCAAAATATGGCATTTCTTTTTTCTATCATTATTAACTTTATTTCTTAGAATATACAGTGTTATTCGATTCATATCTAGCAATTTCTGTAGTTACTTTAGAATTTTAAAAAAAAGCAAGCTTGAACATACATGTACTTTTCAAACCAACGTCGCCAAAAAAAAAAAAAAAAAAAAAAAAACAGTCACGAGTGACTTCATTCATGGTGACCGTTCTTTATGATGAACAGGTGCCATAATGTACGATGTACGCATGCGCACGGTGTAAATCGTAGGCCACAAATCGCACAGTGTGCGGTATACATCGCAGCACCTGCGACAGAGTGCAACAGGCTGCGATATCGCACATTGTCGCAGCGCAGCGCATCGCAGTAAAAATCAATCGCACAGTGTGAGGATGTCTGCGATACGACAACCAGCGATTTTTGAGCTATCGCAAGGATCGCAGCCCCATCGCAGAACTTTGAACACGTTCAAAATTCCGCGACAATCGCTTGCGACGATGATCGAAAACTTTCAGTGAAGCAAGGTGGTAGAAGAAGTACTAATCAAGATTTGGCTGGATATGCTTCCTTCATTCCACATTTGTTCACCGATATGCCTCAACATGATGACGAAGATGAAATTAGGAGGGAGTTCTACAACGACTTAGAATGCAATCGTGAGTAATTCTACCATGAATATGGGCTTGTCGCGTCCATCGCAGCTGTTTGGTCCATACATAGTCCCATGTATAGAGTTTGACCGAGGGCAGATTAAACAGACTGTGGGGTGGGGAACCGGTAACCCCAATTTTGTCGAACATATCTAGAAAAGATAGCTTTAGGCCTAGGGTTAGGCCTTGATGCAAAGCCTAGGCCTTAACCCCTCCCCCCCAAAAAAAACAAAAAACAAAAACAAAAACCAAACAAACAAACAAACAAACAAAAAACACACCTGTTGTTAGACCTAATAGTCATACTGTAACGTTTAAGACCCATATCTAGCTACATACATATAATGTATGGGCTTAGTACAGTGCAGTGGTTCTAGGCCTAGACAGAGTAAACTTAGTACGAATAGTCTAGTCTAGAGTGATCTACCTAGGCTAGTCGATTTTTATCGACATAGCTACTAAATCTAGCTCTAAACATTAGGGCCTACAGCTGTACTAGATTTAGATCTAAGTCTAGGCCCTACTCATGATTCATGTACTGCACTGCCACTGGACTCGAAAATCGAAGTAGTGATCGCGTCCAGCTCTAGACTAGGTCTAGTAGGAGTCTAGGTTCTCTGTCTAACGTTGAATAGGTTTCCAGAGGTCCTGATAATTTTTTACACGTTGATAAGATGTTGATATTGAAAGTCTAGCCCGTTACTGTTAGTGTTATATCTCTAGAAATCTATACTCTAACGTAAGCATCTTGATTCTTAGCACCACTAGTCAAAGTAGTCTAGCACTAGCAGCTAGTCTCACACTAACGTAGTTGTTAGTCCTAACCCTAGTCTATAGTTACTGGTAGAGACCTAGCCGTAACACGCTTTAGGCGGCGTACTCTAGCACTACTCGCAGTTACAACAGCAGAACATGGCTACAGCATAGAGACCTGTCACACTGCATAGATTAATCGTGGATCTAGATTAGTAGATTATCAACTGTGCTTGCCTAACCTGCCCTGGGGATTGACCTTGGTGGTTTAGAGCTCTTTAGACTGTAAGTCTGTAGGCATAGACCTAGGCCTAGAGAATTTGGAACTTTAACTGTTGGACCTATTCGAGATTCAGAGCTACAGCTAGTACAGGAACCTTTTCTAGATCTTGGGCAGGCTGTAGAACACCTAATGCCCAGAATGGCCAGATGTGGAGGTTGAGTCCAAAAGACAAGTTGACCAAATGTGAGATTATAACAGTCTAATCTGGTGTGGGTTTGTGCCGTACTGTAGTAACACCTACTAACAGCTTGCGCAGCTACATTATGATATATGCAAAGAGCATCTGATTTTGTGTGATGTACTACATGATGTTCATTTACTGATTGAGTCTGAACCCCCCCCCCCCCCGAAGGGAAAAAAAAAACAACATTGCAGTGAAGTGACCCTCTCTATGTGATGGATGATGGTGATGGTAATGGTTTATTTTTAAAAAAAAAAATTCATTTGCAACCATGAACATGGCTGAATTGCAGAATTTTGTACAGTGTAATATTTCATTTTATGGTAACATACATAATCATACAATCAGTCTACGATTAAAAGATAAAACTACACAATTATATACATACATATAGAAAGCCACCTGATAACCAAAATAGCAGAATTAATCAAATACACTTATACACACACATTGAGAAATCTGCCAGGAAAATTATACATAATCTTCATATCATCATCATATACATACACAAACGTATAGACTAAAATATATCAAAAATACACAAATCATTACACTTCTCCGACAACTTTCAAATTTTGTTTACATCAAATACATGTGCTGAAAAAAAAAAAAAATTAGGCCGGCAGTGATAACATATAAGAGATGTCAAACACTCGTGTATGGAAACGGAGATATATATATATATATAAACACACAAATCATTATACTTCTGCAACAACTTTTATATTTTGTTTATACATGTGCTGAAAAATAATTTAAGGGGGCTGTGATAACAAGAGATATCAAACACTTGTGTATGGAGACGGAGAGAGAGAAACACAGAAGGGGTACTTGTAAAAAGGAGATAGCAAGAAAGATAGAAAGAGACAGAAGAGAATACTAGGGAAGAGATATGCAAAAAGATATAAAATATCAAATATATTTGTTTTCATCATATTTCTATCAAAATCATCATTTCAGTCCATATAATCTCTTAACTTTGCTATCTTTTTAACAATACTGTACATCATTATTGATCAAAATTAGATAAAAACCAAAATACCTTATCCATATAAATCGTATAATAGATATAAAATATTAATCTTATGAATGCAGATGTGAAATACACACAAAATATGGATCAGAAAAAAAAAAAACATTCCAAAAACTCACAGAAAATATTACAATATCATAACATTCAGGAATAATCATTGCACAACAGAAATATTGTAGAAATGTGGCTTATTAAATTTCAATCACATGATTATCATTATGACCACTGATGGACGGGGAGGGCGCCCCATGAAACCGTATCAAACGGACATTGTCATATTGCTTGGTATACTCTTTTGATGTAGAGGTATGAATATTGCAGAAAGATCTCTAAAGACAACCAATAAACTCTGTACACCCCTGAGAACCATTATTTAGATGGCGATTTTTACAACGTTGCGCTATTTCGCGTAAAAGTAATTTGAAGAGAGGGACAGAGAGAGATAGAGAGAGAGATAGGAAGAAAGAAGAGAGGGCAAGAGAGAGGGAGAGAGATAGAAGAGAGCGAGATAGGTATAAAAGCCCATTGCCATAATGCCTCATAGATAGTGCAACCGAACAATAAAATATAAATTATGTAACATACAAACAATCTGCAACTTAGTTTGTACAAAATACCATACAAATAATATATCATTACCAATCTGATTAAAAAGAATTCAACAAATCAATGGGATACGGTACTGATCTGTTGCGGAATCACTGGGTCTTGCATCTTAATTGTTCTCTGACATTTGATTTGCGTAAATCTCTAATGTTCTTACATAGGGGTATGAGGCAGGGAATCTTATCATTTGAAAACAACTTCTCAAATCTCAAATGATAACCAATGTACTCTGAATGTACTCTGAACACCAATGAGAACCATATTTGTATGGTAATTACAAAACTTTGCACTGTCACAAAAAAAGTAGTTTGAATAGGGGAGAGAGAGAGAGAGAGAGAGATGGGAAGAGAGAAGCGAGAACGAGAGGGAGAGGAGAGAGCGAGATAGGTATAAAGGTCTAAAGAGATAATGCCTCGTGGATAGTGCAACCGAACAATAAAATATGAATTATGTAACATACAACCAATATGCAACTTAGTTTTACAATATATAATCATCAGCCTGATTAACATGAATTCAACAAATCGATGAAATACGGTACTGAACTGTTACGGAATCTCTTTGTTTTGCATCTTAATTGTTCTCTGACATTTGATTTGCGTAGATTTCTAATGTTCTTACAAGGGGGTATGAGGTAGGAGACCTTATCATTTGAGACCATTTTCTCAGCAAAAGTCAGACATAATTGTTTCCTTCTGTCAGCCAAGGATGACAAGTTCAGGAGAGTCAGAGCTGTCTCGTATGATGAATAATTCGTGCCTAAGATTATTTTCAGACTTCTTTTCTGCACCCTTTCTAAACAGTATACTTGTTCTTTAGTTAAGCCACCATTCCAAACAGGGCAGGCATACTCCACAAGGGGTCTAATGAAGCCAATGTATATGGTGCAGAGATCCTCAATTGACAATCCGTATCCTTTCAAAATCCTAATGAGATATATCCGTGCGTTAGCTCGCTTAATCATAAAATCAACATGATCATTCCACTTTAGATCATGACGAATGTGGACTCCCAGCAATTTCACAGACGTGGATTGTATGAGGGGTTCTTGGTCAATTTGCAGTGGCCATGGGTTTGGGGGATTTTTCATGAAACAGACTTGCATACTCTCACATTTAGCGGGGTTAATAGACATTCCATTGGACGTAGACCATTCGGCTAAACGCTTGAGAGTCGCTTCCAATAAAAGGGCTTGCTCTCCGGCGAATCTTGAGTCAGCAATGGAAAGGTCATCGACATACTTCCAATATGCTATATCACTATCACGTAGCGCATCGTTGATGACGATTAAAAACACAATTGGTCCAAGTTTGGTCCCCTGAGGTACTCCGGCCTTTAGAGTCGCCCACTTGGATGTGGCATCACGGTAGCGCACGCATTGGCTCCTGTCCGTAAGGAAGTGTGCTATCCAGCGAATCAGCGTAGGTTTCACTCCCAGAGAGATCATCTTTTGGACGGCAACAGTGTGGTTGATTCGATCGAAAGCCTTGTGGAAATCGGTCATGACAAGTGTAGATACAGCTTTACTGGTCTCTGCGTGCTGATAAAGGTGATGCAATAAGTCAACTAGGTAATGCGTAGTGGACAATCCTTTCACATTACCAAACTGTTTGTTGTCAAGCTGCGATCCAATGGACTTCATCAGCCACTTCGAGACGAAACCCTCAAAGACTTTGGCGAAAGTATCAGTCAGAGAGATTGGACGGAGTTTATCAATTCTCGCAGGAGTGGTTTTAGGGACAGGGACAACTACAGCTCTCTTCCACATCGTCGGGACGGCACCTTCAGCAAGTGAAGTACTGTAGATATGGGCCAATGGGACACTAAGTTCAAATGCAAATTCTCTAATGATTCGGCAAGGTATCATGTCAGGACCAACCGCTTTCCCAATCTTCACCTTCCTAAGTTGCAGATAGACGTCCCATGGTTCAACGCGGGGAGGAGGAGAAGGATCAGGTAAGTATGCAGGTAAGTCTTTAGTGTCCATAGCAGGTACATCTTCAGCGACCGAGGTGAAGAAGGCATTGATCATATTCGCTATGACGGCGGTGTCATCTCTGTTAACTCCAGGAATAGTTATGTGTGAGTTGACATTTCTCATGTTGGTCATGATTTTTATTTGTTTATACCATTCTGCAGGATTGGCCTTTTTATGTTTCTTCACTCGGTCGTTGTAATAACTGTGCTTGGCTTTACGTATCTCTTTTTGAACACGATTAGCAAGTTTCCTGGCAAGTTTCTTGTCACCACTATTGAAAGCAGCTTGTCTTTCCTTAATCATAGATTTGATGACAGGAGTAACCCATTGCTTGTCACGACAGTGTATTCTGGTCATTTTTGTTGGCAGAAATCGGTCAATCTGGGAGTTAAGAGTGGCATAAAAAGATTCCGTCTGCTCGTCTGATGAGATGCTGTCTATCACAGAACTCCAATCATAGCTTGTGATCCAGGACCCGAATCGCCTCAAGTCTGAATCTCTAAGTGGTCTTGTTATTCGTTTTGAGGTAGAGTTTTGATAATGAGGAGGGGTACTCGGTGACCATACCACCATGTTGTGATCACTAGCTCCTAATGGACAACAGACGAGTGGCTGTTCATAGAAGTTAGGGAAGTTTGTCACTATCTTGTCCAAGATCCTACTATCTCTCGTTGGCGTCTTGACAACTTGTGTGAAGTTTGCGTTAGCAAGCAACGTAGTTAAGTCAAGCTGGTTGAAATCTCCCATAATCGCTATGCCAGTATCTGGATGTTGGCTTAAGATCTGGTCCATGGTATCCTGTAAGTGATCGATGAGTCTGTCTGTCAGTACACTGTCTGGCGGGTGGTATACTACTGCTACGATCAGTTGCGAAATTGCTCGCGGAAGCCGTTGAGGTCGCATTTTCACCCAAAGAACCTCCAGTTCTGTGGGCACTTCAATTTTCATTTGTTTTGGGTTACATGTTTCCAGCACATAAAGCGCAACACCACCACCTTGTCTATGCTGTCGCGACTTTGTGAACAAGTTGTAATTAGCTATTTCTGCGACGTGCGTTGGCATATTGGATTTGAACCATGTTTCCGTTACCGCTGCTATAGCGGTTTTGTTTTCTCTTAGAACTATTTCCATTTCATCTAATTTGTTATTGAGTGACCTCGCGTTGCATAGAAGAAAAGATGGGAGATTCAAATGTCTTTTTTGATGAGATGTTACAGAGTTATGGCAGCGTTTTCAGGGGCGTCACCAGCTTTTTTTCAAGGGGGGTGCGTTTTGACACTAAATGTTTACGTGATTTTTTGGACAGACATTTGGAATATAGGAAGCTCTCAATCCCTAGACTTTTACTGTTTTTTGAGGGAAACCAAGCGGGGAAAGGGCACCGGCGTAGCTAGGATTTCATCTTGGGGGGGGGGGGGGGGTAGTATGCGAGGGAGCGAGCAAGGGTGGGGGGAGGGTGTGGAAGTGCCGGAGGGGGTTGCACCTCCTATAAATGGACTATGAAATGACGGTGTGAAACGACAAATTCCTGGCAGCGGTATCAGGAGAATGGCATAACGACTACATGCGAGCGAGGGGAGCGAGCTTGAAAATTTTGACATTTTACAGTCCAAAAACTGCCGTTTGTAGCCATATTTCTTTGCTTTGTAAATCAAGGGAGGGGGCGCAACTGCTGGCAGTTACTGGCAGCAACATCAGGTGAATGGCATAATATTAAATGCGTGCGAGCAAAGAGAGCGAGCTTGGAAATTTTGACATTTTACAGTCCCAAAACTGCCGTTTGTAGCCATATTTATTTGCTTTGGAAATTAAGGGGGGCGCACCGGGCGCAACTGCTGGCAAGTACTGGCAGCAACATCAGGTGAATGGCATAGCAATTAAATGCGAGCGAGCGAAGAGAGCGAGCTTGAAAATTTTGACATTTTACTGTCCAAAAACTGCCATTTGGAGCCATATTTTTTCGCTTTGGAAATAAAGGAGGGGTGGGGGCGCAACGGGCGAAACTGCCGGTAATTACTGGCAGCAACGTCAGGAGAATTGCATAACAATTAAATGCGAGCGAGCTTGAAAATTTTGACATTTTACAGTCCCAAAACTGCCATTTGTAGCCAAATTTTTTTTTGCTTTGGAAATTAAGGGGGGGGGGGGGCGCACCGGGCGCAACTGCCGGCAATTACTGGCAGCAACATCAGGTGAATGGCATAGCAATTAAATGCGAGCGAGCGAAGAGAGCGAGCTTGAAAATTTTGACATTTTACAGTCCCAAAACTGCCATTTTGAGCCATATTTTTTGCTTTGGAAATAAAGGAGGGGTGGGGGCGCAACGGGCGCAACTGCCAGTAATTACTGGCAGCAACATCAGGAGAATTGCATAACAATTAAATGCGAGCGAGCGAGCGAGCGAGCTTGAAAATTTTACGTTTTACAGTCCAAAAACTGCCGTTCTTAGCCATATTTTTTCGCTTTGGAAATTAAAGGGGGAGGGGCACCGGGCGGAACTGCTGGCAATTACTGGCAGCAACATCAGGTGAATGGCATAGCAATTAAATGCGAGCGAGCGAAGAGAGCGAGCTTGAAAATTTTGACATTTTACAGTCCAAAAACTGCCATTTGGAGCCATATTTTTTCGCTTTGGAAATAAAGGAGGGGTGGGGGGCGCAACGGGCGAAACTGCCAGTAATTACTGGCAGCAGCGTCAGGAGAATTGCATAACAATTAAATGCGAGCGAGAGAGCGAGCGAGCGAGCTTGAAAATTTTGACATTTTACAGTCCCAAAACTGTCATTTGTAGCCATATTTTTTCTTTGCTTTGGAAATTAAGGGGGGGGGGGCGCACCGGGCGCAACTGCCGGCAATTACTGGCATTTTACAGTCCCAAAACTGCCATTTTGAGCCATATTTTTTGCTTTGGAAATAAAGGAGGGGTGGGGGCGCAACGGGCGCAACTGCCAGTAATTACTGGCAGCAACATCAGGAGAATTGCATAACAATTAAATGCGAGCGAGCGAGCGAGCGAGCTTGAAAATTTTACATTTTACAGTCCAAAAACTGCCGTTCTTAGCCATATTTTTTCGCTTTGGAAATTAAAGGGGGAGGGGCACCGGGCGGAACTGCTGGCAATTACTGGCAGCAACATTAGGTGAATTGCATAACAATTAAATGCGAGCGAGCGAAGAGAGCGAGCTTGAAAATTTTACATTTTACAGTCCCAAAACTGCCGTTCTTAGCCATATTTTTTTCGCTTTGGAAATTAAGGGGGGGGGGGGCGCACCGGGCGCAACTGCAGGCAATTACTGGCAGCAACATCAGAAGAATGGCATAAAGATTAAATGCGAGCAAACGGAGCGAGCGAGCTTGAAAATTTTGACATTTTACAGACCCCAAACTGCCGTTTGTAGCTATATTTTTTCGCTTTGGAAATTAAGGGGGGGGGGGGGGCGCACCAACTGGCAGCAACTTCAGGAGAATGGCATTACGACTAAATGCGAGGGAGAGAGCCGAGCGAGCTTGAAAATTTTGACATTTTACTGTCCAAAAACTGCCGTTTGCAGCTATTTTTTTTTTTCGCTTTGGAAATTAAAGGGGGAGGGGGGGGGGGACGCCCGGTGCGCCCCTCCCCTGGATCCGCCACTGGTAGTCAAGGGTGTGGGTTTATGTTCATGACCGGGGGAGGTATGACCAGCGAGGTGGCGTCGAAGTGACCAAGCGGGGAAAGGATGTCCAAAATCTGCACTTTAGAGCATCCCCTAAACTAATTGTGCGTGTTTGTTTGTGTGTGTGTATTATATACATGGAAAAGTTAGGAATTAGCCCAGGTCAAGTCATTTTATTGGCAATGCAAGACATTTTTATATAGCCTAGACTAGTATGTAAAGCAACACTGCAAAATCAATGATCTAGCTTTGATATAACGAAGCGTAAGGTACAAAAGTGTACATTCTACGTCACATTGCGCAACATTGTAGCGACTCTTCGTTCGGATGTACTGAGTACACTACGCACATTCTGCTTATATGCAGAATGCCAACCAGGAATCACAATCTTTTGTCGGCCAGGGGGCCAGGCTTTTTGAACAATGTTTCACACTATATACCTATTTAGTTATGGTTAAAAGAAATCATAGAAAAATATCTTATTTCTGGATCACCCTTTCATTCAAAAGCAGTTTACTAACACTTGAACTACTATTTCGGTAATTTTTTTTTTTTTTAAACCAGCGGATTGGGAGGGGGGCGCACCCCCCCCCCCCCTCCGTAGTTACGCCACTACTTTTGGGTGAAATAATTGGACAGATATCTTGAATTCTAACAAAAATGCAAGAAAATCTTTTCATCGCGGGAAATTATGATTATGTGGGGTGGGGCAAATAGTGCGCTTGCCTTCCAATGTTTTTAAGGGGGCAACATTTTTGTTTTCTTTCAAAAGCAAGAAAATCTTCTAATTTCGGGAATTATTAATTATGGGGGGGGCATAACTAAAATATGCTTGCCCCTTCATTTTTTTTTTTTTTTAATGAGGCTATGACAAAGGCTCGCTCTTGGGCTGGCAATATGGATTGGTCAGAAGTAACGTACATAGACCCTACATTCACGTACTTGTAAGTAGCACACGTACATGTATGCAAACGTGTATAAGTGCTCCGTATGGTACGGATGTACAGTACGGTCGATAAATAGTAAACACTGTAGAATACTAATAGATATGTATAAAATCAGTGCTGCCAGAACCAGGGGTGCAATTTGTGTGTGTGTGTGTGTGTGTGTGTGTGTGTGTGTGTGTGTCCCTGGTGCAAAATATAAAAAAAAAAATAGAAAAGAATAATTATTTAGCGTCCGGCGTTGAGGTCGCTCGCAGACTGATTTTTTTTTTTTTTTTTTTTTTTTTTTTTTTTTTTTTTTTTTTTTAAGGATCTGAAGGGGGTGCGTTCGCACCCAACGCACCCCCCCTGGTGACGCCCATGGTTTTGTCGTCTTTATCTGCACAAGGTTTTCATACCGTTTCATTATTTTCTTGTGTCGGTATCGGCGACAGTAATTTATTACGACGTTTATTCCTGAACAGTTTTCCGTTGCTCGTAGTGTACTTTCTCTCACCTCTGATTGTCTTGTTGGTGTGCCTGTTAGAGGACGGAGGTTATTCAGGTTGACCCCATTCTGTCCTGGAGTTGCCCTTTCTCTGCTTACCGATGCTGTTGTTACAACTGCTATCTTTCTCTGTTTTCTCCTTCCACATCTCTTTCCTCTCCTTGTACGAATAGAGTGTGATGGGCTGATGCCGAGTGCTGTGATGTGTTTCCGTACCTGTTCTGGAATATTTCCTCTTTCGCAATGATTCCAAAGCGGGTTGCATGTGAGCAGGGAGGATCGCTCATACCTGATTCGCTTAGTGTTTCCACTAGGTAATTTGTCATCAAGTGCATATACATGATTGCCGTTTCTGGTTGGTCCTGGGTTTGGCTTCACATCCCCGGACACGAGGAGTCGTAGTTGAAATGTTGCAGTAGTGTTGGCATGATATGATATCCTTGCTCCCAAAAATCTGCACTCTCTCAAATCGCTACTGAAAAGTACATAGGGTCTACTTGGTGGTTGTGGTAGTACCTGAATATGTGCACTTGGGCCTGCGACATTCCCCACAGCCCAGTCGGACAGGTTAACAATAAACACAATAGCGATGAGCTTCACTGGTTCCATTACTCACCCTCCTCTCAATTCCAGCTGCCTATACACTGCTGTACTCCAATTTGATTCTGGTCACTATGTGATTACCTTTTATCAATACAGTGTGTATGTTTCACTGCGTGGTTTGAGTTTTTATATGATGACCATCCACTGCAAACTGTAAGTTGCTGTATGAGGCTGTAACCTATATTCATGCTCAGGTCTGCAGACTAACCGTTAGTACTACATGTATTTGATTATCTGGTAGCGTTTCATTTGTTGATCTGTGTGAATAATAAACACAGCCCTGTCGTTGCTACCTCGGCAAGTCACAAATGTACTGCGCACAGTAGGACACCGTGCTGTGCACAGCACTTGGTCAGGCTAGATGTATACATGCCATACTCGCAGTTAAAATTAATTGCTCTGTAATTGCATTTCTAATCAAATGAACTCTCAGTCTGAAATCATAGGAATCAAATCAAAGGATCCTGCCCCAATCTGTGGGTGTACAAATTGTACTTGCAGTTTGATTGCTGAATATAAAACATGCTTATCATTCAATGGAATTCATGAATTACCCCAAATTGCAGACTGAAGAAAACAAATGCTGTGTGCGTCATGTGTTGCACATGTATATTTATTAACATAGTTGTGTTTAATGTATGTTATGCGTAGTGTAATTTGGTTTAGCTTTTGGGCCCTAAGTCTTTAGTAATTGATTGAAATCATTACAATTATGATATATGAATTTATGAAGCACATAACTGTATTAGGCCTATAGAATATTATTCTGGGTTACATGCAACTGTGCTTCTGATATGTCCAATGATTAACAATGGTGAATAGTTGAATACATTTGTTTATCACTTTATGTGTTTGTTAACTATAAAGCTATTCACTCCCAAATGTTGTACTTTTTACCCAAATGGTGAATTTAGAGTCTACTCTGATTGTCATAAAAACCTAAAACAAAAATTCTTCCTTTTTGTCACCCTAAACAGGTCTGAGTAAAGATGAAATCTCCAAGGACTTCATACAGGAGGCTTCTCACAATGTTGAAAAGAAAGAGTGGAAAAGGAGCAGCTGGCAACTGGTTGTCTTGCAGAAATAAATGAATTCTCTCTTACCTGCAATTCCTGAGGACACACATGCCAAGAGGATCACTTACCAATTTGGAGACTGAGGTATATGTTAGAAGATAAAATAAACACTTCCTCATACTTCCAAATTTTAATGTGACTGCATGTGTTAAAACATCAGATTCTTTTTTTTTTTTCTTATGGTGGCTTCACAATAAAAAAAATTATGAAGTTAAGAGCAAGAAAAATATTAATTCAAACAGTGTAATTTAATTGTCTTTTACATTATTTTGCAAGAAAATAAAAAATTCCATTCATGCTAGCCTAAAAGTGATGAATAGATTATTCATAAAACTTCAATACAGTTCATCATAAGCAATTCCTAGAAATTAATGAAAACATTATTTCTCTGAAAGAATGAATCCATTGTAAGACATGTGGCAAATGCATCCCTCTTCATTCTGATTGAATACAATATGTATTCATGTTTGTTTGTTCGTTTGTTTTTTCCTTTTTCTCCTATTAAGGAATTACAAGATGATGAAGACTCTGCCAGCAAGGCGTCATAGGCTGAAATGCTACACATAAGAGGATGGAGAAGGAGCAGGAGAAGGAGATGCAGGAACTGTCAAAGCAATACCTAAAGAAGATAAGGAGGAGTCAAGAAGCAGAGGAAACCAGCATTTTATCAGCAGTAGGTACCCTACTCATGCACTCTTGGGAAATGTTTGCTTTGTCCCTAAAATAGAGAAAGAAAGAAAGAAAAAACATGCTTGCTGATTTTTTTTCTCTACAAACAAATGCAACATATTTACGTATTTGGGGTGTACAGTCTGTATTAAATCCCAAATTTGATTTACATACTTCAAAGAACGTTGTTGAGTAGGCTTTATTCAAAGAATTATGATCCAGGGATACTTCTTTTTGTCAGGGGGTTCAGAATCTAAGATCACTGGCTAAATTTGCTGATTTTAAGTTATCACATCAACAAGGACTTTTCAGGCGTAAGTTCACTAAGTATAAAAAAGAAACATGCCACATTGTTCCTTTACTTTTTCAAGAAAACTCAAATTCCACATTCAATTTCATGGTCGATGAACGTCATAAACACTCAACTCAGTAACTCAACCATGGTTGTAAGTTGCTAGTGTATGTAGTTCAAGTGCTGTAAACACTGTAAGAAATTAGGCGGAAAGTTGGAGGCATCCTAATCTACAATCATTTGCTACGCAGGGAACCTTATGCATTTTTGTAACTCTTAATATTTCCCCTCTTTTTTCCATTTTGCTCTCTTTTTCTTGTTTGTTTAGCCTTCCCATGCAGTTCACCTTAACACTAAATACACCTGTAACTGCAGGATTGGTGTAGGATGACATTGCTGTCTGTCTGGGACTTACTGGAAACAAAATGTGATTTTTTTTTCAAATCAAGAAAGTGGCAGCTACTCTCGCAAAAAGAAATGCAGGAGGCAGTCCTGAAGATGGAACTTGAAGAAACTGACATATTGACTTGTTTCTTTCATTTACCGGGTATGTTTGACCAGTGCAAGTTTACATGAACTTTACGTGCATTTAATATTAACTAATGGTTTGATTTCTGTTTTCCCACCAACTACAACCACAGCTACTCTCGAAAAACTTGTCATGCTCAAATTTACACTGCAATCACCATGTGCCATATCTTATTTGAAATACCTACAAACAGCTGAATAATTTCAATGTGCAAGGTTTTGTCATGATTTTAAGGCGATTATGCGCTGTTACTCCAGCAATGCACATTTACTTTCTCTTTAAAATTTATCCTGCAACTTTAAATCAAGTACAACAAGTGTACCAAATTTTGTTTGAATCACTGCAAAACTGGAGGGAAAAAAATCAAAAAGCTTTTGCCTGATTCGATTTGGGCCATTACAATGTCTTGTGACAGTAGCAACACTCTTTCCGCTACTGTTTAGAAATGTATATTTTGCGCAACTTTATAAGTTAAACTCAACATGTGTGCCAAACATTATTTCAGTGGCTTGAAAACTGGGGAAGAAAGCTGTTCCCAAAGTCTTTACGTAATTTTGAGGGCAATAAGTGCTGTTACCATGGCAACATACATTGCATTGAACTGAACATGTAAGCCAAACTTCTTTTGAAACGATGGAAAACTTGAGAAGAAGTTCATGAGATGTTTTACCCCGAAGTTGTTGTATGACTTGTGCTCTCGCAAAATGGTAGACATGACATCATATTTCTTTGTCACTCACAAGACTGTGCAGGGTAAAAACACCTTAGACCTATATAGCCTGAGGAAGTGTGAGCTTATTTCAAGTTTTTTAATATTAATTAAACTTGACCATGGAACAACTTAGCTTTTTTTTAAACTTATTAATCACCTTAATAATGCCAGTCTACATCAACAAGGTCTTAATCATTGATCAATGATGAATGAATTGCACAGTGTCTTTTCATTGCCCTCGTCTTAGCGTATTGAAATGTGAGTCTGACAATGATACATGTATTGCCGGAAATGTGTGAGCTAGAAAAATGGAGAATGGCCCATGTATCATTGCAATAAATTGTACTGTAACTGCAAACAAGAAATCTTGTTACTGTGCAATTCTGAATTTAGAGCAATGTGATTGCAGCAGTCAGCACTCTTGAGATAGCTATTTTCCTTATGCAGTCATATTCTGCTACCGTTTAGGTTCTTGGTATTTTATTCAGAAATATTAAAAAAGTCTTCTGATTTTAACTGCTGATCTCCCCCCTCTGCACAAAATTATGTTTGTTTGTTTACTTGTTTTTTATTATATCTCTTTATGTATCAATATCTGTATAAATGGATATCATTTATTAATGGACTCAACATTGGAGGGTTTGAGTCAGCAAATTGTCATAGTTTTTTTTTTTGGCTACATTGTGGGCTACAATGTTAGCACTTACCCTTCCCATTCAAAGCAACTCAATGTCCATTTATTGGTATCTGCCTGATTTATTGATAACACGATTGTATATTTTTTGCTTAAGTCATTTCTGGAAAGTAAAATGTGTGACCAAAATACATGTACACTAGCCTTCAACGTTTTTTTTTTTTTTTCCTTTCACACATTTTATCAGCACATCTTCTTGTAAAGAACGCCTACGGTAGGCACCAACATAATCTGGGATGAACAGAAAATGGACAATGTTGAAGATGAGACCTCCTGTAATGATATTATTTGTAATGAGGTATACAATTGACAACTTTCACACAGAGTTGGATTTTCAATTCAAATGGCTGCTTGGCCACAGTATTTTGCAGTGTATGCAGTTTCTGATTAATCTGGATTAAGACCAGTAGCACATTTAGTGCATCTCCAAGCACCCCTTAGGATGCTGGTATGATCATTTCATTTTGGCATGTTTCAAAATTCACTGTATGTTTACAGTTAGTGTTTATGTACCTTTGTACATATAAGCACTAAATGTAAACATTGCTTGTAGAGTATGTTAGATTGCAGCAATTTGCTATGTGCTGTTTGTTTGTTTGTTTGTTTTTTGCAACATGATTTGGGAAATTGTGGTGGCATAGGTAGTTGTCTCGTGCAAATTGTAATGGTCACTCATATAGCTGAACTTCTTGTAGATGTTCAAGTGGACTGACTTTATTTATTTTTATGTGGAAGAGAAATGGAAGATGATGACTTTTGTCACTTTGTGTGCTATTTTTATGAATTATGACATCCATACTTTAGTGTATGTGAATTGTACACCACAATTATGATATTGCTTTGTTAAAGTACTAGTTTTGCATTTTTTTGTGCTTTGTTTTGGCAGTACAATTGTATTGAACTAATTTAAGCATAGACATGTATTTGAAAGAAAAATCGACAGCTTGTACCGCTTTGTATCATCTCTTTTTCTTTTTTTTTCTACTGTTTTTGATGATGGAAATAAATAAACTATTGAATTGAATTTAACTGAATTGAATTGGTGTACAGCAAGAGTGATCAATGAATCTACGTTGTATATTAAATTTAATGACTTGAATATATAATTTTCTTTATTCTTGTCACGTTCTTTATTAATATTTTTGAATCAATTTTGTAAATAAGTGTGATTCTCTTACATCCGGATGGTAAATAGATACACAAAACAAGAGTGAATTTTTCAAGGGCGAACCTGCAAAATAGGTCAGCACAATATTTTATGTGTTTGAGAAACCACAATGTCAGAATTCCACTATCATAGCCATTGAAAAGCAATCACAGAATACAGACACATTTTCACCCTTACTGCGATTTCTACCGATTGTTATAGTTACATATATGCATGATTATGCTGGAAATGACTTTATTTCCCAATGATCAAGAATCCTTTATAACCACCCCCTCCCCCCCCCCCCCCAAAAAAAAAAGGGGGGAGGGGGCTTTGATCCAGGCAGTGATCCAAATCAATACCAAAATATTGCATACATGTATTTCTTTTTTCTATCATTATTAACTTTATTTCTTAGAATATACAGTTTTATTCGATTCATATCTAGTAATTTCTGAATAGTTACTTTACAATTAAAAAAAAAAGCAAGCCTGTCACGAGTAACTTCATTCATGGTTACCGTTCTTGCCATAACGTACGTTGTACGCATGCGCACGATGTAAATCGTAGGCCACAAATCGCATAGTGTGTGGGTATGCATCGCAGCACCTGCGACAGAGTGCAACAGGCAGCGATATCGCACATTGTCGCAGCGCAGCGTATCGCAGCAAAAATCGCACAGTGTGAGTCCGCCCTAAGAGAAGATTACTGATTCTTTTGTCGTATGGTAATAAATTATTCATGAAATTCATTTAATGTATATCTAGTAACGTTGACAGCTAATTTTCGTATACAGTCCCGAGGTCAAAAGAGAAAATCGTGATTGTGACGCTTGTGTGTGTGTGTGTGTGTGCGTGTGTGTTTGCGTGTGTGTGTGTGCGTGTGTGTGCGTTTGTGTGTGCGTGTGTGTGTGTGTGTGTGAGCGCACGCGCGTTGGGTAGGAGTGACTATTTTTTCATTAAAAAAGTGTATGTGCGTGTATACGTGTAATTCGGAAAATTAACAGGAAGGGGAGGAATGATCAGATCACGAAGATAACGCACGCATCAGACGTACCGACTCCGTTTGCGGCGAGTGGATTTATTGCACGTTATCACTCGGTACAATTCACATAAATATTTCAACATTCACCATCACTTAAACTGTACAGGTACTTTTTTTGCACTATAAAAATACTCATATTTTTGCACATCACCGTTTAATGCCACAAAAACGTACATGCCTGTATACGCAAGGACAAAAACTAACGCGTATGGACGTTGGACAGAGGTAAGAAGGACTTCAGAACTCCAGGAAAATTTTCTGTAATTGTTTGAGCCAATGTGCCAAAACTATGCACATGTCTTCAAAGGGCAAAGTTAAAGTCGTTTCAAGTTGACTTAAATCAGCAAAATGGAATAACAAGCTGTGATGTTTGATGAAACCAAACACGACTAAGCACATGTTACAAACTTGTCATGTTTCGCAAAGTTTTACGTAACAGCCACAGAAATTCCTTGGAATGTACGTAAATCAGCAGGTTCATGATATTGATCGCAACTTGCGGCTCAATCTTAACTTGAATTTGACGACAAAGATATATTCTTACAACAAACTTTTATACAATAGATCTGGGTTAAGAGTCCTGTGGATATGGAGAAACAAGAATGATTCAAACTTCTTGTGACATACAAATAAGAGATTTTTTTTTTACCAAACTGCCAATAAAACACTGTGATAAACAACACACTGACTTAAAGGGATGCTTGGTTGAGATGACTATTCAGCTTCTAACTTTTTTGTGAGATGCTTAGAAGCCACTTATGAAACGTTAAAGATCACTCAATTCTAAAAGGAATTAAAAGTTTAATTCATGAAAATTGGTTTTTAAATGGTTGAGTAAAACAAATCGATCCTAATTAAAGGTGGGTCCCACATTTTATTAGGATTACTTTGTTTTGGATATATCAGCCATTTCAAAACCAATTTTTATCAAAAAAAAAAAATGAATTTCTCTCAGAATTCTATGCTCTGTCAAATTCCATAAGAGATTTCTCATTATCTCACAAAAAGAGTTGGAAACCTGAAGCACCATCTCAACCAAAACTATACCATCCCATTGAGATGGTATACGGTATAAACTAATTTGCATACAACCCATTTAATTCGTAACGTTGTGTCATTAGATTTTAACTTTAACTCAATTTCGTATCACCTTTATTGGTGTATGAATCAGCAGGATAATGGCTTAGACAATACCTAAAGGTTGTTCATTCAAGTATTATTGAACCGTGTGTCTTGGAACGAGTGTCAAAACTCGTGTCCCACTAAAATTGCTGACACTAAAACAGTCCGACGAATGACCGAAATGATGTGATGAAATGACACTTTCTCCACTAGCTTCGAAGTCCTGGGTCGCATCAAACTGTATACATATATCTCGACAGACCCAGAAATATCTGGTTTTGATGATCAAAATCGGCGGATTTTTACGGAAATATTACGAGCTATTCAAAAGTAAAACTGAGCGCACCTACATGATGCCCATCATTGGATACGAGTCAGAAATTGACGTATTGCAACTGGGAATAGTTCAGTTCAGTTCAGTTAAGTTTTTATTTAATAGTCAGAAAGAAATAATAATAGTCAGAAAGACCATTATTAACTTCGTGAGTTACAACATTTTATTCAAAATTTTGTTTAAACCAATTGAGAGAAGAAAAAGAGATTTGAATATTGCCCAATCTTTAACCCGTTGAAATCTTGAAGTGAGAAAAAAAGGGGTTTAAATTTGACTGATCCAGTATATTGAGATAAAGTTGCCTATTACAATATTCTACAGTTAGAAAACAGACAAAACGTTGATGAAAAAACACGCGAAACACACATACTGTTAAAGCGTACGGCGTAGAATACGTTTGTATTTTGCTTCTGGACGGTATAAGTGACAACTAAAACAAAAAAATATATATATATTTTTAATAATAAGAACAACCGCCTAGCACATCTTGGATCTGCTGTATGCGCTCAAAAACAAAATAAATTCATTATCTGCCAACAACCGCATGTGCTTTGTATTAATTGAAGCTGGTAAATAATGATATGGAAATCAGAATTACTAGTATTGTGTGCTAAGTTGTGTTTGTGTGTTGTTTTTGTTGTTTCTGTAGTTATTATTTTCACAAGAGTTTGCGAGTATAAGACGTATATTATGACGCATTTTACATCAATGATGACAGAACTCCGTAGATTGCGGTGTTCAACCATACAAAGCATTTACCTTAAAATTTGGTTTGTCAAGAGTTTGCAGAAATTAAATTGTCGATTTAGGTATCATCCAAAAAAGCCCACGATATTTAGCGTTTTGGAGAAGAAAACTGACTGCGAAGAGTAATGTAATTAAGAGAATTTACTGATCTATCCTACTGTTCATTCTAAAGAGCGCCACTTACGCCAATGCCTTCAAGCAACTTGCCGTCCAGAGGTAATAATTAATTTGTACAGTACCATTATTTTCACAAAGCTCATGTGATTTGGGTGGCAAAAAGCACGTAAAGCAATATTTTTCCCTAGGAAAAAATGTGTCAGGCAAATCTTTGAAAATGGTGTACACACAATTTCACTGAAATTCTTTCAGCAGGGCAGCTAATCGTTTCTCCACCATTGTCCACGTCCACAAGCCTCCCACGAGTGAGATGAAAATAGGCATGGACGACACAGCATCTCATCAACATAGGCCAAAGTAACCCGTTGAAATCTTGAAGTGAGAAAAAAAGGGGTTTAAATTTGACTGATCCAGTATATTGAGATAAAGTTGCCTATTACAATATTCTACAGTTAGAAAACAGACAAAACGTTGATAAAAAACACGCGAAACACACATATTGTTAAAGCATACGGCGTAGAATAAGTTTGTATTTTGCTTCTGGACGGTATAAGTGACAACTAAAACAAAAAATATATATATATATATTTTTAATAATAAGAACAACCGCCTAGCACATCTTGGACCTGCTGTATGCGATCAAAAACAAAATAAATTCATTATCTGCCAACAACCGTATGTACTTTGTATTAATTGAAGCTGGTTGATAATGATATGGAAATCAGAATTACTAGTATTGTAAGCTACTGAGTTGTGTTTTTGTTTTTGTTTTTGTTTTGTTTCTGTAGTTATTATTTTCACAAGAGTTTGCGAGTATAAGACATATATTATGACGCATTTTACATCAATGATGACAAAACTCCATATATAGATTGCAGTGTTCAACCATACAAAGTATTTACCTTAAAATTTGGTTTGTCAAGAGTTTGCAGAAATTAAATTGTCGATTTAGGTATCATCCAAAAAAGCCCACGATATTTAGCGTTTTGGAGAAGAAAACTGACTGCGAAGAGTAATGTAATCAAGAGAATTTACTGATCTATCCTACTGTTCATTCTAAAGAGCGCCACTTACGCCAATGCCTTCAAGCAACTTTGCCGTCCAGAGGTAATAATTAATCTTTACAGGACCATTATTTTCACAAGGCTCATTTGATTTGAGTGGCAAAAAGCACGTAAAGCAATATTCTTTTTCCCTAGGAAAAAATGAATCAGGCAAATCTTTAAAAATGATGTACACATAGGTTCACTGAAATTCTGTCAGCAAGGCAGCTAAACGGTTCTCCACCATTGTCTACGTCCACAAGCCTCGAGTGAGATGAATATAGGCATGGACGACACAACATCTCATCAACATAGGCCAAAGTACATGAGATCTTCTCGTGAGTTTCAAGACACTTTGTCACTATCAAAGTGGGCTAAAAAGGTCTGTACTCCGCGACTTCGCGAATCTATGACACGGCTTCACGATTTTCGAGTTTTCGTAGATGTGATCATCGGAAAAAGGGAACATGGTCATATCCACCCCCTCCTCGTTGAGTTCTTTCACTTTGGATTGACTGGGCACCGTGGCCGCTCTCTTCTGTATGATTGGCCTCAGCTGCCGGCAGGGCGTGGTGGTGGAGTTACTGTTCGAGTCTATTCTCGAGTTCGGGTTATTGTTTCGGTGGATGCAGCCGTGCACCGGCGAATTATCGCACTCGGAATCGAGGCTGTCTGATTTCTCTAGCAGTCTTTGGTGTGGTCCGCCCTTTTTGCCATTGGCGAGAAGTTTGAGTACGTCTGGTTTGGGTTTGATGGTTGGCTTGCCGCGCCGCAACGCCGCTTGCAGGATCTCGCGTGTTTCCTGCCTGCCGCGAGCCGCCGCGGTACGACGACCATCGCGGCCGGCGTGTTGCCGCTGATTGGGAACGGCGTTTGTCCGAATGGGAAGAGGCGTTTGGAAATCTTCCGGTCCTGCCATTTAGCCACGGAATCGTTCACGTAGCCGTGTGGAGCGTTGTTGAGCCCTCGCATGTGTTGCTGGACCATGTACTGTAGAAGTATGCACTCAGGGAACATCTCGAGCGCATCCTCCCCGACGCACGGCATCCCGTTCTCGTCCTGGGTGAGGTACTCGTACGGGTGCGAGTAGTCGATGCTGTACACGGACTCCTCCTGCACGACAACTCGAGACTGCGCGAGTCCGCCGGCTCGGGGACGGGAGGATCCTTGGAAGGGTCGGAGCGCAGGTTCGGCGACGATCTACAGACGAAGCGAACGTGGTGGGCGGAGGCGTCCGGTGGCTTCGGGGCCGATGACGACAAGAAGTTCGATGGCGGCGATGTCGGCGGGAGGGGTGGAAGAGGTTGAAGACCCAGGGACTCGTTGAGAGGCGTGGTCGGTAATTGTGACGTGTTAATCTCCGATGATGTCGTCACTAGAAGGAGAAGTTTGAAAGACAGTGCTCCATCACTGACGGTGACTGAGTTGTCATATCTACAAATCTACTTTCAACATCGTATTGGCTTTAATATGGTATTCGAATTATCACGAATTACGTCTTTACTTAGAGAATCTGTGTGTAGTTTCTTTAAGCAAACATGTGAAAATGAAGTTACTATCTTTGTTTCTCAAGAAAGTATCATACATTGTAGTGATCCAAGGACAGTAATTGTGTTGAATTAAAGGACAATTTCGAAGCAGTCAAAACAGTCTGAATGAAAGAGTTACACAAAAACAAATCATCAAATAGAAGATAGAATTGAGAAAAGTTATGAAAGTGTAAGATTTTGCTAATTTTCACAAAGTGGTTCTCGAGTAGCCAATGTTAATATGCAAATGAGTGAGTTGTTGATGTCCCGGTTGTTCTTCAAAGAAATAGACTTCATCACAAAATTTTCCTCACTATTTTCATTTCATAGTGATATCATACCATTTATTTCCTGTCGTGGATAACTTTGATTCAGAATCTCAAGCTCGTAATTTATGAATGCATGAAAGGAAAACCATATTCGCCAACATCAATATTATGATTTAACCGCTTTCACGAAGGAGGAAAAATCCGAGCTATTTACCTTCATTGTTAAACACTTTCTCCATTTTAAGCCGAAAGTAGCACAGGCTATATTTAGCTACCATGAGTATTTCCTTAGACAGATTTTTTTTTTTTTAATCGAGTTTAAATAGATTTACGGCATCTCTGAGCGTGATGTCACAAAGGTATTTATTGATGCGATCCTAGTACAGTGCCCTCCCGTTATGACGGACACGGTTATAACGAAATGCCGATTACAACGAAGTGAAAATTCAGGCCGAAACATTATCCCCTGTACATGTTTTTTTTTTTTTTAATACTGATTATATACCTTTGTTCGGTTAGAACGCATTTTCGATATAACGAAAGAAAACTGCCGGTCCCGAGAACTTCGCTATAATGGCAGTCCACTGCACTTCATACTCACTTGTCGTGGGCTGTGATATCCCCAACTCGGTGTCGTCATCAGATTCCAACTCCTCGCAATAGTCCGAGGCTCTAAAATGAAATACAGTAGCTGTAGCAGGAAAGCAAGGGAGTAAATGAAGGAGAAAATAATATTGAGAAGACAACAAGAAAGTACATAATTTAAAGATCATTCCAGCAACTTAAATTATCATGTAAATTTAACCTCTGTAAGCAAAGTTATCACATCTACGTCATATTATTGTGTATTATATTTATGTCTAATGTGTAATTGTATGTTAATAATGTTGTATTTTGTTTATATTCGTATTGATTTATTTCCGTATTTCAGAATTAAAAAAAATCCAGAGTATCACAAAGAGCAGAGTGAAAACAAACAAGCAAATCTTAAGATATACCACATACAGAGATCAGGTATACATGGATACAGTTTCATTAACTGAGTTTACTGAGATAAATTGCTGAAACCAGAAACTCTTGGAACAAGACACATGTACATGTGCAGGGACCAAGTGCAATATTTTGATTATTAGAATACGCGTACTTGATGTAATTTGTTTAGCGTTATGTTTCTTGTCTTTCAGTTATGTATACATATATATTTATTTGTCTTTACATGTGGAATTTTGAAATGGAGACTGTTGAGAAGATTTTTATGCCTTAGTGCATGATAATAAATGACTTGAATCTTGAATCTTGAATGCAGAGGGATTGCCCATTTAGCTGTGTCAGCATGGAAACTGCTGTTTTTCCGTGGTGTCACGAGAGTATTGATGAAATGAAAAATGTTCATTTGAGGAAAACTTGTTGAATGGAATTAAATGAAAAGAAATGACAAAGAATATGGAGAGGTGTGTCTTGTCAAACATTTGTGACAAAACATAGCCAATTTATCTTAAATAAATTGAAGTTTTCACTGAACAACAAAATACCTCGCAGTTGTTTACCATGTTACACTTTGATAATCCAGTAGAGCGGCAAGAAAGAAAAGTTATTTTAACGTATAATAATAATAATGATCACGTACTGCACATCGCAAAATGAGGCTTTACTCTGTTCTTACATCATGCGGTGCAGTTGAACTATCAGGAGTTCAGGACATACTTTTATCAGAGAGTTATACGGAAACTGAACACCTGCAATATAACATGGCGTGTTGCATCCTATAGCCTGATTAACGAAATGCCAGTGATCTTATTTCAAAACTGGACCATGTCGTACTGAATAGAAAAACTTTGAGAGCAAGTGAAATATTTAGAGTACTGTGGTTTTTATATAGTTATACGTGAGAGTTTGAAATGCATACAGTAAAAAAGATCAGACAACCCTTCTCCCCCCAACAAAAAATAAATATGTATAGTTGAACACGCTGCTAAAGGTTCAATCAGTCCAAGCAAGTACCCTGTGAGGGATAAACCTGAAATACCCTCTCAGGGCTATTCAGCGGCTCAACGAAGCGTTGCGATCGTTATCTCTATTCTCATTGCCGGTCGTTCCGATTTATGACTGGAAATTCTGCGGATTTTGCTGGCTCGTGCGAGCGCTGCACGCTTGCAGTGAGCTGGGTGGCCTTGTACACCCACATGCAGGCCGGACAAGTCGCAGCGTCACATACCAGCCGGGGAGATACCACACACAGTCTTCACATCCACCAAGTATTGTAGTAACCCGCGCTAAGATGGTTTCAACAATTTGCACAAATCGTTAAACCACACTAAGTGCACATAGTCGTTGCATGATGATACCACGAAAAATAAGCAAAATACACAGTCCCCCCCCCCCACACTCACGTACGCATACAAGCACAAGCACCCACGGCAAAAACAACAAGGGTGTCAACAACATCAAAAGCAAAAACAAAACGAAAACTGGCATCATTCAGAACGTGTTGATTTCGAGTTTCAAGATACAGTTGTGACTTGTATCTTGAGAATAACGTATAACCATTTTTTTTCTTTTCAAATCATGTTCATGATGTATCAATTATTAAATCTGTATTTAATAGTCACATCCAGTATCAAAACGTACCGCTCTGTGACTGAGAAAACAGCCATCTGCAGTGTGGACATATTAATATATACGCATCTATAATATAAGAGTAAGAACATCTTCTATAGACGATCAAACGCAATTTCAAAACCCAGTTTTGGCAACTGAATGGATTTCGTTCTCCTACCTGCCCGTGGCCGGTACACTCGCCGAACTGTAAAGACGCGATGGTATCACACATCTCCTCAACTGGAACTACAGCTGTATTTTCAGTTATGACACTATCACAGTCCCAAGTAGATATAACACAAAACGCCATCTTAGTCTTCAAAAAATGTTATCGATGCAGTCATGACAGCGTATATTCCATACCATCAGGGAGGTGGAAAGAGATTTGAATAATTCTGCCTAGTTAGTGCACAGGGATAAACTGAACCGTGTATGGTCTCAGTGGCAGCTAGCTGACTGGTATCGAGGAAACCCGACTAAGGAATTAAGATAAAAACACAAAAACAACATTACTCCCCCACCCCCACCGGTTGATTAGGGCCTGGATGGTATGTGTATGCAGGGAGGTATGTGTTTCACAGTGATTTTCCACAGCAGACACTGCCGAGCGAGAGTGCAATGTCACAGCACTTTCTCAAGATCGACGCAGGGACGTAATCAATGCACATTTGATTTTTCTGATAAACTGCGTTGATACCATCTTTTAATGTCCCCTGAAGATCATACTATAAAGATGTAAGCATTGATTTCATCCTACATAATGTGTTTCCAAAATTTACAGTTGTGATTACATGTACATTATATCGAATGTGAGATGAGCGAGCTTCCTTCGTACAGCAGCCAACGTAAGCCCACGAAAGTGGCAACCAAGCAAGCAAGGCGAGCCAGAGAGCAATACGATCACCATTCCACGTGGGCTAACTGCACGGAGGAACGCGGTGTGTGCGCGTTTTTCTGTTTCAGTAGCGATAGCCTGAAAAATTCAGGCCGGATTGAATGAGGCTAAGGGGACAAAATTTTCGAACATGTTGTGCTATGACAGAGAGCGTGTGAATTTTGCTCCCCGCGGATTATCCTTAAAAAGGGTCTATGAAAAGAAAGACTAATAATCTTCTCTCTAAGGGAAAACGAGCGCAATCCGCGGGGAGCAAAATACACGGTGTGTGTTTAAACACACGCATGTCGAAGCGGTTTTGTCGGTTCCCATAGACTTTACACGTGAAGGCGATTCTCTTGGCACTGAGCCAAGTTCGGCGAGCTCGCTCGGTTCTCCCGTTTTATCCTCTATAGGGTATTTCAGCGTTATCCCTCACAGGGTAGTTGCTTGGACTGTCAATAGAAAGAGAAAATGTCTCTTTTGTTCGCTGTAAACAAACAACAATAGATGAGACCAAAAGAAGAAAGTAAATGAACCGAGTCTAAATGAACGAATACACAGAAAAGCAGTCAAACACAGAGTCTACTTGAAGTAGATGCTAAATTTGACAACTGTGTCATTTTCGCACGTACACCCACTTTGTTGTCCCTATCATGTTTGCCGTGGTATTGAATCATGCAATGTAATCCTAACTATAGAAACAAGAGAAACCTGTATGACATCTTTATCATATACAAGAAGAAATGATGAGATACTTCGAGACAAGTGAAAATGTTCTGCTGGTAACTCATTTCATTGCATTCTACTGGTTATGCCCTCACAAATACAAATACAAATACAAATACAAATACAAAGTCGACAAATATTAATCATAATAAATCATGTACTTCATTTAATTTTGTTATATTTGATGTATTTTTTCATCGAGAAATATGAAAAAATAAATCGAAATCGAAAAAAATCGAAATACAAAGAAGAGAGAGAAAATTAACCTATAGCCGATATCAAAGGGAAGTGCGCCACATCATTCTGAGCGTGTGCGATATTACTGTCATATCAGACGCGAGCGTTATCCATTGTCATCTGAAACGTATCTAACATGATGATGTCATAATCTGGTGGTATATATAATATGATACACATTTCAATATCGCTGCGCCCAGTGACATGTAGTCGTGAATGATTTCCAGCCCTGCCTCATTTCAGTGGACTACTCAACTTGTGTAACTTCGTCGAAGCGAGAGAGCTTTCTTATGTGGAGAAGAGACACATGTACCTCCTCCGTGTCTTCACGCAACTATTTCATAAACACAGGATCAAACTTTTGACTATAAAAACGATTGTTGGAGTTGACGCAGATCATGTCTAAGGAACTACTTTTCAACATGCTTCTGCTGATGTACCTGCTAAAGCACGCAGGTAGGCTGCTATTTGATTTTGTCATTCTTTTCCTTGTCATACTGTCAAAGTGAGTTTTTTCATCCTTTTGCTTTTGGTTGCTTTTCGTGTCCAATTTCTGATTTTCGATTTCGTTTGTGTGTGTGTGTGTGTGTGTTGCATTTTGTGTAATGAGGAGTTACTGCAACGGTGAGGTGTCACACTCGATCCCTTTGAGGTCTTACAATAATTGTATATTATCATGTGACTTCTTGTCATCAGAGGATATGATGATATTTGGTAATAATGTCTTGCGGTGCCAAGATCTTCCATACACAGAAAATGGCACTATGCAACATCGCATTTCTGCCATTATCAGCTACTGTATGTCGACTTAATGCACGAAAAATAAGCCGATGGGTTTTCAACTCATATAGCTAAAGATAAACAGATAAGTTTTGAGTAGTATTTTGAAGCTAAAGTGTCTACATTTCCATGAAAGATGTTTCCTTGAATTTTACATGAGCAATGGAGACTTTTAATAAAACAGGTAATTAGTTTTGAATTAAAAAAAAATGAGCAACCAGATTCCTATGCCTTCATTTTCAGAAAATCATCCCATGTTTTTCTTTATTTCTGTCGGATGATTGTTTTCATCATTTCTTATTGATCTTTATGCACGGTAAGTTTTGCTGGTGCTGAACATGTTGTTGGTTAAATATTATTTCGATCATCCCTATTCGATCAAATGACATGCAAAGCTAAATATGAAGCTATAGCTGTATCTCAATTAAAATGATACTAGGTTTTTAAGTATCTATCTTTGAAATTTTGACCATATCACTGAAGTTCATTTTGGATTCGAACGAATTTTTGATCACTGCTTACACACTCATGTCTTATACCCTTGGACAAGTTTATACGAAACGTTGCGCTTGCCTGTGATACGACCGATATATCTGTGATTTTTGTTCATCTATTTCGAAACACAGAAAATTACGTAAGACTTGTTGGTAAGTCAGAGATGACGAGCTCGCTTAAGAAAACATTGGACTTCAGTTCGTAACACATAGCAATGTCCGTTAGCGTTTCTTTGAAATGAGAGAATGAACTTTTTTCAGTACTTATCTCTCGCGACATTTTAGCAAAATTTGTCTGTTTTCTCGAGACTTTTTGAAGGTAATGAAATGCCTTTGTTTTACATAACCAAAATATGCAGTGCCCATCGTGTTACCTTTGTTTTGCTCTCGAAATGTTGACGTAGGCCTGGGTAGAAGACCAGTCAAACATAAAAAAAGGCTTTAGAAAAAAGATTCGACGGCATTTTTTTTTTGTAATGCTCGGCTCTCATGCTGAAAGTCTCGCAAAAATACTGTCCTGGGGGCAGGTCGGCTATCAGTGATGATCCCGAAGCGTGTGCTAATGAGTTCCTGGTAGTTCGAGCTGTCCGACGCGCTCAGGCCTCGCGTCGCCCTTTTATTTTCTGCGTTTATAGTGCCCATGAAACGATTCTGCTTTCTTAGTTTGTTTTGTTCTGTTTTGTTTTGAGTTTGTTTGGTTTTGTTTGTGAGTTTATTTGTTTGTCTGTTTGTTTCTTTGTTCGTTTTTATTATACTTTTAGTCGCAATCAATCAATATGGATATGTATGTTTTACGTTTCTTAGAATCCCTGTTTTCCAAATATGCACAACAACATCTTCCGCGGAGTGCTACCACCAGCCCCCCCCCCCGAAAAAAAATCAAGAGCAGACCCAACCCCCAACCCCCCATCCCCCCCAAAAAAAGAAATATGGACTATTTACAGTTTTTCATCTCCAGTATACACGCCCCTTCTCTTGAATTCTCTTCTACAGTGCGTATTAAAAAAAGTAATCCAACTTTGGAGGGCTACTATTTCATAATAGTCAGCTATGGAGAGCTCAATGTTGGTTGTGAGGAGAGAAGAACTCTTCGTCTTCCCATTGGTATCTAATTATGCTGACAAATGTCATGCATGACTTAGCACATGAACTCTAAACACAACGATAACAAACTGCACTTTTTCCAAGTTTGCTTATTATTGTGAAGGAACAATGAATGTCTCACTGCATGCATGGAATGGATGAGATCTGTCATTGAAAGTGGCCAAATAAGACAGCCTGCCTGTCTATTTTATATCGAATGCATGAATAATGGATAACATAATTAGAATTCAAAGGAGAGAGGAAGAGTTCCCCTTTCCTTTCAACCAATATTGCTCTCTCTATAGCTGACAATTATAAAATAGTAGCCATCCAAAGTTGGATTAACTTTTTTTTTAATACGCACTGTGTTATATCGTGTTTTTTTTTCTCTGTAAAAATGATAGAATAATAGGAGAGGATGGTGCAATATAAAGCATTCAATGAATGCTAGAAAATGGAACAAGATGATGGTAGAACAATTGATGGTAAAAAACAAAAAAGAAAACCCTTAAAACAATTCTGTACAGGAGGTAAAGTTGCATTCTGTAGTGATCATAATTATTAATCGTCGTGTAAGGTCATGTGACCAGTTAAAGGCATTATTTACCATTTGCAGATGGAACAAAAACCCAGCATTAGTGCTCTAAAATAGTTCTAAAAAGAGAGTTAGGGATAGAACCAACCACAGTGAAAATTTGAATCTGTATACATAATCGATGTTTAGTATTATTAAATACACAAAATGTGAAAAATAGGTATAATAAATAATTCAGACTAGTCCGTCAACAGTTATGGTTTATTGAGAAGAAATTCTGATATCTCCTTATATTTTAGGCTTTATTGCAAAAAAAAAAAAATTATACGGTAGGATGTTTTGTGATACAACAAACCTACACATATGCATCAAATGTGATATCTTGATTTTTTTTAAAATCACTGCTCCCAAAGATAAATATTAATAAAATTAATCGCTGCCCTTAATGCCGGCGATCGACTGTCCTAACAGTTGTTCAGTCCAAAGACAAATGATATTCCAGTGTCTGTTCTTTTCTTCATCTGTTTTGTGTGTGTGTGTGTGTGTGTGTGTGTGACGATGTGTGTGTGTGTGTGTGTGTGCGTGTGTGTGTGTGTGTGTGTGTGTGTGTGTGTGTGTGTGTATGGGTTGATAGAGTCTGGTACGTTCACTGTAATGTTAGACGTGCATATTTCAATTTGCCGCAGTGGATTGTTTTATAGTGTTTGAGCAGCATTGTATCAGAGTACTGGTGTGTCCACATGAACAGTTCTTCCTGAGTAACTGGTGACATTAATTTCAATTTTGGCTTATTTTATAGACGCAGGTGGTGCGTGTCCTGATGGATGGGAAAGCATAGGCACTGGATGCTACAAGTATGCTTCCAGTTCCTACGTGGATTATGACGCAGCTGTGACAGCCTGTAGTGCCATAGGGGGTTACCCGTGGGTGAACAACAATGATGAGTGGTTTGAAGTAGGAGCGTCAGATTACGTTACAGCCGGTAAGCAGGCCTGGGAATCCATCTGGATTGGCTGTACAGACAGAGAGGTGGAAGGAACCTTCAAGTGTGAGGATGGATCGCAATATCAAGGTGCTGACGGTAAGAAATAAAAAGAGTATCTGTAGGATTTGGGTATACTTCGTTGTATAAGCATGTGACATTTTTATATTTGAAAAAAAGAAGAAGAAGAATGTTATACAGTTTCATTCCAGTGTGTGTTAATCACCAGACCTGATTGACAGTAATTGCAATAACAATTAGTTAAGTATATGGAAGATTTGATTTGAAGCCTGTATTGCATACTCATGTGTCAATATATCTGCGAGATGACGTCAAGCAAGCTTAAAGTGAAATTAAAGCTTGAATTCACATTTGCGAGCTTATAGTATCATCATAAATGGAGTAAATTTATTTGTAATTTTAGGAGAAAGGTTTCATATGATCGATGTGAGTATGTATTAACACAAACAAAGTGTATTTTCTTTTACTGTCTTCTTACAGCGGAAAATCAATCGCATTTTGTTCATGAAAAGCATGTACTGTGACAGCGGAAATAATGAGTTTTCATTCTATACTGGGAATGTACATATATAAATAGTTTAGGTGAACTTTAAAATGTTCTATTTGACTTTTAATAGGCTAAACTTACCTTATTGTCAACGTTTTATCATTGATGGAAATGTTTGAACGTACACAACGTTCAGGCCGTTTTTTGGCTATACTTTGCCATCAGACGTTGTTAGTGCTTATTGTTTTAGACTTCTGCATAATTTACCAATCCATGTTTCTCGTGCTTTTTTGGCCAGCTGCTGGGCCGCACTAAATTAACCCGCGCCCAGCAGTAAAAAATGCGTTCAGTAACTATGGCAGAGCCGCGCTACTTTTACGATGACCCATTCACCCATTCAGGATAATGTGATGCCGTGTTAAAAATTGAATTCTTTTGCAACGCTTTTCTATATGATAAAAAAGGGTAAACTCTCGAGTAATTAAACTACCTAATTTTCCCCTATAAGATGTTCTTGTCAGGCAATAATTTCGCCATCAACATCAAATCGACATCAACATCAACATCAAATCGACAAACCGACATTTTTGCTGTCAATATCTGTACGTACGTAGCTACTCAAATGTGTCACATTTCTTCAAAGGGGAAAATAGTCATTCCAGTGTCTCTCCCTGCTTTTTATACAGTTTTCTTGCTGCTTGTACTGACAAACACAGGTATTTTTCTTTGTAAATCATCCCGTGAAATCCCTACCTCAAGACAAAAATCGTACTCGCACTTCAAGCTTGGTTTACGCATAATGCTTGCTCATGTTTTGTTTAAAGACATTCCTTTGCCAGCTACTCAAGCATCTTATATAACTCAGACAGGTGAATGTCGTCTTCTCCCTAAACAGCAAGCAGCAAACAAGTTCAAAAGCAGAGTTTTGTGTCAACAAGTTTATGTAATACCCACTGTTCTGAAACTTTTTCACAATGGCTGAGTCAAATAGTGTGAATGATATGAATAATGGAATCGTTGTTATGTCTGCTTATGCACAAGACAAAGAGGATGTACCCGTACATGCCACAAATAGCGAAGAGGGTAAGAACCCTGATATAATTAGTTTTTTTGAACTCACAAGCTCACGAACTGATACTTGATTCTGATGTAAACGACACCAGTCGTCAAACACCACCTACAGAATACCACATTGAAGACGACATAATTTCATTATCTCATTCTAATCCAAACCAATTTTTTATTTCGCACTTTAACATAAGGAGTATAAACAAAAACTTTGATCAATTCAATATGTTCGTGAATCAAGTTAAATTTGATAGTCAGGTTATCGGAATCAGTGAAACCTGGTTAAATGAAACATCACCTTCTTCGCTATTTACCATTGATGGCTTCACACTTTTGACAAAAAAACAGGGCAGGTAAAAAAGGCGGCGGAGTTGGGCTTTACGTCACTCAGAATTTGAATTATGAACTCTTAGACGAATTCAGTTTAATGTCTGAAGTTATTGAGAGTATTTTCATTGAAATTAGGGTTCCAAATAGAAAAAGTATTGTTGTCGGTGAAATATACAGACCTCCAAATACAAGCCCCACTGAATTTATTGAATCTTTATCCGTACTTTTAGCTGATAAATATTTGGAGAATAAAAGTTGTTTCATCATGGGTGACTTCAATTTCAACCTTTTAGACTGTCATACCAACTCCGCATGCCAAGATTTCCTCAATGTGATGTTATCCGAGTCCTTTTCACCTCTTATAAAGAAGCCCACTCGAATTTCAGATGTCACAGCAACTCTAATTGACAACATTTTTGTTAATAGTTCTCTTTCCAATATCACGTTTGGTGTAATAGTGTCTGATGTATCCGATCATTTTCCGATTTTCGCTGTTCTGCCCAATGTTAACATAAGTAATGCCTCTTTTTATTCGCCCAATTCTGGTTTTCGAGAAATGTCAGAAACTAATCTTAATAGACTTAGGGAGAGACTAGGATCCGTTAATTGGTCATTGTTAATAACCAAAGTGATGCAAATTTAGCTTTTGAACACTTTTCACAAATATTATCATCCGCATTCAATTCCATTATACCCGTTAAGCCATTTACTCGTTTAAACCGTAAAAAGGTTCCAAAGAAACCATGGATTACGAAATCTCTCCTGAGGTCTATTAACCGTAAAAATGCTCTTTTCTACAAATACCGAAGTGATCCTAACAGTCGAACTCGGTCTCGGTATGTGCACTATCGCAACGTTCTTACATCATTCATACGTTTAGCCAAACGAATGCATTTTTCAAAGCAATTTATCAAGCATAAAAATGACATCAAGAGTACGTGGAAGGTGATAAATGAAGCGCTGAACACTAAAAATAACATCGAACCACCTAGGCATATTATTAATAATGATAAGTATATTGAAGATGAAGCTGATGTGGCAGAAGTATTCAATGAATACTTTGTAAGCATAGGACCTAATCTTGCCAGCAGTATTCCGCATTCAAATACTGATTTTTATTACTTTCTAAAAGACCAGAATCAGCAGTCTCTTTTTTTTTACCTGTCATTGAAGAAGAAATCAAAGATATCGTGCAAAACTTGAACACTAAGAAAAGCTCTGGATGTGATGGAATCACCAATTTTCTCCTTAAAAACATCATTAATGAAATAGTTATACCATTAACACACATTTTTAATTTATCGTTATCTACTGGCATAGTTCCACAAAAAATGAAAATAGCTAAAGTAGTACCAATTTTTAAAAAAGGACAAAAAGAATCTGTGACAAATTATCGCCCTATATCTTTGTTAACTTCATTTTCAAAACTTCTTGAAAGGTTGGTATATACGCGCACACACAAATTTCTCGAAAAGTGTGAAGTTTTTTGTAACTCCCAGTTTGGTTTTAGGAAAAACCACAGTACGACCCATGCCTTACTCACTTTTATCCATAAAGTTGCTCATGCTATAGATGATGTCTCCCACACTATTGGAGTTTTTCTTGATTTTTCGAAGGCCTTCGACACAATTGACCACGATATTTTGATTTACAAGCTACGACATTATGGTATACGTGGGAAGGCTTTGGACTGGTTTCCAGATTATTTATCAAACAGAAAACAATTTGTGAGTATAAATGGCCGTGATTCTCAGTTAAAGTTAATTTCATGTGGTGTTCCACAGGGCTCCTTACTAGGCCCACTATTGTTCATTTTGTACATTAACGATCTTCCTAGTTCCTCGCCAATTCTTTCCTTTATATGTTTTGCTGACGACTCCAATCTGTTTTTTACACGCAGAGATCCTTATACTCTTGTTAACACAGTGAATAAAGAACTTAAATCTGTGCAATCTTGGATATACGCCAACAAATTGTCACTTAATATTGATAAAACTCATTGTATGCTTTTTAGCAATAGTCTTAAAACCCTTCCTTTTCATATTAAGTTTAAGGAAACTGAATTAGATCAAGTCAGTAGTATAAAATTTTTAGGGCTTTTTATTGATAGTGATTTATCTTGGAAATCCCACGTTAGTTATTTAAGTAACATTCTTTCTAAAAATACGGGTGTTCTTAATAAACTTAAGAGTGTTTTTCCAAGTCAAATTCTGCTTAATCTTTATTCTACTTTGATTACTCCGTACCTTAATTATGGTATTCTTGTGTGGGGGAATGCAACTAGAAATCTTCTTGATATACTGTTCCGTATTCAAAAACGTGCCATCAGAAATATCAACCATGTCGGATATTTGTCCCACACGAATGATTTATTTTTGAAAAATAAAATACTGAAAATATCAGATCTGTTCAGTTACAACGTCGGCATATTTATGTACAAATTTTCTGCCAACGAGTTACCGGATGTTTTTACTAGCATGTTCAGAAAAAACTATTTGATTCATAATTATCCTACCCGCCAAAGTGACGCATTTCACCTTCCACGTACTCGAACAATTTTCGCTAAAAAAACGATAATGTATACGGGCCCTAGATACTGGAATGACCTCTCCCCCGAAATAACAAGCTGCTCGTCTTTATATTCCTTTAAACGTAAATTAAAAGAGTTTTTATTGAGTGCATATTTTGCAGACACTGAACAGTCGTAATGTCTTATGTAATACTGTGGTATGTTATTGTCCAATCAAACATTTTGTCAACACATTACAGATTCCATTTAGGGTCTTGCCATGGGGCTCTCTGAATTCATCATTAGCAATTCCACACTCTACTTCGTTTCCCTCTCTTCCTCTTTCCCTCTGCCCCTCTCTAACCTTCTATGCAGAGCTTGACGGCAGGCACCAAATGGCTTAATAGTTGTACATGTTACTTTTTGTGTCTTACTGATTATATCCTGTAGCAAAAAAAGCTGCTGAAAACTGCTTATCCAATGAAGGCGAGCCAATGAAGTAAAATGGAGTCAAAAGGGGCCTGAGCTTTCGATCCTAGCAGAATCTTCGTCAGAGGCAAAATGACAAACAGGCAGGGAAAGCAATCACATATAAGGACTTCACACAACAAGAACAGACAGGGACAGGCTGGGTACACAAAACAAAGAAAACAAAGGAGAGGGTGGGAAGTCATGGGCAAGGAGCCCAACAGGTAAAGGGAGGGGGATTAGAGCGAGCAGGAGGGTGGACAGACAAAAGGCAGAGGAGAGCGGACAGACAAAAGGCGGAGGAGGGTCAGTAATGATCATGAGGATCAAGGAGGCAACCATTGAAGGAAAGGATGAATAGGGAGGCAACATCAAAGAAGATAAGGAACACCAGAAGGATATGGAAAGGGAAAGAGTGAAAAAAGCAACAGCAAGGGAAGGGGGGGGGGGGGGGGGCTGAACAAACAGGGAGCCCTAAAGGTGTACCAGGAGGAGGCAACAAAAGGAAGTAATCAAACATATCAAAGTATATACACATATAGTAATGGCAAAAGTGACAATGGAATAACAGTAATGAAAAAAATAATTAATATATATATATATATATATACAAATAGATAGATAAAAGAAATAAAATAAAGCACATGTGAAAACTAGGGGAGAGAAAATTGTATACATGTATGTAGATAAGCAGGCAGGGCAAAATAAGCACAAGTATGTATAAACAAACAAACCTGGTGTGTGTATGTGTAGGCGGAAAAGGCTGTATAAAAAAGACTCGGGCTATAGGAAGGAATAAATTGGGGAAAAAAGGATCTGCAAATGAAAAAAGCGCAAAGAAAGAACAAAATGAAATTAAAAAATGAAAAAGAGAAAAATAATAATGGTGGTAATAATAATGAAAAAATAAAGGTGGTTAGTCATTTCCCTCCTGGATGTTGAGGCCATGGGGTTGGATGGTGTGAAGTCGTCTCATCCAGAGCTTCTCTCTGCTGGTTCTGACTGTGTCTGGACGAGTGCCTAAAGATTCAATGCCCTGTAGAGTCATATCAGTGATGGAATGATCGGGTAGATTGAAATGGTGGCCCACTGGAGTGTCGAGCTTGGCTGTGTTGACAGTAGATCTGTGTCCATAGAAGCGTCTTTTGAGTGTAGTCTTGGTTTCCCCAACATACTGGATTCTACAAACTCTGCAAGTGATGAGATACACAACATTAGTGGTAGTACAAGTGATGTTTCCCTTTGTGTGGTGTGAGAGGCCGGTAGAGTTGCTGGTGAAAGAGTCACTCTCATGGATGTGTATGCTACAAATGATGCACCTACTGGCTGAACATTTGAATGTGCCATGCTGTAAAGGAGAAGAATTGTCAGTGAGGGAGGGTACTTCAGCACGGACGATGAGATCCTTAAGGTTGTGGGGGCGTCGGTATGCCAGGATGGGAGTATCTGGGACGGCCTGTAAGAGACGATCAGAGGTGTGAAGGATATGGTGATTATCACGAAGGATATTGTGGAGAGAGGGTAGATTGGGATGGAAAGTGGTCACAAGGGGTATTCTGTCAGTGATGTCCTGCTTGTTGGTTTTCGGTTTGAGAACTTCAGATCTGGGGAGAGAACGAACTTTGTTGATGGCTTGTTGAATTCTCCTGGTACCATAGCCCCTGGCTGCGAGATGTCTCTTCAGGTTCCTGGCATGGAAAGAAAACTCAGAATCCTCAGAGCAGATACGGCGAAGTCTGAGGGCTTGACTGTAAGGGATACTGGTTTTGCAGTGGCGGGGGTGGCAGCTGGCTGAGTGGAGGTACTGATGGGTGTCTGTGGGTTTAGTGTAGAGAGTGGTGGTGACATGGTTAGACTCCTTCCTAACGGTGACATCGAGGAAGTTGGTCTTTTCTTGGGAGAAATCAGAAGTGAATTTGATGGTTCTGTGGAAAGAATTGATGTGGTCAATGAAAGTATGGAGGCTTTCTTCCTCCCTGGTCCAGATGAAGAAAATGTCATCGATGTAGCGCCACCAGATCCATGGACGACAGGGGGCTGAATCTAACATCTGCTGCTCTAGCTTGGTCATGAAGAGACAGGCGAAGGAGGGAGCCATCCTGGTACCCATAGCTGTGCCAGATACCTGTAAGTAGTGCTTGTCCATGAATGTGAAGTTGTTTTTCGTCAGTACATGTGACATGAGGGATTTGATGTCAGATATGGGGGGGTTGGAATGGCCGCTGCAAGTCAAAGCCTCACAGGAGGCTAGAATACCTTCATCGTGGGGAATATTGGTGTAGAGAGAGGAGACGTCGAAAGTACCGATGATTGCTGTCTCGGGTATCTGGTCCTTGATGTCATCGAGTTTCCTGAGAAAGTCTGGTGTGTCATGAATGTAGGAGGGTGCGAGTGAGACAAGAGGTTTAATGTGGTGATCAACAAAGAGGGAGATGTTCTCTGTTGGGGAACCATTTCCAGAGAGGATGGGACGACCGGGATTGCCAGGTTTGTGGATCTTGGGGAGGAGATAGAATCGGGCAGGTTTGGCATTAACGGGGGAGAGAAATTTGTGAGCCTTCTTGGTGAGGTGTTCATGTTCCTTCATGTCATCGAGTGTCGACTGGATCTGTTGGGAGAAATTATCGGTGGGATCAAAGTCAAGAAGTGTGTAGTGGGAAGGATTGCGGAGATGTTTCATGGCTTCATCGATGTACTGCTGGCGGTCCATTACTACAACAGCTGATCCTTTGTCTGCGGGCTTGATGATGATGTCAGGCCTGTTTTTGAGAGATGAGAGAGCCTGGCGTTCTTCCTTTGGGAGATTGTCATGTGATGCAATGTCGAGCGTATCTGCGGAGTGGACTTGAGATGAGACAGCTTCGATGTACGTTTCAAGGGAGGGAACTCTGTTCTTGGGGGGAATCCATGAGCTTTTAGGATGAAAGGGCTCAGGAGCAGAAGGGGGTTCATCGAGAAAAAACTCTTTGAGGCGTAACCTGCGGTAGAAAGTAGAGAGGTCTTGGCTGAGTGCTATCTGATCGACCTTGGGTGGAGTGGGGCAAAACTTGAGACCTTTTGAGAGAAGAGACGTTTCTGCTTGAGATAGGGGAGAAGAAGAAAGGTTAACGACAGAAGTGGAGGATGCATCAGTGGATGTGGTGTGTCGCCTGAATCTGTTGGACCTTTGACGTTTCTTCGTGAAGTTGCCTATTTTCTTGTTCCTGCGAGCAGTGAGGTCAGACATATGTTTTGAGAGACAAGATTCAATTTCATCATTGTATTTGAGCCACTGGGTGTCGGTGCAGCAAGAGCGAAGTTCAGTCTCCAGTCTGTCGATGTCAGCTGAAAAGGAAGTGAGAGAGGCAGCACACTGTTCGGAGAGAATGTTAATCAAACGGATGGAAGCTCCATGTAGAGTCTGGTTCCAGCGTTTCCGTAGTTCAGGCGAGAGTGTTCCAAGAGCTGGAGTGCAGTGGAGTTGGAGACCTGTGGGTATCATGCGGTTGAGGGAGTAGAATCTGTAATTATCCTGGTGAAATGAGAATCTGAGGGCCTTGAGCTTGGTTTTCCTCAGTTGATGAAAAAGAGATAGATGGTTAGCCATGGTAAGCATGGGACAGAGAAGAACAATGATAGCCAAACAAGGGAAGGAGAAATACATAGCCTGTCAGAATTGAGGGAAATTCAAAAAGGGGAGCAAGATTGACCTGTAAGGCGGATAAATCAAAGGGAAAAGGGTAAGTACAGTCGGTCAATGTACAGCTAGGCCAACCTGTGCTAAGCAGAAAAGTGAGTGAAGAGAAATGATAAAGGGAAATGAGACAAGCTCAGAGATAAAGGCACGGAACTGAAGAGAAAAGTACCAGATTATATCCTGGTGAAAGTTTTAATGCAACAATAGTTTATAGTATATACACCAAAGTAGGCTGTATAATAATGATGGCTCGGTCACAGTAAGTTCATATTAATGTATAGTTTGTTTGTTTTTCTTCTACTTCTTTTTCTTCTTCTTTTTTATTACATAAAATTTGGCAACCTTACATCATCATTCTGGTCTTCTATCCGTTCTCCGTTTCTTTTTCACAAACACTGATTACTCGGGGCTTACAGCCAAACAAGCTAGCTTTCATGTAGGTCCCGTCATACTTCTCTTTGATCAACCCCATTTCGATTTCGATTTTGACCAGTTATCATTACATGTAATTACTGTGTTATCACCATGTATATTGTTTGTTTTCTGCACATTGTTCACAAGGTAAAAGAACTTGTCTGGTTTCTGTTGTAATGTTCATAAATGAGAAGTATGAAAATAAAATGAATTGAATTGATGAATTGAAATCAAATGACTTGTCACCACCATTGGTAGTTTAGCCGACAGCATTCACCAATGCAAATTTCAGCCGATGTTCATTCAAAGGGCGTCGACCCGTTTTCACGATGAGGGGGGGGGGGGGTGGAGGGTGCAAATCTTGGATTGGAAGATCTGTGCGAGGGAGCGGGGAGAATTGCAGTTTTGGTGGAATATCTGGCAATTTTTGTCAGACATGTCAGAAAAGTGTAGTAAGTCTTTCATCAATGAAGGAAGACCAAGAGGGGGAACGATACGGGAGGAGGCATCCCCCTATCCCCCTCCCAAACGAGAGAGCTAGCGTATACTTCTTCATAGATGCAATTCAACAATCTGCATGGTGCACCTGGAATATGTGATGCAGTGTAGCCATAATCAATGCATAGGCCTATTATAGGGAAGGCCAATATTATAGCATGGGGTGTGGAGGGGACGTCCCCAACCCCTCCCATACGAGGGAGCTTTTGCATTTTGAGGATTGAATTGAATGTACTTTGCATACATAATGAAGGATTGGATATTAATTGTTACATTGTCAACTGAAAGAAGTGTACCATAAATCTATGGATCTGGAAAAGAAGATATTCCCACCCACATGAGAAGATCTGGTGCGCACTTTTCAATGAAATATTCGGATATTTGTCAATTACCAAAGTTCAAAGGACTAGTTCACCTTGTACACGAAGATTGAAATTGCAGCAATGTCAGTAAAACACATATTTAAGTGAAAGTTTGAGGAAAAAAAGGACGATCTTTTCATAAGCTATGAATTTTTAAAGTTTCGGTACCGGCATCGCTGCATGAGAAGACTACTACATAGCTTGTGATTTCACATGTTTAGAATGATATAGAGAAAATGATATCTATACAGAAAATTCAACATATTTCCCCTTTCCTCATCGTATTTAAGACTTGGGCTTTTTAGAAGCAGAGAAAATAATATCAACCTTAACATGCGTCCGTAACAAGTCGAGGAAATGTGTACTTACAAAAAATAGAATCCTCTGTATATTTTCCCTATATCGTTCTCCGCATGTGACAGCATAAATTGCAGTAGTCTTCCGATCCAGCAGTGACTGTACAGAAACTTTGAAAATTCGTACCTTTTGAACAGATTGTCCAATTTTCCTCAAATTTTCACCAATGTATTCTACTGATATTGTTGCATTCACTCAATCCACATGTCCTATAATAAGTATATGGAAGGGGACATAACGCACTGCAAAAAGTCCGGTGTTAAATATGAAACACCGAGCTGGTGTTAAATTTCCGGTGCTCATTCATGGTGTTATATTAAAACCTCCGGGTGTCATTTCAAAATATAAAATTTAAAATACTAGTAGTTTCTTAGGGACTGAATTTCTTGTTAATTCTCAACAAGACGATGAAGAATTTTCCGATAAAGTACTTGATTTTTGAAAAAATGTGTAAACACATTTACACCACAGTAACACCAGTTCGTGTGGTCTCCTATTGAAGCTGGACGGGTGTTATATCATTGAAATTAACACCACCAATATCAAATCAACACCATGCGGTGTCATTAATGAATTAACTCTAGCGCAGTGTCAAAAATATCACCAGCCACAGTGTCAAATTAACACCACGAAGTGCCAGGTGAATACTTTTTAAGACCGTCACAATACATTTTCTACACCTGTGGGTGTGGTCCTCTATTGAAGCTTGATCGGTGTTAGATTTAACACCCATGGTGTTAAATCTAACACCGATGTTTTTACAGTGCGGAAGGTGTACGTGAGAGCTAGTATCCCCTCCCACGCCAAGGACATTTCGCATTTTTAAAATTGAAAATCTCTGATGCTCTCTACACGTACAATATTTGGACAGTTGTTTATCAAAAAAAGAAGAAAATGCAAGAAAATTTTCCTAATCTCAGGAAATATATTTGGGAGAAATATGGTAATGTTTGCCCCTTGCCCTCCAGGATCGACGCTCCTGCATACGAGAGAGCTTTAGCATTTTAAAGTTGAAATGAAAAATCTCGTAAACACATTTTTAATGGAATGTGGGTAATTGTCAATCCCCAACAGATTGCCCAAAGTGTATCAAATCTTTATGTGGAAGGGAACCAAGCGAGAAAATGGTTGACTGAAAGGGTATATCACCCTCCAACGTGAGAGAAAATTTGCATTTTTAGAAATGACGTGACAGAGTCGTGCACTCTTTGGGTGATAATGATAATAAACATTTCTAATTCAAATTCATAAAATTCTACCGTCGAGACGTTTTCATTGCAACTTTACGTCGATATAGGGCAATTTGTCAATCAGTTGCAATATTTCTATATGCGCACTTTCTGACAATTTTTCACAAGGCGCTACGATGATTGCTCAACGACATTAGATCAAAACATAATTTAAAAAAATAAGTAAGTTAAATAAACTAAGAAAAGTAGCAGAACCACACATGTAGGCTACAATGTAAATGAGGATGTCCCGTACTCCTTTGTAAACATCAGGTTGACTAAAAAGTCTTGAGGTAATGTATGTTCCAACTCGATGTTCCCCATACTACCAGGTAGTCTGTTCCGCATGTTTGGTGGTATATAGGTAAAAGCATGTCCTCCATAATGGGTTGTTCGGTTTCGAGGGGGAAAACACAGCGAGTTGATGACGATGATCGTGATTGATACTTGTTCTACCTCATCACAAGAAAGTCCCTGATATACGTAAGGTGCTGCATTATGAAGAGCTTCATGGTCCAGCGTCAGGATCTTGTATTCGATTCTTCTTGACACAGGGAGCTATTAGAGTTCCTTTAGAATAGGAGCGATTGTGATCATAATAATTATATTTCTACACCTTTCAGGACTCGTGCAGCGTTATTCACGTATCCTCTGACGTCGTGCGAACGCAGACTGTTATAGAAGAAATATTTGGACAGTTTTCTATCAAAAAAAAGGGGGAGGGAGAAAAAATTCCACATCTAGGTAATTGTTGTGGGGGGGGGGGAGCAAAACAGTATGTTTGCCCACTTAGTATTTTCATTGCCCTCCTCCATCGACGCCCCTGCTGCATTCTGTATATACTAAATAAATGAATAAGCGAAATGTATATACGCGTAGTACAATTACCGTACATATGTCCCCTCCCCCCAAAAAAAATAAATAAATAAGCGAAATGTATATACGCGTAGTAGAATTACCGTACATATGTCCCCCACCCCAAAAAAAATATATATACATGTATATATGTATATATATATATATATATATATATATATATATATATATATTGGTGCCCTCCGCAACGATAACTTTAAAAATAGTGAATCAATCTAAACACAATTTCAGGGTATGAAACTGTAACTCATTGCCCACATCTTACAGAAAACCCCATTCAATTTGCTTCAGTGGTCAAGGAGAAATGAGGATCTTTGTAGAGCATGTCAGGGATCCCTTCCCTCCAAGTTCTGTCTATTGTGTTTACACATTAATGTTCAGTTCCAAGAGCATCCAAGTGCTAAACTTAAACTTGGAAGAATCAGACTCATGACATGTTTTACAACATTCCACATTACTCTGTGACTGCTTAACCAAATTGAATGGGATTTTCTGCAAAAAAAAAAAAAGATAAAAAGGAGGTAAAATGTTATACTTTAACACCCTGAAGTAGCATTTAGACGGTTTGATAATATTGGGTGTTCTCAATGCAAAAATTCGATTGTAATCTTTTTGGAACATACTGTACTGTGCAAAGTCTGCAATGAATCTACACCCTTTTCATCCGTCTTTTGAATTCCCCACGTAGGTAAATTCTGCACAAGGCGATGCTTCCGCTGGAAAAAAAAAAAAACAACCACACACACACACACACACACACACACACACACACACACACACAAAAGAACACGGCAATAATTTCCGATCGAAGGTGCGCTCCGTGATACGTACGTACCTCCTGTAAACTTCGGGGTATGGGGTGCGAGGGCCAATCACGTGTTTGCCAATATCCCACCATAATGGCTCATTTATATTGTAACAACATATAATAGCATTATACAGATGTAGGCAGAGGTTTCCTAAACAACGGAACATTTTGTTTAAAAAAAAAAAAGATAAAGAGAACTGAAAAAAAACAATTCAAATCAATATTATGAAATGTAACAGGTATAAGCGTGAGAAGGACTGGTAGTAAACACATTACAGCGTTATTAAGACAAATAAAAAAGTGTGTGTGTGTGTGTGTGTGTGTGTGTGCGTATGTGTGTGTGTGTGTGTGTATGTGTCTGTGTGTATGCTCTGATGTATGCATGTGCCCTGTGCTGTCTATACCAGCGGTGATTTCAGTATGATAATCCATGTTTAATCTTAATTCTCTCATTGACAGCTGACTGGAATGGAGGATGGAGCCAAGACACAAGTCTAAACTGTGTTGCCAGGTCTGCCTTTTTCACTTCGCTAGCTCCAACTAACACTGAGTGTACGCCTATGTACACCTACGCATTCTGTGAAGGTAAGTGCAGAACTGATCGATGACCTTCATTAGTCAGTGTAGGACACAAAAAAAAATACCTTGCAAATAAAATCACACCTTTCTCATGAATCCTAACACTACAACACATTCTTTATACAACATGCATTGATGTGGGGGGGGGGGGGGTTCCCGTCACACATGTATGTGTCTATGACTCATTTGTGTGTATGATACTTCCTTTGTATTATGTATGTTTTTAAAACACACTGGAAGTGTGTATCAAAATGACTTTGTAGGGTTTTTAAATTTGTCTTCAATTTCCGATATGTTACTGTCACTTTATACCATACGTATATTTCTGCCCGTACATGGTAACACTTTTTGGTGTGTACCTTATTGATAATGGTTAGAGGGGAATGCATATCTCAAGCTCTGCTTTCTAGCTACGCCCCCCCCCCCCCATTTCCAACATTTTCAACATTTTCAACGTTATGTGCATGGTAAATATCTGATATCTAGACATCTGAATTTACTATGTTAATATTTTAAAATTTCGATGTGTAGAATATTTATGTTGCTTTTTTAAATAATATGATTTATAGGGCCTACACTTATATTTTGTGTTAAAATGAAAAAAAGATAGATAATGAAATGAAATGAAGTTGATACATATATGGTAAAGCACAGATTAATTGTCATAATTTTGTGGCCAAGTGTTCTTTGTTGAAAGTTCTTAGAAATGAGGTCATGCACAGAGACATTACAAACAATACATTTTGTATATGGGCGGTGAGTTGGCTCAGTGGGAAGCGCGTCTGCCTCACGATCCTAAGGACCCTGGTTCGAACCCGAGTACAGCTTATGGACTGGGCAATTTTGTGTGTAATCATACCGTCCCCTCTAGCAAGAGGCAAAATTAATACTCTGTCCCACGGATAGGACATAAAATGGAGATCCCGTGTATGAGAGAGTCACAACTCATGCACATGAAAGATCCCGCTTCATTCATTCATGGCAAAGAGCAGGGTGTTTAACCCGGTGAAGTGGTCCCACCTCACATCCAACTGGACCCCACAGCGTAGCTGAATATGGGCTATCCAGCCATCTTCTCCGATGAAAATGATCAAACAAACAAATAAACAAACAAACAAACAGATAAACAAACAAACAAACAAACCCAACAAATAGACAATAAGTCAGGGTGTGTGGAAGGTTCTGGACTCTAGACGCTAGAGATCCTTACAGAATGTTCAAGAGTGGTTGTAAAACAAAAACAAACACAAAAAACGTATATAAGCCACAGACATTACCGTGATCACGTAAAAGGAAGTGTACATGTCAGTCCTCCAACACCTTTGCTCTGACAGTAACGTCACTTCCGGCTCTGAAGCGACTTATCATATAGTTAGTTCCATATAAGCCAGTTCGCAGTTCCATTTTGCGCATGAGCAGAAAAAAAAAATGGTCATTTGTATCCACAGACATGTTGGTTTTTAAATTTACTGGGACAAGCGTCGATGATCTAACTATTATTCCTGTAATCCCTGTGATTGCTGCTTGCCAGCACATCCACCTGACAGCAAAAGTGGTATTTGGCATTATCAATAGAAAGAGATTGTTTTACATTCGATGCAAAATAATGAAATGGATGCTTTCCCAAGTGTGAATTGACGGATCATTCAGGTCATGTGGTCTACGCAAATCTATTCTTTGTTTGAACAGGATTGATGAATCCCATTTGTTACGTAGAGCTTATGCATACATAAAATTATGTCGCTCTGAAAACGAGTGAAGTGCCCCTAACCGACTGAGAGAAAAGTCTGCATCGGTCTTCTAAAAAAAGAAAAAAAAAGAAAAAAGAATCATGTTAGTTAAAGCGAGGGGACTCTGAAACTTCATTTGAAACTTCCATCATGTATCAGTGATTGCACGGCTTGTCATCGATGCTCTTGTGGAAAACATAGGGTACAGAAAAGCGAAAAAATTGCTTGTTAAAAGAAAAGATAATTATCACTTAACATCCTGTGATTAAAGTGAAATAACCATGTTCTAAATGTTTAATTTTGATGCACAAGATTGAATTAAACAAAATATTTCTTTGCCTAATTTTTATAGCTTCCACAGTTGAACCAATACCCCCAGCCCGGATGAGATCCAGTCTATATTCGTTGGTGAAGGACAAGTCTGGTGTACCAGTAAAGGATAAATGCTTACGAGGAAGCGTAGTGGCGACCATAACTGTGAAGAGCAGGATTCAGTGCGCCGGAGAATGCTTAAAGAATTACGAATGTTCATCTTTCAACTATAAAGCGGATGTATGCGAGCTGAACAGCGGCACAAAAGACGATGGCCCTGGAAATTTCGAGGTTGACCCAGGATGTAGCTATTACGAGCCTGTGTATCAAAATGACGAATTGTAGCTGCTACTTTTCATTAATATAGCTGCTCGAATTTATTGCTGACATTGACGTCTGTTCATTGAGGTGAGAGTTTGGATCTAATGATAGAAAATTTCGATTTTTAGACACGTTTTGACAATGCTTTTTTTTTCTTTCGAGAGATAATCTGCAAACAAATATCTCAGACATGTCAGGATGCAACCTGTGAGACTGCGATTTTATCTCCAATTTACCTATCTGTTATTTCTATGCCGTTTTCCTGGGGTTTTAATTAGATGAATATTCTAAGACTTGTTCATATTGTATACATATTTGTACATAATTACTATGTACAATGTACATGCATATTCATCACTCCTTTCTCGTTTTCATTTGTATATTTATCAATTTTCATGATAATATCTCATTCACATGCCATAATATGAACTCGCTCTAGTTATGTCCTTCTGCGCTTCAGAATAAGTCACAAAATCAAATGCTGTATCTAGTATATGTGTCTAATGGTCTCGTTTCATTATTACTACAATTTTCACTACTCACGAGGGGACTGCATTCTACAACCTTGGCTTTTTAGCAGTCCCCTCCATTTCCGACCTTTTCTTTGTTATGATTCAGTCACATTTTGTCCATGTATTTCTTCAACTAAAGTATGTTTATTGTTTCATGTAAACAAATGACGTGTATTTAAATTTCATTTGGATATGCAAAAGTTACATTGTACTTAATTTGTCTATATAAAATTGCCATGTATGCTTTGGCCGGAAATGAAATAAAATGAATGAAATATTATTAGGATAATTACAATCATATCCAATTTCTGTATTCAACATGCAAATACTACAGTAGCATACTTTTCCATATTTGTCTTTCTCTCTTTCTGTCTGATTAGATACGAAACGTGTATACATATTGCGTTGATGATTATGCCTTAAATATACAAATATATATATAATCTGTCATGATATTGATGATACCGGTACATTTTCATTTTCTGTATTCAGTGTGATACTGGTCATCATACCATCAGTGCACACATTCGCCTAATACTGTACTTAACCGATGGTTAAGCAGGTTACTTGATTGTCAGAGATATTGATAAGAATTACATAAAATATTGTCAGAATGATGAATGAAAACGTTTTGAGTACATAATTACGATGAATACGAGTATTTGAAACGGTGAGGACTGACACACACGCAAACAAACTCACACATACAACTGATATGACTATATCTAAGTAGATAATATTGTATATGTTATTGTATATTGCATTTGCCTATTGCATTTGTCACTGACGGTGTTCATAATCTAATATGTATGAAATTCATACAAGCAAAAAAAAAAAAAAAAAAAAACGCGCTTGGATTTCCATTTCCTAAAGGGGGAGTTCGCCTCAAACACATAATCAACGAGGATTGAAATGTAAAACTATTACTAAAACGAATCAATGAATTTTTTAGAAAATCGGAGAATCCATCGCAAAGTAATGAATTTATGAATGAGCTGCTGTCAAAATGTTCGAATGATCATGATTATTTTCGACGTCTGTGTGCATGAATTTGTACAGTTGAGAATCGCTCATGATTAAATCGTAGAGCCCAAGGCAGGCAATATTAATGGCGATTGAATTCAGATCTAGGGTAGAGACGTAGTGTGGCATAGAAAGTTCTAATTTCTGTATGAAATGCAGAGTTGATTCATTTCATCTGTGTAAGTGCACCTCCTCATTAATTCAATTGGATGCCTTGGCAACGAATGAGAATTCGGAAAGTGTGCAGTTCTTTTTCTTTTTTTTTTGGAAATGTATTTCCATGAACTTGCGAGTATTCACGTATAAGAGAAGATTAATGATTCCTTAGTCGTATGGTAATAAATTATTCATGAAATTCTTTTATTCTATATTTATATAGCCACGTTGACATTTAATTTTCGTATACAGTCCCGAGGAAAAAAGAGATAATCGTGATTGTGACGCTTGTGTGTGTGTGTGTGTGTGTGTGTGTGTGTGTGTGTGTGTGTGTGTGCACGCGCGTTGGTGGGTAGGAGTGATTTTTTTTTCATCAAAAATGTGTATGTGCGTCTCTGGCGTGTAATTAGGAAAATGAACAGGAAGGGGAGGAGTGAGTAGATCACGAAGACAACGCACGCATCAGACGTACCGACTCCATTTGCGGCGATTGGATTTATTACACGTTATCACTCGGTACAATTCACATAAATATTTCAACATTCACCATCACTTAAACTGTACAGGTACTTTTTTTTTGCACTATAAAAATTCTCACATTTTTGCACATCACCGTTTAATGCCACAAAAACGTACATGCCTGTATTGTATACGCAAGGACAAAAACTAACGTGTATGGACGTTGGACAGAGGTAAGGACTTCACTCCAGGAAAATTGTCTGTAATTGTTTGAGCCAATGTGCCCGAACTTTGCACATGTCTTCAAAGGACAGTTAAAGTCGTTTCAAGTTAACTTAAATCAGCAAAGTGGAATAATAAGCAGTGATGTTTGATGAAACCAAACATAACTAAACACATATTACAAACTTTACGTAGTTTTACGTAACATCCATAGAAATTCCTAGGGATGTACGTAAATCAGCAGGTTCATGATACTGATCGCAACTTGCGGCTCAATCTTAACTTGAATATGGACAACAAAGATATATTCTTCAAACTTTTATACAATAGACCTGGGTTACGACTCATGAGGATATGGAGAAACAAGTATGATTCAAACTTGTGATATTAGAGACTTTTACCAAACTGCCAAAGATACATTGTTGTTGTTTTAAAGAACGAAAGGAGAGAGAGAGAAAATGGGGCCCTATACAAATAATTTGCCCCAGACAGCACTTAAGATACACTGTGATAAACAACACACTGACTTAAAGGGATGCTTGGTTGAGATGAGGATTCAGCTTCTAACATTTTGTGAGATGCTTAGAAGCCTCCTATGAAACGTTAAAGATCACTCAATTCTAAAAGGAATTCAAAGTTTAATTCATGAAAATAGGTTTTTAAATGGTTCAGATATCCAAAAAACCAAGTGAAACAAATCGGTCCTATTAAAAGGAGGGTCCCACATTTTATTAGGATCACCTTGTTTTGGATATATCAGCCATTTCAAAACCATTTTTTTAATCAAAGAAACTATGAATTTCTCTCACACTTCTATGCTTTGTCACTTTCCATAAGAGATTTCTCATTATCTCACAAAAAGAATTTTAAACCTGAAGCCCCATCTCAACCAAAACTATACCATCCCTTTAAGTTGAGATGGTATACGGTATAAACTAATTTGCATACAGCCCATTTAATTCGTAACGTTGTTTCATAAGATTTTAACTCGCGCTTACAATAGCTTTCTTTTTTTAACTCAATTTCATATCACCTTTATTGATGTATGAATCAGCAGGAGAATGACTTAGACAATACCTAAAGGTTGTTCATTCCAGTATTATTGAACCGTGTGTCTTGGAACGAGCGCCGAAACTTGTGTCCCACTAAAATCGCTGACACTAAAAACAGTCCGACGAATGTCCGAAATGATGTGAAGAAATCACACTTTCTCCATCAGCTTCGAAGTCCTGGGTCGCATCAAAATGTATACATATTGATGTGTTGCAACTGGAAATAGTCAAAAAGACCATTATTCACTTCAGGAGTTACATTTTATTCAAGATTTTTGTTTAAACTAAATGAGAGAGAGAAAAAAAGAGATTTGAATGTTGTCAAATTGGCAACCCGTCGAAATCTTGAAGTGAGAAAAAAAAAGGATTTAAATTTGATTGATCCAGTATAATTATATCGAGATAAAGTCGTCTTATAATATTCTAAAGGTAGAAAACGTACAAAACGTTGACAAAAACACGCGAAACATACAAATTCTTAAAGCGTACGGGGAAGAATGAGTTTGCATTTTGCTTCTGGACGGCATAAGTAACAACTAAAACAAAACAATTTTTATTATTTGATATTAAGAACAACCGCCTAGCACAGCTTGGACCCGTTGTATGTGATCAAAAACAAAATAAATTCATTATCTGCCAACAAACGTTTGTGCTTTGTATTAATTGAAGCTGATTGATAATAATATGGAAATCAGAATTACTAGTATTTTAGGCTACGGAGTTGTGTTTTGTTTTGTTTTTGTTTTTTCTGTAGTTATTATTTTCACAAGAGTTTGCGAGTATAAGACGTATAATTATAACGCATTTTACATCAATAATGACAGAACTCCATAGATTGCGGTGTTCAACCATACAAAACATTTACCTTAAAATTTGTTTCGTCAAGAGTTTGCAGAAATCAAATTGTCGTTTTAGGTATCATCCAAAAAAGCCTACGATATTGTGCGTTGTGGAGAAGAAAACTGACAGCGAAGAGCAGTGGTAATCAAGAAAATTTACTGAACTAGCCTATTGTTCATTCTAAAGAGCGCCACTTACGCCAGTGCATTCCAACAACTTGCCGTCCAGAGGTAATAATCAATTTCTACAGTACCATTATTTTCACAAAGCTCATTTGATTTGAGTGGCAAAAAGCACGTAAAGCAATATTCTTTTTCCCTAGGAAAAAATGTGTAAGGCAAATCTTTAAAAATGATGTACACACAGTTTCGCTGAAATTCTTTCAGCAAGGCAGCTAAACGGTTCTCCACAATTGTCCACGTCCACAAGCCTCCCACGAGTGAGATGAAATTAGGCATGGACGACACATCATCTAAATTTAACATCTCAACAACATAGGCCAAAGTACATGAGATGTTTCCACGATCTTCCCGTGAGTATCAAGACACTTTGTCACTATCAAAGTGGGTTAAAAAGGTCTGTACTCCGCGACTTCGCGAATCTGTGACACGGCTTCACTATTTTCGAGTTTTCGTAGATGTGATCATCGGAAAAAGGGAACATGGTCATTTCCAACCCCTCCTCGTTGAGTTCTTTCACTTTGGATGGACTGGGCACCGTGGCCGCTCTCTTCTGTATGATCGGCCTCAGCTGCTGGCAGGGCGTGGTGGTGGAGTTACTGTTCGAGTCTATTCTCGAGTTCGGGTTATTGTTTTGGTTGATGCAGCCGTGCACCGGCGAATGTTCGCACTCGGAATCGAGGCTGTCTGATTTCTCTAGCAGTCTTTGGTGTGGTCCGCCCTTTTTGCCATTGGCGAGAAGTTTGAGTACGTCTGGTTTGGGTTTGATGGTTGGCTTGCCGCGCCGTAGCGCCACTTGCAGGATCTCGCGCGTTTCCTGCCGGCCGCGAGCCGCCGCGGTACCGACGACCATCGCCGTCGGCGTGTTGCCGTTGATTGGGAACGGCGTTTGTCCGAAGGGGAAGAGGCGTTTGGAAATCTTACGGTCCTGCCATTTAGCGACGGAATCGTTCACGTAGCCGTGTGGAGCGTTGTTGAGCGCTCGCATGTGTTGCTGGACCATGTACTGTAGAAGTATGCACTCGGGGGACATCTCGAGCGGGTCTTCCCCCACGCACGGCATCCCGTTCTCGTCCTGGGTGAGGTATTCATACGGGTGCGAGTAGTCGATGCTGTAAACGGACTCCTCGCGATCGACGTTCAGGTAGACGTGCGAGTCATCGCTGCACGACGACTCGAGACTGCGCGAGTCCGCCGGCTCGGGGACAGGCGGATCCTTGGAAGGGTCGGAGCGCAGATTCGGCGAGGAGCTGCCGGCGAAGCGAACGTGGTGGGCGGAGGCGTCCGGTGGCTTCGGGGACGATGACGACAAGAAGTTCGATGGCGGCGATGTTGGCGGGAGGGGTGGAAGAGGTTGGAGACCCAGTGACTCGTTAAGAGGCGTGGTCGGTAATTGTGACGTGTTAATCTCCGATGCTGTCGTCACTAGAAGGAAAAGTTTGAAAGACAAAGCTCCATCACTGAGTTGTCAGATCTAGAAGTGTCCTTTCATTCATTCATTCATTCATTCATTTTTCCATCAACATCGTATTCCATTCAACATCGTATTGGCTCCTATGTGGCATTCAAATTATTCGGAATTACTTAGATATTATGAATCACTTAGATAGTCTGTGTTTCGTTTCTTTAAGCAAACTTGTGAAGATGTGGTTGAATTAACGGACAATTTCGAAGCAGTCAAAAACAGTCTGAAAAGAAAGGGTTACATGTTAAAAATTGATCAAAATCGGATAGAACTGAAGAAAGTTATGAAAGTGTAAAATTCGGCTAATTATCTCAAAAAAGATCTTGAGCAGTCAATATTGATATGCAAATGAGTGAGCTGCTGATGTCCGGATTGTTCTTTAAAGAAATAGCCATCATCTCAAAATTTTCCTCACTATTTTCACGTCATAATGACATGGTGCCACTTTTATCCTGTCGTAGACAACTTTGATTTTGCCAATGATTTATTACTGGTACTATTAAAACTAACCGCTTTCAAGAACGAAAATCAAACGAGCCGATTTGCCTTCATTTTTAACACGTTTTAAATACAATTTTTAGATTGATTTCTAAAGAGATCTAACATCTCTGAGCGTGACGTCACAAAAGTGTTAATTGATTCGATCCCTACTACACAGTGCACTCACCTGTCGTAGGCTGTGATATCCCTAACTCGGTGTCGTCATCAGATTCCAACTCCTCGCAATAGTCCGAGTCTCTGTAATGAAAGAGAAGAAAAGGAAAGGGTAACTGAAGAAAAAAAATGTAGGAGACGACGAGAAAGTGTTCTTTATAAATCATCCCAGATGTTCTACCCTAAACTCATCAAATCACCAGTTTGTAAAGGTATTGGTGAATTTGACGAAATGAAACACACACTGGGAACAAATTACAAAATAACTTCAACACCCCGGTACCCATCCCGAACAAACAAACAACAAACAAACAAACAAATACAGTAACAGCCAAAAAAAACGCGACAAAACAAAAGTAAAAAAAACATAAATTCATTAAATGAGGAATGATACTTTATCCCAAGGTTTGGTCACAACAATTTGTTTTGAGATAGTCATAAAACTTCACAAACTTTGTCCTTACGTGTTAGATATACAAAGTCCCATTATTGTTGATCGCGGCGCTCTATGATTTAAGTAAATTCCTAACATTTCAGGATAAAGTTGCACGCTCGTGGAGTGGGATGAGTAAAAGTACTCTAACCGTTCTAACGGCTCCCTTTATATAAATAGCGTTGCTATGTTTTGTATGCATTAGAAGCAGCGCGTTTCAGAGATAAATCATCAGCATCTAAATCGAGATGGGAATGGATGGAAATGGGAAAGCTGCGGTCTATGAATTAGCGCGTTATGTTAACTTTAAAAGCGGGCATGGCGATGACTGCGTTGTCGTAGTTTCAACGCACCGGTGTTCGTTCCCCCATCAACCCGTGGCGCGTGACATCATATACAGTGACTCACCGCTTGTATTCGATCTTGCTCCTGTAGCGCCGCCTGCGGATGGTGCAAACCACACAGACGCCCCCTAGGGTGATCCACGTCGTTATGGAAACCACAAATAATGCAATGACGTAACCTGCAAAGAGACGTGTTGTAAAACAAAGAGAAAGAGACGTTTAATTCTCAAAACACCCGTATTTCTCCTTTATTGATGCAGCATTAATTTTTCATCGCGTGAACTGTGCAAGACGAGCAAATGTCACTCGTTTGCTGTTCAGTGCTGTGAATCATGAATTACAAATTTATGTGGATAGAAAAAGTATGAAACGGTTAAACGAGAGAAAAGAAGTACGGATAAACATATATTCGAATATCAGAAGCCATTCGGAACAGAAGCGTAAAGTTATGGATGAAGAAGATGTAGACTTTTATAGATTTTGAGTACTAGACTAAAAACAAAATGTCAACAAGGCCTTAGAATACAACATAAACAAATTGTCAGTAGTAGTAGAAGTAGCAGTAGCTATTGTTGTTGTTGTTGTTGTCAGAAGAATAAATAGATGAAAGAAAGTGCCACAAAGTTATGATAAAACGTCAACGTTAACTGTCATCGTTTTCTGTTTCATATTCTCCTTACGTATAAAGCGCCTGAATAGTCTATAGATAGCATCATTTTGCGAAAACACCGTAAGAGGGCCCCTATAGTTTTGGAATGACCGAAAACAAGACACAGGGCGGTCACTGTCATGCTGCCCCCTGTACATATTTTTCTCTTTCTTCTCGGCATAATTGTTGGGTGATTAATCACGACTTTGCGTCCTTTTCCGTTACGCGTCAATCAGAGGTAATTGAGAGCTACCGTACAGCTCTGTTGGATGTATTCTCCTTTCCGTCCTTTTTTAAAGAGATTACGGACTGACAATCTGCGATATTGTTCAGGGTGTGGCATGATCACTGGTTCTATAGCTACTTAGCAAAGACAATTTGATTTGCAGGGGGATTTTGCGATGAATTAGTCTTTCTGACTGTCAGTTACCAGGGCGTGTATCGCAGAGTGTCTCTTCCCTCTGTGCCATGTAAACAATGGCGTATGTTTTGATGGTCGTTCTTTTTTTCCCTAGATATGACAATTTAAAGTGATTTTAGTTGCATTTGTGTTCTGATCTTTCCCGCCTGAATATTTTGAATTCAGAGTTCTATCGTCTGTCTTCATGTTATATTTCTTGCATAAGGGCATTCCAAGTTACACATTTTGAGCCTTAATTTATACTGAATGCTTAATTGGTAGATTTAAGGATATAGTCTCTTGACACAGACGGACATGTTTGAGGAGACACACACACACAAAAAAACAACCTACATGAAATGATACCACAGTCAATTCCCTCCTAACGTCTTTCTATTGAACTCACAATGAAGTATCTTCGTCAACAAAGAATCAAAGCAAAGCAAAGCAAACTACCATCAGTATTCTTAATGGCATACAAATCTACATCTGAAATCATGTTTTGTACCATCATGCGTGCTGTAGTGCTGAAAGGGGGTCTGATAAAGATACTTAAAGTAACAGGTGGCACGAGGTTGATGCACGCGTCTCGTCAAAGCCGCTGTAAGGAGAAAGAGGGGCCCCGATCTTTATTAAGGGGGTGTATAGTCCCGTAAAAAGAACGTGCTTCTTCACATATTCGTATAATAATCGTCTACCCTTCCAGAGGAGGTCCCCCTGCTAATTAAACCCATTCTTCCTTGATTGGCTTGTTAAAAAAATATAAAAAAGAAGAAGAAAGATGAGTATATATTCAGCAACCATGATGATTAATAAGCGACGCCGGACGAGCTTCTTTCCCATTGACCTTTGACGCATAGAAAGCGAGGGAAAACTCGGTGTATATCGGGTCAGTGATCTCTGAAAATGACGCTTGACTTTCATCTTGTGATAAAGCTTGCAATATCTCACTATAAAAAGGGTCGAAAGTTGCGATGACATTGCATATTGCTGACGGCATGCCTACATTCTTGAACTCAGAGCGTTTCTTTTTCTTTAGTTATTTTTGTCTCTATAGTACTCTTATTTCTTGCACATCCTTGCCATACACGCTTTATTTCATATTGCTTTTTTCTTCTTTACCACTCCACTGGTTTAACGCTGATCCTTCACTTCGACATCAAAGAGATTATTGACTTGTCTTAATGTAATTGTTTTTTTTTTGTCCTTGTGCTTTCATGAGTTTATCCTTTCGTTGCTGTAGCCACTTGTTATTTATACTATGATTTTCAGCAGTTATATATTATGTATTGGACCTCATGGAAGAACAGAAGCATTATGATAATGAATCTGAAATGGGCACTCCATCCATTTTGTAGTCTTTCTTTGATTTATGTATGATTTATGTATTGTTTTGTGTATCTTTCAATGTGAAGTGGAGAATAAACAGACAAACAAATAATGACGAGAACGGTGTACCCTATTATGATTAAAGGGGAAAAACTATACAATCAATTAGCGTAACTATCTCTTAAATACAATGCATTCGGTCCATCAGTTGGGAAAAGTGACCAAAGTGTTTCTATTCACCAGCAATTTTCTCTACAGTCCGTTTTAAACTCAACTTAAGATTCCTTCCTATGACCCCCCCCCCCCCCTCCCATTCCACGTGGTAAGAAGGCGACCTTGGGGCTCTGATTTTGTTGTCGTTGTCCGATGTTAAAACTGTTTAAAATACGTCTCTCTGTAGCCGACATTTTTTGTGTTACTTATTAACAATTATTGCTTTCAGGGGAATGCACATTACAATTAAACCTTGCTTTATATTTTTGCATCCATTTTAAACATTACTAGTAAATATCATACATCTCTGCTTTACAACCTGATATATTGTGACTATACTACATTTTTTACCTTATTAGAAATTGCATAATTTTTTTTTTTAGCATGACATGTTTTGTACATTTGCATTTTTTTCGAAAATGAGTACGAATAGATGGAATGAAATAAAACGAAAGGAAAGTATCCATATCTGACATTTTGAGGTATACACACAGACATAAACAGTAATAACATACAAACCAGGTAGCTTTGTGACGTCAGCAAAGACGAAAAAGCCTATACGAAGCTTCAATAATGCTGACGGCGAGCTGTATATACCGTGCTTCTTACTCACGGACAGTGTTACAGATGAATGGCTCATTAGCCGGGAAGGGAAGTTTGCTGCTCCGCTTTTAAACGACCAAGGACGAAGACTTTCTTTTTAAGTATTGACTAGATGACTAATCGTCATGTCTTGTAAAGTCAATTAACAACAAAGGAAAGTCGCTCGTGTATTATTGCACACTCGCTTGATTTTTACCAGGATAACGTATGTATGTATGCATATATATATTATATATCTGTATCTCTATATATATGTATATATATATATGTATATATATATATATATATATATATATATATATATTTATATATATATATATATACATATATGTATATATATATATATGTATATATATATGTATATATATATGTATATATATATACATATATATATTAATTTTAACACATTAATGTACTGCTTTAGGCTTTCACATATGTGACAACCGATATTAACTTTTGACATCTCTCTTTCAAATCAGCAAGACAACTGATTAGAGTATGATTTTGCTATTAGGACCAAATTACAACCAACTGCAATAAGAATAATAAAAACCGTCATAAGTGACAATAATACGCAAGAAACTATGTATATTTTTCCAGGTGTTATTTATATCCATGTTCCTTGATGTGCATCGACAAATAAATGAGGGTTAAAATGTTACCCGTTATCTCTTGTATCTCTCCCACACGACCTAAAACGAATAATGTCAAGGCATCACATAATTATTGTTTACACAATGTCTATTGCGATTAGCTTTCTCGTACTGCGCTCTATCTTTGTGTTATAATAGTGTCCCTATCCTGTCATTGCAGCAAATGTCTGTCTCATTTCGTCTGTCTCTGGCTCTGTTTTTACTTCAAATTTGTCCTCTTCCTCTCCTCAGCCGCTCACATACAGTCACCATTCTACCGTCTATTCGTGTGCATCACTCTCCATAATGTCTCGCGTTGCTCTCTCCATCTCTCCTATATTTCTATCTCTCTCCCTCTCTCTCTCTCTCTCTCTCTCTCTCTCTCTCTCTCTCGCTCTCTATTTCCTATTCTCTTTCTCTCCCTTCTTCTTTCACTCTTCTATTCTCGGTGTCTCTTTTCAAAGTTCTTGTTGAGTCCATACCCGGCTCTGCCTGAAGGGAATTTCTCAGGGTAGCTCATTTGTCCCGAGCAAGCCGCATAATTTGACGTTCTTCCTGAGTCTAGTTACTATGACACATACTGTGTCTACTTTGGTGTCATCAGTACCAACAACCAAACCCTTCCTCAGCGTTTGTGGTTTTAAAAATTATATTTTTTTTCCTTTACGTACTCTATACTGCTTCTATCCATCTGCCTTCTTTTTTTTTTCGGTTCAGTTCAGAAATCCGAGATCAGGACTTGTATTTATAGCAAGTAAACCCGGACTCATTGTGATCAATATGATTCATTAAAGTTGTAAACCTTGCAGTGATTCCGATGTTGTCAGAGCAAGTAATCCGGCTTCTATTCTGATCTACCTGGTACTGCACTGACTGCCTGACAACGCTGATGAATAATTTCCAGACGTATTGCATCAACACATACGAGATTAATTTCTGCTAAGCAAATTTCGTGAATGCCCCCTCCTCCCCCTTTTTTTTGACGACTCTAGAGATAGACAAAGAAAGGAAGCGGGGAGGGGGATGGAGGGATGATAATAGAGAAGTGATGTATTAAATTTGTTTTCGAACATTTGTTATTAGCTTATGGACTGAAGAGAAACTTTGCTGCACGTGAAGAACAGTATTTGCTAAAGATGATTATCAGTCCTTTAAGAAATATCTATATCAACCGGAACATTATTTTTTTTTACCATTCCTACATTACAGAATTTCTTCCTCTTTATGTAAAGAAAAACAGAAGAAAAACGATCAAATAATATGTACAATGATATTCAAAGAGCATAAAGAAGAGCAGGTGACTTAGCATGGGATACAGCTAATCTCCTTTTTCTACGAATCCGAGGGAAATTGCAGACTGATTTTCCTCACCGAGTTCAGAACCTACTAAGTAATCCCCGAGTTCTCCTCGACAGCTCCTAAATCGGGGCCGCTGAGATGTAAACTACATAAGGAGAAATGTATCTTATCGACATCCAACTGTTCATCTTAAATAATCCAACGCGCTGAACATGATATTGCAGTATGATACAAAAGTTCAATATTTAGCTAACTGATCGTATCTTACACTTATCACTGTATTCAGTCTGCATGGGTTATGACTTGGTGATGAAGAGGGACATAGAAATATCAAAGTCAGACATTTTCAGACAAAGAGTGGTGAGCCAAAGGGCGTCGATCCTATCAACCCCCCCCCCCCCCCCCCGAGTGAAAATGTTTGGGAGGGGGGTTAAACACATCATTATGCTACCCCAACCCCTCCCCCAATTTCCGAGGTGTGAAACATTTTCTTTCTTACTTTTTTAAATTGAAAATTGAAAATCCAATTATTTCACCCAAAATGTGCATTAGATCGTTGATTTTGAATTCTGAAAATGCAGAAATTTCCCTTGCGTTGGAGGGGAATACCCCCTCCCACTAACCCTATATCCCACTCAGTCCTTTTCCGTTAGATTTAGTACACTTCTGAGATAGACAAATTCCCCCACTATACCATCAAAGGTGTGCACCAGGTCTGTTATGTCAATCCCCCAAAAGTGCTGAAGTTCCCTCACGTGGGAGGGGAATAACCCCTTCCAATCAAACCCTCCCCCCGCTCGGTTCGCCCTCATAGATGTAGTATTTTTTTTTCTTCAAATTGACGATTTCCCAAATATTCTATATTTTTTTGATAACATGACATCATTCAATTTCACTTCTAAAAGTGTAAAAGCTCTCTCGTATGGGAGCTCTAGGCTAGGGGTTGAGGGAATATCCCCTCCCACACCCTCCCCCTGCTCGGCTTCCCTCGATGCATAAACTATGGTTACACCTTTGTGAGTGGCAATTTTCCAAATATTACGCCAAAAGTGTGCACCAGACTGTCGAATTGCTATCATAAAAATGCAAAAGCTCCCTCGTGTGGGAGGGGAATACCCATCCTCCCACCAATCTCCCTTGATCGGTCCCCCTCCACATAGACTTAGAATGATAATATACGGAATAACACACTTTGGGAATTGACAAATTTCCAAATATTCCTCAAGAAAGTGTGCATCACTTCTTTTTTATTTCAATATTAAGGATGCAACAGCTCCATCGTGTTGGAGGGGGTATCCTCCTCCAACATCCCACACTCCACGCCCCCAGTCACCTCCATAGACTTAGTACACTGTGATGACGCACACGCCAAACAAGAGGAGGCAGAAACCGCAATTTAGTCATTTTCATATTTCTTTTTCATACTTTTTTTGATAGAGAAATTTCATCTGAATTTCAGTTCTGAAATTCAAAATTTCCCTCGTATGGGATGGGGGAAACCCCCTCCCACATCCCCCCCCCCCCCCGGGCTCGGTCGCTCTGGTCCTCGCACGTATCCTTAAAGTTGCCCCCCCCCCCCCCATACTGGTGACTTTAAAAAATATGAACGTTTGAAAGGGACACATGAAACGAGGAAGACAAAATTATATATATATATACGGATATACAGGGACGGAGAAGAAAATCAGAAGATGAGTGCCGCATGGCAAAATAATAAGATATCGAAACACGCTGAGATAGAGAGCTCTTGTCAACTTACTCGGACATCTGCATGCTCCCCCATCGGGCCTACAGGTGCAGCCGATCTTGGCGAGGACGCCGCACGATGACCGACACATCGCCGTACCGTTGCCTGGAGGTAACCGGTCGGACGGATCCAAAGGGTTGATCACCTCGTCAGCATCCGATTCGTCCTTTACAGGAGGGGGGGGGGGGGGGGGAGATGATTGAGAGGGCATTACAATCACTTGACTTTGCCCTGTCCTTACGACAGGTGGATTTTTTTTTCCCTGTATGTTAGGGAAGAAAGTCGCAATGTTACTGTCCACTGTCTCCGTCTACAGATTGATGTCTACAGGTATCCACATATCATCTCTCTCCCCCTGAATTATATGCTTTGTATATTTCATATACACTGCACAAATTTTTAACCTCAAAGTAATATCGTAGCAATGTAACAATGGGTATTTTGGGCTTCAATTTGTTGCAACTTTCGGCAGAACAGAAAGGGACACACACGGTTGTCATGCAAACAATGATATAATACAGATCATCTTTTCAAGGTCTAAAAACTTTAATGAAAAAAAATACTTACTTCTGAAGAATTGCATGTTCCGATCACATGATGACAGACCTCGTGACCACTGCATTCACATCGCTGTCGACAGTCTTCCCCGTACCATCCTTCTTCACACTGACTCTCGCATCGCGCCCCGTAGTAGCCCGGTGGGCACCCGCAGGTGTTGCCCGAACCGAGACAAACTTGACCTTGGTTACAAGTGAGGCTGCCGCACTTGACCCGGTAGTTCCTCGCTGCGAGGGCGGAAGTAAAACGAAAAAGTTCGAGAGGTCAAATGTCAGACAGTTTACATCTTCTTTAGATCTCCCGCAAAATATAGTAAAAGTGGTGCAGATTTTATTCACTGGTTATGGCTGGTCTTGTCATTCGTTTAACATGCCAAGTTTTTTTACCACTCAACGATCGCTAAATAACGCTTGAGGCGCAATCTTACATAGGACAATTAATTTCTCTCACACCATGTATAATTGGTTTAAGAGATAATGATAATGAATTTTTTGTTTGTTTGTTTTTTCCCACCGGAGTATGAATATGACATTACAGCAGTTTGAAACCTAAACGCCATCAGACCTTGCATTTGTTTAAGACAATATGCAAATATTGATATTATCATGGAATTTATGTTTCCAAACTTTAATTTTTGCTATCTCAGTTCTTGAAATGCTTCCTTCGGTTTCTGAGACCTCTAACGAAGACGAGCTTCTCAAAAGTATATTGAAGGATTGTCATGTTTCTCTCAGCATCTATTAATATGTGCTGAGTAACTGAACGCGTGTAACATCAAATTAGTGCACATACGATATACTTCACGATCTCCAAGGAAGACAATAAATGTCTATGAATAAGAGGGCATCTTTTGGTCAACTGTCTCCAGACGAATTAGTGATGATGCTCTGATGACAGTAAATGATGTAGATGTCTTGCTTTGTCTCCTATTGTTTTTATTTGATTTTGTTTTCGTTGTGTTTCTATTGGACATGCTATCTTTCAATCTTCCTCGCGCATTATGCTGAGTGCGTGTTGAATCTAGACTCCATCGATGATGGATGAGGCACACTTCTGGGACGTCTATGGCCTATCATGAACATTGTCCGGAGATACACAAACACGGCGAAGACTTAATGTAGGCATGGAAACGTTTTTGGAGGGTTGCCATAGCAATCTCACATCATGTTCCCGCCGCATCCGCCCCTTGCAGCAGCGGAGGGTTCGCGCTACGCCCTGAACCCGGCGACCGCTCGCCCCAAGAGACCGCCGACTTTACGGAGGAGAGAGAAGTTTGTGCACCGTCACTGGGAGGAGCTCAGACCGGGCGAGATAGATGGATGGATGGATGGATGGATGGATGGATGGATGGATGGATAGATAGATGGATGGATGGATTGATTTATTGATGGATGAATAGATGAATGGACGGATAGATGACAGGAAAGAGAAATACAAGTAAAGCAACACATCGATCTGGATAAACATCACGGGAAGAGTTACATCATTAATTCAAGTATGATCTGATGATGTCAGGAGCAATGTTGCGTACTATACCATCTATATGCCAGCTTTCTGTATTAGAAAAAAGAAAATACGTTGAATGGTGCATAAGATAAGAAATAACTTCTGATATAGAGAGTTTATATATATATATATATATATATATATATATATATATATATATATATATATATATATATGTACATACATATATGTTTGCAACACATATATGCTATAAGTTTCTGATATAATGCGTTGATGAATATTGATCTAATCTGCTGGACGGTCGAGATGGCAGACATCTATTTGAGAGATTTGATTATCTCCCTGCAATGTACGAGTGTACAGGTGCACATAGGTAGTCTTTTAATGATCTCACATTTTGGCCGAGATTCCCTGAACTATATATTTGTTCTTTGTACAAACAAAATTTTATAATCAATCTTTGTACAGACGATTAGATTAAAGTGTTTGTAAATAAGTAATTCATGTCTTTTTTTTTGAGTGGTTCACAATATACAAGCTTGCTTTTTAGTGGACCTCTCAATTCTCTTTTACTCAACTGAAGCATAACTTTGCATTTTTTTTTTGCCAGCATGCATTCTTATGTTTATCTGTATCACTTATCTTTTGCAAAGTCGAATGTTTATGTTTATAATGTAATTCCTGGTTTACTTTGTGTTGTGTTTTGTTGGAAAAAGAAGAATAAAAATAAATGAAAAAAAAAAAAACCCCAACAACAATCAAGCCAAGATGCTATAGGACTTCCCCCCTTCTCACAGTGTATCCTTAATTCACGCCCTCCCCCCCCCCCTCTCTCTCTCTCCCTCCCCTGGATCTCCATCAGGAGGACTCTCGAAAACTCAAGTTTGACGGCTTGATGACTCATTGCACCAAACGCCACAAGTGCAGACTCTGATCTAATGCTTTACTACAAACACTCCCACCCCGTAGACCGCCGATATGCACGGAGATAGAGGAAACGTATTTTGTGAACCCTGGTAAAGTCACAGAGGAAGACAGAGAGAGAGAGTGGGGGGGGGGGGGGGGGAGAGAGATGGAGTAAAAGAAAAAGGAAAAGTGGAGAGAAAAAGAATAGTAATCGAAAGAGGTCAGATGATCAGAGAAAGAGCGAAAAAAACGGTTAAGGCTCTGAGATGGAGAGAGGGGGTGGAATAGAGAAAGGATCTAAGTTGAAGTAAATACGCTTTTACAGGATGTCTTGCCTCTGTTTTGTTGTTGTTATTGTTTTTGTTTGTATTGCTTTGGTTGCTGTTGTTGACAAATACCAAAACAATCTTACCTGGTGGCTTGTAGTTCTTCAGTAATTATGTTTGGGCAATTTTCTTCTTTCATTTTTTTTTAAATGTTGCTTTAATTCATGATTCTCTCTACTATGTCCTGGAGTACATAGTCACGTCACTTCGTGCCCTCACTATTGCTTTCTATTTATAGCCCTCGCGCGGTTGTCTAGGGAGTCTTAACATAATCGATCCAGGGTTTAACTTGTTCAGTGTCATAAACGCTATGCGAGCATGGTATTCATTAAAGAATATTAATGCTACCCTCGATCGTCAAGCGAGCTGGTGAGCAGTGTGAGACGGATCTTCACAAAAAAAAAGCTGGGAATTACGTTCATTCATGCGCTTATACATGTGTAAATTGAGCATACAACACCACAAAAGTACGGCAGTATTACAAGGCAACATTATGATTCTCAATTGATAATGTGTGACATATCCTATTAATGATAGACATAATCAAATTAATCTGCGATGTAGTGCAATGTATATGGTACGAATGATATTACATGATGGTCCTTATACATAATATTATGCCCTGCTGTGTACATTGCTGTCAATGAAAAGTCTAATATGCATGTACATTTAAACAATGTTGAGATTTTTCCGACGTTCGTTCTATTCATCTTATTTTGTTATTCATTTTGATATTTGCTACAACCCAACATGCTAAATATCGAAAATGTCTGATCGAAAGTAATAGAGCATAATATCCTGTTCTCAATGACGCTGCTTCAAAACTAACGTTAACAAATGCGAGTTATGCCTCGTTCCATAAAGTCCTTTAGATCAAGATTTTTCTAAATATCTGTGGCCAATCACCCCTATCTCAAACGTCATTTTTATCATCAGGGCACGATAGTTTTGCTGGTATAAGGATTTTTGAATGAAATTGAGAGTACAGATTTGATTCTGTCTTTTTTCTTGCGCAATCGGCCATCTTACAGGCAGAAGGAGAAGACAACGTGCTGATTATCGTTGTTCTTAATTCTCTTATATTGTGTATATGGTTGGACGTATAGGCTCCTATATTGCATTTGGTCTGTAACTGATTGGCTACAGCCTACATCGAAAATGGTATCACATGGTATAGTCTTAACTGAGACCTATAGTTGCAAGACTCTTGCTTAATTCGAGATTTCGACATTTCATTCCTCAACCACCACACACGGACAGAAAAGGTTAGTTAGATTAGCCGGTAAATTAGCAAGACCATCGATAGAATTATTGACGTCCTATGAGTGATGTATATGACGTTATGACAGAGATTTGAATTCAGACGTTCATACCTGTACCAGTCTTTTGAGTGTTTGGGACACCTCAATAGCGTTTTCATGCAGACACACTGAGTTATCGTATATTCATAAGACGTATGGATATACGACGTATTGGTCGGAGATCATTCAGACACAACGATCCAATGTACTACAGTATGGCAGCATCAGACCTGTCGTGTTTTATGAGAAGCTCATGAATAGGTATGAGTCTCTCACTTGCGCAGGACGAACTTTGAGCGGGCTTTGCGCATTGCGTGTTTTCACAGCGTTGGATTCATTTTGGTATAATAATAGTTTGCGATAATCCTAGTGCGAATTATACTGATATACGACGTATGGATATTAGAGCATTCAGACACGAATAGTAAGTATACGTCGTATGAATCGTGGTATGAATATACGTCGTATATCGAAACGCTGCTTAAACCATCGTTTTTCCATGCACAAATCATTAACGAGATATATATACGACATATCAATTATAAGTACAGCCATTCAGACACATAAAAACGCTAAAAATATATCAATACGAGAACTCTCTGGTATAAAAGAGTCTATATTTCGTGCGAACCGTGCGCGCGCCAGTTCCTCGCGCGTGCGTGGGCGTATACGTGCATGAGGTGGGGGAAACTATGGTGTCCTCGGTCTTTTCCTTACTCTCAGCCCCACCCGTTTAATATAACATAAAACTATGACACTATAACATAAAACTAAGTATGGGGGTATGTCCGGACGGGATATCATCACTGTGACACAGGAAAAGTTATTGGCATGACTCGCTGACCATAATATTCATTAACACGGGGATTGAAGCTGGGGGTTAAAGAAACAAGACCGGGGGAATTGTTATCGATTGAACGCGTGACCTCGGAAGTAAACTGGTTGGATTGCTACGAGAGAATTCAGACACTTCCTTTGCCCTAGCGTAAACCAAGGGGATGAAATGTCTTTAGTTTCCTGCACTAAATAAGAACGTGGGTGTCATAGCTCACGAAAGAAAATCTTAATTTAGTTCTACCTTTATGTGACTTCCTTGATTTTCAGAGTCTTTTCTTTTCTCTTTTCTTCCTGTAACTATAGCAACGCCGCGTTGCTAATCTCCATTCCCTTGAGTCTGACAAAGCATTATTGTAATATAGTAGTCACGTTCTTTCCTATAACACTCCCAATTTGGAAGATCACAATCGCACATTTTGAGATACAAAACACAAAAACGAGGCACATAACATGAAATGTGACATTTTAACGACTTGCTTCATGGAGTCCAATAAAGTTGTCTGAATATCAGGGGAAATTCGCGTATTAAGGGCTTCAGTCGAAATTACAATTTTGATGGAAATCATTCGCAGTCTCCCATCTATCTCCCTGCAGACTGGTATATTACACTGAATCCGCCCGATGTTACATTCGACTTAAACATTACAACACTCGATAAACGCAAGCATGCGTGGCTCCAACATTGCTATGTGGGTAAGAGTGTTTTATAGTGTGAATCCCGCGTCACGGTCTGAATCTACCTTCGGGAGCCGAACACACCCAACGATGCCCGAGCACCCTATGATCAGCGAAGTATAACGGGCTTTTTTCTTCCGATAGCATGAACAGTAAACGAGAAACGATCATTGTCAGCCGAAAGGTCTTCGGAGATCGGCATTACTGAAGAAAGATTGAGAAAGTTTATCCAACAGGTGTACGGATGCTGGTCGTGATTACGACTGACTTATAAAGAGAGTAATCCTCACGATGACAAAGATATTTTTGAGGCACAACAATACAGATGACCGTAGCATGGCAATGCTTATTACAATAACTATGATAATGACGGTGTTAATAATGTTCATGCTATATGACAATGCCATCAAGTTGTTGTTTATGCATAGTGGTATACCATTGATGTCAGCTACAGTAAAGCTGGCTGGTATACCTTGTGTGAAGAAAGAACGGAAGGAGCTAAGGTGTGGCTGAAGTTGTTGCAAAGAAGGAAGAAACGAAGAAAGAGTTCATAGGCATTTAATGAGTCTCATTTCGTGACGAATATGAGACTTGAATGAAAGGAAGGAGAAAATGTCTTAAGACTGCTTGAAAGAAGTTCATCACACCGAGGCCAGAACGAGCTAACGTATTTTCGCTTGCCAGCTTTTGAAATCCCTGGATATCACGTACACTGCATCTTATATACTATCTCTCCAAATCTATCCTCCCATTTTGTTTATCTCATATCGGCAAACGAAACAAGTGACTGCACGAAGAAGACAGTTACGTTCAGACGACAAGCCCTAAGGCCTAACCTCGGGGTTAGACGACAAGCCTTTTTTCACTAAGTTGAACTCTTGGTGAGACTGTGTATAGCTGTCAAGGAAGGAAGGTGGCTCAGTTTACAGCGGTCATACTGTTATTCATTGGTGCATACTCGTATCTCTTATCAGTGACAGATGATAATCTCACTATCGTATGTCAAGAGAAAGGAAGCAACAGTCCACGGAAAGAGCGCCATTGATCATTTCGTGACCAGTCCTCCTTTTCTCAATTTTTGATATCATTTGATGTATTCTCACTTGATGAAGTTAATTAGATGATAATTTGACTGCTAAGCCACATGACAACACCTTACAAACCCTTAATACAATCAAGAACTAGCAGTATCGGGAATAGTAACGACATTTCCAAACGGAACGAGATTCTGGTAGCGTTCTGGTCTTACTATCCGAGATCCGTTGGAGAGTTCCTTTCGCTTTCCATACAGCTATTTTAATTTCACAGTGCTGGACAACCACTTGATGTGATTGAACCAAGTATATGGTTTCCTCATTCTTGCATATTCAACCTGCAATTGATAATTTGAGTCATCGTCATAAGATATGTAAACATTATTCAATAAAACATTATATTCACGGGAAACAGTTCAGTCCTTAGTACCCGAAATTGACACCATAACACTAAAAACTCAACAACTACGAAGAATTCAAACAAAAGGTAGAGAATGTAAGCCAACGTTCAGAGTGGGATTCTAACACATGCAACAATTTTACACGCAGTCAGGTGAACAGTATTGCAATCCTGACCAACTATGGTTTCTTTCGTTTAATCTCTTTATGTTATAAAAAAGGAAGTGAAAATACCTGGAATCTCCATCATCACGAAAACAGCAAGACAGAAGAGTGAATTTGTGTCTGTGTATGTGTGGGTGTGTGAGCATGTGTGTGTGAATGCGTGTGTCTTTGTCTGTGTGTGAAGATTTGCTTCCAATCCTTATGTTTTAAGGGACACCTCGTTGGGTGAGAATGATAAAGGCGTTAACTTGCCACTTAAGCCATAGAACTATGGAACTATATAGAACTATAGAAGACACTACTGTTCACACTTGACAGCGCATGTCGTCTTTGAAGGTGTATGAACATGTCGTCGGTCTCGAAATTGTCTCAAACACTTAGGCCCGAATTCACAAATGAAACCATGGTTTGAACCATGGACAAAAACCATGGAGCGCAAAGTGTCGCACGGAACATTTCGTTACGAAATTGGTCATTTCGTCGACAAAAATAATGACCGTTTCGTTAACGAAATTATCATTTCGTGGACGAAATGTTCATTTAGTTACAAAATGTTGTCATTTCGTTACAAAATAATCATCTCATCGACGAAATGACTGATTTCATAACGAAATATTCCATGCGACACTTGGCGCTCCATGGTTTTTGTCCATGGTTCAAACCATGGTTTCATTTGTGAATTCGAGCCTGAGTGTTTGAGACAACTTCGAGACCGACGACATGTTCATACACCTTCGAAGACGACATGCGCTGTCAAGTGTGAACAGTGGTGTCTTCTATAGTTCCTTTTAAAACCGTCGTATTTACTTTCTTCAGTTAACGCATTTCTTGATGTGTCTTTCGCAAAGGTCGACAACGTTTTGATAGAATAGGAAGTGGTAGAGCTGGTATAAGCACTTATGCATTTTAGTGTGTTATCTGAAAGTGATGATTGTGAGCGATATTGATTTCATTGTATACATATTTTGTAGAAGGGACTAAATAGAAAACAACAAAAGGAGAGAGTTATTTACAGCTTGTGTTGTGGTTAGCAAACATATGACAATACGTAGTCTTTGCTGTTATGGTTATTACAAACAAATGGACCAGTAGGAGCTCAATCTCAGACTTGTTTTTCTGTCAGCTGTTGCGGTCGACAGCGTTATACGTGTTATACAGTCCACTTTCTCAAAGCACGTGCATGTGAACATGTCTCCAGATCGAGAAGACAAAGACTGGGAGCTTTGTGTTTCAGGCGACGACAAGATGTGATGTGGCGACCACATAACATATGTGTCTATGTATTAATATCTATGGGTATAGATAGATAGTATAGATAGATAGAGAGACAGACAGATAGATAGATTGATAAACAGATAGATAGATTGATTGATAGATAGATAAAGATAGATGGATGAATGGACAGAGAAAGAGATAAATAGAAAGATAGAAATAGAAATAGGCAGATAGATAGATAGAAATAGACATAGTGATATGTTTTCATGAATACAAATACATCGCGTGCTTGTTTGTGTTTTTTTGATAAGAGAAGACGAGTTTGCCTTATTACCAATGGAATTCAACGTCCAAACTAATCATGTTGGAAAAGAAAACATATATTTTACATTACAAACTAACTTGATAGATGACGAAACTCTAAACGACAAGGGAAATGAAATCAAAACGAATGAAATAGAAATGCAGATCAAACAGAAATAGGGCCAAGAAGTATAATATCATAATGATACAAGAAATGCAAGAGAGAGAGAGAGAGGGAGAAGGAGCCTGAAGGAAGAAGAAACCATGGAGGAGCAGAGGGAAAGAAGCAACAGTAGATGACGACATATAGTTGTAGACGAAGACGGTGACGAGGATAACGAATGGAGAGATGATGAAGAAAAATATAACAGAAATAGCAATGGAAGAAGGAACAGGAGGAGTGGTTCTAAATATAGGGAAGGAAAAACTGTCACTTAATACGGTGCGATGATATTCAAACTTCCTGGACAAGACATCATTTGTCAGCGCGTCTGACCACGTGAACCGGTGGTCGAACGCGCGCCCGCTGAGCTCAGCTTCCGCATTATGTAACTCTGCGTCATTCCTCGCCCGCGCGTCGATTATGCGATATTGATATGATGCAGCCATATTCGCAGGTAGAAAAAAAAAAACATGAAAGAAAGGGAACACCCATGGGAGGTATAGTCACTCAATAAAGTGGGTCTCACCGAAGGTCTTTCTTCTGAGGAAACATCTTCCCCTCCTGGTTCTTTATCCTTCCTCTCTCAGTATGGCGCACATGTGTGGATGCCACCCGTCTATTTTTGGTACGGCGAATTATGATTAATTCACCACATTTTGAGAATGATTTCCTGACGGGAAGTTCAAGGAAGATTTTTTTTCCATTTTCAGGGAGGTGGAGGAGGGGTGGAGTGGAGTGGTAAGGGGTAAGTGGAGGCTGGGATGGGGAGTGATGGAGTTTTAAAGATGGGTTAGACCTAGAAAATAGAAATATATATATATATATATCGGGTCGTGAAAGGATGACGCAGCTTAAGGATATTTCGGCATTCATCGCCACAATCGTGCATGTCCATGAAAATCTCATGGGATCGCCTCTGTCTAGCTAATTGGAAAAGTCCGCCAAACAGGAAGGACAAGTCTGGGGAAACATTTTCGAGTGGTGCTGGATGGATTCAAAATAATGCATGCTGGGCATATTATATACGCAGGGCTGACCGATTTTTTTTTTTTTAATGTTCAGACTTTCAAAGCTCGTGGACTTTTATAGAACGACGGACAGAACATAAAATCGGAAATGTCATCTTTAAGTCTCCAGTGGTGGGATGAGTTGTGATGGAGTTTGAGAAGGGAACACTGTTTCCGTCGTGTTTACCTCCCTCGACCACAGGCGCAGTTATTTTAAGGTAACTGGCCCTGTAACAACACAGTGCCATACTGTTAACTCTCTCAAAATAGGGATGATAATTCCGGTCATAATCACCGCTAATCATAGGATTCGATTATGTCGCACTATGAATTCGGAAGTCTTGCGGTTTCATCATACCATGACTAATTGCACTATTTTGATAAAGTCATCATCAACACTGGATACTGCAAGTGAACTTTATGGCAACATGCACATTGTGTGCCACGTCAGCAAATTCATATCCCCTATAATGCGACTAATCCATCCGTCACTTATAGCCGTAATTTCGTATGTAATTAAAGTACGTTTCTCAACGCAAGAAATTATGACACTTAACTCTTCTCTTTCATTTTTCTTATCATAATCTGAGTGCGACATGGCAATAATTTTCGGGGAAAAATATACAATACGACTATCTACATTGTGACTGCACTTCGCCTACCAAAACGTGATGGCTTGAAACGTGCCGATGTAAGACTAATCTGTATGGCACTGGCATTAATGCATGTGGTATCTTTTCGACTTTTGACATCAAGACAACACCCCTTTTCCATAATCATCTTGTTGGTCCACAACCTCAAAAAAAGTTTAGTCATTGTGTACATATTGGTTGCCGATTGTTATGTCCTGGTTAATCTCGCCTTGCATCAGTCTTGAGTTTATATCACTATAAATTACTTAAAGAGACCCTCGAAGTACAGATATTTTTTTTCACCCTCTTCCAAAATTTTAATGTCAATCGTTTCCAAACCCGTCCAATTGCAACCTTTCATATGTCTTTCAAATTTTCTTCTAGACAGTGTTAATTTCTAAATTTCAAATATCGGCCGCTAAAGCAGCGATGAATGATCCTGGAAAAAGTAGATTTTGAATTCTAATTTCATTTTTTTAAAGCAAATTGACCTCAAGATCTACGTCATTGCTGCCACATGTGTTGTGATCTGAAATAACGGTGAGTCTATACCTCTACTGCCCCCTCTTCAACTTACATATGAGTCGATTCACTAGTAGGGGCTCCCACATACTACGTAGCGGTTATCGCCATGATGAAACTTACCACAACCCACTGCTTCGCAAACCCACAACGCTGAATGCACTTGACAGTTGCAGATGACGTCACAATATTCTGTGACGTCAAAATCTCGTTCCGGCTGGAACTTTCAAGCGGGGTGGATCACTGCGATAGTGTTTTCCAAGAATCTGATTTATTCGATCCGATGAATCTAGGCCAAATCTGACGTAAAAACCATTGACGATGCCAAGAAATCACAACCTTGTCAATCAATCGCCGACAACATCAATGGGAGCCTTGATTCGAAGGCAATGTGTATCGTGCAAGGGAACACTGTGTATTGACTTTAATATACAGATTGTGGCTCTTTTGCCAATCTACGAAATGTCACCAAGCTTTTTTGAAAATACATTTTGTTGTAATTTATCGACGGGTTTACTAGTGCAGTGTAAAAATGTCTATAGGCTGATTGTAGAGATTCTTTATGGCACACAAGTTTTTCTATTATTTCTTCTTCTTTTATGAATTCTTATTGCACCTTCCAGTTTCCTGTTGATAATTATCAAATTCATTTGGCTTTAATCAGAATAGAATCTTACCCTGACATTTACATTTGTTATCTCATCAGATGTCTTTTCAAGTGTCAAATAAGTCTTCCTCTTTTCTTGACTTGCAGTCGAACAGAAATTTGATCACATTGCATGAGAAAGAGAAAGAAAAAGAGAGTTAAAGATTGAAGACTGAAAAATTGGCTTCGAGTTATGAATCCTGAAGACTCATTCTGTTTTTGTTTTTGTTTTTGATAAAAGCTTTAAGGATTTCTCTCCAAGAAGGATAGGCACCATAGTTCACTTTCACACTTCTAATCATGTTGAAAACTGCGTAAATTACTTTATAACCAGTAACACAATCTCTCTGATAGTTGAATTATTGACTTATGACTTGTTCTATAATGGCCAACATGGGAAGCAAATTGTCTTTGTCATTTTGTGTTCATTTGTATGTACATTGGCAGTGATTGGGCTGTTTGTGTATGTGTGGGTTTTTTCTTAATATTGCATTACTTTATTGATCAATGGAAGAAGCTGTATAGGGCGTTTGACGCCTTGCGATCAAATGAACATTTCACATCATTCGACTTAACTCTCATGTTTGCTTACTTGACGATGACTATTGTGTCTTCGGAAGATAGAAATTATATCATAAAAGAATAAAGAGCGAATATCGCGCAACCATTTTCATTCCTCCACGGCGAATTGGTGGATTATTTGCTGTAGGATTTAGTACTGCACATATATTTTACCAGCCTCAAATTATTTGTAATTTTGTTGATATTGGAAAACTCAGAAATACAGGGAGGATTTGAAGAGGTTGGATGTTGAATCATGAATATGACTTACCAATGTTGCATGACTTTCGCGGCTTGCCTACGTCACGATCCAACCACGGATTGCGGCAGTTGCGACCACCAGTGTTTAGGGTGTGACGAATCGCCGGACCGACGGACATGGAATCGTTGAGGTAAGGGATAAGGGCGGGGCTGCTCCACGACACGCAGCTCCTACCGCCGGTGGTCTTATTGGCAAAACCCTGGTAGTCTTTCCCAAGAGTATGCGTGAAGCATTCAGGATCTAGAGAAGGATGGATGGAATACGGTCCCAATTATAGATTTAAAGATGAACATTATAATTGTACAAGTTTATTTCAAATACCCGGCTGAAATCCTCAATAACTTTTGGCACCATCATCCAAATTAACTATTGTTCACATTTTGTGTATTTAACAATACTTAACATCGACTATACGGATTCAAATTTTTACAGTGGCTGTTTTTATCCCTAACTCACATATTAGAACTATTTTAAAGCACTAATGCTGGGTTTTTGTTTCATCTGCAAATGGTAAATCATGCTTTTAAGCATCACATTTGTTTATAATTTTGATATAATACGTAAATTGCTTTCTTGACATGATATGCTATTTACACACTTAATACATTCTTTGTTAAAATGAAAATGAATAAATGAAAAAAAAAATGAAATATTAATCGTAATTCCTACTGATGTAACCCTGGGATCGTATTTTTCGTTCTTCATCCTTTGAGATTATATTATTTTGAAACTCTGGCTATTTAATGTCATGAATGAGTAAACCTGCATAAAGCTTCAACCTTGACCACCGATCATACATTTTTCTATTTTCTTTTACGCTGATTCTGAAATTAAAAATCCCCCAAATCAAATGCATTGAACGGATGCAGATCCAAGGTTGTCATCGGTCTTAAGGTGGGAATTATGACGTCATGTCACGTCACGACGATCGTGTAGCGGCTTTGACACACACAAAAAAAGCCACGCACTGCGTGCAGTTCTGGTTACACTGGATGTCGTCTGCATGCATGTTTATGTCACATTGATCAATCCATGCCCTGTGAATTCAACGTGACAACACGGCTACGGCGGATGTCATCTCGAGGGTATAAAGGTACAAAAGTGACATCACAAAATCAATCTGCTTTTTCAAAACTTGCTCACACACGTTGCGGTACGTTGTACTCACAGATGCTGTGTTTAAAGAGAGAGAGAGAGAGAGAGAAAGAAAGAGCTGCCTGTTCCGAGTCCCCGGTGATTGACAGCAAAGCGCATCTCGGATCTACAACTGCAACAACTGCGGCGTTAAATCGTGCATTTCCCGCGTTAATCAGATCGTTATGGTTTCATGCAGATTCTCCGCCAGCGGCACCGACACCGACATCTTTTATCTTGGAGAGTGCCTATGCCGCTTCCCCCTTGGCACACGACTGTCTGCCCATCCCCCGATTGCCCAAATAATCTCATGGTCCGCCCCCTGTCTGTCTGTCTGTCTGTCTGTTTCTGTCTGTCTGTCTGTCTGTCTGTCTGTCTGTCTGTCTGTGTCCTTCTGTATAAATACATTGTCTCTCGAATATAATCCTACTCGATTGAAACTCTTGCTCACCACGCATTGATATTTATTTGAAAGGGGACGCCGTTAAAGACAGCTATACGCTATACCTAAGTATATCATATGGCGATTTTATATTCATTTTACATCATGAAAACACTATCGTGTGTCTTTTGCTATCGGCAGCAATGACTTTTTCATTGCTATAGTTAGGCCTACACTGTGCATGTTACTTCTATATAATTGCTCTGATTGATATGCTAATGTTGTGGGATGACATTCATCTCTTGCTTTTCGTCCAGTAATTGAAGTGAATTATCCTTATGTCTTTCTTTTTTTTTAACGATCCATGGTCGAAGGTTTGCTTGTGTGTATGTGTGTATGTGTGTGTGTGAGGATGTGTGTGTGTGTATGTGCGTGTGAGGATGTGTGTGTGTATGTGTGTGTGCGTGTGTGTGTGTGTGTGTGTGTGTGTGTGTGTGTGTGTGTGTTTGGGGGCTGATATTGATCTCCTTTTCTATGACAATCTTTGTAATCGTTAACAGTAAGAATGATATCTAAGCGAAACATGAAAAGGGACTTCGCTTGTTGAACATAAAAGAGTTATTGACTACTTAAAAAGCTCTTGGCTTCTGACGACTATCAACAAAACAGTCAGACAAAAACTGCAGAGATGAATGGAAGGAACCCTAAAATAACAACAGAGTCACGTTTTTAACCACATACACTTTCAATTTGAAATCAAACATCTGCAGGTGCATGGGACTCATTGCTATTTTAAAACGATGTTTAATAGTTTGTCGCTTCTCAATGACACGGCTAACACAATGCTAATTTTTCTCGCACAGATATTGACCACAATGGATGTGTATCATACACATGGTCCTTATCGCAAAAAAATGTCATGACTAAATACACGTAAGAAAGGAAGAATGACAGAAATGGAGGGAGATTGATTTTCCTCAGCTTGATTTATCAGTTTATATATATATATATATATATATATATATATATATATATATATATATGTATATATATATATTTATATACATATATGCGTGTGCGTGTATTCAATTTTACTAAAAATAGTTTCAACGCTATTTTTCTCGTCTGAGAATTATCACACATCTCGATAAGCGATAAACTTCACGCAAAGTCAATGGGTTAAAACGGATGTCTACGATTCAGTGTTTGTCTTTCGCAGCAAGAACAATATATTTCATTTTGTCTTATTCTACAGTCGGCAAACGTGTCAAAGGGGTAATGTCATCTGTCACTTGACAGAGGCTCGAAGCATCACAATATTACATGTATACATATATATATATATATATATATATATATATATATATATATATGTATATATATTGTAAGCAAATATCTACGATATACGATATATATATAAATATATATATACATATATATATATTATATATACATATATACATATATAATATAGTATGCTATGTTTACTATATATAGATAATATAGTATCTAAACAAAATGGTACTCTCTTTTTTAGCGATGAAGTAATACTATGCGCAGGTTTACATTTTTTCTTTAGTTTATGAAAGATCATGTCGTGTACACATTCCTCACTCTTTGTTGCTGGAAAGAATAAAAAATGACATGCTACTTCTACAGACTTGTTGTTTCTGCTGTATCCTTGCCTTTTCATGTCTATCTTTCCCTTTATACATCTAAGCAAATCTATACGATAATAAAAAAAGCATAACAACTGCATTTGCCTTCCCTCTGACTATCTTTGTTTGACTCTGAGATCACGTCCACACATCTTTGTGGTCAGAGCATCACGTCATCTGATCAAAAACCGCGCACGTTGGGAGGGTAAAATAGGTGAGTAAAGCCTGTGAATAATCCTTCAGCAATGATCAAAGCAAATGCTGGAAAGATCAATCCGCTCCGATTATAAAACGAAACAGGTACCACCTGCTAAGATATCAAAAGTGATTAGTACCTTGATGAATATGTGCGTTTCGTAGGCATGCAGGATTTCTTTCACTTCACACATCTGTATGCAAGAAAATATTACTCAGTTTCGTGGTCGAGGGGCAGAATCTTTTGGTACGTTTTCATTTGTCTGATGTCAGAAGCCATATCGTGTCACGGCACATCAGGCCCTTGATTATGATTAAAATAAAAGATTGAGAAGTACGCCTTTACTCTCTTTGTTACTTTAAAATAAACAGCTTTTACTTAAAATACAATAATGGTGTCAAAGTTTAATCACATTTTTGCGAGCTCATTTTTCCATGCTTCTTGTTCGTACTCTATAATAGTCCTGACTCTGTCAAACACAACAGCTAACACGAATATTACCACAGTTATGTCTATTAATCCCTCTGTAATTCCTCAGACCAATCACCGCTTCTTTTTTTCTTCTTCTCTTGTTTCCTCATGAAACAGGTGCATCGTCGGTTGCCATGGAGACGCCTCTTTTCTGCCAAGCAACCAAAACGTCACTTATCCACACACGAAATCGGACGCACCGGGAGCAAGCGTGGGGAAAGGGTCCGCCTATGAACGTTTTCGTGCTGTTTTTGTTTTCTGTCTTGTTTTGTTTTGTTTTTATTTCGTGTGTGCCGCTGAGACGGGTGAGTCATGTTGCTTTAAGTGTAGGAGGGTTCCCGTGCTACCGAGCAGTGCTATGTGAACCCTTGACAGCAAGCATCCTTTTGCGCTTATCCCAGATTTAGGAGCCCTGCGAGAACGGAGAAGGGTAAGAGATCGAGGACAACGAAGTTGAGACTTCTCTTCAACGGAGCAACGTGGTTGATATTGCAAAGAGAATGCACGTCTAGCCCTGCAGGCTAGATAAGAAAGATGACGAAGGTTTTAACAAGAGCGCCAAGCCCCATTGAAACATCACGGGTGTGCTTTGTCACATGGCGTCACCATTCGAGATCAGGCGTTGGTTTTGACACCTTAGATGATTAAACGAATGAAGAATTATCGTCAATTTATCATCACTGAAAGCTGTGACAATTCATGCGTTTGCAGCAGCTCGCTCTGATACTCTCACTCTCAGTATCGCTCTGATGAATACAAATTTGCCAAAACTTACGAGGCCTTGTGGCAAATAATCTCAGAGCAATAACATGACTCTAAAACATTGTCGGTCCCTTCAAAATAAGATTCATGGACTTTTCTTCTTCTACATACCGATTACATTGGTTCTGTATGAGGTACACTATTCCCCGTTAATTCTAACTTCTCGTATGAAGGCCATTTAGTGCCGAAATATACATATATTTTGTTAGTTGGACTAGCCTGAATTCTAATTTCAGACAAAGATCGCAGATCATAGTTTCATAAAGGGACACAGGCACGAAAAGTTTGCGTCGTGAAACAAATAACTTCATCTCGTGATGTACTCTTTCTGCATTTTAAATTTCAATTCTCTTTCAGTGGATTACGTAATAAAATATCTAAGCGATGTCTGTTTGGACTGTAAGAAACAGATTAAGTGCAATAAAAGTGCTAGCATGAAGCTCTGCTTTATGGAGAATTTAACCCTTCATTTTGGCATTATACATGCTTTCAATACTATTTGCGATTTATATCATGCTTCTTGGTACTTTTTTTTTAATCGTGCATATCACGGCTTTAATGACTGCATGAAATCTTGTCATTCAAAGTGGAATCTGCCCTACTTTTCATCAACCGTTGTGATGTGATGTTCACTGACCACCGCCATAACCGATGTATGGTTGTAAGTGATATACGTTCTCTTGAGCTTTCCATGTGAGAAAGTTCAACACTTGGGGAGTTATCGTCACTCAGCGTGAAGTGATGCAACGAGGCATAACCCCTGCGGCGGAGTCCCCCTGCACTTGATATATCTAAATGCATTACAGGCCCTTGATGGCTATCGCTACTGATCTGTGAGCCCCCAAATTCAATCCGACACCTTGCATTTCTCCCGAGTTCTGCTACAGCCCGACACCGTATACCTACTCTCTCCCTTCTCCTTTTCGCCTCTTTCTCTTCCCTTTGCACTCTTTCTTCCTAACTTCCCTAACAGCATCTCTCCTTTCGCTTTACAGAGATTGGAGAGCAGGGAGAATTTAATGTTTCTCATGTTCAGTCTGAAGATGGTGCTGTCGCATCTTGACAAACCTCTACTGATAAAACTCCAGAAAACTTCCAAAGTGCTGATTAACGAGTACGAAGCCCAGTAACTGTTTTTCTCCCCAAATTGTGCGGCGTTCCACTCGCGTTTCACCCGAAGCGCTGCGTCACTGCTCCCTTAAGCTCTCGGGGCAGTCACTCGTCAGCGGAATGCAATTCCTCCACGCACCAGACGCAGTATCTTCTTCAGTTATCTCGAGAAGCACTGATTTTCAGAGGCAAGCATTAGCGGGTTCGGGGGAAAAAATCGAGGGGATAAACGAGTTGGTAAACATATCGAATAGACTTTACTTATGACACAGGAAAGATCCTCACCAGCAGTTGTTAATCTCTGATTGAGTCACTACTGGAAAGATTACAAGGTCACTTGTCAGTGACCTTCAGCAGTGACTATGATGATTTTGACTTTTTTTCTGAACTGTTTTTCGTTCTCAAATCCCATCGATTTAAGGTGGCAACTCTACGGAGTCACTCAGCTTTGCTAGCTATGAAAATAACTTCTTTGTCACGGTATACACATGATGAGAAGCAGCTCTGCACGGGAGTGATATCAAACGAAAACAGCTTATCTGCTTCCTGATCTCGTTCTTCTATATTCCATTTTCTTCATTATCATCATCAGCATCATAATCATCATCATCATCATCATCATCATTACCACCACCACCACCACCATCATCATCATCATTGATTTCATCACATTCCTTCGTTTCTTAATTTCTATTTCTCTTCACTGTCTTCCTTTTTTTCCCAGTTTTACCCTCTTCTAACTCCTTCTGTATTACCCTGGGCGAAATCTATAGTGATTTTGTGGTCTCTTTTGTGAATTAAAAAGCAGTGGAATATGAACGAGCGAGTCTTAGCTCTGTATGCATGGACAATTATACTCTTACTACTATACACACCAAAACCTAGAAACCTCATTTCAGTAGTTTTGTGCTGCACTAGTACTTTTTTTTTTTCTGATTGTCATTATGCATTGTTAGCGTTTCATAAGTTTAAGAAAAAGAATTATCATTCGCTCGAGCTTTTGTTGTTTATCGGTAATATTGTTTGTGTCGTTGAGGAACCTCAAGAAGCTTCTTAACTGCGTTAATCAAGAGCTGATTCTTTAACTTGGTAACACAATTTGGAAATTTAAAGTTCTGTTTTCATTCTCTCAAAAGTTGGAAATTTGTGTAAATTCCTTTTCTGATTCTGTGAACACTTAATGAATTCAGTCAGTTCCATCTAAGTTTTTTCCACTACATGGTATGCAGTAAAAATTAAGAGGTGGCATCAATTTAGTGACGACAAAGTTTCTTCAGGAAAATTTCTCAGGAGTTGACGGGTTTGAATGAATGCTCCTACCAAAGAGAATTCTAAATGCCCAGTACACATAAGAGATCCTGACGTGTTCGGAGTGTTCTTCCTGGATTTGTGCAGAGGTGAATTATAGTTCGTTATTCCGATGGTTCTAAATCCGATGGTTCTAATTCCGAAGGTTCGTTATTCCGAAGGTTCGTAATTCCGCAGGTTTGTTATTCCGAAGGTTTATTATTCCGAAGGTTCGTAATTCAGGTTTGTTATTCCGAAAAAAAAAATTACACTCGTAATTCTGAAAGTTCGTTAATTCGTTAAATAAAAAACGTGTCGTTATTCTGAAGATTCGTTAGTCAGAAAACGAAATAAGATTCGTTATTACGCATCCTTTTTCTTTTTCAGATTAGCAAACCTTTGGAATAACGCACCTGATTTCAGTTTCGGACTTACGAGCCTTTGGAATAACGCCACTGCTAACGTCCGGATCGACGAACCTCATTTTCTGATTAACGAACATCTATGTTTACAAAGTTTGTGTGTTTCGAAATAACGAATATCACTTCGGAATCCCGAACATCATCCCAAAGGTGCCGTTCCTCTGAATCTGTCGGTGAGGGCCTCTTCCGTATCAAGACGTACAATGCGTTTTAAGCGCGTCGCATCGTTTGCGATTCGACGCCCTCTTCTATATAGGTGGTCTGCAATTGTGAAGCTGTATACCTCTATTATGAACTGCCGAGTAACGCTTAGCCAACTCCTTATCCATGTTAGTTGAATCGAATTTGAATCGTCGATTAGGTAGAGGTCATACCAGGTTTAGATGGCTGGGAAAAATATAGTGTATACAAAATCAGCACGGCCTTTTCACACAATGCAAGTCGACTTCACGTCATTTGAGTCTCGTAATATGATTGGTGAGTGATATACCCTACAGGATAGTCTGCAGAAGAAGAAAAAAAAAAACTGCGACAAAACAATTCAAATTTGAAACAGATTGGGGAAGATGCGAAGCTCTTTCGCAAATATAAAAGACGTTAGGCTAAATGTCAACTTACCAGGGGTGCAGGCGTTTTTGTCCAGTTTCCATCCCTCGCAGCAAGTGTACATGCCTTCCCGACTGCAGAGGAAGAAGAAAGTGGTTCATCATGTCAATATTTGCTGAATAAGCTAGCATACATTTCTCCTTCGTATACATACTTTCTTCAAACCGAGACAGTTTAAATCTGATCCCTCAATATACGAGTCATTGCAAATGAATCTTTGTATCATAGTGATTGTTAACATCAAATATCATCATAATCATTTGTCGCTTGTCTTTATTGATCTATTTCTAATAAAAGAGAAATGTTTTGAAATATCATCAATACGCGTAGGGGAAATGATAAATCTGACGGTATTTCCCAAACGGAAATAATGTGACCCACGATATAATTACGCAAGATAACACACAAAATAAATGTTCACTTTAGAGAAGTAAAAGTGTGTGGCTATACTTTTCGCCACTTATTCGAAGGACAGATGACTACAGCATACGATGAGTGTTTAATCATGATGTCAGCAAAAGATTTCAGCACATTTCAAAATCAGTTGACGATAATCATAACAGGTGTTTCAACATTTGACCGGTGGTTTCTGTGGTTGGACACGCAGGCTATTGGGTCAAATAACCGCACCAGATACCACACTGAGCTCTCACAAGTAAGTCTCAAACAACAGAACAGCGACAAACAAACAACAGTAAGGACAACAAATATGACAAAAGATCTAAGGAGTCATCCATATTTATAACATATAGTAGCACAGTGAACGGTTCAAAATCTGTTCATAATATGACAGTATGGACATTATATTTTGCGTGGCGGTTCATGTGGTTGGATGCAGAGGCTATTGAGGCAAGTGATCGCGGAAAAATACCACTCAGTGCATATATCAGATTGAAATAAAAAGGGAATTTATAGTGAGAATAACAAATTTAGAGTGAAAAATAACAAACAACAGATAACTAATAATGCACTTATAATACACGCCATGCATCTGCATGCTAAACAGCATAGATGGTGCCGGGACATTAATGAATTATCATGATTAACAATATTGACATAACCGCTTCGATTGTGTGCAATTAATAGAGCTTGAGTTATTTACGGACGGTTATGAACACAAATCGATTTCAAGCACTAACGAAGGGAATGAAAGTTGTCTTAGCAGCAGCAGCGCGATAAAGGTAGGCCTATATAGAGTAATATTGATATTAGTAATAGCAGTAGTAAGGGAGTTCAAACAACTGCGGAAACACTAATATGAGATTTAGAAGAATAAGAAGAAACAACATGGTCAAAATGGTCAAACGTTGTAGAAATTTATAAAGCTTGGCGTAACAGTGTAGCAGGTTAGAATGTAACTGATTCACTGGTAGAAATGGAAGTATAATTGGTAGCAGATATGTTTAAAATACATTGTAATGATGATTACCACGGTCAATAAGGCCTACTTTAAAGTTTGTTTTGTGTACAAAAACATCATATATTGTATACATTCCCCAGATTTTTTTTTTTGTTTTTTTGTGGTAAGAATCAAGCTCATTTTTTTTGCAGTGTTTATCACTTGGCACCTTGATAGGCAATATAATTTCAGCAATATTAGTCATCAATATATAGGTTAATTTTCATAATTATATCCTAGGATGATTAAGCTGTTTAAACTATGTCTTTATGCTCCTATTTTAAACTAATGCATTAATCTCATTTCGGAAACTGGAAATACAGAAAAGAAAAAAAAAAACATGTACACACACAAAAGAAATGAAACGAGCATGACAAAACAACGCTATGAATGAAACACCCCAGCCTTTCCCCTATACATAAACAAAGTCTAATTGAGACCGGATTTCTGTAATCCGAATTACAGGCGATTCGGATATCCTCTCAATTTACAACGCTTCCCTTTGCCATCACGGTACGGTAACCCCCTCCGTTAATTACCCACAACCTATGCGAGTCAAGTTTCAGCGGCTGTCAAATTAAAGAAAGAAAAGAAAGAAAAAAAAAGAGAAAAAAAAAAGATACCGGTAAGAATTAATTTTCATGAGACGTGGAGAAATGCGTTGTCAGACAACAGTCAGATGGAAATTACACGATGCACCAAGAGCATTGCTTTTAAAGGAGACCTCATAAGATGACTAACCTTGTAGATTTCTAAATTTTTAGACCTCTAAATTGGTTATTATTCCCACCTCCCTGGGTACCGGAACAGAGTTTAAGAATTTACAGTGATCGTGATGAGGAATAAGAATGTTTTCAAAATTCATAACAAAGCACATTGAACGAGGATGATGACGTAGCAGCTTCACAAAAGAATGCATGATGAGGTGATCAGGGAAGCAGAACAACAACAACAACAACAAAGAAAGGATGCATGAATTCTACACAGATGAACTTGTTAAGCAAGTGGTATTGTAATGGAATGACATTGCTTCATTACTGGAATATTGTGAGCCTCCCATGCCTTCATCCTTGTTCAGTGTATTACGTTTTGGGTTCTTAAGAATATTAGTTTATCTGCTCAAGGACCACAATGAATTCCATAACTCTAGTATACATGGCACTATCGATTCAGGATACATTATGTGAAAACAAATCGTCAGGAATGCCCCTTTACATGAAATTCTACTCCAAAATCTAGTTCGCTTCGACGGTGATGAAATGATGTAAACAAAAAAGGTTCAAGGTATATACGTGTCCTCTATCGAAATAATGAGTTTCTTTATCAGGAGAAGGAATGTTGTATCAACATTGTTTTTGTTTAAAAGTTAAATTATGCTGAAGTCTGAATCTAGATGCCCTTGGATATTTTGGCCCACATTAAAGACTTCCAAGGAGGAATTGAAAGCTTTGTGTACCGCTATGCCCTGCTGATTGTGAGAAGATTCCTTTCTTTGCGATGAAATTGCTCACGCCTTCCGACGGAATTTCTTCATCGAAACTGAAACTTGGAATTCTGCCATTCGTTTTTCTTCATGTGGACGAGTTGACTTGGAACAAGAGGTGTGTTAGCAAACGTCCTCCGACAGCATTATGTTGGACAGAGGCCACTTATCTGATCGAGCTTTCTTTCGTCACTAACCGCCCCTCCCTATTCCTTTGTCTTCCTCATCCTTAAAGGCCTTCTCTCTCTCCATTACTTTGTCTGTTCCCTAAACTTGAAAGCTTTTTATGAACAGTTCTTGCTTATTTTCACGTCCTTAAAGGCCATGAATGTTTTGGGAAATTTTTTTAAAATCAGTAGACTTCTAATTCAGCATTCAGTTAATTTTGCAAAGGATTTCACATATCGTCTCCAAAAGTCTGGCTTTATTTTTCATGTGTAATCTTTTAAAGATCGCTCTATGGATAACATTTTTCCTTTAAAAATACTGTCTGAGAGGTTGCCAAGATCTTCATAGATATCTGATTAAATCGGTACAAGAAAGACCCTGAATGACTCCTCTCTATCAATAAATCGAATATGACAATTCCACTTTCATGAATTAACGATTAACCAATGTTTCCTTTTGAAAAGGGTGAAGATGCTATCGCCATAACCAGTATATGTACACTCTTTAATGACCTTTTTTTTAACCACTGTGACATTTTACAAGCATCAACACCAAAATTCTTCGCTAGAGACTGATTCAATTGTAATTAACCAAACAAAAACGTTTTAATCCCAATTCCACATCTGCTGTAGATGCCGTCGAGGTACAAATTTGGATTGTGATTCAAAATATATGACCACTATGACCATCGCTTTACAGTCCTCACTTGTCTACCAAGGTTGAAGTGCTTCCCATAGAAATCAGAAAAAAAAAATGAAGAGCTTCGGAATGGTCAACCATTTTTTTTTTCATTGTAGATAATATATACTATGGTGTTGTAGGACTATGGTGGCATCCATCAGCAAATTCTAATGCAAGTACATGGAATGGTGAAGGGAAGGTTAAGGTCAAATTTTCCCACTTTCCCCCTCTTTCCCTAGGGGTCACTACGGCCTCAAACCTATTCGCCCGTGGCCAGTTATTCGATACCCTATCCGTCTGCCTGGGAAGATGATCGAATTAAAATCACAGGTGATACATCCCCAAAGACGTCTCTCCCTCTTCTTTTCTCATCTTTTCCTTTTCGCTGTCATCATCACCTTAATCGTCATTATCATCATCTTCTCCCTGTAAATCTTCTTTATCATTGTTTTGGGGTTTTCTTTCCTTCTATCCCTTTTCTTTTTGTTACTTCTCTGTCACTGTGTTATCCTTTCCTCCTCCTCCAACTTCTTCTTCTTCTTAACTTTCATCATTGCTCCTTTTAATCCTTTTTTCCTCCTTCTTCTCCATTCGTCCTATTTGTCCTCTCTTTTTCCTTTCCTTTAGCTTTCCTTATACTTTTTTTTTTGTAGCATAGCAGATTCTTGGCCTGGAGGAATCATCAAATAGAGGTAAAGCGGCCCTTAAATACGAACTAATATGTGAATATGATACATATAAAATTCTTATCTCATTCATTGAAGATGTTATTCAACAAATGTGCATTTTGTTTTGTTCCTCATACTCTTCTTCAAATTCTTGTTCTTTTATTCTTATTTTTTTCGCGTTCTTCTTCTTTGTTCGTCGTCATCTTATTCTTGACATCCTTACTTCTTTCCAAGAAAGCGACATCATCTTTGCACTTAGTCAATTTCTCCAATCCTCTTTTCCTTCCCTGTACGAAAACAGCGGAATTAACATTCTCTGCTCCATCCTGCATCACGATACTTTTGATTTATCATCAATGCCACTTTTCCCTTTCGCAAACACGTTCTTTGATATTAGCGGGAATTAGGAACCTGAAGAGCTCTCATCTTATCTTGCTAATAAAACTGATTTCTTTGGATAAATTCCCCGTAATTTTTCCTCTTTTATTTTTTATTTTTTGTAATCCGCTTCCTCATATCCAAGCGTTTTGTTTTCGTTTAACTTACATAATCAGTTTATCATCCCATAAAAAATAACAAAAAAGTGACACATAATCAAGTTGTTGACCACAGGCTTGTGATGTGTTTCCGACCGATAAACAGCCAAATCCATGATCTTTTATTTCTGACTATATACACCTCATGGTGAAAACAGGACTTATTTTCATTTTTTCTGTGTGTGTGTTTGTGTGTGTGTTTTATTGACTGGGAGTTGACGTGATAAATCATAAAAAAGTGCCCGATGATATATCTTTGAAGATTTAATTCCCGAGATTTGAAGCTTTTATTAAGAAAGACGCAGTGATGGAACAGATTCTATAAATGAAATTATGACTTTTCATGAAAAGTATTAATAGATCAAACTCTATAAATACTACTGTATCGTTAACGAAACCACACGAAAAAAAAAAAACGTTTTTAGAATTACAGAACGATTAAAACCTATCAAAACATATATGGAACATGAAACAGGATTCTTAAAAATGTCATTCGTACCTAAACCAACAGACGCCGGTCGTTACGTAATAATAATCTAACCTATATTACTCTCAGAGGCAAGGCCATCTCGAAGCGCTATGACAACCATAAACATTGCACTAACATAAAGCTGCATGGTATAATACGCAGACATGCTCGTAAAGAAATGGTTTATCTTCCGCGCAGAAAGCGGATGTTTTCAATATTGCACCGAACAGTGTATCTTGTATTAAGCAGACCGACCTTCCCCTTAATTCCAACCCAGGTATTCCGATGACTGAATTACGACAAAGAATCCCCTCCGAACTAATAAGTTGTGACTGATTAGTTCTATTTTTGATCATCAAAATAGTTTGTCACTATGGAATCCATATTCTGCATGGAATTTCTGCAAACGCCGGGAAGAGTTCAGTAATTGAATTACAAGAATTTCGACTACCTATCCTTCAATACTCGCAACAATGCAAATGCACGTTTAGACTGAAAAATATGACTTAATCCATCAACACGACTGACCGATACACCACTCTATTCACGCACGAGATCACCAGTCACATCGTCATCAGGTAAGAGGAGCATAGTGAATATATTCCTCATACGTTTCCATGGTGCCAAACTTTGTAAAGTTTTTACAAACAAAATATAAAATCATGTAAAAAAAAGATACACACCATTGCAACACCTGCCAATTTGCCTATCTATGAAAAAAAAATGCGAGAAACTCAGGCACAGCATGGGTCTATATGTTGAACGAAGTTCTCCTCAATTTAATGTGAAATGCACAGTGCATTTGTTTGTAATACTGAAAACTTAAAGGTATTACCTATCATTTGCAGATGAAACAAAAACCCAGCTTTAGTGCTTCAAAATAGTTGTTAAATGTGAGTTAGGGATAGAAACATCCGATATAAAAATTCATATCAGCATAATCAATGTTAAGTATCGTAGATATACAAAAATTAAAATGTGAACAATAGTTATAATGAAATTATTTCTAGACTAAATCGTCTAGAGTTATGTTTTATTGAGAAAAAATAATGATATCTCCTTTTATTGTAGGCTTTATTGCGAAATTTTTATATGGTAGGTCGTTCTGTGATACAACTGACCTACATATGCATCAAATGTGATAACTCAGACATTTTTAAATCACTGCTCCCAATAGTAAACAGCACCTTTAATATTGCTACCGTCTTCACGAGATTCGAACAGTTTCACATCCCGTTTACTAGTAGTCATCTTGTTGGTCCTGTACATAAAAGTTTGTTTTATGACGGTGACTTAAATTCTTAAACAAGGAAAAAAAAATACTGTTCTCCATGCACCCACCTGGCTTTCACTGCTTTTGTTAATGTCTGTGCGAGAATGTGACGGAAATGTGGGTGCTGTTCGTTATTCCGAAGGTTCGTTATTCCGAAGGTTCGTTAATCCGAAACACACAAATTTCCTATACCTAGAGGTTCGTTAATCCAAAAATGAAAAAGGGTTCGTTAATCCGAACATTTGTGGCGTTATTCGGAGGTTTCGTTATTCTGAAGATTTGTTAATCCGAAAATGAAATTCGGAATAACGAACCTTCGGAATAACGAATCTTCGGAATAACGAGCTGTTAGTTTAACCGGAAATGTAATTCCCTGTAAGGAGGCTCCGACCTAACTAATGAGTACCCCCCTCCACACATAGGTAAACTCGTTGAATCACATTGTATGCATACAGAGAGTAACATTCCTGTGTGACTCGTCGAACCATAATTGGCACAGGACTGATCTCTGTATGAGATTAGTGTATGGAGAACGGATGTCACGAGAAGATAAAGAAGAGCACACACATTATCCCGAGGAGGTTTGGAGCCTAAAGGTCAAGTTTTTAAGGGTTAGTGGAATTCGTCATTCTTCTTCTTCTTTCTGAAATGTGAATTACCTGAAATTGTCTTTTATTGTCATTTCCAACATGACAAGTTATGAAAGCATGACACCATGATGAATTGCGTGTCTATGACGGTGTGTGTGTGTTTATGTGAGTATGTGCTAAAGTTAGCAGAGTAGAAAAAAAAATAACGGAAAAAACGAATAAAGAGAGAATATGATGAAATAATATAATTATGATACGTATATATATACATATGTATATATATATATATATATATATATACGTATATATATATATATATATATATATATATATATAAAGCAATAATAATGTCACAATAGAGGAATGCATTAAATGCCAATATTGATCTTAATTAAAAATCTGAATTTTCGGGGGTCCTCCCCCTTCGTCAGAGATGACAGTGCGAATATATATTGTACTACTATATATATATATATATATATATATATATATATATATATATATATATTGACTCAAATGACAGAACAGAAAGCACATAGGACAGAGTGTGAATGTGTGGGACTATGGAAGAATTAGGGGAACAGGAGGAGGACGTGCAACAGATCAGAAACGAGACAAAATTATCTTAGGAACGAGATATAAGACAGGTACACGTTTGAGCCTTGGTAATATAGATGTGGAAAAAAGAAGTTGGGAGAGATAATTATAGAAGAAGACAAGCTTTGTCTTTTTAATAGGTCCCTCCGTTTATCGACATTTGCGTATTGTTACTTCGTCTCTATCACTTCAGTTCTCATGACAACGTATTATTATTACAAGGTTCCACATTTATATTCTTCTCACTTTACTTTGTTTTGCTTATGCAACCTTATTCTCTGTTACCAAGGAAAGTGAAATGTCCATGTTCTTTTCGAAAAATGAAATAAAATTTGAATTGAATTAAACTATACATGCAAAGAGATGGAGAGATTATAGAGAGAATGAGAGAGAAGAGATTAAGGGGAAAGAGTTGGAAAAACAGAAATAAAGGAGAACTCATCATAGTATGTATACACACGGAAAGACATTAAGATGGCGGCATATATTTAATACGTTGATTCTTATGGTCACTTTTTAGCGGTATGACTAATCCCGCCAGCGTACTCGGCAGATTTCCCTCTTCCTGACCGCTGTCAGCACCTACTCCCCATCGCCGAAAGAGAAAACCTGGCGTCCAACAACACAGGCAAGGCGCACAAAGCGGGGTGAACTGATGAACTCTTGCTCTTCTCGACATCACTCTGACTTAAAGCGAGAACATCTTTAGTAACTGATGATTGTTTTTCTTTGTTTTTCGACAAGCGAGTTAAAACTGTTTTACTTACGTTTGTCCCTTGAAGTATCACATTTCATTCCAATCATACAACGAGTTGTCTATGTAGACAAGCTGTTCAACTGTCAAAGAGGTCTGTTGATTGAACAACTAAACAGTAGTGTCAATGAGTGTATGGTTTGATTGACCACTTAATATCTGATTTAATGAAAATACCACGTACATAAGAATTTATAATCATTATCACTACATCAGAATGCCGATACATCACTTCTCGTTACATACAACTAGCAGATTGACAGGCACCTGATGTTCACGTGAGTACAAAATTATCGCACTTATGGATCTCACGTAAAGAATGTGCAAAATCCGTAACCGTTTTTTCAGTCTATCACTCATCTTCAATAAAGTGTTTTTCTACTGAAGACGAACACAGACGCAGCACAATATACACCTGTCCGCTCGTATTCAAATCCCACGCAAACACACTGTGCCGATGTCTGTAGCATCAGCGCGTACAAAATAACGCTATATACTGTAGAAGACAATCCACGTGGCCAAAACTGTAACCTTGTTTATCATCAATTGGGGAAGAAGCCTCTAAATTTATCAAACCTTAAAGATTCTGCCCTTGAACCTGTCCCATTTCGGAGCAACATGATGGATTTTTCCTCCCGGTGTATTTAAAGGCTGTAACCATCATTACTTTCTGTATATGATTCTAAGTCTAATCTTCACGCTGAATTTTCGCCGAATATGATCTGCAATGTGATTGTGAGACACTTTATTTTGAAAAATAAGTCATAATTATTTTACCTATTTAAGCGCTTTTTATGTTGTCAATGAGAATTAACATTTTTCCATTACTTCGTTACTGTTATGTATTACACCGTCCGTGTACCTTTCTTTCTTTTCTTTTCTTTTCTTTTTTTTTTGAGGGGGGGGGGGCTCTTTTTCAGCACATTAGCACCGAAAAATCATTAATGTTCTCATTGCATTTCATTATGACAAGGCGTTTATTTTCTAATTGCTCATACACCGCAGGTGACAATGTATATTCAACATGACCCAAATCTACTGTTGATATCTGTTTACGCCTTATTTTTACATAAAAAAATGTCCTTTTAGAGACAAAAGTTCATGCCCCGAAAAATAATGAGGCTTACAAGTATCCACAAATGGCGAACATTTCACAACATTCAACTGTTGGTCACGATGTAACATTTTTTTTTTAATAACATTAAACATTTATAATCAATTAATGAACGATCCACAGACCTATATATGAAATATATTAGTTCATCGCTATATGGAAGATGTATTTCTTGAAATTAGGTTGTACCAAGTCTAAATCTCTTCTGATACACCTTTTCGACAATGACATACACGAAAACATTTAGCGCAAGAGTTCGGTGGTGTAATATGCTTCAACACTGAGTGGAGGGAATCTATAAAAGATCCGTTATATCCTGCGAATCTGAACGTTTAACGTGAGAGAGAAATGGGTCATCTCAAATTTATGCTGGAAGAAAAAAAAATAGTCTCACATGATTCTTGCATCGATCAAGTTACAGCAGGAAATAAAGGGAGACATGGATGTTTCAAATATGATATAATTTTTCTGTCGGATACTTGCGCAAGAAATCCGGAGTTTCAGTCGTCTGAGATTTAGGGTATCATCCGCACTTTACTTCCGATCCACTTATGTATCAGCACGGTCTACTTTTGACGAGAAGGAGGAGATGGGATGGGAGTGGCGGCAATCGATGTCAACACCGATCTCTCACCTGTGAGCATAATGTTCAAAGTACTACTTCTGACTTACCATGTATGCACTGTCCCCATTCAATGGCTCCAGAATATCTCAGTGAGTCTTTAAGTGAAGTATGTACCCGCTCTCAAGCTGAGATCGGCTCAGAAAGATATTTTGATTCATTCTGTTATTCAAAGCAAGTTTTTTTTTTTGAGAGAGAGAGAGAGAGTGTGTTCTTTTGCTCACACTTTCCCTTTTCTTTGGATTCTGCCATCCACGAAGTTTAAAACCGTAATGGAAGCAATATTTTTATGTCAAAAATTTGCAATTAACAGCGTCTTTCTGTCTTTTTATTTTTCGTCTCTAAAGTGCATAGAGACGCAATCAATGGCGTTGTTAAGGCTACAAAACCTCCGTATTATAATTTTCTATTCATTATTATCATTATCATTACTATTATCATTATATATACTCAGGCTCCCATGAAACTCTTAATGACATTCGGTTCTTTTTCATGTTCTTAAATACCGTCTTTACTAACATACATAACGTCAGTATCATGGAAAGTAGATTAATGGTTAAATCAAGGGAATTTTGTTTCTCTTTTGTTTGACCAAACCGACAGATATTTTGAAAATGACGTCATATCAAAGTAAGAATGTTAGTGAAAATTGGGACCATTTCCGTAAAGTGGTTCTCCCAGTATTGTGACTGCTCAAGCTGTCAAAGTAGTGCTGTCATTCGTGATCTCTAGCATTCCCCGAGTTTGTTTGCAAATTAGGAATATAATGATGATTATGCCTTGAGTGAGCGTATTGACTTCAATGTCTTAAGGGTTGCGTTGAGTATAGTCGTGGATAAAATCTGTCTTTCTTTTACACTAAAATCCCACACGCAGATGAAGATCTCCTTGTGCAGCACCTCCGTAATGCAAACTCATGTATATGAACATACACTGACATAATCACACACACATGCACAGAGACACCAACGCAAAGATGCTGAAAGTACTATTATCAACTCAAGCACAAACACAAACACAGACACTGATACGGACACACATACACACAGACACACACACACAAGCACAAACACACACTCACTGACATGGATGCACGCATAGACATTGATATTGACATATAGACACAAAGATATACACTCACAGACTTATAAACTCCGCCACGGACGAGACAGAAAGAGACACATAAACATAACAGACACTCATACACATAAACGCCGACGCTTTAATCATTTCCCCTATGAATCGGCAGTAGGTACCGCGTCGTATTAAGTTCCAGAACTCCACTCGGCAGTCGGAAATTGGGATGGAAAGATAACATGATTCAAACTTGTCACCTTCCTGAGCAAATCACATCGAGGAGTGCCAATCATCGTTACTATCTCTAAAGCAAGATTTTCTTCTTATCGCCAAGACTAGACTTACGTAACGCCAAGACTATAATAGTTTCCATCGGAGGCCTAAATTATTTTTGCGATCCGAACGATCAAAATGAGTCGTTATATTTCTTCAAAATATACACTTACATTCTTACCCAACTCGCCCTTTCATCTGATTATCATCTTGAAAACCCAAGAATTGTTTTAGCACAAAAATCCTTAAAACATCATGGTCCTGATACTTGGATTTCTTTTTACCCGATAATCTTAAACAATGTAGATCTATTCATTCATTTAAAAGACAGTTTAAAGATATAATGTTAACTCAATATGTGCCCGAATATTAGAGCATGTTGCTATTTATATGTTGTTTATGTCACTTTTCTGTGGAAAGGGCTCCGAACTGAACGTACACAACAAACATGAACATTGACACATAGCTGCATATTCACAACTCATTTCCACGCAAACACTTCACATTTTGCACAATGCACCGCTGCACTTTTTTTCTTCTTTTTCCCCCTCATTCTCCCCCCCCCCCTCTCTCTCTCTTTGTCGCCACTCAGTGAGTGGTGACTTGAATATTATATTCTTATACTATGTCGCATTGTTTAGACAATTATTTTTGAGGCCATTGTCCTCGTCAAGCGTTTGCTTATGATGATGGTCTCCAGTATTTCTGTTACATAAAGAGTTGTTTAATTTGTCTTTGAAAGACTGATATAAGGGATCCTATGTTTGCATAAATATATGCATAAAATAATGCCCGTTTGTTTTCATTTTGAATAGTGTTAGAAAAGAAAGTTGGATATTTGAATTAATCATTTATCTGTTTTAACTGTCAGATTCAAAATACACCGTGCTCAGTTAGTTCTTTCAATTGAGTTTGTATTTCATTTATGTATGAAAAAAGAAATTCAAAAATAAAATAAAATAAAACAAAATCAAAAATCAAAAATCAAAAACTCGAGAAGAATGCAATCAAGATAACAGATAGAATGACGATGACGATTGAGACCGAGACATTATTCCCTTATCATAATAGACGAGCATCTTATTAGATTTTGTATAGCTGTGTGTTGGCAAATATTATGCTGTATACTTTGTTGGAAATGAATAAATGAAATAAAATGAAATAAAGTGAACTGAACTGAAATGAAGTGAAGTGAAATGAATTAAAATGAAATGAAATTGACATCAACATCGACCTTTGGTTCTCCTTAGTCTATTTCTCACTTCTATTAATGAAATCAAGAGCAATAATTTATGCATAGGAACCAGAATGAAATGAATCAACAGCTTGTGAAAACAGGAAGTCAGTCTAAATTAGGTTTACTAGTATTAATATTTTGCTTGCTTGTGCAACAGCGCCCAAATTGTAGAAATCAGGAAATCCCCAACTGGGAAGCATTATTTAGAATAAGACACATCTTATCATTTCCATTGTCAAGCATATTAGGAGTTCTTGCAGCGCAGAAGAATACGAGTATATTTGTGATTTTTCACTTTATAGATTGATAGGTTATTATCATTATTATTATTATTATTATTATCATTATTATTATCATTATTATTATTATCATTATTATTATTATTATTATTATCATTATTATTATCATTATTATTATTATTATTATTATCATTATTATCATTATTATTATTATTATTATCATTATTATTATTATTATTATCATTATTATTATTATTATTATCATTATTATTATTATTATTATCATTATTATTATTATTATTATTATCATTATTATCATTATTATTATCATTATTATTATTATTATTATCTTTATCATTATTATTATTATTATTATCATTATTATTATTATTATTATCATTATTATTATTATTATTATCATTATTATTATTATTATTATTATCATTATTATCATTATTATTATCATTATTATCATTATTATTATTATTATCATTATTATTATTATTATTATCATTATTATTATTATTATTATTATCATTATTATCATTATTATTATTATTATTATTATCATTATTATTATTATTATCATCATTATTATTATTATTATTATCATTATTATTATTATTATTATTATTATCATCATCATTATTGTTATAGTATAGTAGTAGTAGTAGAGTATAGAAGTAGCAGTAGTAGAGTAAAATCATTATCATCATTATTCGTCTATTTGCGTGGTCATCGCGATACGTGTTGCTATTATAAATATTTTGACGCATAAAAAATATTCTAATTAGTTTTATTTTGTAATTCATAAGATAGATGCTTCACATGGCATGTTGAATAATCACATATTGCACAAGAGAGTCAAAAGTAGAGATCAAATGACGGAGCATGTAGTCAAACCATGGAGCTACAGCTCCATGATCAAACGTAGTCAAACAATAAGGACAGAGAGATAAGACATGCAGTATAGGCTTGAGAAAAGGAGGGAATTAAAAGGGTGCTGTCATTCGGAAATTGTGGCAAGTGTATATTACTCCAGTATATAAATACGTTGATCCCGTTTATGTGTGGTCGCACTGGTCTGCCATCTTAGTTTAGATGCGTCAGGTTAATTTGCTTGAAGAAGAAAGTGGTTGATAGAGGAGACTCCGGTGACACTATAGGAATATAACGCAATAAGGTTTGCGACATGAATATTTTTTTTTGGCAGTTTACTTGTTTTTAAAGGTCTGCACGTGACAAGGAATGAGCTTTAGGCATGATTACAGCTTGCTCTCACGAATGTATAATAGTCTGTGTAGATTAGAGGTAATGGAGCTGCCGCTGGCAAGAACTCAACATTTATTTCACGACTACATTCTCAACAAATAGTAGTTTAGATGAATTAGGCTGAAGTGTCATGTACAGGGACGGAGTTTGTGCAGGAATATTTGCTTTCACTGGGTACCACTCAAAAGGTGTTTTACTTATATTATGTCATACACCTTATGGCTTTGATAGATCGCTTATTATATATATTCCGACAATTTCATTGAATTCAATGACGATTTATTTTCATACACAAACACTATTTGAATTGTCGCCGTGATAACCACCAAAGTGACGAGTTGCATGAAGTTTTACTTGTTGATGTGCGTGGTTACAAGGTATAGAGTTCATTCGACGAAAGTTCAACTCCTATCGTTATCTAGACAGTTTTAGTGAGCTGCTTACATCGTAAGGCCTATACATGCTCGCACTGTAGGCCCAGATAATGTAAATGGTTTAATTATATTCACTGACAAGAAATAAACAATGAGAAGGGAGAACATTTATGGTTTGTGCCGACGATTGCAGCTGAAAAGAGGACTAAAGCAATCAAGTCTGGGCTGAAAACTATTTTTACTTACGAACGTCAAATCTGACAGGTGGTTTTTTTTTTTATTAAACGTCATGAGTAATGTCATGTTTTGGTTATGATGACTACGAATGTCATCAATCAATCCCATTTTTATCATTATTATTATTATTATTATTATTATTATTATTATTATCATTATTATTATTATTATTATTATTATTATTATTATTATCATTATTATTATTATTATTATTATTATTATTATTATTGGCATGAGCTATGATAACAAGAGAGCGGTGGGTGAATAGCTCCAGTAAGGGAGGAAGAGAACTTAAATGACAGATTGATCGATATCATAGAGATAGAGATGGAGAAAAGTTGATTTCTTCTGCAGAATGACCAGAGGCTAGAGTGTACCGGCTGTTGTCCACTCTGCTCTGATGACCAAGAGCGGATAGTGCGGCGCATTGACCGGAAAGGGCACTTGATCTCTGTGGCGTCATAGGATTAACAGCCCGGAGAGATGGGGAGCGTTTACAGGTGTTTCGATCCAAACTGAAACATATTATAACAGACACGAAACACCTTCGGAGAGAGTGCCCGTAATAATTGGCTGTGTATAAAGCGGATATTCTAATCATGATAGTGGCTACTAATTAGCCTTGTACGTTGGCAATCATTAAACATCTGCTGACAACGAGACGCAAACTTCTCGGGCTTCTAGCAATGCGTGCCTGACCGTTGTAATTTAATACATGATCTATATAATGGGCATTATTATCGTACTTGAAAAGCTGAAGTGTATGTGGTTTGGTGTGTGTGTGTGTGTGAGAGTGTGTGTGTGTGTGTGTGTGTGTGTGTGTGTGTGTGTGTGTGTGTGTGTGTGTTTGGTCACATAAAACAGGAATATCGTTAGATCCTTCATGATTCTCTGTCTTTTTATCTCTATGCAAGTCCTAGACAAGGGAGGAGAAGTCAGGAAATACTTCGAAGTATATAGAATATTACTTTCTTTCGAAATTCATATGGCAATGATAATTTCTTTTCCTGGTTGTATACCGTAAAGCTCCTTCTACATGCGGGGTATAGTGTACAACTACACAAACATTAATAACTGATTAGCATTATAACATAATTCCTACCTTTAAGCCATAGTTTTCGTATAAAGTTCAAAGAAGGTTTCAGTAATGGAGTTCCAACTTAAAAATAACTGTTCAATCGCCATGAATGATGGTGTGAAAGTTGGAGGCGGTAACACACGCTATGTTCTGAGTGCCATCGCGCCTCTTGATTGTTTGTGCGATTAGTCACATTTTGAAGGCCATGTTTTTAACTATAGCTGCCAATGTCAACGATCAACAACACGGCAAAAGGGGAAAGATAACCGCCTTCATTTGCATATCAGTGTGGGATCTTTAACAGAAATAGATTAAAAGTTATCACCATCTTTAATTAGATCCTTATAAGCACAGGCGCTTACATGCTACTTCCATATTATAATGGTATCTAATGTGCACGGGCATCGAACAACACCTTTCTGTGTATATAGAGAGATCAAAACGACCATAAGTAATCACTAGTATGGGATTCGGATTATTCTTTAGATTGTTTTGTAGAATACCTAAAAAATCACACGACAGCTGTGTTTGAAGACACACTACGAAGTGTGATACAATTATATAAGTAGGGCTACAAAAATGAGCTGAGATCATTAACACACACACACACACACACACTTTGTTTTATGATATCCTTTATTTGAATTTCATTCAATATCAAGTCCATGTTAACAATGAAATTAATATGAACAAAAATAAGCGGCTGTATTCTTCTCTCTTGTACTGCTAAATCATTTTTTTTTTTACATACAGTACAATATATTTTGTGAGTGTGCTTTTTTTTTTGCAAATCATACTGATACCATGTATAAGAAAAAAAAACACACATACATTTATACATTATTATATATTGAACAAAACTCAAGTTAATGCTGTTAATATCAACTGTTTATTTTGACTCACATATTTCAGGCGATTTTCGGGCGACTCGCCCTTTCTCAAGTGTAAACACTTGAGAAAGGGCGAGTCACCCGAAAATTTGTGTCAAAATAAACTGTTGGTATATTGAGAGCATGAACTTGAATTCTGTTCTATTTTTGATGTTATGGCACCAACAAGTGGGCTACTTACTCGCTCGCTCTCTCTCCCTCTCTTTCTCTCTCTCTCTCTCTCTCTCTCTCTCTCTCTCTATATATATATATATATATATATATATATATAAACATGTTGAGAATTCACGTATTGGCTCCACGAAGAAATGAAGAAACAAACTGGTAATGCATTTTTTTGCCAATAAAGAATGAGTTTATTCGACTAGAATTTTCAGCGGCCTCCGCCTTTTTCAGGAGTCTTGACAATCGAGTCCATGTTGTCAAGACTCCTGAAGAAGGCGGAGGCCGCTGAAAATTCGAGTCGAATAAACTCATTCTTTATTGGCCAAAAATGCATTACCAGTTTATTTCTTCATTTATATATATATACATATGTATATATATATATATATATATATATATATATATATATAGGCCTATGTATACTTCTCATGTCATCTGGTATTGGCCATGGGCTGCCCCCCCCCCCACCCGTACCCCTCCCTCCACACACACACACACGCACAAACACACAAACACGCACACGCACCCAAATTATGACTCAAAGAAAGAAAAATATTATTTGATAAGAGGGAGAAAAGTATTTTCCAAACCAATTGAAACTCAGGATGGGGGGGGGGGGGGGGGGGGAGGGGTTCTGCCCATATCAGATCCCCCCCCCCCCCCGTCGTTGCTCCTTGACCCAACTAGGAGCAGTAAAGCCGTCTCTGAGCTCTCCCCGTTCATCCCTCCCCATCCCCCCCCCCCCCACACACACACATGAACAAGCGTTCAACGGCGTTTGTATTCCTAGTTAACAGTCCTGTGCGTTACAGTATCATTTTAACGTAAACCTTGGTTTGTGTATCTCGTCGGCTCAGGGCCAAGCAATAATTTATGCTGTTCAACATCGTGTCATTCACTACTTCCGTTTTATCGTTTCGGTTCATGGAAACTACCATCATCACTTACATTTGATGGTACATGAAGACGAATGAAAACTAACGATTTATGTATCCCACTGTATAAAAATTCAGCTATTATTACTTTTTGTTTCAGTTATGAGGACCCTGAGAGGTGAAGGATTACGCCCCACCCCTGCCGCTAGGGAAATATGGCGTCAACCCGCAGTGAATAAAGATTCTGCGATCGATTTTTGGATAACGTCAACAGCGGTGCGCGTTGTCGAGTTTAGTAGCATACAGACTCCAGGCGAAATTTTTGATCATTTTACCCAAGGAATGTAACGTACATCCAAGAGCAATAACGCGTGATATGCCCATGCTACTGTACTGACTTTTTTTTTGGCATGTATTAGCAATAGTCCGCTTCGCCCTTGGCTCTTCCCACCCAACTGAATTTAACAGACTGGTAACCTTTCAACTCGTAACGATCCTTGTCTCTTAAATGCATTGGTGCATGTTAGAAACTTTGTACGGGATTGGGATTGCTTACCACTCCACTTCTAGCCTTTGGCGCACTTAATGCACCCTGTCAACGTCGAATTGGCGAAGAACTTATATTGCGTGGAAGGATGCATGTCTTATCCAGGGCTTAGTGTTAGGTGAGACCACCTGTGCGGCGTGTTACGGCAGCTAACTACCCTCTCTTACATGCTCGATGAATTCTCAGTTTCTTTCGTGCGCTGATGGAAAAAATCTAATTCGTCGTAAGAAAATAACAAACATTGCTTACGTCAATGGGGCTTTAGGCATGTCATTTTTCATCAATAGAAACTAAGTTTGAAGTGACATCTGACCGTGAGTGAAAGGTTGATAACAAAGACTAGGACAAGACTGCTGCCAAAAATGTTGAACACGCAGTAATACTTCTATAAAATACGAGTCGATTCAAAACGTAGCTATAACACAGTTCTCAAAACACAGTTCTCAGAATGGCTTAGTATTTATCTTCCATATTTGGAACTTGCTTGCACCGCGCATCGAAAGGGTCTACCGTAAACTTTTCCCCCTGACGTGATTTGCCAGGACATCGAGTTGATCTGGAACATTTTGAGATAAACTTTGAAATAATGTCGATTGACTTTTATACCTGAAGAGCGATCCCCCTTCAGTAGTGGGTAGGTATGACATAAAAATCATGATTGTACATGCCCCCCAGTCGTCATATTTTCCAACGAGCTGCATATGATTTACTCTTCCATGTGTTATCGATAGATGCTGCTATGGCCCGATTTGTCGATTACCGATAATCGATTATGAAACATTACCTAAGATATCTCAGATTGTATTACTGTCGGCGTACCATTTTGGCTAATATTTCTTATTTTTGTCGTTACCCAAGTGAAATCGTGTTGTCACAGCCGTGGTTTAAACATTTCATGCATATGTGCATATGTATCTTTTGTAGAGCAAAAATCGGCAATGACATGTGAAGCTAAAGGGAAGTATACATCGTTGTTCACCTTTTCGAAACAGCTCAAGTGAACCCGCGTGTCAATGAGCTTTACATCTGCGAGGTGAACGCTAAGACGACGCTAATTAGGCAAATAATAGTGTTCTGTACATGCGTGAGACAGCTGTTTCCATTGTTCGACCCGGGGAGGCTGCGTCGTCTTTAATAGCACTTACGTCGCAGATCTACAGCTCGCTATTATCATCTTTTGCTACGTAATCATTTCCGATCTACCACAGATAGCTTTCGCGTGCTTTGTGATGTATGATACGAAATACCTCGTTACGTAAGAAAAAGTAACTTGCACCCGGAAACATTCAATTATTTATGAACCTGAAATAATCGTGTGTTTGTTTTTTGTTTCCTTTTCACAGAGTGTCACGACAGCTGGTTCATTAACTTGTATTTAACCTCCTGTATCACTTTTAGAACAGGTGATTCAACCCCAGTTATCGCGAGGAGAATTATAGCAAATAGCTGATGTACCTGCAACATCGGAATGGATTCACACGCTTCCGGTAGATGAATAATATTTGAACGTTGTAGAATCAGAATATGATTATAGATAAATTACATAATATTGTGCAAATATTACCCACAATTTCAAGAGGTGGTATCTTTGACAACCCTCCACTATGTCCGGCATAGATCAAGCAAGTACACAGTGGCGTCAAGGGATAAAGAGGGAAAACAAGAGCACAAACAAACAAACAAACAAACAAACAAACAAACGCTGCATGCGACCAATGGAAACAAAGCGTCTGGGTGGAGTTGTCAGGTAAAACATCCAAGACTGCATATATCTTAATTCTCATAATTATATACGTGAGCGCATCTCTTGAGAATCCGCCAAACAGGTGGTTTTTCACCTATCACTGCCTGAAAGTATTAGGCAATTGCGTTGCCGATATGAGGAAGAGCCTTTTCGAGTTGATGGATCTATAGCTCTATATGCAGGATGTAAAGCGAGACAATTAACATCAGAGACAGGACAAACCATTACAGAAATATCGTCTGCTGTAATTAGGCTGAGAGCGATAATCGTTGACGAGAGCAGATTCTCACAAGTATATGTAGTGATCATTGCTAATTTGTCAGCATGCTTGTACAACGATACTGTGGCTTGACGATTTTGATTTTTCATTCCATTTATTTCATTTTCAAGAAACAAAAATACAACGGCAGTAAGACCTTTAGATATACATAATTACGCAAAATCATTACAGCATTGTAATAAGAGAAAATACTGTGTAGGCCCCCTAATAAGTGAAGGCATTGAAGTCTTACCTGCATGACACAACAGTCAATATTTGTTTAAGGGCCGGGACGATTAGACACTTTGTGAGGAAAGCAACAGTTTGCTTGGATGTATCAACTTCAAGTGATCACATGCATACCACGATGACTAGGGCACTCAATGAGTTGCTCACGCAACATGTGTGAACTAAAATAATGCCTGCATTGAAGATTGCTGCTCTTGATATGCATGTCTTGCATGGAACGTAGCTGTAATATACATGAACAATGGATACAAGTGACGTCATAATGCAAAGTGCACTATTGAACCTTACGTTTTTATGACGCATCTGTCAACTATAATCATAAGAAGACATCTAATACTCAACATAAACAAAGAATTCCTTTAGATCTGCCACGACGTGATAGAACTTTGGCACAGAGAATTGAACAGTCACGTGGTGTACCCGCATGTATCACCTGATAGTTTGTTCAACAGGTGGGGTGGCAAATGACACGGGGAGCTACCAAGGAACAACTGTTAAGTTAAAGAGCCAAGTGCCGCTTCCAAATTTCACACCGTAAGAATCTGTCCAAGTGGTGTCTTAAACAATTAAGAAAGTTACTTAACTGTCCTAAAGTAAAAAGTGTTGTAACTTAGAAGGGAAGTGGGGAAGCTATCAAAAGTATATCCGATAGTGTATATATTCGCACGCGGTTGAAAAGGGGTGTCATGAAAAAACTGGAAAAAACACATGTCGTTTCGTGTTAAACTTTAACACGTTGAAGGAGCACGTTGTCGTGACACTGCCCAAAAATAGAGAATTCTTTGATAATACCCTATGGGAGTTGATTTCATACTACACATTCATAGTTTTCAATATATCTGTACATTTTCGTTCAGTCCTAATATATTTATATCTTGACAGAAATCCAGTTCTTTCTTCACTGCTCCTCACACACACACACACACACACACACACACACAAACATACACTGTTTAAATCATTTTTTGCAACAGATTTATTATCATTTTTTTAAGGATTGATTCTTAATTTGTTTATCAACGCATAATTGCGAACCAAGTATAACACAATATGACAACATACGAGGACAATTGGTAGCATGAAATATACTTTGATAATGGCCCTAGTGTACAAGGCAATGCATTCATCTCGTTTTAGAAAGTGAGAAAGTCTGCCCCCAATTTTAACCTGGTGCAGGCTTCGAAACTCAGAAGGGGGAAGTGAAAGGGGGAAGGGGCAGGAAAGCAACAGGTAGTTTGAGACTACAAACCTGATTTATTTTGACTGGCATCACTTAAGGCATGTAAGCGGAGTGGCAGCATATAGGATCTTGAGAAGAAAGAACAAAAATCCTCGTTGCCCTTTTGAACGTTATGCGTCATCGGCTCAGCAACTCACACATACACTCTTAAAACTGCAAGACGGCGAAATGGTGATTAGATGTGACTAGATTTTTCATAAACTTAGCAGGACACTTGGGATGGAAACCCTTGAGTAGGCTTCGCACAAGACAAAAAAAAAATGACACAGCCTTATAGCCAATGTAGAGAAATAAATCTATAGAGACGGAGAGGAAGTAAGAGTTGAAAGAAAGTTCAGTCCATGAAAACCAAGAAAATCTATAACACCACTAGCAAAGAACGCTTTCTTCGCCAAATGAAACTGAATGACGTTTTTATCAACGAAAATTGCAGTTGTCAGTGATCAATTCCATGTCAGTCTAATGAAGAAAAGAGAATAATTAGCTGTGATGATAAATGCAAGACATTCAAAAGATTTTAAGATGGTTTTGGTTAATGGGAATGCGTGGATTGGAATGATGGCAACAATGATCACCTCAAAATATATTCCAAATTTGAATGCAGGGTGGTCATCAGTTATTGATTACGTATAGAAGTTATGGCTTTCTCCTCGATTCTCCAGGTCTGACGAACTTGTATAGATGACATGCCTAATAGGCAAAGTGGGAAAGTGTGGATAGGGACTGCAGGTTCCTGACCCGTGGTATACCAGCTCTTATGATATTAGTGTCTAAGATTGATGTAGAGTGTGAGAATCACAGTGTGAATGGTTGACTAGATGATCAGGGTTTTGTGCTAGAGACTAGGTAGGGAAGAGAAAAACATGGCGCCCAGCGTGTCGATGACATGGTCTGAGCCGAAAATAGAGCTACACTATACTATCAGGTGTAGTGGTGTAACACTACGAGAGAGGTAGAGAGAAAATTAGAGATGGAATGGAGAGAGGGAAAGTGAGGGAGGGGGGGGGGGGGGAAGAGCTCCATGGTCGAAGGTACCACTCCTTAACGTAACCTTCGTGCAGGCGTGCGCCATTGCAGTGCGTTTATTGCAGACGGAAGGAACCACGGGAGACCATTATTCCCGAAAGAGTTGAAGGTTATTCTCGCCCCTCTGATGCACACGAAGATCATTATGCCCGATATAATTAGAACGAGAGCAAAGCGGTGCCACTTATAACCGACAGACTTAACTCCCTCCCTCTCTCTCTCCCCCGTCCCCCTCTTTCTCCGCGGTAGATCTCTCGAGCTGGTTTGGAGCGTGCGTTGGCCTTCTCGTAACCTTAACATATCTAATCACACTTATTTTGGATACTCTATCAAGAATGTTCACATTTTTACAAATAATTTCTGGTATATTTTCAAATTCCCTGGAACAAACTGAACTAGATTGATTGGTTGTTAGTTTCTAGAAGATTACCGTGCATGACATTGTCAATGATTATTATTACTACCCGCTCTTTCCTAAGAGGGGAAAGTGCATGGTGAAAATAGGCTCTGCTATGTAAAGGCTGCTAAACATAAGACGAAAAATTGAGGTTCCGAGAAAAGGAATGTCATAAATCTAGACATATGTCATGAAATAAAGACAACTGTCTGGAGAAGGCAATAATCATCAAATCCAAAGTAGCAGATTCCATAGGTGTCGTGGGTGAAAAGTAACTATTGTATTTTCTATAGTACAACAAGACCTACAATGTATATTGATATGTACACACCTTTAACAGACAACTCACAAAATAATGTGGCAGAACCTTTCACAATTACAAGTCTGTTTGTTTCTTTTCATAAATACATATCAAAGAACTCAGTGTCAATGGCAGAAATCGCTGCCTTGCTTTACGACATTACCAGCATATTTTGTTTCTGCCTTTACCATAATGATATAACATTTATTTGTATCTTTGTGGATAATTTTCCTGTGTCTTTATTACATGTTATTATGTTCATCGCATTGTTGTACTGATTTCCTGACATCTGTATATACGAACATTTCATTGTATTCCTTATTATTTGTTTGTTGGAAATGAAATAAATCAACTTGAACCTGAACGATATAAGTGCTCAATACTATACTAACGGTACAGTCATAAAAAAAAGGTTATTGGTCATGTTTCTCTTCTTTCAAAATGTAACGTATGTTCACCCGTAACAAAAGTATTAAGGCGTGAGCTTTTAGAAATTGGTTATACTGTATTATTATCATCATTGTGTAAGTAAGCAAGTGTATCGCGCGTCAATAACCCAGGGAATTCCTTTCTATGTTTGTCTGCAATCATTTCTCCAGAAGCTTAAAAACAACAGAATGAGGAGTAAAAACAACTAGAATACTGAATAATCTTTTTAACCTGTGATTACGGGTAATTTAAAGAGGTCATTTCAAAATCTTCCAAACTTCTCAAATTTTCCACACTTTGTTTACCCATGGAAATTTCAAGCTCATCATAACAACACTGTACATGTACACACAACCTGTATCACAATATTGTGATGTTTTCGATATCATTAATTAAAACAGCTACAAATGACGCAAATAATTTCGTTGGAAAATGTTACAAAAAACTGTCTGATGCAAAGCAACGTCTAATTTAAGGCCTGGTGTAGACTGTTTCATCTCGTTTGGGCCTTAATTTTTCTCATTAGTGAGTAATCTTAGCATCAGTGACAAATAGACACGTTGAAATCATTAGCCCTTCGTTATCCGCTTGTGGGATATCGACGGTCCTAGGTTAGGTTGCAACCTCGAAAATGTCACAGGGGGATTCTGCCTACATGTCTAGACCAATCTACAAAATGAACAGAACTCCCCCGGGTTTCTCACCACAGCGGCAACCTTTGGTTAGTGTCAAGTCAGACTATAATACACAGAGGGACTGACCGTCCTCATCAACTTTCAAGACGATGTAATTAGCTAGGTCCCTTGATTATTTCTCTGTATATTATGATGAGTGGCCTTTCGTGTAATTTTTTTTCTTATTGCTGTTTCTATTGTTGGTATGCGATGTCTTATCTGAATTAATTTTTGCTTCTGTAACGGGTGATTTGGAACATCCAATGACGAGGTGCTGTTGTGGACTCACCTGGGAGTACGGCTTGGAACGACCTGTGGCTTTGTGCAATCCCTGGCTGATCCCCCTACAGTCAGCTGCCTGTCGTAGACCTTTCCTCTGCCTCGCTGGCGAAACGGGGAAGTTGACCGGGTAGCAAACACAGCTTCCTGCAGGAGATAGCACGTATAAATCCACAGGAGAAATAGCCACCTCACCGACCACTCCGGATTAGCAAAGCTTTGGTTGCGAGTTCTCGCCATGGCAACGAAATCAAGAGAACAAATGTTGAGGGCTTGGAAGAATTTCGATATATTCCTCTTGGCTATAGTATCATCACATTATGTGATAAGAACTAAGGATACGAAATCCGTAAAAAGCTGTAAACAACCCCTTTGTTTCCTTTGTAGTAATACCTCCGTTTCGGCAATGGTTGCAAGTAATATGTTGTTGAAGCAGACGACAGGTGCGTACCGATGTACCTCTCTTTGTTTGAAGCGCGCGTGTTGAATCTTTACCCTGGTACTTTATGGCTATCCTATCCATTCCACGAAACATTTATGGGCCCTGGAGAAAGCTTCGCAAGACTGAAGACATGACATCTTGCTCGGAAATTCTTATTTCTATCACAGACAATCGTATGTAAGATTCTGGCTGTCCGTTCCAAGATCAACTGAGTAGCACGACGGTCATTAAGGTACTTTCCTGTGGAAACTTGCTGGTGTTTGGAGCGATCCGCGGTTTAGGTCTATTCCGAATATTCTCTTGCAGTAAACGAAGGGCTCAATTCGCTGTCCCCAACTGGCTAGTCATCGTTGCTGCATTCGAACGCGTACAAGCTGGTTGAGTGATCCTGAGTCATCGCATGTCAACTTCCGTCTCTGCTGGATGAGCGCGTCACACACTTTTTCGTTTTGCGCCCGCATTGGGGGAATACAAATCACCGACTGTTACAAAAATGGATCGATACTCTGACGGACGATTTATCGGGCGATCAAGATGAAAAGGTCAGAATTAATGCTCTAAATTCCTCAAGGCTGATCTTGGAGAGTGTGTATTTCACTGGTTGAGAAAAGTTAGAGATGAAAATATTTTCTCCTGAATCAATAATCCAGCTGGGACTTAACAAATTTGTTTCTTTAGATGATTTTTCCCTTAACAGAAGTCAGCCTCTAGAGTATACAGATAAAAAACACGAGTTGATACATGATTATTACTTTCTATGACTTTAAGGGTCATCCCTCTCCAGAGTTTAAAATGACGATGCACTTCTTAAAGTGGTTTTAATATGATCCGCAGATGCATTCATTTTGATAAAATGGGGCTTGAATAATTTCATATTCTACAGTATATCTTTCGGGGGAAAGGAAGTGCACTTTATACGTTGTATGCTTTCCTCCCATTAAACTTGATGTGACATGACTACTTGCTTTTTAACAAAATGTGTTCTACAAAGAATTCATCAGACATTTTTGTAATTGTATAAACTTGCAGTAACAAGTTCTCTCTCTCTCTCTTAAAAAAAAAGAATATATATATATACATATATATATATATATATATATATATATATATATATATATATAACCTGACCTATTATTCGTATCGGGCATGCGCGGTACAATGACATAGAACAAATTAGACAAAGCAAGAAATATAAATACAGAACTTTTTTTCCCCCTCAGCGTATGCAGGTAAAAATTCTAACATATATAACATTCACCAGCATCCTCATTAGAGTCCCATTTCTAATTGGATCTAGCGCCTCTGTAGGCCTATATGATATTTATAAAAAATCATAGAATTATGGCAAAGTCAATAAGTCGGAAACAGGGTAGAACAAAATCATACAAACAAATATAACAGACTCACCACACACATGCACGCATGCACATATACGCGCAAACGCATTACGAGCCACCCGATTCATGGGATATAGTCTTATGTTTAACTTTGTTCTTTTGTTTCTTTCACTTTGTCCTGTACGATGATATTGAAGAGTTTTAAGGTGCAGAGTCTGGGTAATAGATATTTGGAATGATCAATAGATAAAAAACTGTTATTCATTACATTGGAGTTTATTTCACCGTTTTCATTTACTTCTGTCCGCTCCCACCCCAATAAACAGTAGTGGATGCAGTTCCATCACTTTCAACAGATTGAAAACATTAAAGGCCTGATAAAATCTCAATCTGTCCTTCATTACCGAAGATTTGATATTTTGATAAATGCAACAGGGATTTTACGCTGACAACACTTAGAACTCTCCCACACTGATTTGGACTTTATTTTGTGTGATATTTGTTACCATTTTCTGTGAGAATTTTTAGTCCAAACCACACCCTTGTCGTCACTTTGTTGATCTTATCTAGATGAAAAAGATAACAAAATGGGGACGTGATATAACGGAGTACCTAGAGATGGTTATTTTTACGCGTTAATAATTGTCAGTGATTATAGAAATCGCTAAATTTAATTCGTCTTACTTTTAACGTTTCATTTTCTTGTTTTGGAATAGATGTCTACATGGTCAGTGCTTCTTCTAAGGTTGGAGTTGCAGGAGTAAATTTGAAGGGATTAGCATTTTATTAGAAAGAAGTGATTATCTGAATGAACGCCCGCGTTCACTCCGCGATTTCTCACATTCCTTCTTCCGTCTTACACAAATGAATTGAGGTCTCCCTAGTTCAAGACATGATATATTAAGATAATCAAAAACGGGAATGGAAGTGACTTTCTTAAGATAGCTTAACGCCCACCATGAATATTAATGTTGTTATAGGAGGAGACACAATTAGACATACTGAGGTTTGTTTGCTTGTTTGTTTTGATTTTTTTGACGATCAAGCAAAATCTCGCTTCTTCAATTACAGACCCAATGGACACATGGCAGAGAATTGAGAATATATTTTGCTTGCATTCGGGAGAAGAAAATAATATGAATGTTCCCAAAATTTTTAAATGGCTGCATTCCCCGTTTCGAAGGAAGGGAAAACTAATCATGATGAAATCCATATGAATTCTATACTTTTGCAGATTAGGCTCTATGTATACTGCCATCAAAATATCGTGCGTCAAAATGTAGATCAAACCGCTTCCTGGTTTGATTACAAGAAGTCAAGGAAAACGTCATAATTCCTTTCCTATTCTTGCATATCATCGATCGGGCTGTTTCATTAGGTCTTGAAGTCGCCAGAAAAGAGGGTTATTTTAATTTATCACGTGAATGTTACGTCACTAATGGCTAGCAACCTCAGCGATCACAGGTCCTCGGGAATATGATTTTACTGGACATATTTCTAGAAATGATAGCCAAGAACTTTCAGATGTGCACACACACACACACACACAAACCACACGCAGACAGATACACACACATACACGAAAACATCCAGACAATGATATATAGATATATAACTACACAGACCCAGACACACAGACAGATAGACAGACTCACACACACACACACACACACACACACACACACACACATATATATATATATATATATATATATATATATATATATATATATATATATACATACATACACACGAAAGCCCAATACAGGCAAACATACAATTAAAAACACGAACACACAATTTTCGGTTCCTTGCGGGCAAAATCGGACAGACTAACCACAAGTCAGCGCATATCACTCACTACATTTATGAGCTGTAACTTGAATATTCATCTTTAATTTCTAAAATATGGGTTACATCGTTTTATGTGATGGAAACAATAAAATTTCAATTTATGTTCAGAATGATGTTGCTGTGAAAGAGCTCGTCGCGCCAAGTATATTTTGACATAATTGCTTCGCATAAAATCTGTATCATGTTTTCGTGGAAAGCCTATCAAATATCTTTCACGAGGCTTTCTGAATAATGACTGATTGACATAAGAATAAAGTAAACTTCGGGCTTGTGGTAAGGCCATAATGCCTGATACGCATCAGTTGCCGAGAAAAATAAAAATCGACTGTCCGTGAACAGTCTGAACTCGCTAATGTCGCGGAATTATTGGCGATCTCGAAAGCGTATCAAATTCATGAAGGGTTGGGATCATGGTATGATCATGAACACTATCTAACGCATTATGATTTATAAGACAAACAAGATTACTCGTGTAAAAACTTCCGTCCTTCACGACACAAGTGACGTGAAAGGAGTCTCCCAAAGGCCAATGTACCCCCCCCCCAACAAACCTTGTACCTACTTTTAGTTTATCGGAAACTCAAACTTACTTGAGGACTGTAACAACCGTTAATGCTCTTGACGCAATTCCCACAAAGGAAAAAGTTAGGAAATCTTACAGCACCTCGGATTGTTTTTTTTTCTTGAAGAAACAGTGATCGGTCTTCCATTATTGCTTTATTCGTCAAATATCATTTTTTTTACCCTTAATGGCATGCTTACGATTACCAAAATGCGATTGTGACCGAAATCTTTGTTTCGTAAAAAATATAGCGCAACTTTCAACTATGAAAATTCCCAAATTGTACTTTTTGTCAACATAATATATTTATATAAAGGGAACTGGAGCAAGGAGTGACGAAGTTCATATTCAATTAAGTCATTCTAGACTTTGCCGTGATGGTTGATGAAAAAAGGCAAATTTGCAAACTGGCGTCTCAGAATTTTATCTGTTTGAATGGTGATAGATGATTATTAATTTATGGGGTGATGTTCATTATTCCGAAAGTTCATTAGTCCGAAAATAAAATAAGTTTCGTTATTCCGAAGGTCCTTTATTCCGAAACACACGAATTCCCTATACCTACATCATGTTCGTTAATCCGAACATTATTTTGTGCCGTTCATTATTCCGTGCGTTCTTTAGATCTAAAATTAAACGAGGTTCGTCAATCCGAAAATAAAAAGAAGGTACATACATAAGAATGTCCGGAATTGTAAACCTTATTCCTTGTTTGGCTAAAGGAACCTTCATACAATATCGAACTTTTTCCCTTTCATTTATGGATTTTTTTCTTACTTGGTTAATTTTCTCCTATAATGGGAAACTCAACGACCTTCTGGACTGTTTTCTTCACTGAAGACAGAAAGAATATACCTCAAAGCCTGTAAAATACGAACGTGTTAATGTTCTTGTTCTGTAGGAGCTAGCAAATGCCGAAAGTATCATATTTCAACTTAAAGTTTTGGCAATTAACATGGCAACAGACAATTAATATGCAAAAACTATGTTTTACACATCGACAAGTTTTTGAAAGAATAATCAGAAGTACGTGACGACAGAAATTAAATTTCGAGAAACAGGGCATTGAATGTGTCCTGCTATGCTGATACCATCGCTCTAATTCTAGTCTGAAAGACATTTCATTCTATTTTTTTCCCCTGCAAACTTTACTTCAAGTATGATGCGAATCATTACACCTGCCTGGATAGTAATGGGAAAGTGAGGCTAATACACGTTCATGTTTTAGTTTTTTTTAAATCTCTCTCTCTGGTTTTCGAATTCGAACCTATACATGTACAGTTGTATACACTCGCACCTTCTGCGAACCGTGCGTATAATAAATGTTCATGGTATGCTGCAAACTGACTAGACCATGGCGTTATATGGCATGCCGCAGTCTTAATGTGTGTGTTTGTGTGTGTGTGTGTGTGTGTGTGTGTGTGTGTGTGTGTGTGTGTGTGTGTGTGTGTGTTTCTTCACAGCTTTGGCTCACGTGATAATTTTCTTGGCATTTGTAGAAGTTTCGTTTGGCAAAGACGGTATAGCGAACGAGAAGACACTGTATTCTGGTCAAAAATCTACTGGCGACACAGACGATTTCGCCTATATCGTGACGTCATACGAAGCAGACCTTATCTTGTGTCGAAGGAAACAGTGGAAGCTGACGAGGAAGCAATGTAAAATAGTCCAGGCTCAATGCCAATTGGCAAGAATTTATTACTTCTGTGGAACGACGGCGAATATCGATACTATCGATCTCCGATGTAGAGTACGCATCCAACAGACTGTAAGTAATCTGTTCGTGTTCTGTTATTGTACAAGAGAAAGTGTTACAGAGCAGGGGCATTCTCAACCCGTTTAACGTCAGTTGGTCATCTCCCAAGCTGTGAGTGTTCATTCATGACAGAGATTTTTTGTTTAAATCCTCGTTCGGTTCATTTCATATCGTTTTAAAATTTACAAACATACAAAGGGGAAAATATTAAAAAAAACATTAAGAAGGGCATATAGACAAATACCTATACAATAATCATATCATTGCGTGATTTTAGACTCCTTTCTTAAATAATGGAATGTTACTTAAACTATTTTCTGTGCAAATCTTTCATGAGTATAGGCCTTTACTCCTGTCAATTGCCAACACTGTCAAGACCTATTCTGCTTCTCAATACGTAAACAAAAATGAGGTTCATTCGTTTTATGAGAGATGTTCTTTTTGTGAGTGAACCCTCGCTTTGGTCAGAGTAAAGCTCTGTAATCTCCAAAAGTACGAGCGGTCAACCACGAAGAGGTCCAGTGGATCCCGCGTCAAATCTCCCTCTGGTCAGAGGCTTAAGACATAGGATTACTCCTTGGTCGTTTGGTACATCTGACCGACAAAACTGACCAACCAAATATACCACTTTATAGGTTTGCAAACGAAATGATCTTTGACAGTGCTGTTCCTCGTCTATGATACAGCACAGTAGGCTAGTTCATTGGCTCTTCAATGATAGTTAATCTATTCTAACCATCCTATTGCTTCATTTCTGAATTCAGTTTTGACCTGTTTAATGAGAATAACACAGTCACACCTTAGAAATGAGACATTCTGTGTTCACGTGTATTATGTATGAGCTCAAACATAATGTTTGCGTGCATACCCCCTCCACATACACATGTATACCAAATCAGCAAAATGTATGGAGTCCATAAATACGGTTTATACATCATTTTGTATGTATGCTTCACATATAAGGAAAAATTGCATCCTTTTGTGAATGAAACAAACTCTAACAACATTGGCTGCAGCGTGCGGTCTACTGGGATACCTGCACTTTTTCACCCAATCTCTATTTTTCTGCCACAAGCTACAGGACTCATCATTTACATTTAAAAGAAGTTCATTGATCTTGACCACTGACTTCAAGCACTGATTTTAACCATATTTGCATAAAGGCACTGATGTTTCCCAGCTTATTTCTATCCGTTGCAGCAAATTATATAACTCTACTATTAGTCTTTCCTGGTGGAAGACCCTATAGAAAATATAAGAGGTAGGGGTAGTAAACTACACCTACCAGTCCTTTTATATTCTATGTAGAATGAGTCCAAAATCAATTTTGCATTTTCTCATCAAAGTTGTTCAATAATTGTAGGTCTTTCTGGAAAACTTTTGTTTAACTGACAATAACTGAAATAAGGCCAACCAAAATGCAATAAATGTACTTAAAGAATAACAAAAATTTAATCTATGAATTCTAGTTTCTGTGATTTGGATTTGACATAAAATAGACTTCATCATTTCTCTCTCTACGACTTTTGCAATGTATCATGTTTAAATGTCAGATGTAATTTATGTATTGATTATCACATTTTCACGTAATTTAGATATCATTCTAGTGTAAAAGTTAAAAATAAACCTGCCCCAATTCTTTCCTGCCATTTAAAGGATTTTGTAGATTTTTGTTGTTGTTGTTGTTGTTGTTGTCGTTGTTGCAAGCATTCCCAGGGTTCCTGAAACATGCACACACGAGCACACACATGCACCCCCCCCCCAACACACACACACACGCACAGATGGTTTCATTAAGAAATAGGAGTTGTCACATTTCTATGCAACTTACCCTCAATATAATATCATATTTGGCATTTCCAAGATTATAGGACCTATGCGATGCATATAAATGTATATTGACTTGTACTGATTTATGATCATTAGCTATCAGAAATTATGGCCAAAATAATATATAACATATGTGCCATATATTCTATAATATTTTTTTACTATCTTTCGACAGATTGCTTGGATATGCCCAAAAAACAAACAAACAAACCACATTGCTACCTAGATGCTGAGACATGCAGTGTCTTTTGTTAGTCATATTAGGAACATGGAAATGTGCAAGTAATGCTCAGTCAAGAGGAAGGTGCATTCCTATGTCTCTTGTTAATCATAGAGTACTTTAGCAGTGTTTGACAGATGCTGTCATCGACAGAATCTTGGTTTGGAAGGATTTTTGTAGACACTTCCGAGTAATCTGAAGAAAAATGGTAGAAAAATTATTATAGAATATACGGCAGATACAGGCAATTTCTGTATAAACAAAGTCCGGCCTGGCAGTTTTCTTTGGTTTTATCGAAATATTGTTACAGCCAAATAATAATAAAATACATGAAGATATAAAGACAATATTTTTTTTATATGAATTTTTACATCGTTGTAACAAGATTTTTGTTATAACCGTATTTGTTATAATGGGAGTGAACTGTATTTAGACTCTAAATTCATTTGGCCACAAAAGTAATATTGAAGGTATCATAAATCAACACAACGCAACATGCATACACATTGCATAGGTCCTTTAAAATAAATGCCCTGCAAGATGAATTCATCCTAGTGTTAAGTCATTCCATGCAGTTTTAGTCTTTGCAAACCCATACTTTATTGATTGAGAAAAGACAGCATTTTGATTCAATCGATCCCTACAGAAATGAATCACTAAACTCTAAGGATGCAAAAGTCTCTATCTGGCTGGGGGAACAAAGGCTTTTCAACTGAATGCACATTTGGAATGCTCTTTTCAAACTCATGCACAAAGAAGACTTTCAACACACTTTACATGATGTGTTTCGATGACAAGAGTTTAATTCATCGCAACAGGGTGTTCAAACTGTCCGAAGGACTTTCTTACATTAAATCACATTGTGACTTGTCACCATGGAATTCTGATAAAGCTGCCATTTGTGATTGTTAGTTTCGCTTTGGATTATAGCATCTTTAAATTCTCTAGTAGCCTCTATACTTTCCAGTGATACATTATTTGTCCCATTTTATTTCAAAACTGCTACAGCAGAAACAAAGAAAGCTAACATCTATCTTCTCTGATTATAACCACAAGTATAATTTCTAATATTTTGACTAAATGTTCTCATTTCGCAGTTTTGCGGCTTTAACTCGTTGGAGACTAGTCCAGTGAATACTCGAGCAGGTGTCTGTGGGAAATGCATGTTATAGCAAAATCACTCCTTCCTCAATGGGTTAATATCTGCGACTTTATCAAAATAGCTTGGTGACAGGTCACGCTTTATCCATATTTTCTTGTAATCTCCCTTTATTATATACCATATCATTACAAAATGTACAGATTATGAATGCTTTGCAAGTCATCAAAATCAAATAACAAGTTTGCCAATCTGTGCCCTCTATACCCAGCATGATATTTTGCTTGCTGGAATATTTGTAATCATCATGTCTAGCAGTCCTTCGCCTCATCAACAGACACACTGAACAATGGCAAAAACCACATGTAATTGAACATAAAACAGAAACTTGAACCATTGACATACGATATGGAGACCAAAGACAACCATTGCGAGTATTGTGTTAATGGAACGGTATTGAACCATGCTTAGAAATGGTGCTTTCCAATCACACGTAACTTGTCTGCATGTAATACATGTGTCATTACAGGGATATTACAAAAAATAAAGTCTTGAGTATTAGACCTACCCGTCACCCATATTTGATGCAGTAGTTTCTAACATTAAAGAGTCTGAAGTGAGACATGTTGAAAAATATTGATGAAATTGTTGCAACTCCAAGGAAAAAAATACATGTACATTAAATGCAGTATCATGATGCCACCGCTACTATGAACCTTGAATACACAACACGGATAGAAGTTTGAAGAAGTGTAAGAAAGTTTTTTAAGTCTAGCGATTCAAAAAATATATGGACATGTACAGTCAACTCCACACAAGCCGATCTTGACAGGACTGAGGAAACGCATTGACTTTACGCGATGTTCACATTCTACGTTCACGGAGAAATACACACATGAATGTGAACTGGGACATTCTATTTTCATTGACTTAGTTGGATTATTCAATGTACACGCAGTCAACTTAACCTGTTCCATACTGAATTCTGGATTCCCCATAGACCCAATACACAGGCCACCAGGTTCCCATATGGGACGAGTTAATGAGTTGACCATAGTATGGGGGGGGGGGGAATGAGACTACAGGCAGATATTTGTTACAAATTCTTCAAGAAATCGTGGAAAATTATGACACTACAATATGTATCGGTTCTGGGTGATATCATAATTCCTTTCCAATGTTGTTGCTTTTCATTAAACATTCTGGATGAATTAGCAGCACAGGCGCTAACAGAGTAAGAGGGGAGAAAGCATAAACTAATATTTATGGCTGCTGCTCTCACTACTGTGACTGAGTGAGAATAGGAAAAAATGTCTTTTTATGATCAGACTAAGATGGGGAGGGGTTGTTGATTTCAGAGGTGATTCAATTTCATGCCCCTATTATCCAAATAATTTTTACTTGAAAGATAAAGCATGGATTGGTTGTGAAGAAAACAATGTTTCAGCAATAGCTCAGCTCAGTACAGCTGTATACTCTATGTACACATGTTCCCAACTAATGGGACACTTGATATTTTTTGTTAAATTCAGGAATTAAAGAATGCTAAGGAATATTTCATTACAAATGTTATCAATGCCTAAATATCTTCTCCTTCTTTTTTGTGCACATTTTGGAAAACATAGCTATCCAATACGATTCTTTCTATCCAAACCAACACTTTCTGCTAGTCTACATTTTCCTACAATACTGTAAAATTGGCAATTATCCCACTGGCACATTTGAGGCGGCATGTCATGCTGTGCATCAGGCATTCTTTTAATGTCAAATCTCTGGTTTCTCTTTCCTCAATATAAACAAGCTTTGACTTTGTTCAGTACAGGCCCATTGAGGACACAGTTTATAAAATCATTTTTAATAAGGAACAGACAAGTCTGACTTGACTTTAATATCGACGCATGGAACATTTAAAATTTCCTTGACAATTACAGTCTGACCTCAATTATATGGCTACATCCAGATACGCTGTTAGCAATTCGGCTGGATAAGAGAGATGCGTTCAAATATGGCACTGTCTAGCCCGTCCTGCTGGGGTATACACATGCTATTATCAACATATTAATACAGTGATTATTTGCATGGTATTGCCATGTTTCATAATTCAGATGACACAGATACAAGATGAAATGTCAGTAAAATATCCCTTTTCGTATGTGTGTTTATTTAATTGGTATTGACCGCCAATGAGACTGAGATCATGAATCTTCAAGTACTGCCGTGACATAGTACCCCAGGAGTGCACTGCCAGTTGTCTAGCACAGCATCAAGTACCATTGTCTCTTGCAGTAAACATGACTGGACTTACAAACTGTGTGGACAAATTTTGCACACTTTCACCGACAGATCATTGTAGGAACACAAAGTTCATGATCATCGGAGATTTGGCACTGAAAGTGCATGAAAATGTGAAAATAATTTCAATCCAGCCAATATCTGGATGAAAGAGAGATCCGGATAGGTGATGGCCGGAAAACTGCGGTCGGATGTAAACAGATTACAGACTGTTCAGAGACAAGCTATCATCAGGTGTCAGCCTCCCAATGTGTCTGTAAAATTTACTCTATGGGAACTACAGATTCCATGCATTGTTATGCAAAATAAATTCATCATAAATGAGCTAAAACTGCAGAGTATTTCAGCAAAACTGCCAATTAGGACAAAGTGGTATTTATCAAATGGCTATGATAGTCATTCCCATCATTACCATAATTCATAGCTTGTCATGCAATGTCTATGTCAAAATGAATCTGACATTGGTGATAGAGTATAGTTTGTTTTGGTGTCAATAGAGGGAGCTGGTGATCTGGAGACAAATATTTTGGAATAATAATTTAAATACGATTTGAATAGTATGTGACAGGAATGTATGGTTAGGGTGTGAGTGTGAAGTGAGTGAGCAGTGAGAGTGAACAGTTGCATTTGAGGCTTGCTGGCGAGAAGGTGCGCAGACGGGTTGACAAGCCAAGAACAGGGCCTGAGCATCATTGCATTTAATTCGGCTGCGTCGCTTGGTGCATTCCCCGTAGACACCACTGGCCGTCACTCAAAAAGGAAAAGGAACCGAGAAGCTGTAAGTTTGCAGAATTTGGTATTATTACTCAATTTAGCACCCGGTAGGAAAGAAATCCTTTTTTTGTTAATGGATTAGAATAGTAATAAAGAAATGTTAATGTTAAAGAGTATAAAGCAAATACACCACGTGAGGTTCTTGAAATATAGCTTGAAATGATGTTTGTTTTTGTGTACGTAATGAGCCAAAATATTTAAGCCAGAAGGAGGACTGGTTCGGTAGCGAGAGGGTTAGGTTATTTGTATTACGTCAAAAATGAGATCGTTTGAGTGAAAGAAATGGCAATTAGATTTTAATCCTGAATGATGAGTTTTGTTGCTGGTGTAATTGCTACGACATTTTTTTCTGAAAATTGTAATAATTATGATATTAGTAATATTATCGATTTGTGTTGATACATATATCTACGCCAAGGACGATATGTATGAGGATCGATAAAGCGTAGCTGTGAATCGATTCAGACACAGAAATTAATGTTAAGAGAAAGTATGTTTTTTTTGTGAAATTCGGATATAAATGTTGGAACGACGATAGATACAGTATAAAGAGCATATATGCAAAGTTAGTAAAAGCAGCTAGAAAAGAGTGAGCTTTTACGGGAGAGATTTGTATTGCTTGTTACATGAATTCTATCGCTGGATAGTGATAACTGTCCCATTAATGGTGTGAATTTTTATCTATTCGCAGAGGTTTCTGAAAACGAGTACTTCTGTGCTTATGTATTTCATTCTATGGCAATTTATTGCAACAGAACCGAAATGTGCCATAATTTGTGTGTATTTTTTTGTAAGAAAGGTCAAAATGAATAGGAAAGAAGAAAGTTAATGTGATAATAAGCTGAGGATGTTCGGATACATTTGTACCTTAACACAGTCCTGCAATGGTGAACACAAATGTTGTATTATAGGAGTTGAGGATTACTAGTCGGGTAGAAATGTATTTTGACAAGGGATTGTTGTTATATTCATAGCCGTCCGTATCCAGGCACTGAGTATCCGGACTTGTCCGAGGACGTATCCGGAGTCGGATACCGCCCGGTCTTTGAGTCTTCGAGTAATCCCACGCCCCGCTGTGGACAGAACCAGGCAGACACACGCGAACCGGACAATACCCACGCCAATCGACCGTGTGTATCCGGCCACGCCGTGCTGCCACACCCGTATACGCTTCACGCCGCGACGGACTGCAGGAACAGGCGTCAGCCACCTCGCGTGAACCGCGTATCCGACGCCAGGATCCGGCTTCGCATGAGCAACCCTGTACAGGCATCGCGCGGTTATCGACAACGGGAAAGTGCCATGGATAATGTAGGGACTTGATTCATAGGGGGGTTTTCATACGTAGAAATGCATGCGCTTATATAGGGACTTAGCAGAAAGGAGGATAATATAACAATTTGTTTATATACAAAAAAAAATTTGTTTTGTATTTTTCTTCCTTTTTCTTCCTTTTCGTACTTTGGTTGAATAAAAGAGTCGCATGACCCACTTGAGTTGAAACGATAATTCACTGTATTCGGTTTATTATTATGGCGGTCGTCTTCTGAGAAACCCTTTGACAATAATTGGCGACCACGAAGGGACCTTTCGAAATAATTCTAAATTGTTAGAGGGGGTATCGGATAGGTGACACTATTGTCTCGGTAGTTTTCATTAATCTCTCCCAGGTGATAGTAATTTAATTACTGTTTTGAGTATATATTTGTAATTGTAGCCTGATAATCCAGTGTAGAATTTTGTGGAGATTTTGATTGTGTTTCAGCTTCCACTTAGTTCTTCTTCCGGCCTGTGCCCACGGGGAAAGCACCGTCATTCACGCGCTCGTCTGCTTTTGGAAGTGCCGGGTATAGGTTCTGCCGGTGAGGCTCTGTTGGTAAGTCAACCCTGTGCGAGAGCAAGAGAGTGATTGTGATGGATCTAGAAAAGTTAGCCAAGGTAGGGCAGACCTTAGGGTTAGAGGGGACAGAGTTGCAAGAGTTTATTAAGGCGGAACAGGACAAGGCGAGAGAGGCACGAGTGGAAGAGCGACAGAGGATGAAGGAAGAGAAGGAACTGACTGAACTGAAACTTAAGTTAGAACAGGCTAGGTTAGAAGAGGGAGGTAGTAACCGAGTTCAAATAAATACAGTTAGGGCTCCAAAACTTCCAGCATTTCAGTGTGGGAAAGATAATCTAGATGTGTATTTACACAGGTTTGAACGGTACGCTAATGCTCAGCACTGGCCACGTGATGTGTGGGCCGTTCATTTGAGTGCTCTTTTGACAGGTAAAGCATTAGACACATACTCGAGACTGGATGACGACGAGGCACAAGACTACGACCGAGTAAAGGCCGCAGTACTCAAGCGCTACTCTCTCACTAGCGACGGCTTCAGGCGGAAATTCCGTGGGGCAAAGCCGGAAACGGGAGAGACAGCAGCGCAGTTCGTGATACGGATACGGAGCTATCTCGAGAAATGGTTGGAGCTATCCGGCCACAAGCCAACCTTCGAGGAGATGGTGCAACTGGTGCTCATCGAGCAGTTCTTCAACGTCTGCTCCAAGGATATGGAGACGTTCATTAAAGAGAGACAGCCGACTGACATAGACGACTTCGTGGATATCGCCGACAGGTTCATTGAGGCCCGCTCGGGATGGCATCTCGGAGGGCAGACGGGTGGTAAGTCCCGAGGTCACATTAAACCTGAATCTCGTACTAACACTTCCACAGGTGATGCTCGACCCCAACCGGGAGGAGCAACGACTCCCCGCCCGGACGGATGCTTCATCTGCGGAAAGAAGGGGCATATCGCCAGGTATTGCAGAAGCCGAGAGACCAGGAAAGAAAAGGCTGCAGTCGGAATCCAGGGTGGACAGAAACCGGATCCGAACCGGAAAGCTGACGACAAGAAGCCCGACAACCGCACTCCGGAAATGCGAACCGGAGCAAAAGCTGGTCGACCGGATGAGACAGATGTTAGCCCGGTATCGACTCGTAGCAGCGGTTCAGAGGGTAAGCGTCAAATGTCAGAGCACGGTAACGCATGCCTCGTAATCGATTCATGTTTTTCTTGTGCAGAGCCAAGTCCGGATATCCGGATAGCGGATTCGGATCTGCCTCTGATGAGTGTTGCGTGTGGAGAGCAGCCAGTTAGAGCTATGCCTGTGAGAAAAGGCATAGTAAACGGAACGCACGTGGACGTACTACGTGACAGCGGTTGTTCGACAGCGGTGGTGCGCACGGAATTGGTGAGAGCGGATCAGATGACCGGATCGCAACGGACATGCATCCTGATCGACGGCTCCGAGAAGCAGTTCCCAGTCGCCACAGTCATGATCGATTCTCCCTTCTTCGTTGGTGAGTTAGAAGTACTGTGCATGAATAACCCTGTGTACGATGTTATTCTGGGCAATGTTGCAGGTGTTCGTGAGCCTAACGACCCGGATAGCAGCTGGCAGGCGGATAGTGGGCTAGCCGTGGAGACTAGGGCACAGCGCAGGGAGGCAGCCAAACCTCAACGAGCGATGAAAGTGCCACGGCAGGCAGACATTGCAACAGCCGACGAGTTTCATCGTGAGCAGAGCAATGATGAATCGTTGGAGAAAATTCGACAACAAGCGGAGAGTAGTGAGGTGAAGACGAGCCGAAATGGGAATCAGTCACGCTTCATTGCGAAAAAGGGCTTGCTGTATCGCGAGTTCAGAGCAGGATGCGGCGAGCGGCAGGAAGTCTCGAACCAACTGGTGGTTCCTCGCAAATATCGACGTCAGATTCTGAGTCTAGCACACGAGTCGATACTCGGAGGCCATCTCGGCGCACACAAGACAACGGAGCGGATTTTGCAAAACTTCTTCTGGCCCGGCATTGGAGCAGACACAGTCAGGTACTGCAGATCCTGCGATGTGTGTCAGCGTTCTTTGCAGAAAGGGAAGGTGAGCAAAGTCCCCCTCGGAACCACGCCTTTGATAGACGAACCATTTCATCGCGTGGCGGTAGACCTTGTGGGTCCGATAGTGCCGGTGACGTCACGCGGGAACAGATACATACTGACACTCATGGACTACGCCACTCGTTATCCTGAAGCAGTACCCCTTAGAAACATCGACACCACGTCAGTCGCGGAAGCATTGTTCACGATTTTCTCACGAGTAGGCTTCCCACATGAGATGTTAACGGATCGCGGAACGCAGTTCATGTCCGACGTAATGAAGGAGGTGAGCAGACTGATGTCCATCCGCCACATCACCACTACTCCGTACCACCCGGCCTGTAATGGTCTGGTGGAAAAGTTCAACGGGACCATGAAACAGATGTTGAAGAAAATGTGCGAAGAGCGTCCCCAGGATTGGGATCGGTACATTGACGCGTTGTTGTTTGCTTACAGAGAGGCTCCACAGGCGAGTACGGGATTTGCGCCATTTGAACTCCTGTACGGACGAGCCGTACGCGGACCTCTGATGATTGTGAAGGAGCTATGGACCGACGACAACCCAGAGCCAGAAACAAAATCGACATATCAGTATGTCATGGATCTCAGGGAGAAACTGGAGGACACATGTAAAATGGTGCATGAACATCTGAAACAGTCCCATGACAGGTACCGAGAGCAGTACAACAGGAAGGCGAGACCCAGGTCATTCAAAGTCGGAGATGAGGTACTATTGCTGCTACCAACCGACCACAACAAGCTCTTAATGCACTGGAAGGGCCCCTTTAAGGTAGTAGGCAAGATTGGAAAGCTCGACTACCGGATCGACCTCGGGACGAGGACGACGACGTTTCATGCCAACCTGCTCAAGCAGTATCATCGCCGCCACGACGAAGATGCAGCAGGACTGGTAAGCCACGACGTCGCTGGCGTATCCGTCATCGAGGAAGACGAGAAAGACGAGGACGTCGACGACCTCGGCCCCGAACCCACGTCGAATGAGCATCTCATCCAGACGCCAACACTCACGCAGACGCAAACGGTAGCCGACGTAAAGTTAGGCAGCACTCTGTCTGACGAACAGAGCCGACAGTTGAGGAGACTGATCGGAAACTTTCCCGATGTCCTGACTGATCTGCCTGGCGTGACGAATCTAGGCTGCCACGACATCGAGTTAACTGATCCACGACCGATCAAGTCCCGGCCGTACCCGCTTCCGCATGCTCTCCGTAGAGTAGTCGACGACGAGGTAAAGGAAATGCTCGATCTCGGAGTGATCGAAGCATCATCGTCGCCTTACGCTTCACCGATAGTATTGGTGAAAAAATCGGATGGTACGAACCGATTTTGTTGCGATTTTCGCAAACTCAACTTGGTCACGGTACCAGATGCCGAGCCTATTCCCGACCAAGATGAGATCTTCGCCCAACTGGCGAACGACAATTATTTCAGTAAGCTAGACCTGACCAAAGGCTACTGGCAGGTTCCGCTTACAGAGAGGGCTAAGCCCCTCACGGCGTTCGTGACGCCAAACGGCTTATACCAATTCCGAACCATGCCGTTCGGGTTGATAAACGCCCCTGCTAGTTTTAGCCGAATCATGCGACAACTTCTTCGAGGGATGGAGTGCGTGCACAATTTCATTGACGACATCTTAGTGCACACTACCACATGGGAGAAACACCTGGAGGTTCTGCGAGAGCTTTTCAAGCGTCTTCGCCAGGCAGGTCTGAAGGCAAAACCGTCGAAGTGGTTGCTTGGGCAAGAGAGCCTGGAGTTTCTTGGGCATCAACTCGGCAGAGGCAAGATCCAGCCGCGGACCGAGAAGGTAGAGGCCATCAAGCAGGCAGAACGACCGCGAACCAAGAGGCAACTCCGCTCATTCCTTGGCCTAGCGAACTATTACAGAAAGTTCGTGCCGAACTTCGCGGCCCTCGCGGTACCCCTCACCGATCTGACTCGGAAGGGGGAACCAAACCAGGTGAGATGGGGTGAAGCGCAAGAAAATGCGTTCAAGTGTCTAAAGGGGAAGATTGCAAATGCACCCATTTTGCATCTCCCAGACGTCGATCGCACCTTCTTCCTCCGAACTGACGCTTCGGAGAACGGAATCGGTGCTGTGCTACTTCAGGAATTTGACGACGAAAAGCTCCCAGTAGCGTTTGCCAGCAAGAAGTTGCTCGATCGAGAGCGAAGATACTCGACGATTGAGAGAGAGTGTCTTGCTGTCATATGGGCAGTGCAAAAGTTCGAGCCGTATCTCTACGGGAAGGAGTTCGTCCTCGAAGTCGACCACGAGCCCCTCCTTGCTATGCGGCGAGGCAAGCTCGCCAACGGACGAGTGATGCGGTGGGCTCTCGCTCTGCAGCCGTTCCGTTATCGGATCGAAGCTATCAAGGGGAAGGAGAACGTTGGAGCCGACTACATGAGTCGCATCCAGCAGTAGCACTGATCAGTAAGGAGTCAGGTAAACAGTGACAAGGATGAAAAGGTGTAACAGAGAAATGTCCAAACCAGCGTTTTTCTGTTTATACACAGAGTACGTAGAATGATAATGTCACACGGGCAATCTAATTTCACCAAAATATTTTCTGAAAAAGGGGGTAAATTGTCAAAATGAATCTGACATTGGTGATAGAGTATAGTTTGTTTTGGTGTCAATAGAGGGAGCTGGTGATCTGGAGACAAATATTTTGGAATAATAATTTAAATACGATTTGAATAGTATGTGACAGGAATGTATGGTTAGGGTGTGAGTGTGAAGTGAGTGAGCAGTGAGAGTGAACAGTTGCATTTGAGGCTTGCTGGCGAGAAGGTGCGCAGACGGGTTGACAAGCCAAGAACAGGGCCTGAGCATCATTGCATTTAATTCGGCTGCGTCGCTTGGTGCATTCCCCGTAGACACCACTGGCCGTCACTCAAAAAGGAAAAGGAACCGAGAAGCTGTAAGTTTGCAGAATTTGGTATTATTACTCAATTTAGCACCCGGTAGGAAAGAAATCCTTTTTTTGTTAATGGATTAGAATAGTAATAAAGAAATGTTAATGTTAAAGAGTATAAAGCAAATACACCACGTGAGGTTCTTGAAATATAGCTTGAAATGATGTTTGTTTTTGTGTACGTAATGAGCCAAAATATTTAAGCCAGAAGGAGGACTGGTTCGGTAGCGAGAGGGTTAGGTTATTTGTATTACGTCAAAAATGAGATCGTTTGAGTGAAAGAAATGGCAATTAGATTTTAATCCTGAATGATGAGTTTTGTTGCTGGTGTAATTGCTACGACATTTTTTTCTGAAAATTGTAATAATTATGATATTAGTAATATTATCGATTTGTGTTGATACATATATCTACGCCAAGGACGATATGTATGAGGATCGATAAAGCGTAGCTGTGAATCGATTCAGACACAGAAATTAATGTTAAGAGAAAGTATGTTTTTTTTGTGAAATTCGGATATAAATGTTGGAACGACGATAGATACAGTATAAAGAGCATATATGCAAAGTTAGTAAAAGCAGCTAGAAAAGAGTGAGCTTTTACGGGAGAGATTTGTATTGCTTGTTACATGAATTCTATCGCTGGATAGTGATAACTGTCCCATTAATGGTGTGAATTTTTATCTATTCGCAGAGGTTTCTGAAAACGAGTACTTCTGTGCTTATGTATTTCATTCTATGGCAATTTATTGCAACAGAACCGAAATGTGCCATAATTTGTGTGTATTTTTTTGTAAGAAAGGTCAAAATGAATAGGAAAGAAGAAAGTTAATGTGATAATAAGCTGAGGATGTTCGGATACATTTGTACCTTAACACAGTCCTGCAATGGTGAACACAAATGTTGTATTATAGGAGTTGAGGATTACTAGTCGGGTAGAAATGTATTTTGACAAGGGATTGTTGTTATATTCATAGCCGTCCGTATCCAGGCACTGAGTATCCGGACTTGTCCGAGGACGTATCCGGAGTCGGATACCGCCCGGTCTTTGAGTCTTCGAGTAATCCCACGCCCCGCTGTGGACAGAACCAGGCAGACACACGCGAACCGGACAATACCCACGCCAATCGACCGTGTGTATCCGGCCACGCCGTGCTGCCACACCCGTATACGCTTCACGCCGCGACGGACTGCAGGAACAGGCGTCAGCCACCTCGCGTGAACCGCGTATCCGACGCCAGGATCCGGCTTCGCATGAGCAACCCTGTACAGGCATCGCGCGGTTATCGACAACGGGAAAGTGCCATGGATAATGTAGGGACTTGATTCATAGGGGGGTTTTCATACGTAGAAATGCATGCGCTTATATAGGGACTTAGCAGAAAGGAGGATAATATAACAATTTGTTTATATACAAAAAAAAATTTGTTTTGTATTTTTCTTCCTTTTTCTTCCTTTTCGTACTTTGGTTGAATAAAAGAGTCGCATGACCCACTTGAGTTGAAACGATAATTCACTGTATTCGGTTTATTATTATGGCGGTCGTCTTCTGAGAAACCCTTTGACAGTCTATGTGATGTCAAAATCATATATGACAACCTAGTACAACTGCTTATCTTACACTTGTGTCACTTGCAGTCACAAGCAGCTCATTGCACCTCCAGGTAGGGCCCTGGAAAACAGTAAGAATATGGGCGGCCCAACTACTATGGCAATCGTAATGAACATGGATGGCTGATTGACCTTTGCAACAGTGATTGCCGTGAGAATTAAGGCTTTCACTGGCCTTAAATTATAATACCTCGGGGTCCTTGAAATAACTGAAGGGTCTTTGTAATAGGGAACAAACTTAAAAGACTGTTTCCATAATTGTCTGTATAGTGAGAAGTGCAGCAGACTTTAATTCAAACCAATGAATCCTCACATAACGGCAATGGCTATCAAATGATTGGAATGACGAGCCATTCCCCAAATTCTTATTGTACTCTCTATAACTGTGTACCCCCAATATGTTTACATTTGCTGTGTGGAGTTCCCATTCCAGGTATTGTTGTCGTCGTCATCTTGCTGCTGCGTGTTCAGGCGGTGGATGTTTCCCTCGCGTCTCGAAAAACTATCCTGACCCGCTCCTGATGCCGGTGTTCTTCTCCTTGCGTAGGAACTGCGCAGATAAAGACAATGTGGAGGCAAAACCAAATAAAATTGAAGTTTTTCACAATATTTTCTTGTAATACACTGTATTGAGTATCTGCACAAAAATACCACAGTGAATTTCATACAAGAATGGCAAGAAACACAAAGGTTATGAAATATAGAGTTTAATACGTTTTTGCAATTCAGAGACATGCATGTAGATAATCGTCTCTTCAATCACAATCAGCTCAGGCGATTATGTTACCCTTTAACATTCTAACTGGGGTTATCATAGAAGTCAGGAGTGAACTTAGGTAAGTTGGAACATACAAAACCATAAAATATCTAATGTTTCTTTCCATTTCAGTATAATATAATGCTAATAGAAGAAAAATCTTCATGGCAAGGCTCACTGATCTCAGCGCATTTACTACATGAACTTGCTAAATTGTGTGACAACAGCATGATTTAGATGGAATTAAGCAGGCCATTTATAAATGGTTGCTAATGACTAAACACTCTCATATCTAACCCATTGAGGACGGGCTAATTTTGCTATAACACACATTTTCCACAGACACTTGCCCAAGTATACTTGGGCTCGTCCGTAATGGGTAAACATCTGTGTTAATCTATCTAATGCTTCTGTTTCACAGCTTTTATTTGTAATCCCTTCCTCTCCTCTATCTTCCTGGGGTCATTTCATAAAATGTACCTTTTTGGTCTGGCTCCGGCAGTTCTCGATAACCTATCAGCCGAGGAATCTGTGTGGGCGGCACTCTGAGAAGATGACGTTGCCGTCGACGACGAAGGCGATGTCGACCCCGCGGCCGGTTCGGCTGAGCCGAAGAAGATGTTCATTATGAGATTGTAGATGAAGAGGAATGGGGCGAGGAGCCAGGAGAAAATACCGCCCTCTTCTGACGTAACGACTTGAGACGATGGCCTCTGTCCAGATGTAGGCGTAAGCCTTCCCTGTATAAGGTATAAAAACTCACATGAGTAAAATAGATTTTGGTATTGGCAAAAGCAAGGACATACAGTGTATAGCAGAAGCAAGGGAGAAAATAGATTAAACAATCACAAAATGATTGAAGACATGCATTTGTTTCATGACTATTTTGTAAACATTTAAATATAGTGTGTATTTTTATTTTTTTATTCCAAGTAACATGTAACAATTAGAAAACAATTTTCAAGTTGCTTTACTTATTCTTATTAATGATATTATCATAAACTTGTATAACATTATGATTGACTCATATTACGTTTGCATGTTTCTTTAACATCTTTTGGGTGAATAGATAACTAACTAGATATGTCGCTACGGCTACTGATATGCCTCCGCCATAATGCATGGTTCTCCTAATAGGTCTATAGTACAATGTCTTGACAATGTGTGATGACAGTTTCACACAATTGGCAAAATATTAAATGACATTATCTAAACCTGGCCTTTGACCTTTGACCTCACAGTTCCAAAGAGAATCACTGTTAGGTTGAACATGCATAAATATGTAAGTTTCATGATGATACCTTGAGTTACTTTCGAGATATGGAGGAAAAAGTGCAATTTAGCACTTTCACTTGACCTTTGACCTTTTGACCTTTGACCTTTTGGCAAGAAACTTCCCCAAAAATATATATTGGGTAATACATGCCATACATCAAGTTTAAAAAAAACAAAAACCTTCAGGCATACTGCATTTTAAGGAAAGTAGTGATATTTTGAGTTGACCTTGACCTTTGACCCCATGACCTTTGACCCATGACCCCCAACTTCCCTAGATAATCACTGCCCATCGGTACAAGCATATATACTAAGTTTCATGAAGATACCTTGAACCATTTGCGAGATATGGAGAAAAACATGAAATTTCAATTTTTTTCACAAAATAACCTGTGACCTTTGACCTTTGACCCTGTGACCCTAAAATCCACACAAAGTATTATCCCCCAAGGATATACCCTCATACCAAGTTTGATGTAAAACCACCACACGGTTCTTGAGATATCGACAAAAACAAAACGGGACGGACGGACGTACGGACGGACGTACGGACGTACGGACGTACGGACGGACGGACGGACGGACGGACGGACGGACGGACGACCCGAAAACATAATGCCTCCGGCCACTTCGTTGCGGAGGCATAAAAATGAACTGAACTGAACTGAACTGATCTTTTTGAGGAATGTTGCAGTGAGATAAATTAGTACTCTGCAAAATTCCGGCAAACTTTGATTTTCATATCATGAGGAGCCTTTTCATGATAAGCAGAGACAAGACTGCTACACCACCCATACAGTTCTCTCTGTAATAATTGAAGGCTGTGCTAAGTCTAGGATAACATTTGACAAAAAGAATGAAAGAATGAGTGAAACGTCTTTCCTTGCATTATCAGTCTTATATCGCACAAATGTCAGGTTTCATCCATTCACATACGCAGATTGTTCCAGCTACTGTATACCGCATATATTTAACAAGGCTAATTTTTCTCGAATCTGGACTTCTCCACAATTTCAGGAGTGGTTAAATTCGCAATTGTGGAGTATACAGGCGTATACAATATGTGCATGAAATAGCCTCATCTACTAAGAAAATATTGTACACTACAACTACTCTGAAAAAAAAAAGGAGAAAATGCAGCCCCCAGAGGGGGAAATTCTTTCGCCCGACGTGCTCACTCACCGGTAGCACGACAATGGCGGCCCTTGGAACAAGCTCAAGGCTACTGAAAGACAGCTGCATGTCGCTGGGCCCAAAGTTGCGCCTGGGGTACGTCGTGGAGAGCGTGAACTCCGGCAGACCGGCTCCAACATTCTACAGCATGGAAAACATCATTCATACACAATGAAGGAAAGGGAGTGAGATGCAGAATACAATTTCATGGCTGAAAATACAACAAGGGCCTAAAGGGGGCTTGATGTTCAAGTGTGCTTTATGATATATCTGACCGTGATCTGGAAAAAATCTTTGAAGTGGGCACTGGTCCTGGCCCTGTACCCCCATGGTGCACAACTAAACCACTCAAACAACTTTTCTTTCCCCTTCACCCCTATGAATGATTGCTGCAAAATTGTGATTAAAACTGGACCCTGCCCTTTCAAGAAGACCAAATATACAGAACTTATGGCTGAAACATAATGCACAATACAAAGTAAGCTAGTTCAGGGTTAGTGCTTGTCTCAAATGACCCCTGCACCACAGACTTTCAAAGGAAAGGCCTTGTGAAGAAGCATTCCTTTGTCATCCTGTTATCATTGAGAATGAAATGTATGGAGGGCTTTGTTGAAACATTGTCAATGAATCAATTTCACCTGTACGTTCTAACAAAAAGTGAAGCATACAACTTAACTTTCTAGACAGAGGTTGCCTGAGGATTCTTTCCATTTTGAAGTCGACAGCAAATTCACAAACATTCTAAAATAACCTTTACACATCAATGAATGAATTTATATACAAAACACAAAAAGACATTGGAATAGCTCACTGGCACCAACGGCTCAGGTGAGCTGAAAAACTGTACGTAGATATAACAGCCAAAAAGTGAATACATAATACAAGTATTGGTTGAGATGAGGATTCAGCTTTTAACTATGTGCGAGATACTTAGAAACCACTGTATGAAATGTTAAACAGCATACAATTCTAAGAGGATTTTAATGTTTACGTGATGAAAATCAGTATTCAAATGGCTGAGATATCCAAAAATGAAGTAAAACAAAGCAACCATCATTAAAGGGTGTGTACAGTTCTGGTCGAGGTGAGGATTTAGCTTTTAACGTTTTGCAAGATATTCAGAAACCACTCTATGAGATGTCAAAGAGCATGCAGTTCTAAGGGGTATCAACAGTTTATTCGATGAAAATCGGTTTTGAAATGGCTGAGATATCCAAAAACAAGGTGAAACAAAGAGATCCTAATAAAGTTGTGGCATGTCGCCTTTTATTATTAGCACTTTTTTTGGATATCTCAGCCATTTGAAAACCAATTTTCATCAAATAAACGTTGAATCCTTCTTAAAATTACATGCTCTTTCATATTTCATAAGAGGCTTTTCATTATCTCACTTAGGAATGTTCAAAACATGAATTCCTACCTCAACCAGTACTGTACAGTCCCTTTAAAGGTGGGTCCCACAGTTTTATTAGGATTGCTTTGTTTTGGATATTTCAAAACCAATTTTCACCAAATAAACTGTGAATTCAGCTTAGAATTGCATGCTCTTTTATATGTCATAAGAGGTTGCTCATTAGCTCACAAAAAAAAAAAAGGTTGGAAACCTGAAGCCCCATCTCAACTGAAACTATAAAATCCCCTTACAAAGTTTTGAGCATACCTCGGACACAAAGTCTAGAGCTTCCTGGAGGGGAGCATTTGATGAGAACTGCTTGGTCAGCGTGGAGCCATCAGGCAGTCGGAACTGTATCCTAGCAGTTTCCCTGAAAGGATTACAAACCACACAGAAAATTAACAAATGAGCACTCTATGAACATGAGAGCAATTTCTTCTTCATCATAATGATGATGATGATGATAATGATGATGATGATGATGATGATGATAATAATAATAATAACAACAGCAGCAATAATAATGTTGCCTTCCTTATCCAGGGTAGCCTCTTTAGTATTACTACTGTTCTTCCAGAGGGCCCTGCCACTACTATTACCCTAGCATTGCCAAGTACCCATTTTCACACCTGGGTCAAGAGGGACATGGTGGGTAAAAAAATCTTGTCCAAGGATGTAGGCACTTGACAGGATTTGAACTATGGACCTGTGATTGAAAGTCACATAGTCTGATCCACTGTGCCACAGTGCCTCTACAATTTATGTATCTACTTGAAACTCTGTATGACAACTCAGTACAATAAAGTTGTGCAAATCCCCTCACCACCTTTTACACACTGGCAGTATCTGTCATCACAACTTGCTCAAAAACTCTGACGAAAAAGACAGTGTAATCACCAAATCACAAAGTAGCCATATGGCAGAAATTGACAAATTAATACAAACAGCAGATCTAAACAATACAAGTTTTAAAAGACCAGGCACAAGGAGTCAGCTACTTGCCGACTACGTACGGTACTTTAATCCACGTCATATAAACAAGATGCAATGAATGTAAAAAATGACACACTTCCCCTTTACTTCATTGGGCAAATCATATCCACATTTATCTAGGATTCACTAAGGTATAGGATTTTGGCAACCTCTTTGCCAAAAATGCTGTCCACAAGCTTGAGGGTCCTACTGATGATACACTGTGTAGCAGAGATTGGTGCATGAATTTATCTGGATTGATATCACCATTCTCCAAAGACCAGACTTAACAAATCTGACCTTTTGATAAAAATCAGTGAGGTGCTTGTAGTATTAGCTGATGCCAACATGAAACATTGCAGTACTTAAAAGAAGAATGCCAAAACCACCCATGCTTGAAGCCAGATATATAATTTTGTCATGTGTTCAGAATTAAAATAATCATACAATTCATTCTAATGCAGGTCCCTCGAGAATGCCTTGTGAAGAAAGGCTGCATCTTACCTTTCCTGCTTTAATCTGTACGCGTTTATCTGTCTGCCTGTTTGTCTGTGTGTCTGTGGTTATCTGTACGTGTCTGTTTGTGTGAGTGTGTCTGTGTGCACATGCCTGTGTCTATCTCTCTAAACTTACACAACAATGCAAACGAACAACAAACGTAACTGCCCAGCTGAAACCTACAAAAAGTCACAGACAGGATTCTCTGCAGTGGGACAAAATATGTTATTTGGTTTGACTGACTCAAAGTTTGTCTGACCTGGGAGGGTAATCAGTTCTCTAGCTACTGTCAAAATTTGGGGGCTTAAAACAAAACCAATATCAAGATATAAGCAGTTTTTCTAGATCACATTGTTTTGACAAGGTGCTGCTTTCACTGGGGAAATAGAACACGTTTTCATTGATATTTCTGCATTGTACACCTGAGTGACCCTAAATCTTTCAATTCCCTCTTCTCCCTTTTCTATGAAATTGCACCACCTCACTCTCTTATTTCAATCACCTTTTGAATGGGTCAGGATAGTCCAGATATATATCATCTTAAAGCTTAGCGCTTACTCTTTAATACCATTTTAGAAAAGTGGAAATTCATTTTGGCCTACTTTTTGTGGTTTTTGAGCAGGGTGAGTGCAAATATAAAGCCCACGTATTGCTTCCCTGTTCATACTTTGTGTTATACGTCAAATGTGCACTTGTGTTATACATCAACTGTGTCATTTCCATGTGAATGTATGTTATGTTGATGTTATTGTCATTTCCATTTGGCAGAATAAATAATAATAATAATAATAATAATAATAATAATAATAATAATAATAATAATAATAATAATAATAATAATAATAACAATAATAATAACAATAATAATAATAACAATAATAATAATAATAATAATAATAATAATAATAATAATAATAATAATAATGAAAATACAAGAGGAACTAACATGAGGCTAGCATCCCTCCGGGCCTGTTCAGCCCGCTGGGCCTCTTCCTGCTGCTGCTGGGAGCGGAACCGGGCCTCCTTCTCCGCCTTGTCCCTCGCCAGCTGCTGCAGAACCTAAAGGACAAAAAAAAATTAGAAAAAAAAAACAACAAAACAAAACAATGGTAAAATCCTTTGTCTACACAATTACAAGTCTCAGGACATTCATGATTATTGTGCCCAACTTTATTTTCTCAGAAATGTATCACATATTGCTGAATGCACTCCAAATCATCTTTACAAAATTCATATACTGTATAAGTGGTCTGCGTACAGAAACTTTCGCGGTTTCCATCGGTGCCGACTTTTTCGCGTGTGGTTAATCATCTTTACAAAATTCATATAACTCCATATTGGTTTTGTATACTTTCTATCTTAACAAACTCATATTTCCTCCCAAGCTCACTCTCTCTCTCTCTCTACTTGTGTCAGGTATCAACAAAATATAGATATCATATAATAATTAACAATCATATACATAAGATATGAATGTTCAAATTGCTATGGATACGCAAACATGCAAAATGTGTGCTTTCTTGAGTTGGCTTAAAGAAACCGACAGGGATGGAAAAGTTTCTGGAGACAGAGATCATCCAAAGAAGTCACTTCCTCCTAAACGTGATGCAGCCTTATCATTGTTAGGTGTCACAGAAATGTGATGTTGATTACCACCATCTCCGCCTCAAGGTTATAACAATATATTTCAACTATGTATCATCTGCCTATCTATTTATTAGTCCACTTGATCAACTATCAATTTATGTGATCCACCCATCTTTACAGCAATCCCCCTCCAATTTTTTTTGGCTGACCATCCAAGCGTACCTTCTCTCTGGCCACCTTATCGTCCTGCCGCTGTTTGCGGAGTTCTTCTGCCAGCTGTTTGGCCTGCTGCTCTGAACGTTGCTTGTCTGCCTTCAGGATCTCCTGGCCAGTCTTCCTCCGTTCCATCTCTCTCTGTTTCTCAACCTGTAAAAATCACATGACAATAATAATGTGATAATTATAATAACAATATCAATAATAACAACAAATAATATTAATAACAATGATAATAATAACAATAATGATGATGACAATAATGACAATAATAATAATAATAATAATAATAATAATGATATAACAATAATAATAACAATAATAATGATAATGATAACGATGATGATGATGATCATCATCATCATCATGATCATCATCATCATCATCATCACTGGAAAAGCACTCTTGGAGAGCAGACCTCTGCCAAGCAGCTCACCTATACACGTACATGCTAAAAATCGCCTAATTTCCCATTATAAAAACCTTTTGTTTATGTCATCAGCTTCCAGCTGGGCAACGCCCAGCCCAAGCAGAGCACATGCATTAGTGCGCCTCTATGCAAACCTTGAATATGCACAGCTTAAACTCCTAAGTTCATTGACCCCATCTGCCAAGAATTAAAAAATTCTTTTAAAATTCCAAAAAAAAAAAAATCCTGGATCACTTCCAAAATCTTATCATCTGTTTGTTGCGTCATAATCAATTTTTTCCCGCAAGTTTCATTAAAATCCGTTCACAACGTTTTGAGTTATTTTGCACACAGACAGAAAAACAAATGCAAACAAAAACATAACCTCCTTCACTATAAGCGACCGAGTGTGTCACCTAATCTTGGGCATATATTACTCAAGTGGGATTCAAACCCACGACCTGATTGCTACACAGGCGTCATATCCGCTAGACTACTAACTTGCACTGGTTAGTCAGTGATCGTCCTTATCTCCTGCCTGTGGCACTGACTATCAGGCACAACTCTTTCTCTCTTTGAATTTGCCACAGTGACTGATAGAGGGCTCACTTCTTTTCGCTGTTGCTCCTTCTTACGATGCACCTCCTCCATCTTCTGTCTCATCCTGGCTGCCCTCTCGTGGGCGCTCTCCTTCGCCGGCTCCGATGGTGACGAAGAAGATGTGGATGGGGTCGAGGAAGCTCCCTGCTCTGCCACAGCCTGTCAAGGGAACAGGATATCATCCAAACACAAATATGAATGCCCAACAAGCAAACACTTACAAATACTTGCAAACCCTTACAGATATGAAACTTGGATAGGATAGGTCAATTTCAACCTTTTTACATTCTTAGCACTATCAATCTTTGTAGACACCCCACTAAATCGTAACAATGAAAATGAAAAGTTCTTTTAGAAAAATTGATGAAAGTCTTGCTATTTCTGGTAATTTCAATAGCTTTAGATTCATTTCCATCCATCTTCATCTAAAATAGCTGTATCAGGTGCTTGGGCACTACACCACTGATGTGCCACACCAACGATCACTGATATGAAAGCAATAAATTCCTGAAGATTTAAACTGAATTGGACTATCCTTTTTTTTTCTAAGTTAGGTCAGGTTAACGGTCACTGAGTCATTAAGCATGTCACAACTTCTATTTCACTTCAACATATGTGTCAGCTTATTCAGCATGATTTCTTTTTTGGCAAAATGTCGCATTATGGTTCTGTTAGTTTAGTTTCAGTCTAGTTCAGTTTGAAGCGAAAAAGCTGTAAGTTTGCAAGAACTACCCATGACAATTCCCCCCCCCCCCCCAAAAAAAGAAGAAAAGAAATGACCAGTCATTATTCCAAACCAGCAAGCGATGAGCAAGCTCCAACTAAAATAATTGCCTATGCTGTAATAGCAATCTGTAAAAACAGCGCTTTGGTGCATACAAGCAGTCTAGTATGAATTACCCATGTCTAGAAAATAAGAAGTACTGGATGGTGTCACTTCGAATCAATTCACAAACAAGAGATTAAACCTTGCAACGATTGCTCCTAGTTACACAATGTGCTTGGGTATCAACATAATTAATCCATTCACACTTTGTCAAGCTGAAACAGTTTGTAATACACCTGACTACTATTTCAGACTACTTCCAGAATTATTTCACTGGAAAATTTCTGTCACACACCCTACAGAATGATATGTGAATTTACTTTCCACCGAGGCCCCTTCTCTTTAGATAGCAATGAGCTGGCAAACTGCGACAATATCCATTCCGTTTTCAAATATAAAAATCCGAGAACAACGCTACAAAATGCCACACATGCGTACCTCCACGGTCTCTCTTTTCTTGATGTCTGGTGGTGCCGTCGTCTCTGGCTGTGGATTGGATGGGGCGGCAGGCTGCTGAGGGGCCGTCACCTTTGCCGCTGTCTGGTAATACAAGATAAGAAACCTATCACATGGGCATCACAGAAAAAAAAAAAAATGCAAGAATGCATTAGTTTAGATTTTATCCCTCACAAAAATTGCAGGGAGGAGGGTGACCTGTGATGGCTTTCTCCATATATCCAGAAGTTACTAAGCTATTGCATCAAGTGCTAAAACTGTAGTGTACTCTACTCACTAACTGACACATCCATCAGCATGTTAATATCACTGCACTTGAAGGGGTTGTCCAATTTTGCTCAATTTGAAGAGGGAAAATTTGAAAGCAGAATGCTGATGAGATGGCTTGGCAATTTACAGCAAAGGGCATATTATTATGCATACGAAGGATTATTGCCAGTGAAAGTTGGACGACCGACCAGATCTTGAAAGAACATTTAATCCTTTCCTTGCAGGTGACTTTGAACAGGTTGTACAATGCTATAGGATTTTCCTTGACAATCACCACTCAAAATACACAAAGGGTTAGTAGAGTCCAGCAAGAGCTAGTTATATCACTCAAGTAACATCACTTACTGCTGTGACATCTTGAATCTTCTTGACGAGGTCTGAGGACGGTTTGTAGCCTGCAATGCTCTCAAGAAGAGTTCCTGTTGCACCGGAAATCAGGTACACACACGGCACACATATTACAGGGTCTTATCGAATCGAGAGAGTAAAACAAAAATGTGTTGAGTTAAGGATGTATTCATATATATATGGCATGTACCTTCCACTCAGTAATGCATTACTCTATCTCTGTATTGGATTCGTTAACATGCAAAGAAACAAATTTTAAAATCTGTCATATAATATTAAAAATTCCCGTAACAATAAATTTCTGATCCAATAGCCGGCTGTAAATACAAACATAAAAAAATAGATAATAAAAATACTTTTTTTACTTTATCACACCTGCAGAGCAGATGCAATGGATCAAACTTTCTAAGATTCTCTACTATGACTGTGTGACACTGCTTATGACACCATTAAAGAAATCATGGACTCCATGTTTGTTTGTTTTTTCATTCAACATGAGCAGCATGTAAACGTATTGTCACAATACAACAGTTCAAAAAAATACACAAAATGTATTCAATAATGGAATTATTTCTGTGTTTGTCGTTGGACTGTCATCATGAGAACTCACAAGTATATCCTCTTACAAAGTGAACCTGCTTCTTCATCAAAAGCAGTTGGATCTTGAGAAGTTTTTCAGTCATAGATTTTTGTTCTTTTTTGATGGAGTTGTTCGCTATATTGTGTATGCCAACAGGAGTAAGCAATGTCTCACAGAGTTTCTCCATTTATATGTTTACTAGCATACTTGGGTAATATCATTAATGGTTATTTTCCACACAATCCCTCCCGCCCCCCCCCCCCCAACAAAAATAAAAAACAAAACAAAACAACACAAAACAAAACTCTTGGCCAAGAAAAAGGCTGCATAATGCTTTTCAGCAGTTATGTAATTGTAAGTCAAAGGAGTTATGCAAGTCTACAAAGAGTTGTAAGCGTCATGTTAAAGTTATTTCAAAGGATACAATACGCAGAAAACTGTTGAGACTCAGGGCTGTTGAAAGAAACAAAACATAACAAAACAGAACTTATCATTTGTGGTTACAACATTTGTATCTGCAATCCCAACTAGACATGTACAAAAATCCTCGTGTTCAAATACACGAGCACAGTACTTAGTGAAGAAATGCCCTCTGATGCCAATAAAAATTGAAATGTGAAGCATTTATTTTAAGTGCATCCATGCAAAGTAAGCATCCAAATGTGTACATACAGGGTACCATTTATTATGTACACATATCATACACAGTACAACGAAGTGAAAAGGTCTGTTGAAACTAGAAGAGGCCGATTTTTTTTTCTTTCAATACTGCCTTTGGGGCATAATGTCTGAAAAGCAGATCATTCTGACATCTTCTTAAATTTTTGAAGTCAATCTCTTTGAAGAACACTATAGACCTCTAATCAGAAAAAAAAGAAAAGGAAAATATCAGATGTCTTGAATTAGCAATGATTTTGCTTTGCCACTTCCATTTCTGTTCAAACAGATGGAATATTTTGGGACAACTTGCTTGACTTGTCTCAAAAGGGCAAGTACAACTGTAGTATCTCATTCAGTAAATTGTCTAAGACCAAACAAATGGAGTACTGCCTACTGGAATTAAAGTGGGAGAAAGAGAAAAGATAGATGACAGCATGGCTGCATTTAGGCAAGAGGGTGAAGACACACAATGGTGTCTGTGGATGTGGAAGGGAGTGTCTGATGACAATTAACACAGAATTGAGCAAAGCCTAAACCTAACCTAACCTTGCTTGTTAACGCACAGGTGCAAGGGTACTGTGGTATGATTTTGCCCAAAGACACTTAACTAATAAGACACGAAAGTGCGCGCTAATCCTGTACAAAACAAATGGACAGTGCACGGTCCTCATGCGTATTATGCGCATCACCTGCGACCACTCAGTTAACTTCAAAGACAGCGCGTCTCAGGTGATGTGCGTCTTTGCCTGAGACACGCTGTCTTTGAAGATGTTGTTGTTTATCAAGCGTCTTTGATTGTGAGATCATGTTGTTGCCAAATTTTTACCCCCACTAAGTAATCCTTATCACTTTAAAATCTCGTTCTTCAATATAATCCCCTTTATCGAAAAAAAGCTACGACTATAATTTTTAAATCTTTTTAAGATAATAAAAATACCACTACCTTTGGAAATGAATGATGTTTCTAGGTGTACTGAGTTTGTACTTAGCTCTCTTTTGTATCGTCATGTAGGGTAGCCATTTTGTGTCCATTTTTATCGTGCGCCTTTGTATCTTGTTATCTCTACTATCTTTGATTTTGCCCTTCGGATTTACCTGTCTGCCTGGAATCTCATGGCGATAACCCCCGTCTCGTTACAAGCTACCATCACAGCCTCCTCTTCCCATACCTCATCCATCTTCTTTGAGTCATCATTTGTTCCTTGTGGGGGCAAAGATGGCAAGAACATGTTTTTAATTTAAAGTTTACTAAATTCAACTCAGCACGGATGACAGAGAAATTTGTTTAAATGTTGGCTTACTGCATTGCCATTGAATGAATGGCCCATACATAGGCCAAGTCCTTCTCCGAGTCTGACACGAAAAGACTGCAACATGTTGCGTTGAACATTGAAGTTTGAACGTGTCATACCATGTAAAGTGCACAATTGCCTGCCAGTGTTGGTTAGTGTTCTGAACAGTTTTGTAAAAGGCAGTCTCCTGTCGAACAAGTTAGTGTCTAGTTTCTACACTGTATTCAAAGTGGTATTTCATTATAATTGCAGTCTGATCTAACAGTAACACGGTACACTGCAGTTAATGTAAAGTCTATGTTATTTACGCTACACTAGGATCGGTACAGTACATGTAGGGAAGAAATCCAGCTCCAGGGGCAGAGCCAGCAGAGGCGAGCACAGCAGGATTGTCTAAATTACCTGTAATATACACCAGCATAATCTTGTTTTGCTCTCTGGCTTGCGTTATAGCGCCAGAAATGTTTCCTCCAAACCAACGCATCTTGACAATTTATAATCCCCAGTCTGCAGAGCTAAAATTTCAAAAGGAAATTGCAGAGTTCCGTAACGTTCAAATTTGCCTTATCATCGTAGTCCCAGTCGAGCCGAATTATGAGGTAATCTTGCGTTGTGTTACTTGTGTGTGCACATCACACGTACGTGTTTACGTGTACGTACAGTATACAGTAACACACGTTGAATGCTGGTGTATGAGAGCGAGATTATTTACACCGAGCACGATTTCATTGGCTTGTAAAACTACAACGGTCAGAGGTCACTAGCAATATCCGGATGCTGTTCTGAGCTGTGCTGTGGATGGAGGCATCGCGCTGTTTATAAGATTTCCCAAAATTAATGTACTAAAAATGAATAGATAGGTAGATAGATAGATAGATAGATAGATAGATAGATAGATAGATAGATAGATAGATAGATAGATAGATAGATAGATAGATAGATAGATAGATAGATAGATAGATAGATAGATAGATAAATAGATAAATAAATAAATGAATAAATAAATAAGTAAATAAGTAGATAAATGAATTAATGAATAAATAAATAAATAAATAACAATAACCACAACAACACCAAAACGAAACGAAAACGAAACAAAACAAGCAAACAAAAAAAAATCATACACAGAGCTGCATCTCTGTAAAGTCATCATATTATTTAAATTGTATTATTCATATTTTATTTCTTTTAAACGAAAAGAGCAAAATGGAACACATAAACATTGCTGAAGCTCAATGTCAGAATTTGTTGAATTTGGTAGTGCTGAATGAGCTCTATCATGATGTTTGAATCATATATCAACACCTATTAAAACAAAGTTAGACGGCAACAATTGCCAGGTCCCATGCATTTTCCCTGTTTCTTCCCCCCCCCCCCCCCCCCCTTTATATAGGTTCATCTATAGACTCTTATGATCAGATACTCCGATCAGTTCATACCACGGAAGACTATGCAACCCAGATTTCTTCATTCTTCAAACAGAAAACATTGTTCAACTCGCTTTTAATGGGAAGCGGAGATATATCAGAAAGTTAGAGATCAATGAAGAAGTTTTACATGATATCGACAGTAGTAGTCACTTGTCAGAATAGGTGAGCATAATGTAGTTAATGCATCACAACACATGCCTGCCATTAGTGTATGAAACTTTTATAGATATTACTTTTGTATGAAATATAGTTGGCAACACAGTAACAATATACACTTTCACCTATAAATGGTTCTCATCACTGTATCAATGCAAGATTACAATTTCATAATGTTGTGGAATAGGAATTTCACTGTGTGGGCGCAGATTTTGTGTAATCTGTTTTTGTCCATATAGGCCCTATGAGTTAAAAATGTAGGCCTACTCTAATTGTCTCGGTTTCATCCAATGATTAAAAGAGGACAAGACTTGATAGGCCCTATTTCATCTTAGAACAGTAATAAGTCCACAGAATTGAAATTGTGCTTAATCTACCCTTATTTTTTGTTGCAAAGTGGGTTTTAGGTTCCTTATCACTGGCGGATCTTTATTTATTTATTTATTTTTTGAAGGAAAGAAATAAAAATGAAAAATGGGGGGGGGGATGGGGGGGGGGGGGGGGGGGGGGGTGTGTGCATGCGCCCCCATTTAATCTTGCAAAGGCACCTTCCCTTAACCGTTTTCCGGGATCCGCCCCTGCTCATTATGTGCACAGTGACCCTAAACCCACAGTACTGCTACAAGTAGAACCCGAAGTCGACATTGAATTAAAGCATCTTTCTTAAAGAAATAATTTGCTCATCCTCTTTCGATAAGACCTCGTTTCGTACATAGTTTCGTACGCACGGGAACTATGTTGCAGCATCAGCAAACAAAGATTTATCCCCATTGAAATCGACGACCCAAACTTTATGATTACAAGCCGGATCACAGTAACTGTCCGTCACGTTTCCCACAATCATGCTTCCAGAGAAGCTGCTACTCCACGTGTCACTTCATGAGAAATGCAGTACTGCCATCTGTTGTTTGCATCGTGTACAAGTTTCCCAATCGGTCACAGCAGAAAAGCCACCCCTCCCTTCTCATTCCTTTCACTCGACCACTAAGAACTCTCATAGCCAATATGCCAAATCTTTCTACCAAAAAGCTGTATTTTCCCACTTTTATCCTGTTGAACTTCAAAACCAATTTTGATTGTTTGTTTGTGTTTTTTGTTGTTTTCATTCAGAATAAGTCAGTTCGGGGTTCCAGTTTGAGCATGAGCAGGAAAAGGTCATTTGTACCGAGAGACAGGTTGGTTTTTAATTTCACTGAGATAAGCATCTGTAATGCTATGATTATTCATGGAATCCTTATAAATGGTACCTGCCAGTACATCCACCTGACAGCAAGCCTGGTACAAACTGTATTTGGCAATGTTAACAAAAAAGTTTGTTAATGTATTCAAAACAGCACAATGAAATAGATGCTTCCCAAAGTGTTGATTGACGAACCATTCTGGTCACTTCATCTACACAGGTTCATTCTTTGTTAGAATACGAGTTCCATAAATTGCTATGTTGGGCAAGCTGCTGCATTATGTCGCTTTGAATAGAGTGAAGTGCCTAACCAACTGAGAAAAATGAAAGGTCATTTGTACCCATGTGCACATGAGCTATCTCCGAACTGGCTTATACTGGCGACCTTACAGTCTCTTTTGTTATAACAAGCGCCTCAGAGCGATGACAAAAATTTGTGTTTAAATTTGCGAATCTGTGCATGATCTCTATGATTTAATTCATCAAGAACTTGTAATTTACCCAGCATGTTGCCCAGGGAACTTCAAATATGAAGATCTCATTTCCAAAAGGTAATAAATGAGAAAAGCATGCACACAGACTCTCACTTCCAGTTTATTTCAGAAACATGAAAATTAAGAATATCAGTCTGACTGTTATTTCAAAACAAGATAATCCAGTTTTGTTTGTGTCCAAAATCAGATAAATCCACTGCATGTTAAGAATTCAAATCAATATCATCTAGGAGTCTAAATTTTTTTTTAAAGGATGGTTTTGTAATCCTATCGTGTTAATGTATCTTGTGCTGCAATAACTCCTCGTTAGAGATATTGCAAATATGTAAAATAAAAAACTTTTTTTTTCTCCCTTTTGTCTAAAGTGAATTTAACACGTTTTGGAAACAAACTCTTCATTTCTTGATTTGACTGGTTTCATTCTTTGATGTCAATCATTGAACCCATATCCTGCAATAGCATTCCATACAACATCAATAAAGCAGACTCATTATTATGTTCCTAATTTTGACTATACTTTGAATCATATTTTGTTCAATGGGGAGATTCCTCAAGCATATATTTGAATTTACATGATACACAAAGATTAGCGAAATACTTTGTGAAAGTCTGAGGAAAATGTATGATTTTTTAAGATAAAGTTTTTGCGCCGTGTTGTGTAAAGGCAAATTGATGCACTTTTATTTTTCCCTTATACCTTTTCAATTCCTTACAGATTAATGTTCTATTTTGATGCTCCATCTCGCTCACGTCTCATTCTCTTTTACACGCACACACACACACACACACACATACACACATACACACACACAAACACACAGATATACAAATGCAAGTGTTTTATCAACTTGAGATATCTTAGATTGAAACTACTGAAAAACAAAGATAATCATTGACTTATCGTTTTTTGCGAACAAACTCTTCATATGCTAATCTTATTGATAACTTTAAAAAAATCTTATGTAACGATTGCAGTATCATTCATGTTCTCTATTTGATGATGACCTTATATTATATACTTTAAAAAATGGCATTTATCTGTCAGTCAAACTCTTCATATGTATAATTAAACATATCTAAATCAAATTATAGAAGTATTGGAACAAGTTCACTCGGTTGACAGCAGGTTCATCCGTATTTATTGCTACTCGGAGTTTCATGCAACCTCCATGAGGCGCAATCATCAGGCAGATTTGCCTGATAATTGCGCCTCATGGAGGTTGCATGAAACTCCGAGTAGCAATAAATACGGATGAACCTGCTGTCAACCGAGTGAAGTTGTTCCAATACTTCTGTCTAAAGCTCTTCCTTTGAGGATATCGAGCACTCTTCATAGAAGGATAGAATCACCAAGTGTAAATCAAATTATATATACAATATATGAAGATTTTGTTTGCAAAAACCGATAAGTCCATATTTGCCAAATGGAGATATTTGCGATTAAAGGTCAAGAAAAATAAAGAGAATAATAAGAAAATTTTTGCTTCTTTTGACCATAACTTCAAAAATGTACCTTTATATGAAGTGACCAATATATCATTTAAAAGGTATTATTTTATACTTTATGACAGAGACCGTACTTCAAAATCTTTAAAAATGGACTTATCGGTTTTTGCGAACAAACTCTTCATATATATATATATATATATATATATATATATATATATATATATATATTATATATATATACATACTTAATTTCATGATACACACATCCAATGCACCAACTTAATATCTGTACGTATTGAGACTATTGGAAGTACAAGTCAATAAAATTTGGTTTATTTCATGGAAATATAGGTGTATGGTGAACAATGACTGACTGTCGAATGTAAGAATTTGTGACGATACTCGCTGGGATGAAAAACAACGAGACATGAACATGCAATACTTCAGGAGACGTACTTTGTGGCAGCTGCCATCTGTCGCTGCGATATACTGCAGTGAAGCACACAAAAAACTAACGACGATACGCCAATGATGATTACGTATGTGTTCGCATGCTCTAGATAATGCCATTCATTGTTCCAATGCACGTATTGCGACCATCTCTACAAGGCAGCTAGTTTTCAGACGAGTGCATTGACCGAGCTATCTCGAAGAGGGAGTAAGGCACACTTTGGCATATCGATTCGGTATCATTTAGATATTATGGCACCAGACATATAATGTCGGGTGAAATCATGACAACGACGACGACGACGACGATGACGACAATGATAGTAGCAATGTGGGCAATAATGATTACAGCAGGAATGCTATAATTCTAATTCTAATAATAATGATAATGATTTTGACAAAAACAGCAATTATAATGACAAAAGTACAAAAATTAAGATAAAAAGTAACAATAATAATAAATAGTTATAACCATGATTTAATTACTTTATCATTATCAGTATTAGCATTATCATTTAAAAAATACGGTGATGTTAAATATGATCATAATTATGGTGGAGGAGGAGGAAAAATAACAGACAATAGGAAAATATGACAAAAGATTTACAGTGATAATGAGAGCAATAGTTGTATACCTATACCTTACCCCATGATGAATAAAAAAAAAAGAATATATGCAAGGCTCAAATTCCTAAGAAAAATAAGATCAAATCGTGCCTTCTTTATTGCACCTCTTGCAAAAATATACACTCATTTTCATCTGCCAGAAACAAAGACTGCTTTGAGCAGGCGAACTTTGTGTAAACAGACTCAAATAGACACAACTGAAGCCATATATCATTTGCCCACAATTATGGGTATAATCGCTGCATACTCTTTGGCCAAAATCACAGAGACGACATCATCCTGAAACAGGCAACACGTGGTTTGACGGGCATAAACAAAATATTTATAATCATGATCGACTTTTGTAATTCATAAAACGAAATCACAGCTGCAAAAAACAACAAAAATAGCAACAAAATATTTATAATCATGGAATGTGTAACAAAATAATAAATCATTTCTTGACAAAATTTGAATAATAAAACATATAATTCAATAAATTTCAGATGCAAACAGAATAACAAATTCTCGTTTTCAAAGTTCTTTCGCCGTCAATCTTTAACGAATTACAACATCTGCGCACCTGCAGACATCATTCTTCTGGGGCATGTTTCATAAAGAAGTTTGCAATAATTTCAGGTTGCAACAAATGTAGTTACCATGACAGCAACTCTGATAAACGAAGATGATTGGTTACTAACCCAGCTGTCAACTTGGAAACCGCAATCGTCGAAAACTGCAAGTTTTACAACTTCATGAAGCGAGGCCATGTTGATCTCTGGTACTAGTATTGGATGTTGCCCACATGCATGTTACATTGGGATAGGCGTGACATTTTGTGGCCTAAATCTCTGTAGGTGTTAGGTTTGAAGAACCAGTTGCTGCTGCTGCTGTTGTTGTTGTTGTTGTTGTTGTTGTTGTTGTTGTTGTTGTTGTTGTTATGTTATATCTGATGTGGCTAGTTATCGGTAATGAATGGGTGACAATAGCAATGTCAATCACTTATAGAGATATAAATGTGCGTTGTCATGGTAACTTTTGGTACATTATAGTCATAGCATCGCTTACACTGTAACAAAATCAGGATATCATTTAAATTCTTGCGCAAATAAAAGATCAAGACTCTCATGATACCGATGACGTGTTGATAGCAAAGTGCTCGTCAAGTTGATTTCATCTTCCTCAGTAATTGCTTTATTATCATTATATAGTTTCTCTTTCAAATCAGCTCCATCAGATAATCCACTGCTTTAGCACCATTTCACGATAATCAGAGCCTTTCCACACAAAAAATAATAATATAACGATATTTTCATCTATATTACACACTGATGAGACATTGCATGCAACATGGTCGTGATAATATAAAATATTCTAAAAAAGAATAAGCTTCTCGGATACTCTCAAGAAGACATATTATTTATGAACAGAAGTGAATAATTATGTACATCTCGAATCTCTATACATACTTGCTGATATGAATCAATCTGCCATATATTGCCGCTTGGTTTGTCGACTATATACACTCAAGACCAACGGGCAACATAAGAATTTGATCCACATCATATCACAGTTTCGCGAAATTACTTAACCCTTCGTATGCTGTGGGTGCCGGTTGGCAAAGGAAACCCCATAGCATTGTACACACTGTCCAAAGTCCCTGGCATAGAAGGAGTTAAGCAACCATTCATTTTCTCATGGGGCATGGTGACTGACCCAATATTACCCACGATCAGGAAGAAAAACTTTGTTAATGATTTTATGATGACTCATAACGTGGATTCATGATCTCAATGTAGATTATCGCTATATACGTGGGTTGCGTGATGCGATTGGACAAAGCTTATCCCTTTACCTGGAAGTAAGTGTTGCATTCCGCACAAATTCTACACGGTGATTTTACACTTTCGCAGGAAAGGGGTTAACACCGCGATGACCATTTTAACGATTTGTTGAAGTAATTCGAGCAACTTTGTTTGCATGATTCATTGGAGTAGACGATGCATGCCAATTGAATGTGAAGTCATTTAACAAGATAAATCAGTTCTGCAATCTAATTGTACTGCTTTCAGTTGAAATCTTCGGTCATGGATGACGTAGCAAGAATTTTTTTAGCTAGTCAGTTCAAGTCTGAGCTATTTCCGGCGGGACAATATCACGCGTTTCTAGTTGATCACTTGTCAGCGACATAGGGATGTTAAGATCGCTTAAGATGTCGAAACATTAGTGCGTCGATGTCGATTTCCATTAAAGGGCGACATGATTTTACCTCTGCTGTCCTGCTTGTCCAGTGGCAAACACTATGATCTCCACAAGAATATTTGGCGAATGTCATAAATATTCTGTGGACATGTCAGAGCGAACGCGTGATGCATGACGGGAAGGAGCGTTCGGATGTCAGACGGCAATCCTTGAATTTGTCAGTGACGTCACGGGCATCCAAATAGACGTGTGCGCGCGCGAGAGAGAGTAAAAAGTCTTTCTTTAGACCAGGTCTGTGTGCTAGACCAACGTGGTCCTGCCTCTCTGGCCCTTGCTGGTGTAGAAGGACTGGGCGTGTGGCTCTCCTTCGTGCCAGAGAATTAGTTCTTGGAACCGGGCCTCCACGCAAGACGCTGTCAGCCTTGCCTCTGGATCCTCGTCCCAACAATCCACGATGGTGTTCTTTACGATGGTCATACCCTAGGTGAAAAAAAAAGACAGAGAATGGACATTGTTTACTCTCTGACTTGGATAAGACTTATAGAAAGTTGTTTTTATAAAGATCCAAGAAGGGGAAAACCACGCAGATTGGTTCACGCCTTGCAATTACTTCGTTAATGATGCAATGCCGGCAGCAGAATTAGTGGATATGAATTTCATGATACCCAGAGACCACTGGGATCATAATTAGTGGTCATATCGCTATGAACTGTCGTTCATCTGAGCCATCCACATCCACAAATAGGTAATTATCAGCTTACTCGGTAGAGGGCACCATTTCCATCACGGAATAGCAGACCCGTGGTGTTCTGCGCCTCGTAAGGGCTTTTTACACTTGTGTTTCTTAACCCCGGACTTTCTCTGACCCAGGCCTATCGTTAGTCCCGTACCAATTTTTTCAGCTTTTTACACTCGCCAATTAGTCCCGTACTATCTCTTGTCCGGGGCTAAGGAGAAAACTGACCTTTTTACACTCGTATTTCTTAGCCCCGGACTTTCCAAACCACATGAATATTCATAATTACGCTGTGTACTGTACACGTACACGCACGCACCGGCAGCACTTGATTACCTCGTTTCTGATTGGTCAGTGAGGGTCGGACTTCGTCTCCGTCGCTTAGCCCAGGATTATTTTTTCGTTCTGTTTACACTCACTTGCTTGGCACCGCAATTGCGGTGCTAGCACCGCAATTTCGGTGCTAACCCCTGCTATTTTGCAGGGCCAGATAGTACCGTACTATCGGTGGGGCTAGCCCACTTTGGCAAAAACGAGTGTAAACAGAAAGTGGGCTAAGGATAGTCCCGTACCAACGGTGGGGCTAAGGCCCCCCCCCCCCCCCTTAGCCCCACCGTTGGTCCGGGGCTAAGCAAAAATTTACAAGTGTAAAAAGCCCTATACTTTACGTAATGCACCCCTGGCGGGTGAACTTATTGTGTAAAATCCAAATTCATCACGCCAAAAAGCAAGTTATCCCTGGATCTACCCTTTGTCCATTACCAATAGGAGTATGAAGTATATATAATGTGTCTTGTTGGAGGTGGAATGAGAAAGAATCAAATATCAGAACATTCTCTCCAGCTGAAACCTATGAGACAAACTTCAGATGACGCAGTTGAGCTTCAAACTCCTAAAGTGCCCTGTTACGTCATATTCAATTTGGTTTTGGTAAAAATGATCCATAAAATCAACAGAATGACCAAATTTTCACTACAATGGAATACCCTCCCCACTCCAAAAAAGGAGGAAAACTAAAGTTTAATCAGTGTGTTTACGGAGAAGTGATATTGGTCGCAACTGTCGCAGCGGTGTATACAAATGGGATAAGATGATGACGTCATAACTTCGCACACTAAAATCATACAAATTATGAAAATCATGTATTTCTTCTACAATAAACGGCAACTGCAGCCCTATCCTACCCCATTTAATATATTATAACTTTTTACCACAGGATGATTGGATGCATATATACGACACAAATGTTTCTTTTTGATATCATGTCAACAAAGGAAATTCAGTAAAGATTTTGTGTGACGGTCGATGGAAGGCTTGTTTAGGCGATGACGTCATCAACTCATCTCATCTTCATGTTTATGTATGTGGTTGCAACTGATCATCACTGTAAACTTTCGTGAAATCACTCTCACGTAAAACTTTCCATACTTTCTTATCTCAAGCACAATCAATTTTCATTGACTACCTATGTCTTTTTGTTTGTTAGATTTCACTTTATTCATTGAGGCCAAATCGAACATGGGGCGGGGTGCATTTGAAGGATTAAGGTCCATTTCTACATCTTACCGGGTTCTTCAGCCATTCGCTGGTGATGGGCGGCCGCTCCCTCCGCTGTACCACCAACACCTTCATGCATTCGAGACTCGCCCGTCTCTCCCCGAGACTTCTGTTGAACGGTAGCTCGTAGTCGCTGCAATCTGAACAGAGAACACAGAGAAATCTAATTAGGACAGTCATAGTACCTATAATATACCCAACTCAAAAGGGCCTATATATAAACGCACATGCATATATATTCTTACATACATAATTGGAATGTTAGAACATAAACGTTATCAAAAATTGTGAAGTAGACATAATCATCACTGACGTAAATTTGTTCAACGACCTGTATTGTTTCTGACGACATTTGGGCAGATCGTGCCAGATTTTGGGAGGAAAAAAAAGAAATTAAACGACCGTAATAGCTGACTGGAATTTGCTTAATTGAGGAGGTTGTGATTGGGACTGCATACTGCACGAACCGCATCCAAACCATCCATGCAAGGACAGGCCATCATGCCGTCCTCGTCCACATACATGGGGGTCTTAGTTAGCCCCTCGTGTGACTGCGGTCATCCCGACCAAACCCTGCGTCACATCGTGGACGTGGAGGACTGCCACCTCCAGGAGGGCTTACTTGTCAAACCAAGTGATGCTGTGCTGGACTGCGTTAGAAACTCGGACCTTAAGCTACGAGGTTGTGACCTCCCCTTTGTATGTATACGACAGAAGAAAAAGGAGAAGACTGCACGATTATGGAAGTAAAGTTCAAAAAGAAGATGTACAACTTTCTAATACCTTTTTTCTTTCTCAACTTCCCTCATCCCCCACCCTTAAGAAAAAAAAAATGGAAATTACAAAATTCCTAGGTCATCGACCAGCTATACAACTATTTCCATGTTCTTTCAATAATTTGTAGTGTAGTTGGCAACTCTTAGCATTCGCAGACATTTGGCTTTATGCGGCGTAAATACGAAGCGACGGGTATTTGGCGTCAGAAAGATGATGACTCCGTTGCTAAGCGACCCTGGCTCATCTCAGACCAATCCATATACTATGCACTGCACGCTGGGGGGGGGGGGGTCAGAGAAAGTTGCGAACTGATATCGTCTACACAGGAAGTAGCAAGAAGCGGGTGTAATGATAAGATCAAAAAGTCATAACACGGTTCACAGTCAGACGCAATGATACATGATTATAAATGTGTTAACTCCATCTGTACAGTTCGACGGTACGGAGAGAATGTTTTCCAGGCTGATATCTTTTTTTTTCTTCAAAACTGTGGCCAAGCAAAAGTGACGGAGCTACATTCTATTTTGATTTAGAAGCGTGATGGACGAAACATCTTGTTCTTGCAATCATATAGCTGTTAATGGGGAACAGTTTACTTTTCCTGGTAACGTTAACAATTATTCTTGTTGAAGGATCTAAAGCTGATTTGAGAACATCCATATTCAAAACATTCAGTATAACCGTAGTCCTATACTAACTCACTTGTATTCCTATTTAGTGCCTTCCATTTTTCTTTTCTCATACTTCAAGAGCAAAATGTATGATGCGCTATATAAGTACGAACAGCTAAATTATCAGTAGGCCTGTATACCATGGAATTTCTCCTATCTTATCAATGTAAATTAACTCCTTTTCCGACTTTTATTCTCAGGAAACGTTTTGTCAAAAGACAAAACTTATTACTATAGATTTTTCTTTCTTTCTGACAATGTTCTGTGATTTTAGGTGCTGCATGCCTCGAGCGACTAGTTGTTTCAGGCATCAAGCCTTGTGGGTGACGCATTTAGCTATTGGTTCTGATAGAGGGCAGTACACATGTTGCGCTTATCACATCTTTGGCGGGACTTTGCTATCCCCCTACCCCACCCCTCTCCTTTCCTGATTGGGATTCGAAATGTGTGCCAGGCACAGTTTTATATAGGCGATCCCCCTCCTTCCCCCCCCCCCCCCACCAATAAATAAATAAATGAATAAATAAATAAATAAAATAATAATAATAATAATGATAAAATAAGAAATGAAAAATAAAAGTCCCTTAGCAGATTTTTAACTGTTAAAATATAAAAAGAATAAATGGAAAATAGGGTCACTACCCCGGGAAATCTTGATATTTTCTTCAATCAATACCAGCTGATCGATTGATATCAAATGCCATTCCAGGTTATTAAATTTCAGAAAACTTCATGGTCTTTTATGAATCACGCACGGGAAAAGAATCGTTTCGTTTCCAGGGTGATCTGCGATGACGAGAGTGATAAGCAAATAGTGAACTTTCGAATTTTATTTTCTCCACATCTCCTAGAAACCAGAAAAAGCTGTAATTAATCAAGAAAGTTGAAGTGAGTCACTCCAAAGAAATTAACACCCGTTCCAGGGATTTCCCCCTTCGTTGCTCTTCTGCGCATAAGCATGCCCTGAAATATTGTTTTCATCAAAATCTCGCACTGCTAGAAATCATGACATTCGTCAGCCACAGACATAATTGGGTGTGTATGGAGATGATGGAAATATGGCGGGGAGTCCAAAATAAAAACCCTTCTATCCCTCCACCTGCTCGACATCGTGTGGAGAGAATGTGCGTGGGAGTGATGGGGGGGGGGGGGGGAGGAGGACATGATCCTTGAATCGTTTCTGTGCCATAAAATGTTACAATATATCTTATTTGCATTATAAAACAAATATTTTTGATCGTATGCTTGTATTAAATCCGCATCATATATCAATGCTTAAATGCCTGAATATGGTACATAAATTGAATATAAATACATTTCATTGGTAAATTGGTGTTGTTGTTGTTTTCATTCCAGTGTTCAATATCCTATAAGCTTGGCTTTTTAGTGGAACACTCTTTTCCATCATTATGATTACCTCTTCTTCTTCTTCTTCTTCTTCTTCTTCTTCTTCTTCTTCTTCTTCTTCTTCTTCTACTTCTTCTTCTTCTTCTTCTTCCTCTTCTTCTTCTTCTTCTTCTTCTTTTTTTGTTACCGTGACAAAGTGTGCATCGTTCCTTTTTTTTGTCATAATACCATTCGGCATGTATTTTATATTGTGTTCAATGAACTGTCCTTCCCGTTCGGATGAAAGTCAAATTGACACATGTACCGCTTTGAATCATGTATTTTTTAATGGCAATAAATAAACTATTGAAACTATGAAATATATCGAAAGTGGAGATTTCAGCCATGCATTGTAAATGGTACGACGGGGATACAGAGCAACACTATACACTCCGTTGCTTCAAGGGAACTGGGAAAAAAAAAGTTATCAAAGACAAGAAATAGATATTTTCATTCATTCATTTATTTACTTATTTTTCCCATTTCCAACAGAAACATATAAACATTTACAAAAATTGAATACATAAATTTCATCATAATACAAAATAAAGGATAAAAAAGCAGTGCTTGTAGGGCGCATTCCTCCCACCACGTAATACAACAAATCATATGAGTGATTGACTGATATACATAAAAAGTAGAAAAACAAAAGAAACTAAGACATGGAGACCTATAACTAACCTATCTTACCCGAAACAAACACCCTGAAAAAAAAAGTCACTACATCATGGAACGTCAGTAGAGAAGGAACGCAGAAATGGAACGTAGAGAAAGAGGGGGTAAGAAGAAATCATAGACCAACAAATTACTGGTAGATGAGGGGAGATTAAAAAAAAAAGAAGAAGAAGATGGTGTATCAAAGACATTGAGAGGAGACAGAGGAGGGAGACAAAATGAAAAGGGAGAAGGTGCACACAAACCTGCCAGGACGGTGCATCTGGATGCGATCTCCCAGAGGATGAGCGCCAGGGCGTACTGGTCCATCTGTTTGAACGACTCGATGTCCTGCAAGTTGACCTTACACTCCAAGGCTTCGGGGGACATGTAGCGAGGCGTGCCAACCTGGAGGTTTGCAGGGAACAAGGGAAAAAAAGACAAACGAACAAAGTTAATGGCAAAATACTAGCATTATATTATGTAATGACGATGCAGGTTGATAGGATTAACACCACTTCCACTAATGATCATTAAATAATATGATGACGGTATTATCTGTTATTATTGTCAGTATTAAACGAGCTAACGGACCCTGCTCTGTTGGAAAGCATACATGAGAAAGACATCAATCAAAAGTATGTGTGTATTCATAGAAAGATGAGGACAAGTTCGACCCATACTGATATCTATATCGGTAGCGCGTCTGCTTCACGATCCAAAGGACCCCGGTTCGATTCCTGAGTCCCGCTGAGCAATGTTGTGTGTAAACATACCGTCCCCTCTAGTAAGAGGCAAAACACTCTGTCCCTCGGATAGGACATAAAATGGAGGTCCCATGTGTGAGAGTTACAACTCATGCACATAAAAGATTCCGCTTCATTTATTCATAGCAAAGAGCGGGGTGTTTAACCCGGTGAAGTGGTCCCACCTGATATCCAACTGGACCCCATGGAAGACCAGTTATTGCAGCTGAATACTGTATGTGCTATCCAGCCATCTTCTCAGACGGAAACGAAACGAAACAAACAAACAAACAAACAAAACCATTAAAAAGGGGAATATGGGCATCTGGCCACTGGTGGCGTCCTTGACATAAATCTCCTCTTAAGGATTCAAGATGAAAATACAGATTACACAATAAGTCATGGCTACCTCTCAGTGCTGACAAGAGGAGCTATGAACCCAAAACCACCACCACAACTACTACCACATACCACCACCCACCACCAAGAAGAAGAAGCAGGTTAGCTCAAGGGTTATCCCGACGGGTGCTGTTCGTTATTCCGAAGGTTCGTTAATCCGAAACACACAAATTCCCTATTCCTAGAGGTTCGTTAATCCGAAAATGAAAAAGGGTTCGTTAATCCGAACATTTGTGGCGTTATTCGAAGGTTCGTTATTCCGAAGGTTCGTTTATCCGAAAATGAAATAGGGTTCGCTATTCCGAAGGCTCGTTTATCCGAAAATGAAATATTATAGGGTTCGTTATTCCGAAGGTTCGTTAATCCGAAAATGAAATAGGGTTCGTTATTCCGAAGGTTCCTTGATCCGACAATGAAATAGGGTCCGTAACGAACCTTCGGAATAACGAGCTTTGTTTCATTTTCGGATTAACGAACCTTCGGAATAACAAGCCATTTTCGGATCACATTTCACATTTTCGGATTAACGAACCTTCGGAATAACTGATCTTCGGAATAACGAACCTTTGGAATAAAGAACCTTCGGACTAAAGAACCTTCGGAATAACTAACCTTCGGAATAACGAACTGTAAATTATCACGACTTTAGGAGTGCGGTATACGTTGAATCTTATAAAAAGAAGAAACAAAACTATACATGGGTGAATCCTAAAGAACAATGGTGTTTTGCGAGTCTTCCGCACCTTGATCAAGAGGAATTAGGGGAAGATTAGGCACGTTTCCTTTCTTTAGTACCTTTGGCTTTCGCTTATCATTTTATTTCGGGGTGAGTGCAAGGGCAACTTCCGTTTCCCTCTGCTTGAACACCATTCCAGTAGCACAGGTGTTCTCGTGGCGTGTCACGGGTTGATAATGATAACAGTGTACTCGCTTTTAACAATAGGGAGCAATCTGAACTCCGGGGTGGTAGACACTTGAGAGTTTTCTAAATATTATCGTCCAAATGCGTATCACGATCCTAAGGAAAGAGCTCACAAAACACAACATGAAAACGAAGATGTAAACTTGTTTGCGATTACGGGATGCTCTCGCAAGTTCAGTGCTCCCTTGCCGGTGCTACCGGCCTCAGATAATGTCATTATTGGCTTGTAAGATGGATGATTGCAGTGTATGTGAATTACGAATGCGTAGAACTACCTGCCACGGCAACGTCCGTGTCATTAATGGCGAAAGCAAGTCAAAAGTTGTAACTCGTACTCAACTCACGTTTGCCGGGCAGTTAGTTTAACGAAATGCCAACATCTTCTTAGCATTGCGTATCGGTTAAATACGTTATCATCCAAGAAATTTTCTAATGCTTGCGGAAGTTTTCTGCGATAACTGAGCTGTACACAATCTATGTAAAAACGCTTAAGACATTATGGACAAGCTGCAACTTATGTACGTAATCATACAATGGTGTAGCTGGGCCATGAATTCACCTCAAGAAATTCCAGAAATTTAAACCAAGTCAAGTATTTTGTTACATTGTATGACCTTGATTATATTTGATGTGTTATCCTAAATTTTGTTGATGGACTGGAAAAGTAGTGCAGTAGTTCACAATATGCCCATGTAGCAACCAAACACATCAGTGTTATCGGAATGACATACATACTTTTAAGTTTCTTTTTCTTTTAGTAAGAGCAGTGTTTTAACAAAACACAGCAGCTCGGCGAAAAACACCCAACAAAATAAGAAAGGCGAACCTCCACCAGGAACAGTCAGCTGTCACAATATTTAGTTTTCGCATTCACGTGGATATGCTTCAGGAAAACCAACCCACAGTTCAGTAGGACCAAGTTTTTCTTCTAGGGGCAAAAAGGACACCTCTATTGTTTTGCTCTGTTTTTCTCATGCAGATGGCGACCAATTAAACGTAATCCACCCAAAAATATTATGTCAAAAACAAATCCAGAGAGAGATCCGTATCTATTACCGAACAGAAATATTTTCCATGACTTGTTCATGTCATAACAGTAAATTGCCAACGTACACTGTTCGAGCTCATAGCAATTCCGCCAAAGGGTCCTTCTTTTTTTTTTTTCAACCGAAATGATATCAGGTTGGAATGTTTGCTACGCTGTCATAACAATGACTTATTCATGTCATTTTCCTCGCTGATAAATCATTGACTCCTCACGCCGTGTTTGAATGACAGTGTCAAGATCCTATACACACGCTGAGTTTCGCCGGATCAGTTCTCTTGGACTCACGGAGGTGTTTGATAAACATCTTCTCTTTTAACTTAAGATTTAAATCTTGATTCTGATGTGAATGCCTTTTCCAAATGCTTTTTCATGATCCTGATAGTTCCCTCTTTCCGAACCAAACATTTTTCCTCAGATAAGTGAGGAGAAAGATTCGGCATTCTGTACATGCTCTATTCGATGAAGTATAGATCTCAGTGATGCTACTGTTTTACAATCATAGTGAAATTGTTATTTTCTTTTTTTCTAAGCAATTTTAGTGAATCATGATGACCACACCATGACTAGTACTTCGCATATCAGGTAAAATCTCGTCATGTCGTTATATATCGTTAGGGATTTCAAGAAAAACGTTAGAAGCATCAGATTTTATTATAGTTCTTCAGAGTGTTCTAAAGGGCACTATGCACAGATTAGTATCTTCAATTTGATGGGGAAGTTTTTGTACACCAGCGACCTTGCAAGGGTGGGTACAAAGTACTGTAACCTGTCATTTTCCTAAACTTCCTTTTTTCTGTTTTCGCTAGGTCACACGCGAATGCATATGTATTTCCGTTATTCGGATTCCGTTTATTTCGAGAAAGCGTTTTTATAGTGTCGAATCAGTCAGTGCAAGTGAACCATCAAAACGAGGGACAACTTCTGCCAAATATCAAATAGCTCCTTCAAAGTCCTTTATGGCCTAATTGCTGAAATGAAAACGAGCAGGTCTCGAAAATTGTTCCTGTCCTTCTTACAAATATCCGCTTCCGGCAAAGTTTTCCTGGCTGAAGTTAAGTCAGCCGCTTAACTCTCTCAAAAGTCACTTTCTCGCTGTTTGTCTTTCTCTGAGCTGAATGTCCGTTTAGATCAATAAAATCCTGATGTATCCACAAAAACTGAGGAAACCGATTAGTCAAGGGTGATAAAGCGGCGAGTCAAAAGGTCACAATTGCATAAACACACTCGTCACACTTATCAACCTGTTAACGAGGATATAACGTGCTGAAGTGAATGGCGCGACTTCCTGCAATTTTCAATTTAAAAAAAGAGAAGAAAAAAATCTCAGATTGTCATACATTTGGGAGTGATGAGATGTCTTATTCCTTTTATGAAAGGCTAACCTGCAAGCCTATAGTTGTGTTGTTCATGTCAACAGACTTTCATCAAATTAACTTTTAAAGGCATTGTGCGATGATGTATCCATGCTTTGGTCCATATCACTACAAGTGATGGTTGAATGTATTTTACTTCTTTTTTTTTACTTGAGGGCTCCAGCTATCCTAAGCACTTTCGTCTTAGGAGCCCTGGCATTTAATGTTTGTTTCTTTGTAATGACTTAAATATTGTTTTATATTTTGCCAAATAAATTAAATGAAATGAAAAAAAATGTGTCCAGTTTGAAAAGAAATATGGGCTGCTTTCTCGTCTATACCACCAGTTCCCTTAGGGGTCATCCCACGAGACCGACACCCACGAGTCATACAGCCCACGAGTCATAAAGCCCATGGGTTCGACACTAAAGGCCCATGAGTTGGACACTAGGTAAAAACAGCCCACGAGTTCGACACTACATAGGTCTCGTGGACCTTGTTTGCTTTAAATAGTGTCGAAACCATGGGCTGTATGACTCGTGGGCTGTATAACTCGTGGGCCGTATGATTCGTGGGTGTCGGTCTCGTTAAGTGCACCCCTCTATTACATTGCGTGAAGGCAAAATTTGAAATGAGCATTAACTCACGCTTCAAATAAGTAGCTAAAAAATGATGACAGAATTTCCAACAGACAGTAATGTTAGGACAAAGAACTTAACACTTGCTTAAGCCGTTGTCAAACATGAATCATGTCATTCGTTGTTAGTTTTCTCTGTCTTTGATAGCGTCTTATCAGCGCGCCATCATGTTCCGGAGATGATTTCATATCGTTGTCATGGATACAAACAATTGACAGTGTCATTTTCCTTTTTTTAATTCTCCTCATGGTGCCGCATGGGAGACTGACATAATAAACAGAACATAGAGATGATAAAACAAGAATCCAGAGACTCTTCAAAGATTAAAAGGTCTTACGTCTACCCTTTCGTTAGTCACACTCTCATCCCATCTGACTTTCGTCATGCAGGAAAACTGTGAGCGAATCCCGAGACCTGATCGGGAGCGCGCCCGTTCGAAATAAACATTCTTTGATGATTGACGGCGTAGGGGTCAAACGTCAGTCCACACATGAAAGTCTGCAAAAATTCTGTGCTCATGCTCATCTGCGAAAGTCGATCCAAGGAGGTACTAGCCTCATACACGATTTTATCTTCAGGTTTCCATGGAAATATGAGTAATATCATCTCACGGAAAAGAAAAAATAAACAGCATCAACTCCGTGTTCAAATTGACTTTGATAAAAATAAACTGAACTAAATAGAACAATGATAGGTTTATTATAAGAATATGAAAAACGAAGATGTTGAAGATTAACATGCATATGTAAAACAGTGATATGAGTTAAAGAATGACATTATACAAAACGATGACGTCATCGCCCTGCGATATCCCCAATAAATCACTCTCTTCTTATACTATAAAACAATCAAAACCCTTTTCATTGCTTTTCCTTTTAAGAAAGCATCATCCTATTAAAGTCGTTACAACTCTGGTAGATCACGGTACGTCGGTGTATAGTGTAGAAGACTTCATTTTTTTTTTGTCTTCTTGAAATTGTGTCAAAACAGGAAATTCAATGCAGATTATTTTGTGAGCAAGCGAATGGGAGACTTGTACAAACATCACGTCATAATCACTTCATCTGTGATAATGTAAGTGACCGTCATTACCATTCTTCGAGAGCCTGTGAAAGTACTTACTAGAATTCCAATTTTTATTTTTCATTTCTAGCAAAGTTGTATGACGGCTTTTGCAAAATTATTCCTAAGCTAACGAAACAGCACGCGCCTTGACTTTGGCAATAATGTCCCGATAAATATTCGCGTGAAAACCGCGCCCCAAGTTTTCAAAATTACAGCCGCGCTTGTTCGGTTTTTCGGTTAAAAATGCAAATACAGTTAAGAATGGAAATAAAAATATGAGGATCTTGATTTCCTCCTGTGATGGGGAAAATGAATCACTATCACTGTCAAACTTATGGCAGTATCTCAATTACGATGATTTTTTTTTTTTAAAGTCCAGTGTGTGTATACACCCTTGGACACAATTGGCCCGTAAAATTAAGGTGGTTTAATTCAAAACCATGGTCTGGATTTAAACCACCATAGCAAATACGGGCAATCTTTTTCTTTTCTTTTTTTATTCTTGTGTTTCTCTTAAGGATTAAAGATTTTTTTCACAGTCAAATGTATACCTAAGATTATTCACAATACTTGATATTATGTTTTATAGATATGAGTTCACCCTGAATAATATCTGGCTTTCATATAATGTTTTGTTGGAAAAAAAAAAGAATGAGCATAAAATGAATTGAATTGAAAAGTGAATTGTGCAAAAGGTATAGCTGTCAGAAAAAACAGATCCGATATTAAGAATAAATCAAGTTAATTCGTATCCATCGACGATGTCATCTTTATTGTTTTCTTTGTCTTCTTCTTCTTCTCATGAAAATCGTTGTTATTACCATTACCATGTTACCATTCTAAAATGAATACAAATAGAAAGTACCACGTATATAGAAACCCAACCGTGCACCGACTGCATGAAAATCGCAATTTTGAGGAACTCGAGAATTTGTAATAGATAACATCACGCAGAACGCAAAGAAGATATGTTTTTGCATAGTCACAAAGTTTCATGACTTCTTCTCCATAAGTCAGGCACTTCCGTGTCTCTCACGCAAAACAAAACAAAACAAAAGACATTCTGTCTTTCTTTCGCCCGAGCAGTAGCAATTCAAACCCTGCCCACGCATGTGACTACATTATATGCAGAAGATGTAGGGTGTTTTTACAGCATGATCTATGACCTAAATGTTCGCGTGGAATCCGAGAAATCGGCGGTTTCTCCTTTCATAGCTTTCGGGTGAAGTTTCAGAGTGAATGATATGGCATTTATAATGTACGTTTCCATGGCAAACCATCTAATTGTCAGGATTGTGGATGTTGTTTACCTCATGGAGCTCAAAATGTGGAATTTGGGGAAACGAACAGTGTGATGCGGTATTCAGTAAATCGGAAAAGAGAAAAACCCAAGTTCATGTTTCAGCTACAGCATCATGTGAGTATCAATAAAAACTCTGATATCAATTTCTTTCCTTTGCTGTGTTCTTTTTTCGGGGGGGGGGGGGGGGAGGTGGCAGGGTGTTTTCTGGGTTTTATGTTGGTATTCTTTTATACTTTGGGGAGAGTTTCTTGTTTTCGTTACTTAGTTTTGCGCTGCTAGACTGCCGATAATATATGTTATCTTGTTTGAGGCCCGTCATTGTACTGTAGTTGTTCGTGATTCATAAAATTATTGAAGTAACTTCTAATCTAATGAACCAAAATAAATTAACCTGTAATCCCTTATAAGTTTCTTGACATTAACAAGCCAGCTAGTCATCAGATCAAACTACTTCTGTTTTCTTTTTCCTTCTACAACGGTATTTACTATGATCAAACTTGATGTCATCTTGGGCAAAACGTGGAGCAGACGTGTCGCAACCTACACACGAACAAATCGCAGGATTATCATGATAATTCAAGAGCATTATTTCTCAACCCCCACCTTCACCCCTCCCCTCCAGGGATGGCAGGCAGCCAATTCCGAGATGACGCAGCATTGTGCTAGTGAAGAGGCGGAAAACCAAATACCCCTATGAACAAACTTTGACGGATTAATGTGCATGGGGACGACCTGCTTTGGGGAATATGATTGCAATGAGCTTGTCCAGTCTGTATATCTTTTTTTAAATGAAAGATAACACAATAGTGATTAAAAGTATTGAGTTCCGTTGTGCTTGCCGTTAAGAATAGGAGCCGATCTACTTCAATACCTCTTTAAATCCATTAAGTAATTCAAACATTAACTTCTCCCGACAATTCACAAATCCGAACTTTGATGAAGATACGTTTACAGAATTTTCAGTCTTGAAGCATTTCGTCGATAAAAGTGTGCGTGTGTGTATGTATGTGTGTGTTTGTGTGTTTAATCTCCATGTGCTATTCTAGTAATATTGCATAAACGTGTAACCTCTGAGTGAGAGAAAAAAAAAGAAAAACGTTTTGTGGGTGAGAGAATTTTCATTTAATATCTTTTATCTAAAACTTGTGGTGGATGTAGCGTAACAAACAAAGCACTGAGATTTCTACAAAAACGAAGAGATGCTAATGGTCAATATTGAACGCAAGTCGAAGATCTTTACAAAAGATTCCTGTAATTGCACTAAGCAGACAGAATGTAAATATTAATGAATATACAGGTTGAATATTGCACAGAAACATTTACCTGTCCACTGTTGGCCAGCTGGTCCGTGGAGGACTGGGGATCGAGTCGAATAGCGAGCCCGAAGTCAGCAATAGCACACGTGCCGTCATCCTTCACCAACACGTTGCTGCTCTTGAGGTCTCGATGGGCCACTGGCACCTTGTGCAGGCCCTGGGACCCATAGGTCTCGGCGTGAAGGTGGGCCAGCCCTCGGGCCGCAGAGCCCGCAAGCTTACACAGGTCGATCCAGTTGACTTTGCGCTGCCGAAGGTACTCCTGTAGTGACCCGTTCTTGTAATACTTGGTGATCAGCCAGTACTGGCGCTGTGCGCTGATAGGGTTCACCAGTCGCACTTCGGCCGAGATGAACTGGACGATGTTCTCGTGTCGCATCATGACAGAGTGGTCGGTGAACAGCTCCTTCTCGACGCTCCACGACGCCGAGTCGTACTCGGAGAAGACCTTGACGGCCACGACGCGCTCCTTGGTGCCGTTGTTGATCTTCCAGTCGGCCCGCCAGACGGCACCGAATCGACCCTTGCCGATGAGGCTGTCCAGATTGATAGGTAGGTAGTTCCCGTTGAGGTGGAGGGGGCTGTCTGGCGGTGTGTTCTCGCCCAGATGCTTGGTCTCACTCTCGTCCGTGGTCATATCGATGCTCGTGCTCTCCGTGTTGCTCGTCTGCGTCTGCGTGTTGTTGTCCATCAGCGGCTGTCGGTATCGCGTGAAGTGGATGTAGCCGGCCACGGCGATGACCACGCTGAGCAGGACGGCGGGGACGACGGAGCAGACGACGATGATGAGAATCTCTCGGTCGATCAGGGGACCCTTCTCGACGCCCGTCACGCCATCTGGGTCTGTGAACGATGTTTCAAACCCTTTAAAATGAATAACTAGCTCGATATTCTCTTCAGTCGTTCTGAAAACTATGACTATGCTTACGTATAATTATGCTTTACCGTACACTAGTTCTGAGTGCGCATACTGTACAATAGTTTGGAATAAAACACCCGGATTTATATCAAGCCTAGGTCACGATAATACTTTGTGCTCTGGGATGTCTATCAATACACTACAAAAGTGCGGAGCATGCTGAATTATTATTGCAACAGGTCCTTTCATCGTGCGGGTTGGGAGGGTTAGTGACTTCTTTTATCATTCCGGTCTGCTATATGTCTGCACATGGAGATGCATTGGTGGTCTCTGAGTACGAAACATAATCTAGGATGTGAGTGCGGATATGTAGGCAGGTGGATGTGATAGGAGAAGTGATGATTGGACATGGCAGGTGGTTTGGCCGAGGTGAGGTGAGCATGAAATAGTGTGTGTTATAGGTGGAATGATGAAGTGGGCATGAAACAGTAGGTAAATAGGTGAACACAACAGTCCAACACTTCAAGAATGAAAACAGTTCAAGCATTCTCCTTTGGATCACCCAAATACATAGGGCCTACATACATACACACACACACACACACACACACACACACACAGCGAAGAACCAAAACACAACTGATTAAAAAAACAAACGAACATCAACAAATGAACAATGGAATTTTCAGGAAGAGAAAAGTTTCAAAATCTCTAAGGTAACCGCCAAGACGGAAGTTGGCAACGCTACCTGTTTTGGTATGCGGGATCGGCTTGGTGATCTTCGGTGGATGTGGAGTGGTGGCTGTATCACTGGGTATAGGTGGTAGGGTAGCGTCCGGGGTGTAGAGAATGGCATTGCAGCGATCGCTGACACAGGTACACGAGTATGTCCACTCGGATATAGAGCTAGCGTCCTCAGCAACAGCCTGGAGAAGAGAAGGGTTGAAAGAAAGGAGGAGGATGAAGAAAAAGAAGAGGGAAATAGAGTTACGGGGGAGGGAATAGAGTTACGGGGGATTCGAAAGGGACAGACAAAATAAAATAAGCATAATACAGCAGATGTAATGTAAGCCTTAGTAGTGATTAGAAGTCGTAACATTATAGGACTTTGAGGGATAATATTCACTTGAACTACAATGAATAAAATAGATTACAAGGACTAATTTGATTCAGTGTAGTGAAGTGAATATTCCCAGGAGATGTTTGATTTGTGTTGATCATGCGATTTTCAAACTTTCTCAACTTCATCAAATTTTCGCTCAAATTTCTGCTGATCTGGAGGTTCTGTTCTACTGCTTTACCTTAAGATCTACTTCCTAAATATGAAAAAAAAAATCTCACTTTACAGAGATCTGGACTATTCTTGAAAAATTTCTTGCCAACAACATTTCGTAAATATTACTTAAATGTCGTAGTTAATCCAAACTGAATGGGAACAACCCCCTCCCCACCCCACCCCCCCAAAAAATATCGTAGATGACTTGGCTACATAAAGATTTTTTTTTCACATAATGTATAAATATGTTTGCATAAGTTATGCCTCATCTTGTAACGACTACAGACATAAACATGTTATTCTTGCTACCTTTGTATCATTACATAGAATGCATGTCAAATTTACGTATTCTTTATATGCTGTTGAAAAAAAAAGCGAAAATAAAGTTTGAATTGAATAGAATTGAATTAAATTGAATTGAATTGAATTGAATTGAATTGAACTGAATTGAAATGAATTGAATGGAATTGAATTGAATGGAATGGAATTGAATTGAACTGAATTGAATTGCATTGAATGGAAATGAATTGAATTGAATTGAATTGAATAATTGAATTGAATAAAAGTCAGAAACTCCCACCTGGCAATAATGTCCCTTCACATCCAACGTGTCCGTGTCATTCACACACACGTGCATGCCTTGAATGTTGCCATCCATGTAGGAAAAGGTGATTGTCATACAGTAGCCCAGGCAGTGGACTTCGGTGGTGCAGTTCGTCGCCACGCACGTGTCCCCTTCACACTCCACGGCGCCGGCTCCCACGCAGCTCAGGCACTGAACTCCCGCGGCCACGTCCACCAGGGTCGCCGTTACGAGCAGCAGCGCTGCTGTGGGTTTGATTAAAAATAATTTTAGATTAAACGAAATCAATGGATATAGAAAGATAGAGAGAGAGGGAAGGGACAGAGAGAGAATGATACAAAGGTAGATGACGAGGAGAAAAAGAGAGGAACAGAAGATGATGAGACGCGACAGTATCCTAGCAATGGAAATTGAAAATCCATTTTCTACACCCATACCAACGAAAATATTGTATTATGTTGAAAACAAATAATCTTACGTCCATATGATGTACAAGCACGTATTTCACGTACATCTGATTTCTATTGAAAGATTATGGAAAAATCACTCTTTGAGGAGAATTGATCCTAACTACAAATTATATAGAAGTAGAACCGCAGAAGATTAAAAAAAAATGATTGGTGTATGAAATTCGTGATCTGTGGGCGAAGTCGGAGAAACCAGAAAGTCAGTATTGGATACAACCATCTTGAATTGCAACTGATTGACAAATTGCCCTACATCGACGTAAATAGTACGCCCGAGTACGCCCGAGTATGTACGCCCATGATTTTTTATCATGGCTACTACTAAAACACTGATCAATTCAGTGCTTATCTACGTCGAAGTAGGGCAATTTGTCAATCAGTTGCAATGAAAACATCTCGACGGAAGAATTTCATGAGTTTGAATAACCATCTTGAATGTTGTCTTCTATCAGAACACCACCATTGTGCCAGATCTGGCAAGCATCTCTGATCCCACAGAAGACTTTCAGAAAAAAATAACCATTATTTTCTTCAAGTCCTGAAAACAGAACACAAAGGCCTCCTTACCTATTGATATGCATGTAACTTACTGTTGTCGCCATCATGGTTCATTTCAGACTTGCCACAATTTTTCCCGAAAGCTTAGATTATTGATAAGAATATGGATATAAGAATTGGATAAGAATACAATTATGTATTTCATATGCAGTCAAACATACCATAGCGGCCACCTGCCGTATACGGCCACTAAAAACAATACCCGGCCTCGAAAGAAAAGCCATGTTAAAGACCCAGTCAATCCAGCAGCCACCTAGCTATAACGCTCACTTTTTTCGTCTCCCCTGGATGGCCGCCATAGATAGGTTTTGACTGTACTACGCAGGATCATGGCAAATTTTTGTGCTTTCGGAAAACAGATAAATTAGTAATAATCATCTGTTAGGAACAAAACGATTTAAAGGTGGAACCGGTGAAGCAAAATTATGTCGGCAAGTTAGTATAAAGTCTGACTGGAAGTATTATCGGCTTTCCCTGGCATTACTTAAGGAAATTACGCGCGAAATCATCAGACAACCGGATATTAACCTAGAAATGTAACCTCGAGAGAGCTTGGGAAAAGACAGCGCGCACGCTACTGGCGAACGACGATCATGAGGGCGAAACCCGACCTATTTTGATAAGCTTTTCAGAAGATTCCGAAGTTAGCAGTCCAATGGAAATTGTTGAAGGCTGGCACGAGCGCCGATGTAATTTCAAATCCCGAAGTCACACAATAGCTTGGCATTAATCGTGCAGTTTGACGATGGAAAAAGGCAATTTCAGGACAAATTTACCACGGGTGAACGCTCCTCATGTAACTGATTTTCACTAGTGATTGAGACACGCCTCTGTGAAAGTCAAAATTTCACCTCGGTAAAGATTAGAGATGATCACGACACAACGTGATTCGCATAATCAGTGATGGATTAGAATAAAAGGAAATGTATATAAAGTTCAAAGATTCCTGCATGTGTAATTAATTCATCGATGATAACAGAACGGCGCCCAACACTGCGTCCCAGTAGAGTCACAACCACCAACAGAAAGTATATATAACGGAATGTCGTGGTCATTGTGCGCACTGCGCGATTTCATCACATCAGAGATAAAATGCCGACTTGATAATGTAGTTCGATCATTCAAACTTATGATATTCCCCTTGGATCAAAGTACGGCTTCTCACCTCCCCTAATCTTTCTAAATACGATTTGGAAAGACTTTTTTTGACTGTGACATCATCAACTTCCATGTCTTTTCGGAGAATGTTGAATAAAAACAATGCTTAGCTTATCAAGTGTAAAGCTGTGTCAAGTGTAAGACTGTGAGAACAAAAAAGCAGATTGAAGAGACCGTCTGAATTGCACAATGCCGTCTCCTATCATAAACAAGCCAATCTGATTTTCACTACAGTTGTTAGTAGCGGAAACAGATAATGTCGATAGACTTATCGATCAGTCTGATACGGAAATACACACACGTAAATACGGACGTATCAATGTAATCAACAAACAAGGTCAGCCGTCTGACTCTTACGCCCCCACACCCTCACCAAGTCAAGTTGCCCGATCGATCATCTCTCAGCCCCCGCCGGTCAGACCGATAGTTTCCGATAGTGACCAACCACTTCGCGCTCAACACCACCCAAACAACTTGGTCTGTTCAAGACCGTCTATAGTCTGTTGTGACGCGACATAAAGACAACTTCACATCACCTGGACAATTTCAAAGGTTACTTCCGAAGCACATTAACCACAACAAGAGACAGAAACAAAACAAATGCATCATGACTGACAAAAATTCCAGACCAGGTAAAAGTTATTTTGATTCTGAAAAGAAAGAGTAAAATTGTACAAGCACAGTAGAGAAAATGTGATCAAAATCGGATGAAAATTAAGGAAGTTATGAAATTCGGAAGTTTCGGTAATTTTTGCGAAACAGTATTATTTAGCAGTTGATAATGAATATTCATATGGGTGAATTAGAAATATTATTCCCACAAGTTTTCCATTGATCACGTGAAAAAGAAAATCTGCTGTAAAAGTGGAAAGCACTTTAATTGTCACTCCTGGCTGAAACCTCTGCTTTATTGGGGGAATCTCTCGGCTCTTCATAGTCTTCTGCCCTCACCCGTCAGGGACGAATAACTCACAAGAGGTTATTTCAGGTGTTACTATACACTGATCTTTGTCGTGAAGTATCTTTACTTTGAAGAATCGTGTATTTCCTACAGAGTTCAGTGGGAGTTACGCGTTATCCATGAAGCTACATTGTAGCTCAATGTTCTATCTATCTACCTAACCCCCTAACCTCTCACTTCAATAAGCTTGTTTGAAAAGCGACTCTTTCCAGCTCTTAAAGAGATGGCATAGTATTGGTTGAGGTGAGGACTCAGCCTTTAACATTGTGCAAGATACTTAGAAACGACTTTATGAAATGTTAAAGAGCATGCAATTCTCAGAGGAAGTTAACATTTATTTGATAAAAATCGGTTTTGAAATGGCCGAGATATCCAAAACCAAAGTAAAACAATGCGATCCTAATGACAGGTGGGTTTTTATTAGAATTGCTTTGTTTTGGATATCTCAGCCATTTCAAAACCAATTTTCATCAAATAAACTTTAGGATCCTCTTAGAATTCTATGCTTTTTCATATTTCATAAGAGGTTTCTCATTATCTCAAAAAAAATCATCAAAAAACAGCAACAAACAAACAAACAAACACAAGTTGGAATCCTTTAGTCTCATCACAACCGAAACTGTATCATCCCTTTAACACTCGCTCTCCTTTCCTTTCAGCGGCATATGAATCACCCCTTCTCTCAACATCGGTGAGGGTTGAGTTACAGTTTGCTCGATGCGATTACTCACAGTGACTGTAAAAGGTGAAATATCGTTTGATTTAGGATTTGTTTGGAAGGAAAATCATCAAGAGCTATACACTCTCCCTGCCTGAATAGCACTGGCAACTATTTAAAGAGAATAATAAAAGTAATGTTTCGCCCTTGCCTCAACAAATGAAATGCTACAACCAATTGGTGCTTTCCCTAAGAACAATGAATTAACAATAACTACCTGTGAGAGTTAAAGGTAGGGGATACCTTTTACAGACCTCCCAAAATGCAGCAAAACATTAAATATGAACCTCAGGGGACTTGCTTAGGCCACTGCTTAGAAATTTGGAAGTCAACAGTTATCTAAAATTTGAATGATGCACAAAACTCAACTACTCAGTAGTTCTGTGTGTCAGCCACACTTAAGCCTTTTTGTTGCAGTCTTCTGTATTTGTTATCTATAAACACAAATCTAAAAGTACAAGAGCTGATGTAATAACATATCGTCGCTTGCCCGGAAGAAGGGAACGAGCGCGCGAATACGCGTAAAAATAGATTTCGAGAAAATCGCAATTTAAAATTTCAATTGACTACATCTTTGATATTTGAATATCAATACTGCTGAAAATTCACAAGTGAACAGATAATATTCCAATTTGGTACTAGCTAAAGTGGCTATAATGAATAATCTACAAATTTTATGATATTGCTTATGATCTTACCTCATGCAGGTCTTTTCTCGAAATCTATTTTTACGCGTATTCGCGCGCTCGTTCCCTTCTTCCGGGCAAGCGACGATATAGAGTGTGTGGCAAGAATGTACACTGCAAAAACAGTGGTGTTAGATTTAACACCACTGGTGTTGAATCTAACACCGGCCGAACTTCAATAAAGGACCACACCATCTGGTGTTGAAGTAACACCGTCTCTGGTGTTAAAATATCCAACACCCATGGGTGTTAAAGGGTGTAAAAATATACCAACACCAGCCTCGGTGTTTTTTCAACACTTAAGAGAGTGTTAAGAAGTTGACACCATAATGGTGTTCATTTGACATCCCAACACCAGTTATGGTGTAAGTTTAACACCGGTGGTGTTAAAATATACCAACACCAGCTTTGGTGTTGCTTAGATTATTGATAAGTTGACACCACTTTGGTGTTCTTTTGACACCCTTTAACACCAATGACGGTGTAACTTCAACACTATTTGTTGTTAGAATCTATACCCAACACCTGTCATGGTGTTATTCTAACACTTTAAAGTGTTATAAGTTTGCATTATTCGGTGTTTATTTGACACCACAGAAGTGTTGATTCAACGCTTCAGAGTGAGAAATAAATTCCAAGTGATGCCAACTTATTAACAATTTGAAGTGTCGATACCTCGACATCATTTCACTCTCCACATTCAATCGCACAAAATAACACAGTAATGTAAGTAGGTGAAAGACAGTCACGTGCTACTAGGTTGATCAAAATATTTAATAAATTCTGTCTGTCACAACAAAACACAATAATTCTATTACATGTAATGAAAGCCTCATCTCTACAATATAAGTATTAAAATGGAATACCTTTGACCCTTTCAGTTGGTTCTTTGATTACCTATGCAAATGAGATACATTATGGCTATTGTAGGCTAAAATATCAAATTTAAATACTCACTCTGAATACCTTTGGCCTTCTTGGCACTATCAAGTTGAATTTTCAAATGAAATTGATACTAGTATTATATCTTCTTGGCTCTATCATTCAAATGTTCAAATTGAATTGCCTACTCAGCGGTATAATTCAAATATTCAACATACATTGTAGATCATCCAGTCTGGTTGTAAAATGTTAACATAAAAAAAAAATTATACTCTTTCTTTTGATCAATGCTATTGCAAGTGACGATACAAGCATGTGAAATTCGGATCATTTAAATATTCAAATGACACACATAAGGCCTTCTTGGGCCAATATTTTCAACTCGAAGTGGATGTAATTGATACCCCCACCTAAAACTTAGAGAGTTAGCTCAATTCACGATATTCTTGTATGCCTTTTGTTGAAAAAAAGTACAATGTAACAAAAGTTGTTACCATAGCAAGATTACTCAACAGTGAGATCAGTGTGCGACTCATTTTAAGATTACACTGGTTACATGAGCGAAACCTCAAGTCAAATGCTAGAAAACTGAGGGAGCTCACCCAATTCACAGTATTTTTTGTTTGATTTTCATTTTAAAAGATGGTTGCCATTACATTAGCACTCTGTGCAATATTTCAGGCCAGATGCTCAGAAACTGAGGGAGATTGCATAATCAACTGTTGTGAAAGTTTTTAATTTGAAAATGTCACTGCCATGATAACCCTTTCTTTGACCGATACAAAGGATGACATTTGCACATTAGCGCACTACAGTGGTCACGTGCCAAATTTCAAGTCAAATGCCTAAAACATGAGGGAATTATGAGTCAATCACATTATCTTCGATTGCTTTGTATTAAAAAAAAAATAAGTTAGCATGGCAACGCATTGTTTAACATTGACGAGAAAAGTGTTTTGCACATCTAGAATTTATCTTGTCACAATATATAGGTGTCATATCTCAAGGTTATTGCTAAAAATTGAGAGAGTACAGTAAGCTCAATCCACTTGTAGTTTATACGATTCTCATTACAAAATACCATTAACTTGACAACATACTATTTGGCAATGACGAAAAATAAAATTTGCACAGGTACATAATACAGTGGTCACAGGTGCCAAATTTAAAGTCAAATGCTCAAAATCTGAGGAAGTTAGCTGAATCCACATCGTACTTGTGGATGATTTGTATGAAGATGCTGTTGCCATGGAAACGGATTTATGACCCCCACAAAAAGTGTCTTGCAAGATAACATATTATCATAGTGACCATATGTATCAAATTCAATTACGCTAAAAAAAAGAAACTACAAAGAGAGCAGCGTGATCCACACAATTTTGTATGATTTGTTTAAAAACTGCAATTGCCATGGCAACAGATTTCTGGACAATCGAATGTCAACAGAATTGATTTAAAACTGAGTAGCTTGATCGACATTCTGTATTTGTAATCTTTATGAAAATTTGATGTTACCATGGTAATGCATTACTCCATACTGACACATGTAAACTAGGACATGTAAAAATTACAAGGTCGTTGTTCAATGTCCCCTGGACTAAAGGTAATCACCTCCTCATCAAAAACTGTCATCGACTAATGAAGAGTACTGCTTCATCAACTGTATATCATCAGTCTCTATCTCGGTTCCTCCATAGAACTGGACTTGGAGTATCTTCACAGTTTCATTGTCACAATGATGATTCTTCAAGTGTCTTCTAAAACCATTGAACGAATCTAATTATGTCCGTACACAGGCCCCCTGGGCGCAATTTATTGTTTGTCCATCACTCAGTCCATGTTCGTATGGCAAACAGTGAAAAAAAAAAACAGTTTCAGTGGGAACTCCTAAAGAATGCATCACTTCATTATCTATTTGAAAGTTTAGATCTCGGTTCACGAACTCGGGGTAATTCCAAATGTCCAAAGGTTGATGAGAGGTTTTGCATACCGTAGACAAAACACATATTTAATGTGCTTTGAACAATGTGTCGAAGGCACTCTGAATGATATCACCAGGGCAGGGTAGTGCCAAGTGGTCAACAATGAAGTAATATTGGTACACATGTATGTTATCCTTCTGACGTCCTCTGTCAAGCAAGCTGTATCTTCTGATCTTCAAGCAAGCAAGCTGCATCAAGAGCTGCATCTTCTTCTGCTTTCCCTCTTCAAGTGGTGATCAAAACTAGCATCAGGCTGAAAATGTAAGGAAACAATGAAAAACAAACAGACATTGTATGAATCTATTACAAATAAAAACTAGACAAATTTGACTGTGACCTTTATTTCGATTCCATAATGCAATTTGATAGACTCAGTCATACATAGGCTTAACACATTTTATTCACATTTATGATTATTTGAACAGATTTCAAGCTATCACACACACGGAGGGATGGACTACTCAAAACCATAACAATTCAGGCACCACTTCTTGGCAGAGGATAATAAATGGATCTTATTCCATTTTACTTAAAGATCACTATAATTTCACAATTAAAACTCACTTATACCTATTTTTTTCTTAAAGAAGCTTTGAAATTTATCACTTTTCTCTTATTCGTGACTGATCAAAAAGCAACTTCAAAATTTTAGCCTACATATGGGGAAGACAATCTTTAAAGTTCAAGGATCGACTTTGAAGCATTCACGAGTAAAGTTCTCGTCGACATCAGGACATAACCCTGACAAAGGCAAGTGCGCAAAAATATTCACAACATCCAAACAAAAAAAGTTAACCTGTGAAACATTGAAAAGCAAGTGATCTTAATAAATTACATAGTCCAACAACACAAAAAAAAACCCAGAAAATTTCCCTTGCCCTCTAATTTCTTTTCTAATACAAAAACAGATCATAGAAAGTAGAAAATGCAAAATCAATTAAACTCGTAAAAATCAATTTCATTTTCAGAATACCAAAGTACTGTGAGTTCTAATTGCCTGTCCAAAATGACTCATAAAGGCTTGTTCAGATATGATGAGACAAACTCCGGCAACATTTTAGTGCACAAATCAATGCGATATGAGATGGTAAAAAAGAAACAAATAAACAGATCAAAATGCAACAAAACAAAACAAAAACACTGAGGCAAGAGGAATATATTTTGCCACACAGTGGCAAGAAGTTATGGTGCAATCAAGCTCAAAAGTAAGTGAAGATACAATGTCATGAGTTTATCTTTATCTTATTTTTTTTTTTTTTGAGTCATGAGCATTCATTAACATAATGAAAGTGGCGTGGTTCGGCGCACCATATCTGAACACTAAAAATGTCAGGGGGTTTGTGGCATCATATTTGAACAAACCTTATAGTCATGTAGACTTACCTTTTGAAATCGGATAAGGTAGTCTATAGCCAAAGCCACAGAAATCTTGCACAATCCTTGCGCCCTGGTTCAGAGGTGGAAGCAGATAGAGTACAAGAAGGATTTGCAGGTTACTTACATTCTATGCTGTGTTGTAAGAAATGCATGTTATATACAATATATTCTACGACTCATTAACAAAGTATCCAGGTATCAACAGAAATTATCAGTGAATTGCACTGCATAATCAGGGAGCATTAAGTAAAACATATGATCCTTCATGTAGGATGAACCCATGGGTTGTTGTGTGGCTTCTATAAAAAAAAACAAGAAAAAAAAAACTCTTCTTTATTTCATCAGCATCTCCAAAATAAAAAAATTACATTACATATTGATTTGTGACTGTGAACTTTTATATTACAATTGAGTTTGGTGAAATCCATTCAACCGCCTTTGAAAAATCAAAGTCACAAGATATTTCCTGCAATTTTTTTTTTCATAATGAAGGGCTCCTGACCCTTGATTATTGACCTCATGACCCACACTGACTCCAGGGAAACGTTTGATAAAATGTATTGTCAGATGCAAAGATTTCAGCTACTTGTAACAGTTGTCACCAATGACAAGTTTTGTGGAACGCCCCCTGGATTTACATAGCCTTACCAAGTTTCATTCACAGAGATTGTTTTCAACTTGCTGCATGATACACAAGAAACGATATTGGATGGATAGACATCTAGAACATAAAAAAGGGGCTTTCAAAACCTATGGTATTGTGCATACCCTGACTGCTACCAGGTCTGGTGGTACACTATTTGATGATTGCTCCAAGTCTCATGAATCCACATCAGTTTTCCGCATGTGTTCTCCCAGCAAACTCAACAGCTTGACTGTGGTTTCTGAAGGCTTTCCTCTTGCTAGCTTGACAAGACCTTCCACCAAAAACTGGCCACTGCTCAAAAAAGCTTGGCATCGTTGCCTGGGAGAAGGAGTGAGAAGTACTGTTCAACCTGCAAGTGTAAGGACCATGAACATACATAATTATCAAGTGGCTACAAGTCCGCAAACTGTCAAACTGGCTTAGGATTCAAAGTACTGAACATCCACATAACTGCACTAGTGTATTTACTGTATACAAGTGCATGAAACAGATTTATCTTGTGTGCATGAAAGATTTGATCAGAACTGCAGAAAACAAAGGGTTTTGTTCAGGTGGCTTCAGATTAATTCAGTCGGTGATTCTATTCCTACTTGAGATATGCTCATAATTTCAAGTTCGTTTTAATTAGCCACCAGGGGGGGGGGGGGGGGGCAATAATATCCTGCTTCCAGGTATTCATCATCTTTATGCAGTGTACATTTATGCAAATATTATTTGAGAAATGGAAAAATCAAATGCCATTTTGCAATTGATCTACTCTCATTTTCAAGGTTTTTTAGATAGATAATAAAAGGTCTTTTTGCAATTCTGTCATTTTCAAGATTCTCAAGTGCACTATTGCCAATATCATTAAAGGACAAGTTCACCTTCATAAACATAAGGATTGAGAGAATGTAGCAATATTAGTAGAACACATCATTGAAAGTTTGAGGAAAATCAGACAATCCGTTCAAAAGTTATGAATTTTTGAAGTTTTTGTGCAGTACCCGCTGGATGAGAAGACTACTGCAGTGTATGAATAACTTAGATGTCACATGCGTACAACAATATAAGGAAAATATAAAGAGAATTTCACAAAATTCCATCTTTTGAAAAAAGTACACACTCCCCTGACTCGTTACCGACAAATCTTATGGGTGATATTATTCCCCCTGCCTTTAGAAAGAGGCAAGTCAAGTGCTCTTTTATTATGCGAAAAAAGTGAAAATATGTTGAATTTTCTTTTACATTTTCTTTATACTGTTGTACGCATATGACACACAAGCTGTAGTAGTCTCCTAATCCAGCGGTTCCAACACAAAAATTTAAAAAATTCATAACTTTTGCATCGATCGTCCAATTTTCCTCAAACTTTCACTGATGTGTTCTACTAATATTGTTGCATTTTCTCAATCCTTATGTTTATGAAGGTGAACTTGTCCTTTAAGTGTGGCAATAACATAAGTATGGGGAAAAGGCATATTCCAGAAGGGATTTTTTTTTTCAAGAGATTATTTCAACAAATTTATACTACCATCAAAGTAGACGTATATTCCCTCACCTGAATCATGAAAAAAGCGATGATACATGTATTCCATTTTGACTCATTTGTGAAATTTAGGATCAGTTCTCAGACAGAGAACAACTGCCGGTTATTAATAGGGGCTGTGATTCTGTTTCTGCTACCCTTGAACTCGCACCTTACAATTAGATCTAGTGCACTGTCTTAACATGGACTCGGTGGAAATACCGGTTTTACATGCATGTGACGTCATCAACTTTATAAGAGCATATTCTTATATAATGTAAATTTGTAAGCGGTTAGCAAACTCATAAATAGTAGTACTCATATTAGAAACTAGTTAGTAGATTCTAACGTAAGATCCACGCGCAAACACTAGCGTCCTATATAGGCCCCTACGTTCCTACGTGTAGCTACTGAAAACATCACGTAACCTGTTGTGATAAACAAAAATCGGGTCTTGATCTCGATCTTGATGGTGTACGTTGATCAGCCCTGGTAGAGCAACACTCAACTTTGGTTCATAAGTCATGGTAGAAGGTCATGGTAGAAGGGACATTATTCGGGAGAACCCCCCACCCAGCCCCTTTAATCTGGTATTTACGCTCTTTTTAGAGCGATATTTGTTACTAGTACCTAGTACTAGATTTAAACCTAACAGTTTGGACCTAGAACAGTTACAGTAGGCCCTACAAAAAATATAGTAGGCCTAGGGGCCTACCAGTATACCTACGACATGTACAAACCTACGAACATGTACACACAAACATTGTTCGAACTTCGTCTTCGTGCACGTCAGTAGCGGGTCGGGTTCATTGGTTACAAATGATTTGCGCGCTAACAAAGATCCGCACCAGAGCCTCAGAGGTAAGAAAACCACATCAATAACAATACAAAATGCCACGGAACCTTTTATATTTAAAATTTGATGATATTTTTAAAATGCAATTATTGGACAAAGGAACCCTCAGCGAAATTCGGACTCAATGCACCGCTGTGACAGCGCGTTGGTGTTATGGCCTATTATGGCAAACACTATAGGCTACTTAGTATGCTGCGCTACATAGTACACTATAGTATTATGTGCGTGCAAAGACAAAGTTGTCTATAATATGCGATGAAATCCGTGAAAATCATGCACATCGTTTATGATAGAAAATAACTGGTACAGGAAATAATTACCTTAAAAGATACTTATCCCTGCTGACAGACTTAGCAAAGTCACCATCATAGATTCAATGTCATTTTTAGCCCCAGACGACATCGAAAACCTGACTATCACGATGACAGACGTTCACGACTCCGCGCCACAGCAACAAATTTCAGGCATTGGCATGTGCAACCAATGAGATCATCGGACTGCGAACACGTGATCTTCTCTGGTGGACAACTAACACCGATACGGTGTTATTAGTGAAAACCCCCTTTTCATGACAAAACTGTAACACCACTTGGGTGTCATTTTAACACCGAGAATCTAACACCCAATGAATGAGAGAATGTTGGTGTTAAATTAACACCGAAGGGTGTCAAATTGTGTCAATTTAACACCAAATTTAACACCCACAGTTTGACACCCGGTTGGTGTTACACTTTTAACACCGCATTTTTTGCAGTGTATGTAGAACTGTTTGTAAGTGTTGATGAACTTTCTTCACAAAATATACATGATGGACACACATGCAGTGCATGGGTCTGCAAAGCTAGCCTAGTAATGTACTGGAATTTACGGTGAGCCCCGAAAAAAATTCAATTCAAAATCTAACGGTCAAAAAAATGTACTAAATGTTACCTTCCACTTTCAATACTTTATCGGAGTTTCTAAAATGATACTCTCTTCAACATACCACTGTATTTATACAACTCTTCATTTAAGGCATGCAAATGGGATTCCCTACCTTTAATGGATTTTTACATTATCTATTATTGATTTTCAAGATTCATAGCATAATATAGCATAACATATTGGCATAACAATAAAAAAAATCACAAAACAGATAGAGTTAATATAATTAGAGTCTTACAAACTCAGCGTTCTTTGTCGAAGAATCGTGGAATATGGACGATTAATGATGCAAAATAATGATAATAATAATGAAAATAAGATGGGCGCTATCATCTGACAACTGTAAATCTATAGGTAAACATCGCAACACGAATCGGAAATCAATCCCACATATACTTTCCAGCAAATTTTTAGCTCGCTTTTGCGCAAAGTAGATCTTAGTTAGACTTTCTTTGACAAAAGGGAAGGATGATCGTATAATGTTCTGTGCTTCACTTGTTATGTTGCATTTCCTTATCTTTCTTTCTTGTCTTTTTTCAGTGTTGGAAAAGGATAAGATATTGAATGCACGGACGGAAAACGGAACACGAGACACTTTCCGGTTTCTAATCTTGACTTGGCGAGGGCAGGAACACGAGCGGAGTGGGTCCAGTGGTTTCAAGTGACTCTACTTAGGGCCTAACTCTTACACGATCATTTGCCTTATTGAAATCTATATCCGAAGCAGCGTGCTGTTCTCAAACAACACTGTATAGTGGCGAACAGAATATCAGGCTGTAAAGTAATGCATATACTATTTACAAGTTATCATAATCTATAATGGATGTCCCTTTGCCTCATGTGCTGCTTTGATGAAATTGTAATTGGCATTATAGGGTGTTATGTATACTGCAAACACACAAACACACACATATCTGCACACACGTTATGTATACCTAAGACATAATAGATAGATAGATAGATGGATGGATAGATAGATAGATAGGTAGATAGGTAGATAGATAGATAGGTAGATAGATAGATAGATAGATAGATAGATAGATAGATAGATAAATGGCGGCGAGACATTGATAGGGTTAATGTGACTACTATACAGACAACATTTCCTGCAATTATACACTATTATGATTCCACCAAGTCGACTGAAGTAAATTCATTTAAGCAGGAGACAAGTGATAAAAGTGATAATGACTATATTTCCTTGCTGTCATTTCTTCTTAGCAACTGTCTGACTTTTAACGATCCCACATTTCATTCTTAAGTTTTTACATGCGCGTTCGTCATGTGAGGACAGCAAAATACTACGGTTCTTACACAGCGCATCGTTTCGTTCAGGAATATCTGAGATACGGGGAGTGTAAAAGTATGCAAAAAGACACCTGGACCTTGTTTCATAAAGCTGTTCGCAAAGTTACGCATGACTTTACGAACGATTGGAATATGAAGCGCCAATATGTGTGTCCATTTTCCCCCTTACGTTTTAACAAAGTACAACTATATATTATGTCAATATTTCTTCTATTGGAATAAACATACAATTTCAACTAAAAAATGTAAGAATAGTCATCATCATCTGCAAATTTCAACTTTATCTATGGAAATTAACAATGATTAGAAAACCCACTTGGCTTACCATATTTACGTCGTTCGTAAAGTCGTGCGTAAATTTACGAACAGTTTTATGAAACAGGGCCCTGGATTAGTGTCATGGTGGTAATATAATGTTCTTCAGATCCAGTGCCGTATTATACTGTTCAGATCCCTTCCCCTCCCTTTTGCAACTACATGCATACGAGCTAACGACTCACATTCTATACTCGAGTGTAGAAAATCAAAATTATTCGCCCTTGAATAATCCATTGTAACAATGTCAAATGTAATTATATTTATGAATTTATTATGTGTACATTTTGGAATATGTAATTATAATAAACGAAAATATCACTTAAACAGATTTGACTCAACAGGTTGGATATCAACGAGTTTGGGCCCCCGTTTCTATACACACATGTTATTACAGCGCATAATATCATTATGCACAACGAAAAGTAACCTGCATGTGAGTAACAATATTAGTCATAACGGCGATTTTGAAACTTGAACTAAAAGATGCTAATGAAAGAATTATTCATCCCGTGACTTTTCATCCTCGAATATATACTGCATGATTACTCGTCAAAATATCATCAAACCATGCTTGCTATGAGACAACGAAAGCAAAGTGGTGAAAAGTAACGTTGCTATATGTTTCCGGAGGAAAAAAAAAAAGTGCTTTTAACCTTTTAAGAGGAAATGAAAACGCAGAATTTATTCTAACATCCAAACTCTGATTCAAAACAGGTATAGAACGAAGAGCTATTTCCCCTCCTAGGTTTTTCAAAGGGAATCCGCTGTACCTCCGAATTCCGGCAATGTATCCCATTATTGGCATTTCATTTGGCCTTCCTGAATGTTGTTATCCTTTGGTTTGCCCTCAGATTTTAATCGAAACAGACCCGGCGGAATGCCTGTCAATCTGTATACCGAGAGTGGTCTTCTTTGCAGCAATTCTAAAACTACAACGTCATCGGAACATTTCAAGCGTTCAAAGTATTTTTTTTTTCTGAAAGTCATCGTCAACAACGCTCCCAGAACACAAGTGACAACAAGCAAGCAAGCAAACAAACATACAAACAAACATACATACACACAAATGAGCCCGTTTTTACGCTGGAAGTGTCTGATCTATTAAGGCATTGCGTTCGGTAATCTCGCCAAACGATGAAAGATGCTGATCTGATTGCATCGGATCGCTCCTCAGAATACGCAGACATGAGTGTGCATGATGTTATCATTCGTGTTCATCACGCACACACATACACACACACGCACACGCACGCACACACACACACACACACACACACACACACACACACACAAACTATGATGGGATAATTAATGCGAAAATAGAGTTTAATCAGCTTGAATTAAGATATCACGTTTCAAGAGAAAGCGAACGGGAGCTGTAGAGATGGAGGTAACGATACATCTTGAAGATTTACAATGTTCATTCCTCCCCCCTCCCCCCTCTCGAAGTATACTTCGACTTGAAGTGGAGTGAACATTCCCTTTTTCTGTTGCTGTCATCTTCAAATTTAACCGAATGTGCAAACGCGGTTAGAGCAATCGAAAAACATGTTTATATACATTTAGATGAGAATCATAAATTCACATAAAAACCACTTCACAAAAGAAAGATATAATTTGTTGAAACACCGACAATTGACTTATTAAATTCAGGGAAAGAAATAGTTCTCTGCAGGTCTAGCCAAGGGATCATATTGTTTAACACTCTGCTTGCAGTCTTGCCGAGGACACGCACAACAGGGGAGTTGCGATAGATTTCGGTGGTTGCGACTGACTCACTCAAAGATGTCAGCCCCTATTGTAAGCCCCTCTCTTTATCGAATCGGCGATGTAGTCACCTGTTGAGCGAGTATCTGAAACAGCAGCTGTAACCGCATGATTGCCGCTGTTCCCCGTGAACCACAAATTAATGAGGATTATAAGGCAGAAGACGCGCTGGCATTTCACAATCAATCCTTCAGAAACACCGTACCTGCAGAAATACCTCCGCGTCTCATATCCAACGACCACCCAGCAAAGAAGGAGGACTTTAAAGATTCGCCAAAAATAGCCGCGTCCACACTGACGTCACGTCTATTATCATTACTTACAAAGTAAGGACGCCGTCGTGCACTGCGCGACGGAGAGGGAAATTGAATTACTGTAACTAAGAAGACAACGAAGATGCAATTTTGGTGATTATGAATGTCCTCTCTCGGACAGGTCTTCCAACGATGACCAACTTTGATCTTGACGACCGACAACAAAGGGTATATAGGTCTACCTAAACTATAACATCCAAAATTATTCCAAACGTACTGACAGTTAAAAGGTGGCTGCCGTCAATGTTTCACAAATTCGCCCGGCTAATTCCAGACAAATTTGATTTGATGCTGACACTTTGCGGCTGGCTTAGATGTGTCAAAGTTTAGCCCAATCTATCCTTGGAATAAGTACAGTAGGCCCTATAACGAAACTAATAAGAATTTTTTTTTTTTGCCATCCCCTGAAAAGAAAATACAAGCTAATCATTGTCGAAGTTGAAAACTTCGAGTTAATCTGTACGATCAGGAACGTCGTGCGAACCTGTTTCACTTTATATCAAGTACTGACCATAAAGTCTTTGATCGTTGTTACATACGAAGATGTCAACATGGTTAACTTAAAATGAAAACAAAAACAAAATACACAAAGCTTACTATTATCTTTGATATGAATAAAAGCTGGTCGAAAAGAAGCTGCGTTTTACTTTTTACACTATACATGGAAATGATATTTTTGATTTTTGATCGTGAATGTAACCATAGCAAATATCACAAAGTGAAGATTGCACAACGGAAACATTACTATTAGAATTATAGTTTGTGAAAGGTGATATTATTTTGCATCGATGTGTGATTGCAGTCTGTGTAATTATGTATATTTAGATGCTCTCATGCAATTACATTTTGTTGTTGGAAATGAAATAAATGAAATGAAATGAAAAACAACAGCTTAACATTTTTTTTTTCTGACAAGAACTGGGTATATCAGGCATAACATCAATAGGACATTGAATGCCTCCGTAAAAACGGGATGATACATGCACGTATGCTGTCGAATATGGTCTCGGGAAGGAATGATGTCATATAAGATACGTATTTCGCATTACGTAGTAATCTAAAGTACATGCTTCATGAAGATTCAGCCAAAGATAGTTGTAAGCCTTTCACAAAATATACTACTCATCTTCTGACAAATGTTATTTCAAATGACATCGTCGTCATAAAATATTTATGCAGGAGAAAAATCATGATTTAAATCAAAGCCAGAGAAAGGAGGAGTACCTGTTTATCATAACTTCAAGCCTGAAGCATATTTCACAATAAATATGGTATTCGAATAGGTTTATATACTTGAATATTATATCTATATTTCATATGTATCAGTTACCGGAACCTCATGTTGATCCCTACAGTCAATGCTCTCTAAATTAATAATTTTTTTCTACCCTTGTATTTGTTTTGATATTTCGACCACACCCAGAGTCCTGCCGAGTCAGATAATCAACCATGGAAATACAGCTTATATTGCGGAAGGACACACGGGATAATGGCGACCATTAAAGTGGCGTGCCAGCTCACATAAATGTCAGGCTGCCGACAGGAGTAAATTTTAAGATAAGAATATGGGCAGAAATTGTCATTATTTTTCTACATAAACTTGCTCCACCTTCGACAATAATCACCGGATCTCGATAGCCATTACTATCCATATTGCGGATATCTGTGCCCACACTACCTCGAGTCACGCTTGCGAAGGAAGGGCTAGATGGGAAGTTCGCGTATTATCGAGTTATCACGCGAGAAAGAAATAATAAACCGAGCACAATGGGAAAATTTGTACATTATTAAAGGTAACAATGACTACGAATGGAATCAAACTCCCACTTCAAACCCATATATATCATATACCATCCAACAAATGCCTGTTTTTCAGAATGCGCAAATGTGAATGGCAGCAATTATCTACTACCATTCCAAAATTATGTGGTTGAAGTATGCAATTCGGGTAATTCCAAATTAAATCAAAACCGGTTTGGAGGAGTAAAAAAGAAATTGTGCGCGTGCGCAGCAGCTAGGAAGAATGAAAATATTCCGCTATAAAACTTGCGGCAATAATCATGTCGTGAACGTCACATTGTGATCTGAATTAGCTGCTATGAGATGCTACTGTTAGATACAATCTTTAAGGAAATGAAACGGGAAACTTTCTTTGCCAAGAATCGCTTCATGAACCCCGTGTTTGAGTGCAATGTACGATCATTTCCTGTGTAGTCCCACCTGTGCATATTTGTGTGCACACTGTGTTTTCATTCAGCAAACTATCATAGGGAATTTCCCCATGCGCCCCCTACAACACATAAACACAATACATGCCCACAGTACAAATTGAGCAATTTTTTCTTCTTATTTTTGTCTAAATTTTGTTTATTGTAATGACATAACATATATTGAATGAATATTCAGTCATCATGAAGCTACTTTACAACTGCTGTCTTTATGATCTCCTTTTGAATTACTTTGTAATATAGCCTTAGGCATCGAGTTATGTTAAGCTCAAAATGTATGTATGTATTCATTTGTCATTTGTGATTTGAAAGAGCAGAAGTAAAACCAACCAAACAAAGGAACAAAAAAAATTACATGTACAGTTGTATATATATATATATATATATATATATATATATAATTCATTTATTTATTCATTTATCATTATATACAATATATACAATTATGTATTTCACACACACATACACACATGCACATACACACACAGACACAAGGCGTCCTGGACGATATTAAGAAACAGGGTTGATCTTTGCATGCTCAGATCGATGCAGCAAGCCATTATTTTTATTGCCAATCCGCTATACCACAATTTTGAATTAAACTGTACAGCGGAGATGGTTTTATTGGTTAAGCGTTAACACAAATAAAAAGTGTCATTATGCACTTCCCTGAGTCATGATCGACATAACACTAAGTTTTCGAAACGACTTTGTCCCAGAATGCACTGCGAAGGCCTACTTGGCTCTCGAGCCAGAAATCCACCGAATTACAATATTTTCAAAGGAGACCTTACAAATTCCGAAAGAATTACAAGCAAGCATTTGCTGTGGTGGGGAAGTCGGAACAGAAATGAGATGAAGTGATGAAAGTAACCCAACAATACGGCGACTACTGTGTACCTTAACAAAGATTGCTTCACGATGTGACGTCACACAGTGTGTGCTGTTTAAGCCATTTCGTCTATTCGCCTGAGTATCGTTTCTGAAAGAGTCACCTGAAGGAGAGTAGTGTATTTCTTTATTCTCTGAATTATATCTGCACTGTACGTCTTTCCTGTCAAACGTGTGCGAAACAGTCGCCCACATGTTTGCGTTTCTGAGCTACGGTAAGGTAAGGTCACTTGGATCAGAAACAACATTATGCATTCCACTCCTTTGAGTCTTAAAATACATACACACTCACTCTGCAAATAGGGAGGCATACATGTAACACAGTGTTCGTGTCGAATATGTGTTCACGATTGAAAAATGCTCATAGTTCATTTTTGTTAAAGTCGGCGTGAATCGTAGAGATCAAAAAGGTAAACACAGGCACAAGAAGAATGAGAAGTAAAAAAGTAAGAAACGAAGAGGTGGGAGGAGGAAATTGAAGAAGGAGGAGTAGGAAATAGAAGAAATAACATCAGACAATAAACGAAATGGTTACCGTTCCTCCACAGACAAATGAAAACGCTGCGCTGCTCGACTGGACAACGGGGGATTATTATTGACTTTGCGTATAGAAATGGTCTACGTCTACTGAAGAAAGTAGGCAAGTGTAACCTAATGTACGTTTTAAGCACTTTGCATTCGTGCTGATATTAAAAGAAATGTAATGCTTGTCTTACTGAGCATGTTAGGCGATTTGCCTAGAAGGTTCAGGGTGGATGTATACTTGTCATCTAATATAGATATATTTTGACTCACTTTCTCCTCTATGTCTTTTCCTGCTGATCTCTATCTCTGAACCAATATGTACATTTCAATCAATCAATCAGTCAATCAATGAACCAATCAATCAATCAATCAGTTATTTATCCATTCAAAAAAGCATTAAATCAATGTAGCAATCGATCGAGCAAATCGATCAATCAATCAATAATCAATCAATCTACTTCACCACCCACAATCCATTCATACATCCAGTCTATCTATCAAGATTTGTTTATTGATATATTTCCTATCGAATAATGATATACATGTATACCGCTTCAAGCATTTCTACAGTCGTCTTGGTTTTCAATTTTTTTCATCTGTCCACTGATGTTATTACAGCAAGATTAACTTCACAGAAGTTTCCACAAGTTTGAATCTTGTCAAGTCAAGTAACAGTAAAATCACAAGTCATCAATATCTATTTTCCCACGTAATCATACATATAGCCTGCATAACCACGGCTAGTATTCTGATCATAAGGACGTCTTACGTGGCTTTCTGAAGGACATGCCTCCTACGACTGACACAAACTTTCTTTTTAAGGTGTTCAGGATCAAAGAATTACACCTGTTCTGCCATTGCAGTTGACGCAGTGTGGCAGTCGCGTCACACTCCAGGCGGTTTGGCCTTTTTCCGCTTCCCGCCAACCACCAGGAAACTCGACGGAAAGTCATTGTGTGAGAGAGCCTCTAACAAGCCCTAATTCGGTGGATATTGAGGTCCAGATCATAACGTCTACTTGGTCAAAGTAAACATCATGACACTTTTCTTATGGGGTCATTAAAGGTATCCGCGCACCTTGCACGCAGTTAATACACTGTCTGACCGATAATGGAAAGCATTGTCATCCAGACGCGGTTTACTTTTATGATGTTTCAAGGTATTTTGATAAGATAATTTCTAAATTTAATGGGTCAAGTTGACCTATGCGACTATTAATGACCTCCCTGTGTTTTCGTCTGCCGACAGCGTTTAGGAACTGCATAATTAGGTAATTTTGTTGATGATTTAATTCCATTGACACATTTACGTCACAGAAGATTTAGCTATGACTTCTTTCCAGTGCTCGCGTACCCTATCACTAAATCTTCGTCTTCCTGTTGTTAGGGAAATAAGCCATTCTTCCTTCTGTTCGTTAAACCCACCTATGAGGAATTTTGTTACGGTTTATCTGTAACAGCTAAAACTGTTGGTCAGTGTGGTCAATATGATACGTCCTCTCGACAACTTGTTCATGATCCTAGGTCAATGTCAATGACCTGCAGTAAAACCCATCACATAGGCCTTTTATCATTCGACATCCGTAACTTGTTTGTTTGTCTGTTTATTGTTTCTTCTCCAAGTATGTTACTCCTACCTCCGCCGAGGAATATCAGAATCGTCATCGAAACTAATAATCGTTATCTGTGAACAATGCAAATTAATCATGGTGCGCGACAGAAAAGTAAAAAGAAGCAAAACACCAGAAAAAATCCTTGCAACTGCTGTCGGAGCCATCCGCGGAAAATTTACCTGTAGTTATGTTGTAATGCACATTGTACTGCTTTTGCAAATGATGCTGTAATGCTGGTACTTATAATATGCTTAGTGGTGTACATTAATGACATGAAAAATGAGTCACTGCTAAAATTTGTATCGATGTTCATGTTGGGTTTATCAATGAATGTATGTAAACCTGCAGGTCCTATGCATATATAAAATTTATGTGTGTCTGTATGAAACACGATACGTAATGTAGAAATATGTATGCAATCATGCAATGTATGTAGTCATGTTCTCTACGTTAATTCATTTCAGAGAAACCCCAGTGACATCCTTTCATGGTTTTCTCCCACGGTCCCACCATCCCAAACTTCTCGAGACGAGTCGCCGTCAATCGTTGGCCAATCACTGGGGGCGGAAGTAATGACGTCATGGGGATTTCCACCGAAAGTGGATAATAGGATTTCCCGACGGAGTCGCCCCCTACGTTGACCCCCGGCCCCTCTGGCTACCTATGGAGTATGGCACGGAGCTAATGTGGAGTACGGCTACAGGTCTCCTGGCAGCCGCAGGTCGAGGGAGCAAGCCACCAATTTCATGGCCAAGTCCCAACCAAATGTTTGAAACCTACACCCCAGATGGTTTCGATGGTGTATGCCTTCAATGACTTTAGCTCTCTACTTGATGTGAATCCTCAGTATTATTTTCACCGCTTCCTCCTAATCGCAAATTGGAAATCGAAGTCTAAAACATTATCCAGAATATCATTTCATGTAAACAACATGTCAACTGTGATGAGCTTATGCACGTAGTTGGTGATTTGTAATTTCAAAAGTATTGGAGTATACATACATTTGTAATTAGCTATGTTTCGACACCCCCTCGACGTATGCTAATTCGGATAACGCAAATGAAAGTTTACCACAAGGTGGAGGTTGTCTGTGATCACCCATGACCCGTGACAGGGTCATAACACTTAAGTGAATGACTGCGGGACATCTAGCACAGGCATTGCGTTCAAAAGGCGTAGTCGTCTGTATAGGTTAACCCACCAAGCCCTGCAGAAATTATCACCATGTCCTCATCAAATTTCAGCGCATTGTTGTGCTATTATGTATATTATTATGTCATGATTATATTTGTTGGAAATGAAATAAACGAAATGAAATGAATTTTCAACTCTGATTTTCATTGCACAATGTTATATTGCAGAAAGGTCACATGGAGCTGGCTTGATTAATTAAGTCTTCACAAAATCAGAAAAGAAATAAAAAGACTGCCATTTTTTTTTTTTTTTTTTGGGGGGGGAACGAGTTTTCATGTGCTAATTTGTGTTGCCAATCAACCTCTTCTATGTCAATGAGTCAAAGGCGCACAAATTTCTCTCACAAACCTATGGACATGCACAGAGTGAAAACAGAACAAAACAGGAATTTTGGTATTAGGGGACTTTTAGAACTTAATCAACCAAAGAAACAATAAACTGATAACAAAGAACTAAGATGGAGGAGAATTTCTCCTCTTTACCTGTGAAATGCTATAACAACAAACTGTAAATTTTATAATTGAAAGATACAGAACCAAACCACAGAAATGTATTTACCGAGACTTGAAGGATTATTGTGACTATGGCTCTTCAAGATTTTATTTTCCATCGAGAATGACAATTTCCTTACCCTGATACAGAAGACGTCCCTCGGATAGGACATAAAATGGAGGTCCCGTGTATGAGAGAGTCACAGCTCATGCACGTAAAAGATCCCGCTTCATTCATTCATCGAAAAGAGCAGGGTGTCTAACCCGGTGAAGTGGTCCCACCCCACAACCAACTGGACCCCATGGAAGACCAGCTTAGTGTAGCTGAATATGGGCTATCCAGCCATCTTCACAGATGGAAAATGAACAACAACAACAACGTATCAGATGCAGCATTATCTAGGTTCACACTCAAATATCGACGACAAGACGTAATTCAGTAAATTACAGATGTAATGTCAGTATCTTATGATGATACGATTAAAAGGGGGCAAGAAATTTGTCCGTTGTTTTCAGTTTTCATTTCGGTGCCACTGCTTATCGATTTCAGGGGCGCAGACAAAAACCTATCATAATCTAGCTCTATTTCTCAGACCAATTTGTACAATTCACCCTCGTATTACTTTCTGCAATGGACCCCGTTGCCCTTTCGTGAAAGTCTTTGTAATTGTGCTCTGCGTTCTATGATAATCATAAGAATCACGATTGAAGCATTTGTGCCAAACATTTGCTATACTAACTTATTCTAATAAAAAGGAAGCAATATCTCTCGCGTTCAATGGCTCGGGGGTGTAGAAGACTGTGCTCCTCTGCTCTAACGTTGGACATGGCACATAAATGACAAAATACCGTATTACTCACTTTACTAAACACAATTTCCTTCACGTTGACTTGCAATGGTCTAAGATCCTGTCTTGGATTTTGCATTTCAATTTAAAATATGTGTCTGCAACACAAGAAAATTGTGACTTACATTCATCTGCCTAATGCCATCATAGGCATAAAGTAACTGATACAAAATTGTAGAAAGGCGGTGAGGAAAGATGTTACATAAAAAGACAAGGTTACTGATGGTGAGAATCGTGATCACAGTATTAATGATTTGAATAATTTGCGCACTCTTACATATATATCGAAGAAATGATACCCAACTTCAAATCCACTTATCATCATTGAGATTTTCTCTTAGTGCATTATTTTACAAAAGTGTATAGGTAAACTTTGTGAACATGCTTGCGCACACTTTTTGTTCATTATTGTCACTTTTTGGTTTTGACATTCATCACATATGCCGTCAAACCCAAACTATGGTTGCGTTTGTAGGAATAGGTTATATACATCAAGTGTAATCACAGTCATACACCCTTCATTTCAACGAGACTGTATACGTCTGTCATTATCGCAAATTCTAGTTATCATTCTAGGGTTTACTGTTTGTTCGGTCCAGATCGGGTGGCCATTTTTCCTGCAGTAAACACACCTTGTTTAGAAAGTCAACGTTTGCTTAACATTCTCGTCATAGCGTTCACGATGACAGCGCAGTAACGATTATCCCTCGGGGGAAAGGTAGAGGGTTGAGTAACAAGGGTCAGAACCCCGGCCGGTGCGTTCCACTCCAACAAATTACCTGTCCTGTACCGAGATACCGCCCCCTCCCCTTCCCTGTCCCTGCCCGTACATACTACCCCATCCACCCTCTTTGGTACAATCGACCCACTTTCAAAACTACGAGACAAATTTGATTGTCGTATTAGAGTGAGGTTCAAGATCATTATTGAGCCAGTGTAGTGCGGGGGAAGCTAGCCCAGCCCTGTCTGTCCCAGCAAGCTCCACACCATACGTCAGCTGCTTTTAAAGGGGGAATGAAACCCAAGTATATTAAATATAAAATGTAGATCTAGACTATGCAGCAACATTAGCAGAGCACATCAGAGAAGTTTGAGGAAAATCAAGCAATCCCCTCAAAAGTTATGAATTCTTAAAGTTTTGGTGTAGCTATGAAAAGATTGCATTTTGCGTTTTGTGACGTCACGTATGAAAAATGATGTAAGGGAAATATAAAAAGCATTGCAGAAATTTCATTTTCTCTTTTTTTCTTTTTTTTTGGTGAAAAGTACACATTCCGTTGACTTGTGACATAATTTATGATCATATGGGTAATATTATTTCACGCGCTTTCTGAAAGACGCAAGTCAAGCGCTCTTTTTTTTCTAGAAAAGTGAACATGTGTTGAATTTCCATCATATTTTCTTTTTATAATTTCCCCTTCGTGTATGACGCCACAAAATGTTGTAGTCTTTTCATACAGCGATAGTTGCACCAAAACTGTAAAAATTCATAATTTTTTAACAGTTTGTCCGATTTTCCTGAAACTTTGCAGATGAGTTCTATCGATATTGCTGCATTCTCTTAATTACATATGTATTTGGGTTCCATTCTTCTTTACTGCGTGATAAAACATGCTAGACCAGGGACTGATCAACACTTATACTTAATCAAAGCCTCAGCATGATTTCTGACAGCATAACGGAGGGGAAATTGTAAAAATCTTCTAGAAAGGATCTTGACTACTACAAGATTTCTTGAGAGTGAAAAATGAACGGGGCAAGACTGTAATGGTCCTAAAAAAAAAAAGCTTGGACATAGCCTTCGCTGGAAAACATGAACGGTTTTACGGGTATCATTGTCATCCAGAAATGTTGGTCATAAAACACTTTTTATTCATATCCTATCTTGGATAAAGTCACAAGGAATTGAAGCGGTTTCTAAGAATGGACAAGAGCTCTCTAGCAATGTCAGACTAAATAGGTGGATGAAAACCAAATAAAAGAAAAGGGAACGGCAATATAAAGAAACACCAAAGTACATAAATAATATACTTTCCCCGGAATAGCAATGATCTTTCCTGAGTTTAGTTTTCGTAAGTCAGTGTTTGAAAAGTATAGCAGAAAATAGCACAAAAGCAAGCAATCCAGGGTTTGAAAAATATGCCCCGTCAACCGCAAAGTGGACATATTTGTACTCAGAAAGTTTTCTTCCCCTTGTACATTGTTCCGTTTCTGTTTCTGGATTCTTGTTCCCCGTCAAAGATATGTAAATATTGAAGTCATAGTGTTGCGATGCTGACAGATTTAGCTGTGCCTCTCTCGCGGGCTAACACAAGAGTCTTTGAGGCCAAAGTATTTGCCCATCAGAGTCAAGAAGCTGCAGTGAAGGCAACCCTTTCACTGGCTGCTACAGACACGTCTTTGTAGGACCAGCAAAGAAATGCAAGAATTCGCACGAGTGATACCATTTCGTGGTTAACTGAGCATCAATGCCAGGACTCTGAAAGTTCGAGGCCGCCGCAGAAAAAAAACAACAACAAATAAACAAAAAACAAAGAGAAATTTCTTCGCATCGTGCGATACAGCCTTTCCGATTCCACGCAAAATCGGATGTGATCGATTGCAGGTTATTGGGTCACAGCTCCTGACCCCAAATAAATGAATGAATGAAAACGATTTCAAATGATACAAAAGTGAGGAATTGACCAAAATCTCTGGGGAAGTCATCAGCCACAAGAAAGTACAACTTCTCCCTGTTGTTTCCGGAAGACGCTCCAACGTTCTCTTCGAGAAAACAAAAAAATTATTGCAACTGACGCGTTCATGAGAGCTGGCTCGGTTGAAATACAGTCAAAAACAGGCGGGAAAATTCTTGGTTACCACGGTAACTGATGGGTCTGCCATTAATGTATAGATCCACCCTTTCCCCCGCAAATCGCCAGGAAATACCTCCTTCTTTTTTTCTAAAAATACAAGCGTTTCCGAACAAAAACAATCGAAGGGAAGATTCCACCGTCTCCAGTTCCATTTTGTGGTCCACTTTCCTTCCTCTGTTTACGTAAATTGCCCCACACTACGGATGTGAACGAGACTATCAACTTCTCCCCTCCTCCTCCTCCACTTTCTGTTGTCCTATTTTACTACACCTTCTGCTCTTTATTTTTTTCTCCTCTTCTTCACAATCTTCTCCAGGACTTTCTTCATTCACACTCATCAATGAAGACATATTTTCTAGACGTGAAATCCGCCAATCGACCCTATATAACTCGTTGAAGGGTTTTTATAGTCCTCATCTCCAAATTGTGTGACGGGCACAAGATAAATGCACAATGTGTATCATTCTGCCCTATATTACTTCTCACTACCCCCTACTTCACAGAATGTATGATTATGTTTGTATAAAGCATGCCTCATCTTGTAATGACTTCAGACATGAACATGTTATTCTTTGCCACCTGTGTATCGTTCCATAAAACGCACGTCAAATCTACGTATTTTTTTTTGTACATTATGTTGAAAAAAAAGTGAAAATTAAGTTTGAATTGAATTGTTCTGTGTGCTGTAGGGGATGTTTGACGAGTACAAATTCTGATTCATTACTTAATACTACTTAATGATATATAAATATGCATAAAAAATGAAGCACTGAACTAGGAATGTGTTATAGTTTAATCAATCCAACAACTTTACAAGAGTTCGAGCCAACGTTCTCTACAAAATAATCAGGCAAGATTCATTCTTAAAGAGAAGAGAAAGTTCCCGACTTACTACCCCTCAGCTCCCTGCCTCTTCTTTTTACCAACCCCCACCTCTTATACCTATACGCCCAATTCTATGATTCTACCCCTCAGATCCGAAGGAAAGCCTGAACTGTACCTCCCAACTGCGTTGAACATCGCGCAGAGTACATCACTGCTATATACACACTCGCTACACGCCGACAAAAGATCAAGGTAACGTGGGGCACAGGTGCGAGTCAGCGCTTCCGCGTGAATTTCCGACAATTCCCCATCAGCCTTCCTTCCCATACACCCTCTATACCTGCTCTGTGCAGTCCATACCATGCGTCAATTATGTAGTCCGCCATTAACATAATCCTCTGGAACTTCGAAAAGAGTACGAACAGAAAAATGTTATAGACTAGGCTGTTCACATGTTACCGTGAAAAAAAAAAGTGACAGCTGTGTTGCGTCTAACCAAAAAGAAACACAATGAGCCTAATTTCTTTTCTTTTTGTTGGGGGGGGGGGGGGTGGGAGCAAGGGGAAAGGGTTTGTTTTCAAGTACAACAAGATTATGGTTTTGACATGATTCTTGAGAGGGTGCTTCCGTTGCTAATTACCAGAACTGATCTCTTTTTGGTCTCTATTATAGTTGAAGTCTTGGTTGATTGCTAACACCTGCTCCCTGTCTCTTGGTTGTCCTAGAACGTATTATGGTTACCCCATTCCCTCTCTGGCGTTAATGTTTATATTTTCATTATGAAAACAACTGTCATGATTTGCGGGTTTCACTTGCCACCTAACCACAAAATGGGGCTCATCTACTTTAGATAGCAGTAAGTCCAGTACTTACGCAAAAGGCTGCAACACTAACTTACTTTGTAATGAATATTTCCTACAAATCGAGACCGTCAGGTCTCAAGAATTTCAATTATTTTAGTTTTGACTTTGGGATTTTGTTTTGCGTTGTGTTGTTTTGCTTTGTATGTTTGTTGTTTTTGTTGTTTTTTGCCGATCAGACCTTTTTGGTTGCAGAGGTAAATTTTGATGTCATAGAGGAAACAGTCACTGCGTTTTCATTCATATTTCGTTTCGACAAGGAGGTGGAAAAAGTTGCATTTGATTTATAAGCAAATAGAACATAGAACATTAGAAAATATAGAAATTCTACATGTGTTTTTTAAGGACTTCGTGCCGTGATGTTTCAGCTTCAATTCAAGTTAGACCCCAAAATATCAGTTTCTTTCAGCATTCCAAAGTGTTGACTGCCAGGATGACAGCAGGGCATTTGTGGCCTGAATAGATGGCATAGCGCAACCTCTTTGCCCCCGCTGGTGATCATAATAATGGCGGCCGGAAACCCACGCCATGTTAGCTGGCTCTTGGCCGGACATCGACTGTTAGCGGCTTGCCGTTTGATCACATGATAAAATGAATCATGCGGAATACTCCCCACGAGCACCAGGTAAAGGGATGCCGAAGTCACCTGATCCTTACCTGGGAAGAGGAGGGGGGGGGGGAGGGGATGGGCTGCAGGGGGGAAATACCCGCCCTTCAGCTCTCACGCCTGTGAATATCTTAGAAAAAAAAATGTAAAAACAATAAATATTCAAGACGTTTCATGTGTGGATTAATGGTATATTAACTTTTTTTACTCAGTTCCAAAATTTTCCAAAATGGGTCGAGTGGGAGTATTAGTGGGATGGGGATCTACTGAAGATCTGTAGGCCAATCTGTCCGTTTTTCATTCAAAAACTACACGGGCTTTTTCATGATGTGTCGAATGATGAAGTCAAACACACACATACATTTACACACAAACACACATACACATACTAGCGATAGGCACACAACACACAACACACACGCTTACAGACACACGCACGCACGCACGCACGCACACACACGCGTAAGTAGAATTACACTCCCTTTAGAAATACAAGAAATTGATATATGTAGCTTCGATGCTGAAGTGGTTTTTGCCGATTAATTCACTCCTAGCATGCCTAGAAATATGCTCAACAAATCATCTGTCTACTGTAAAGCAATAAAAGACTCTCTGTTCCAGTCGGGTTGCAGTCACGTGATCAATTTATATCTATTCTCAGATGTCCGCTTTAGAAGACTCCATGGCAGATTCTTGAAGAAAAATAAAGTTCCAGAAATAAGCTGAAATTGAAATGAAATTGAAATGTAACAGACGGTCAGAACTAACCTTGTCCAATCCTGGGGGAAAAGTGTATTGCTTCTCTGCTCAATGTCAAAATATCTTTTCCCATGAAGTAAAATGTTTTTTAATGATTTTAAAGTGAGGAGAGTGCAATATAGAGCCTCTGTCAATAATACTTCAGAGAGTATAATTAAGATGGTGAGAAAACGTTAGGTTGATAGGGATCTATAACATTGGTCATATTTTGTGCAGTCACGGAAAGACTTGATTTCATCAAGATGTTGGATCGCCTGGCAAAAATCTTCCAACTCAGCTTTTTCTTACTGATATTTTTTATTAGAAAAGTGTGGACAAATACTCTTGCTGCAAAATATATGACAGCTTTGATTGACATCCGGCGTGATACATTCCAACATTCTCGTCAGATTCTATCAAAAAATGGTATGTCGAGTTTTGGCACCGAGCCACCCGGAGGTGAAGGGAGTAATATAAGAAGATGATGCCGCCCGACATATCCAGAGAATAATGGGTGTCAACAACTCAGACGTTGTACTTTCTGTGAGCTTGTCTTCTTCCCGAAACTTCCAAACTCTTCCAGAAATTTTCCATGGAATTTCAAAAGTTTTTCTTCCAAAAGAGTTGCTTCCATTTTACTTTTGATGTCATTAATGGCGGAAAGTATAGGAAATGTGTGGAAGGAAACCAAAACCACAAGAGCAATGTGGATTGAGTGAAAGCAGCAGCTTTAGTAGAACACATCAGTTAAAGCTTGAGGATAATCGGATAATCGATGCAAAAGTTATGAATTTTTAATGTTTTGGTGTTGTAATGACTGGATAAGGAGACTACTATAGAGTTCATGACGTCATGTGTGGACAACAATACAATGAAAATATAAAGAGAATTCCACAAAAATTAATTCTTTATGAAAATTACACATTCCATCAACTTGATACTGACATTATGTTAAGGGTAATAATTATTCCCCCTGCTTTCTAAAAAGCGGTTGGTCAAGTGCTCTTTCATTATGCTGGAAAAGTGAAATCTGGTTGAATTTTCTTTATATTTTCTTTATATTGTTGTCCAAACATGATGTCATAAACGCAAGTAGTCTCCTTATCCAGTGGTTCCAACACCAAACCTTTTAAAATTCATAACTTTTGCATCGATTGTTCGATTTTCCTCAAACTTTTACTGATGTGCTGTACTAATGTTGCTGATTTTACTCAATCCACATTTCTCTTTGGGTTTTCTCAGCAGTATACCTAAGCCAAGGACAGTTGTCACAAACAATCGGTACCAAATACCATGAAACGACTTCTTAAATATGGATCTGCGACGGAGAATGAAGTGAAACGCGAGATTTCATTTTGAATGCTGGATAGTATGTTATACATTAATCGTAAGGTATTAGAGTATGCATATACCATATCGGTAGTGCTGATAGCAGTCTCGTGGGAAAGAAATGAGAAATGTTTTACGTTACATACATGCATGTTCTCTCCTCCTTTGTATGTACAGTTGGGGATGTTTAGGATGCAATTGCGAAAACAAGGTCAAACGGGGAATCTTCCAGAATATGTCCCAGCCAAGCAAATTGGTAAAATTTTCGTTATTATTACTGGATATGTTTTCATTGCTAACGCTGCTTGCTGTTTTGCAAATACACTAGAGCTCTTTGATATCCATGTTTCATCTTCTTCTTCTTCTTCAGTTTTTGCACACCGGTGAGCATCCCACTTCACTCATGACCCGTGCTCCGTCGGGGTCATCTCCCGCTAATTGACGCCCCACCAGTCGAGCGACAGCTGCAGCTAGCTCATGTATTACACCAAATAAAATGATGAGAGGATAGGGCAAATTCATTTTGAGAATAACAAATTGATAACTCTCAAGAAAATACAAATGACAAAGAGAGAGAGGGAGAGAGAAGGGAGAGAGAGAAAGGGGGGGGGGTCACTCGAAATCACAAGCGATTTATCGCTGTCTTGGTAGCTGACGAGAGTTACCACTTTGTTTAATTGCAGAACATTTGGAATCCGTCCCGTAAAATGTACCGCATGCGGTAAAATCGGCGTAAACCACTCACATCGGAACATGGAAATGAGCGTTCGTCGTTTATCTTTGCCTGGACCACTGGTCGTGATTAAAACAGAGAACGTGACATCTTGCCTCTTTCCCATTTATGTCGACTGTCTTCGATTTTCTTTTTTTTTCTCTTTTTCCGCCATTGTCAAGACCGCGAGAATGTCAACAGCCAGTGACGATGTAGATGGCTGGATTTCCTGACTTTGGTCAATTTTTTCCCGAAAGCCGGATTATATCTTTGAACCGCGGAGACCTAGATATATCAAGGTTACGCGCCCGAGTTCTGTTTCCTCGTTGCCCAACGTGCACGACAGCACAGACGCTCTTGCCTGCTATCTAGTATCGCGGTGAATGATCCCGCGAGTGATTTCCGTTCTTTAAGCCCACTCCGCTGTCACCTCTTCAAGCCAATACTTTTCACTTTCTCTCACTATTCTCCAAACAAACTTCTTCTATCCCATAATTCATTGTCTTTATTGTCTTTCACAGTGCGTGTCCTTAATTTGATTGTTGCTTGAGTTTGCCCGAATATTTTTTTTTTTTTTTTTGGGGGGGGGGGGGGGGGGAGACTGCATGTACTGCTTTTAAGTGGACCCCTCAGCTCTTTTTTTCCTGAGAGCATGAATAATGTCACAAATTTGGTTTGAAACTATGTATACATGTTTTCAATTCTTTAATTACCTCTAATTCTATCGTACAGGCAACTATTGTGTACTCAAGATCCTTTGAAATTTTCTTATATTATTTTAAGTTCTGTGGAAGAAGAAAAATTGATTTGAACTGAATTGAATTGAATGTGGCATTTTGAATACGTGACTCGTATATCTTTCATATCTTGACATTCACACATCTATTTCTGTGCAGGCTGCTTCAAGATGGAAAGACACATTCACAGAAAGAGACGGACAGACAAAAAGACACACAACGAGCAATAAATCATGGCTCATGAACAAGTCTACATAATTTTGGTCAGGACAAAGGCCCGTCTACTCTAAAGCTGTATCATCCTAACAAAAATTATTACAAAACAGAACGTCTGCTGCATTTTTTTTTTGCCGTTCCATCCAAAATGCATCGTGTACATCCGTGCCCATCCAAAAGGGAGTTCGAGGAAAAGCCATATCGCAGATGAATTAAGTTTTCTTGGAAAACGCTTCTCGCCAAATCGCGAGCGAGGGAAACGACCTATGAAATTGCAATTTTGGCCGAGGGAACATCGTGTAGTCAATTTCAAATGTAACCTCGCAGTGTCGCCATTGCTTGTTATAGAAGTTGCTGTCCAACCATGTAATATGCAAGTTGGTGGAAGCGGTATCATGTCGTTGAACCTGTTACTAATACTAGCAATACATGTACTCGAGAACCAAGAGCAATATAATTTCTTTAATATTTCCGAAGCACAATATGAATAAATGATCGAACGAGAGAAAAATTTCGATGAAATTATTTCCTTATCCAATGTGTGGCACAATAAATGTATCAAAACATGGACTTTAACAGAAGTGAAATGACTGATTATCATTAAACTGGACATAACCTGTATATATACAAATTCAATGTCAAATCTAGAAATCTATTGTCATGTTTGATTGTGTTTTATTTTTCAGTGAGTCATCACATCTCTGAGGAACATATGGTTACGAGAATAACGTAGATTTAATCCTTCAAAAACGGGTGCACGTACAAAGTCTATTGTGGCTCATTATCCAGGGTTGAGCTGGAATTATGTTTCTAGCACAGCACAAAAAGCCTTTACTATAAGGTTGTAATTATGATATTTTTTCATAATTACGAACTGAAATGAAATGAAATGAAATTATCATTCCTCTTAAAGAGGAATTCCAGACCAGTTAGAAGTTATTCTGAAAAGAAAGAGTAAAATAAACAAGCACGAGAGTGAAAATTTGATCAAAATCGAATTAGAAATAATTGAAAGTTATGAAATTTTAAAGTTTCGCTAATTTTTTTACAAAGTTCTTGAACAGTTGATATGACTATGTAAATGAATGAGCTAATAATGTCATCACCTCACAATTTCCATTGATCGTGAACAAAAAAAAATGGCGAAAGTTCAATTTTTCCTGTCTTGAAAGATGAAACATGTTGTTCCTGGTTGAATTAATTCAAAATAATGATCAGTTAGCCATATCAGGATTTGAGACTGGGGCATAATTGCATTTGATAAAAAGACTGGAAATTTTATGGTCAAACTTTCACTGTTGCGCTTGTGAGTTTTTACTCTTTCTCTTCAGACTAACTTTTATTTGTCCCGGATTTCCATTTAAAGTAGTTGCGAGACCTACGGATGATGGGTAATTAGAGGAAACATGGGGAACACAATAATGTATTAACGTAAGCATAAAATACGCATGGTATATACACGTGTGTTATTCATCATGTTGCCCCCTCCTTTTTGGTGCATGCTAACATGTATAATATGCACACGTGTTCAAAATTCATACATAAATGTCAACAGGTGCACACACACACACGCATTATATAGCACACTTACTAACACACGTATATCTTCATGAATTGGACACACGTTATACAAAAAAGAAACAATAACATCAACGAAGGACAAAAAAGAGCCATATAGCATCTCAATCAATAGACCGTTTCTGTAATGGAATTGCAATCACATTGAGATATAATTCTCTAATGATCTATACGATTACAATTCATGAATGTTCCTTTTCCTCCAGCCTCTAGTATAACATACCATTTTATTCACCAGACATGTTCCCTCCCTTTAGATTCTTCAGGTAGGGGTTCAATATTAGTTGCTGCTAGGTAAGGCAAGCCTCCGATAGCCTTGACTATTCAGGGCAACCTTTGTGAACAAAGCATGCATAGAATTTGAATAAATTACCAAATCAATCTATTGCCAAACTCTCATCACATCTTTCTCACCTTTTCAACAGACTTGGTGTTGTTGGCTATTTTTTTTAAATCATAATATGCTGTGAAGGACATTTTGCAATTTCAACTAAACGCGGACATAAAACCTCATAGCTTGGATGGCCATTTCTGCACAACAGCTATAAGGGCTGAATAACGCAACTCTTTTTCAGAAGACAAAATTAGACCTTGTCTAAAGTGACACGCACAGTTGCAACCTCCTTCCGCGCTTCACAGAACACAGCAGCAGTGGCGTATCTAGGGGGGGGGGGGCAAGGGGGGCACGTGCCCCGGGCGCCACTCCTTGGGGGCGCAAAAAAAAAAAAAAAAAAACGAAGAAGAAAAAAAAAAGAAAAAAAGAAAAAGAAAAGAAAAAAGAAAAGAAGAAGAAGAAGAAGAAACTCACCGGAAACGGGGGGGTGGGGGGGGGGGGAGGAAGAATGGTGGGGGGGGGGGGCAGAAAACGAAATAAAAAAAAGATAAAAACAAAACATAACGATGACTCGGACAAAATGACAATGTTTATTGTGTTCACACAAGAATTCCATGTTATGTAAGCTGAAATACAACAATTTTCGGCTCGCTCGCTGCGCTCGCTCTCTAAATTTCATATAGAAGAAGAAGGTAAGAACAAAATGTGATGATGACGCGGACAAAATGACAATGTCTATTGTGTTCACACATGTCATTTTATATTTAGCAGGCAAAATGTTTCACGGAGCAGCGGCTGCAATTTCTTTCGTTCTGAAGCGATCGCCAATTGGATCAAAAGAAGGCGCCAACGGTTTCGAACATACGGGGGGGGGGGGGCGCCAAAAAAAATCAAACAAGATAAGAACAAAACGTACTGATGACGTGGAAATATACAAATTTCGGCTCACTCGCTCGTACTAATTTAGAGTATTTCTTCAAGTCCTCAGTTTGTTGGTAAAAATCGTTATCTATAAGGCCGTCACTATATCTTGATTGATTAGAATTGTAAGATTTGATAAGCAAAAAATGACAAGAGTTCCATGTTTTGTAAGCTGAAATACAAAAATTTTCGGCTCGCTCGCTGCGCTCGCTCGCCAAAATTTATCAAAACAAAAAGGAGATAAGAACAAAACGTGATGATGACGCGGAAATGTACAACTTTCGGCTCACTCGCTCGTACTAATTAGTACGCTATCAGCGTATCACCTATTGTGATTGTCAAAATCTCTCTTTATTAGGTGATACGCTTTTAGCGTATCACCTATTGTGTTTGTCAAAATCTTCCTTTCTTTCTTTTTATTCTTCTTTCTTTCTGGCACATTTTGTGTCGTGAATATCTCAACATTGACATTACGGAATAACATGACATTTTCAGTCAACATGTCTCATGACAATATCTAGCCACAATAAGGTTTTCATGACAGTAACATATCTATGACGTCATCTAGGCGCCATTTTGTGATTTTCGGACCATGTTACATGATCGATCATAACTTCATAACTAAAGGTCATTTCTGTATCATTTTCGTTGGACATAAAGTTCAGGTCACTCTCTATCTTACTTTTTAATGCTAATTACCTAGGACATCATTACGCGCGCATTAGCGCGCGTCAAAGTTTTTAAATGCTTAAAACGACTTCCCAATGGGAAATCTCGAAGTTTCAGACAATTTTAAGCGTTCCGCGCGTTCGCGTCCGTCCGCGCATTTCCGCGCGCAGTGCGCGTAAGCAACATGAAAATGCAAATTTTTTGCCAGATTTGGATTCCTGATACATTAAGTAATAATATCCATTGATTTCCGATCAATTTCGACCTATAACAAAGGAATGCGCTGGCGTCAAAGTTGAAATTTCGTGTGCGCGTCTATGTGGAAATATAGCGAAAAACATGTCTTTGTTTATTTCGCCATAGCTCTTTAAAACGTCAGGTGACCCTATGTTTTTATTGCATATTACAAAAGCATATGAATTGAAAATAACGTTTCAAGTATCAATATTTCCCTAAATACATTATGACGTCATCATATCATCATCTGAAATCAAAAAAGTGGAATTAATTTTTTGAGGTACTGTTTCTGACATTCATTTGCTCGTATCTCTGTTGTTTAAGCTCAATATTATCCCAAATTCAGATATGTTGTACTTTGAACATTTGCCTTTTAAGTCCAAGTCATGGTTTTGAAATTTGATGACGTCATCATACCTTAAATTGTGATTAAAGGTAAAGATGCAAAATCGGACAAGTTTACGTGTTATGTCTATGGGAGGTGATTTTTTTTAAAACCATGCATTGACTTGACAACGTTTAAGCACCTTTATCTCAGCTGATTTTGCTTCATTTCCTCTGAAACTTAAGTATATTGTAGCTGAGACAATAAGCTTCAGTAATCATGCATTTTATTTTTTGAAATCTCATCATCAGGTTGACAATTTTGCAGTTTAAAACTGAAAATGAGAATGGAATGTGGACAAAACGATTCCCGATTCAGCTTTCACATACATAAGTTTACGTTCCTCATATTTTCTCGCCTAGACGTATGGCCGAGTGGTTAAAGGCGACGTCTCAGAGACGTGAGGTTGCGGGTTCGAACCCCACAAGATCACGAAACAAAATACTTAGCTATTTTACTTTTTTTCTTCAATTTTGTATTACATATTCGTCCATGTAGAAATCACGTTCGTATATAAACGCACCTATACACACACACATAAACACACACACACACACCATATCCCTCTTTTTTGTGTTGGAGACCACATTGCTTCGACTGCTGAAAAAATTTTGCAGGCTGACTTTCTCAAACCGATCATAGTTTGTAATGACGACGACGGAGGTGTTGTACTTTGAACAATTGTCTTTCAAGACCATGTCATTGTTTTGTACTTTGATGACGTCATCACACTGGAAATTGTGATTAAAGGCAAGGTATCAAAACCAGTCGATTATAGGTTTTATGTCTACGGCGCGTATTTTTTCCAAGTTGCCAGAAATGGCATAGCGACATCAGTCGTTACAAGGCCGCATTTCCGTCTAGCAATGCAATACATGTTCACGCGGCCACGATTGTTGAGTGGGCATTGACTTTTTCCCCGTGTAATATCTATACATTTCTTTTTTGCCTTACCATTTCCGTGGATGTCCCGTGGCCGAGTGGTTAGAGAAACGGTTTCGCATGCACGCTCAATATAACTTCAAGGTGCCTATATCACATTCTTTTCTTTGTCGATCACAGATGACCGACATCTGATGACCTCAAGCGTATCACCTAACTCGTCAGCGTGACGAGTTTTCATGTCTCGTTTTTTTTTATTCTTCTTTCTTTCTGGACAATTTTGTGTCGTCAATATCTCAACAATGACATTACGGAATGACATGAAATTTTCAGTCAACATGTCTCATAACAATATCTAGCCACAATAAGGTTTTCATGACAGTAACATATCTATGACGTCATCTAGGCGCCATTTTGTGATTTTCGGACCTTGTCACATGATCGATCATAACTTCATAACTAGATGTCATTTCTGCATCATTTTCGGTGGACATAAAGTTCAGGTCACGCTCTATCTTACTTTTTAACGCTAGTTACCCAGGTCTTCATTACGCGCGCCTACGCGCGCGTCAAAATTTTAAAAGGCTCAAAACGACTTCCCAATGGGAAATCTCGAAGTTTCAGACAATTTTAAGCGTTTCAAACATTTTCTCGCGTGCGCGTCCGTCCGCGCAATTTCACGCGCAGAGGGCGTAACCAACATGAAAATGCAATTTTTTTGACTGATTTGGATTCCTGATACTTTGAGTAACAATATCCACTGATTTCCGATCGATGTTGACCTATAACAAAGGAATGCACTGGCGTCAAAGTTGAAATTCCGCGCGCGCGTCTTTCTGCAAATATAGTGAAAAAACATGTCTTTGTTTATTTCGCCATAGCTCTTTAAATCGTCCGTTGACCCGATATTTCTATTGCATATTACAAAAGCATATGAATTGTAAATAACATTCCTAGTATCAATATTGCCAGGAAAACGCGATGAAGTGATCATATCGTCATTTTGAATAAAAAAAGTGGAATTGATTTTTTTGAGGTACTGTTTCTGACATTCATTTGCTCGTATCTCTGTTGTTTAAGCTCAATATTATCCCAAATTCACATATGTTGTCCTTTAAACATTTGCCTTTCAAGTCCATGTCATGGTTTTGAAATTTGATGACGTCATCATACTTTAAATTGTGATTAAAAGTAAAGATGCAAAATCGGACAAGTTTACGTGTTATGTCTATGGGAGGTGATTTTTTTTAAAAGCATGCATTGACTTAACAACGTTTAAGCACCTTTATCTCAGCTGATTTTGCTTCATTTCCTCTGAAACTTTAGTATGTTGTAGCTGAGACAATAAGCTGCAGTAATCATGCATTTTATTCTTTGAAATCTCCTCATCAGATTGACAATTTTGCAGTTTAAAACTGAAAATGAAAATGGAATGTGGACAAAACGATTCCTCATGTATCTTTCATATACATAAGTTTACGTTCCCCATATTTTCTCGTCGAGACGTATGGCCGAGTGGTTAAAGGCGCCGTCTCAGAGACGTGAGGTTGCGGGTTCGAACCCCACAAGATCACGAAACAATTTTTTTTTATTTTACTTTTTTTTCTTCAATTTGTATTATATATTCGTCCATGTAGAAATCACGTTCGTATATAAACGCACCTATACACACACACAGACACACACACACGCCATATCCCTCTTTTTTGTGTGTTGGAGACCACATTGCTTCGACTGCAGCAACATTTTGCAGGTTGACTTTGTCAAACCGATCATAGTATGTAATGACGACGACTGAGGTGTTGTACTTTGAACAATTGTCTTTCAAGACGATGTCATTGTTTTGTAATTTGATGACGTCATTACACTGAAAATTGTGATTAAAGGCAAGGTATCAAAACCAGCCGATTATAGGTTTTATGTCTGCGGGACGTATTTTTCCCAAGTTGCCAGAAATGGCATAGCGACCTCAGTCGTTACAAGGCCGCTTTTCCGTCTAGCAATGCAATAGATGTTCACACGGCCACGTTAGTTGAGTGGGCATTGACTTTCCCCCTGTTATATCTATACATTGTTTTTTTTTTTTTTGTCTTACCATTTCCGTGGATGACCCGTGGCCGAGTGGTTACAGAAACGGTTTCGCATGCACGCTCAATATAACTTCAAGGTGCCTATATCACATTCTTTTCTTTGTCGATCACAGATGACTGTCATCTGATGACCACAAGCGTATCACCTAACTCGTCCTCAATGTGACGAGTTTTCATGTCTCGTTTAGAGTATTTTTTCAAGTCTTCAGTTTGTTGGTAAAAATCGTTATCTATAAGGCCGTCATTATATTTTGATTAGAATTGTAAGATTTGATAAGCAAAAAAATACAAGAGTTCCATGTTTTGTAAGCTGAAATACAACAATTTTCGGCTCGCTCGCCAAAATTTATCAAGAACAAAACGTGATGATGACGCGGAAATAAAAATACAAATTTCGGCTCACTCGCGCGTCCACGGGGGGCATTTCATGAAGCAATTTGTCAGATATTTCGTCTGACAAACTGTTAAAAGCTACTGAAATCCTTGCCTCTGATTGGCTGAAAGCAAATTTTGTCCGACAAGTTGCTTCATGACAAAATGCTTCATGAAATGCCCTCCCCCCCTTTAGAATATTTTTTAAAGTACTCAATTTGTTGATATAGATAAATCGTTATCTGTAAGGCCGTCACTATCTTGATTAGAATTGTAAGATTTGATAAGCAAAAAATGACAAGAATGCCATGTTTTGTCAGCTGAAATACAAAAATTTTCGGCTCGCTCGCTGCGCTCGCTCGCCAAAATTTATCAAAATTCATTACATTTAAATCACCCTCAAAAGACCCTTTTAAGGGCTTGAAAAGCATATCATGTGGACTTTGCTTAGAGTCCCTACCGGGATGGGGTTGGGGTTGAACACTAGTCTTTTTCAGAAATTAGGGGCGCAATTTTCGCGCTTGCCCCGGGCGCCGTTTTCCCTAGATACGCCACTGCACAGCAGGCCTGGGCGTATATCGCATTAAACGTGAATGGCAGGGGTCTTGTATCGCTCTTATAAGTGTCTGTAACAGGTGTAACTATAGTAACCAACACTGAGAAGCGGAATACAGTAGATAGTAGATACGCGGTATATAACCAATCAAAAACAAAAACAAAACACATTATCAGGTGAAGCATTTGGAAAACTGATAACATTTGCAAAAACTTTGACTGTTGATACGATAAGCAAGTTGAATATCAAAACGATAGATCAAAATACACACAGAACCTCGCAATCACACAATAATTATACATGTATAATTTTACACGTGCGCGCTTGTGTATAATATTCATGTCAGACAATGTGACACTCTCATAAATGAAGCGAGCTTTTCCTTGTATCGAAAACATCAATTAAAGCTTCAACTTGTATCAAACACATCTAATACAACAACAAAGCACAAGTGGGTCTTTAAATTAAAAAGAAATAGCATTATATTGTAATTACAGAATTCCTGTGATACTACTGAAAATGTATGCATTATAGAAGTGAAATAGAGCCATATATTTGAAGAAGGTAATTGTGCACCTTGAAAGACACCACGTTATTACAACCCAAATACACGGACACACGCACCCACACATACACACACACTCACTTACAAAGAGAGAGAGAGAGAGAGAGAGAGAGAGATGTACAGAAGACTCGTAGTCATGGTAACGATATATGTATCAAAGGCCAGTAAGTATAAGTTGGGAGGAGGTATTTCCGCTTGAAAATGGATTCTAGGCGTGGCTCCGTGATAAAAAAAAAAGGTTCTCTTCCTCATCTGCACTGCGTGATTCGGTTATGAGAGATTCAGCACCAGTCATTTTTTTTTTGTCATGATACTTCAACACTGCAATTGGTTACAGTTCGTGATTCAGAATGTTCGTTATTTCGGAGGTACGTTATTCCGAAGGTTCATTAATCTGAAAACGAACTTGGGTTTCGTAATTTCGAAGGTTCGTTTGTACGCAACTTCTATCGGATTAACGAACCTCCGAAATAACGCAACAAAGTAATGTTCGGATTAACGAACCCCCCTCTATTTTTCATCTTAGAGATTAATGAAAGGCTAGTAAGAACTTTGTGTATTTCGGAACAAACGAACTTTCTTTAATTTTCGAATTAACAAACCTTCGGAATAACGTACATCACTCTTGCAGTTTGGAGTACCACAACATGTAGAGACCATATCTTTATGCAATTTGATATCATCAGCGACATTTTTCCAAGAGAATAATGGGGCAAGCAGGGGGAAAGAACAAACGTATTATCTACTGAAATTCAGGAATAAAAAGCTTAAACGAAAGTTTAGACTGCTCTCAGAAAGAACCCAATTTCAAATTTGAAATGCTTGATGTGTAACTCCCTTGAAATGATGCTATACCCGTTCTTTCTCATTGGCTGTTGGTTTGTAGCCATAAGACATGGAATCTATCTTAATTTAGGCCTACAAGAACACAAGACGAGCACAAATTTCCTTGCACGAGTGCCAGATGATATGTCAGGAAAGGCATCCTCGCAGAGAGTGACCCCTTGGCAAACACAACGCATATCAAAGGGCACGTCCATCATGGCTTCGTGGGCAGCAGGAGAAAACCATTGACACACGGCTTCCTTCCGGCTGCACGCTGGCAGCCCGGGCCGGCCCGAGTCCAGGAGAGATTTCATGCACGGCAAGGAAGACTCTCCTTAAAACATAGTACTGTACTAGTATACCCTGCTCCCGATGGAAACGAAGACAAAAACAGGAAATTTAGCCTCAGGAAGCCAGTATCGCGTGTTTAGAAAAATCCCAATCGAGATGATAATGAAATGTGACCTCCTCGGATTTCTTCTTTTTCTTTCCAATTTAAACCACCATGTGATGAACTGCCAAATAGCATCAAGATTTACCGAAGCCGTTTTGTTTAAAGTGTCCCAATGGTTAAGCCTAATAAAGACTGAATATATCTAATTGTTCTGATCTTAAGCATCACTACAAGAATCTACCGAATCTAAATTTTAACTAAAGTCAGCAATATTTTTATTCTACTGTGCTCCTAAAACATCTTGATTTTATTACCGCTGCAAATATCATTATCATCATTCGTATACTCAGTACTGTAACCAATATCCTAGATGTTATCTAAAAAGAAATTGTAAGTGCTGTTGTTGTAATCATTATCACCGTTAGTATGTTTCATATTGTACGAAAGATTATCAATAAATCTTGAAGACAGGACTTACTGATTCCGGCGTTACACCGAAATGATATCCAGATACGAATTATCTCTCTTTAATGGTTAGCTTCTTAGTTTGTGGCGCATCACGCATACTCCTTCGTTGTTTAGCGTGGTCCTGAAAAGGAACCTTTGCTCATCTATAATACACGTATAGCTACTTCATGATATTGGGTTTCAAAAAAAAAGTTAAAAGAAAATTAAAACAAAAACAAAGTTGATGATTTCCAAAAACTATGCATAAGTTTATACAAACGTACTCGATGCTCGCCATTGCGATGCTAAGCCCATATTGGACTCCCGCCAAAAGCTTGGCTAGCCGCTTTTGAGTGGCTTTGAAGTGCCTCTTTCACGCCAGACGTATATGTCAAACTCATCGCTACTTCATGTTCTCATGTAGTGAACGATGGATGACAGCCAAGACCTGTACCATCGTTGCAGAAAGTTTTAATTGTTATCATTTTTTTTTAACGCAAGACTTCTGTCTACTATGATAGAACATAACGCTTTGTTCCACACGACGATTTCGTTAAACATCGTAATAGTATTTTAAAAGTTTGTCATCAAATCAGTTTGCATTCCATATTTTGGAATATCTTTTTAGTGGTAATTATCATGTAACAAATAATGTGTTTAATCCTTTATCACAATATATAAGTGTAACACAAATTCGACTGAACAAAGTTATATTGTGTAATAACTAATAATGATTCATATTTGAATCTAACAGTACCTGTATTTGGAAACAAGTAAATGAATGACTTATAATGTACATCATTTCTTAATATGATTATACAATAATATTCATAATGTTATGCGTATTCGAACTTCAAAATTACATATACATGTACTTGCGGTTCAAGGGACAAATAAAGCACATTTAAGTGTAACAGATATGCCGGAGACCACTATCATATAAAGAGAATTCTATATGCGAATGCGAACTACCACGAAACTGATAGAAATATGTATTAACGCAACGTAGTAGAAAGGTCTTAACTGCCAAGTTGGATTTGTCATCTAGATCTGCTTGTTCTGTTTTCTCTCTTATTTCTTTCTGATCCACCCCTCCCCTCAAGTCAAAGTTCAAGCGCTGGTGTTAATCATACCACAATCGAGTAACACCCAGTCTGTCGTTTCCAATTATTATCTCACCTATTCTACAAAGTTTCGGAGTGACTGGGAATGACAACACAGGGAGTTTGGAAAATAACGTTGCGAAATCTTTGAATACCGAAACTTTTTGCGGTAAAGTATTCTAATCGGTGGTACACAAACCTAGGGCATATCATTATGATTGTGATGCCGGAGTAAGGAAATGAACCAAACAACGGCAAATAATCTAACCCGACCTTGATCACGTAGAAATGTGTGGAAAAACAATTCAATACGCCCACCATTGACAGCAAATAGCCCCCCCCCCCCCCAAAAAAAAAAAAAAAAAAAAAAAACGGGAAATGAGATAGATATTACAAATTTGGGCAATTATAATCCTTTAACAATTACTTTCAACAAACATCGTTGGCATATGAGCGTATAGGCACAGAGCAAATATCACACAAAGAGAAAATAGGCGGGCAACTCATGACATTTTACAAATGGAGCCCAACATTATACAGTCAACATGAATAGACGAATACCTGGTAATTATCAAAGACTGAGAAAAAGAGAAATAAAGATGGAGGACAAGGGAAGAAAAAGTGAAGGAGAAAAAGAGAAGAGGAAGTAGATAAATAGATATATAAAGGTGGATGAATAGACAGGCATATATAGGTGGAGATTAAGGGAAGGATAGACAAAAAGAAAGAAAGAAACAAACAAACAAAGAACGGAGAAGAGGGGCGGGCTCCCGAGAGAGGATGGGTTCAACACACTGTCATCCATCCGTGCTGCGAATCCGAACTGAACTCAACCTCTCTCCCTCTATACCACCCTCTCTCTCTCCCCAGCTGGTAACTCACTGACCAGGAAACTCAACAGGAAAGAAATGCGTGCAACAAATGTCTAACCCTGGCTCACTTTTACACGCAAGCTCCCGTACGTTTGGGAGATAATATAAGCCACTTTTAAGTTACATTCTGAGCATGAGCACATAAAGGTCAACATGATAATTACAACATTATTGAGACACAGACACCACGGAGTAGTGATGAGCATTGTCAAGGACATCAGCGTCCGAACGGTTTCTTTGCGTTGCAGTGCAAGAACATTTCTAAACATTCAGGGCAGCTTGTTAACATAGTTTCATGTTGGACTATTATACATAAGAGGGTAACATCTAGATTTATAACTGTTTAGTTACAATGGTATAAAATTAAGGGTCATTAAATGTTCAATCATTGCTTATCACGAACGGGTCTAGTCAGAGTGGTGATACATTGTATAAGTAGCCCTACTCTCAAAACTTTTTTTTTTTTAAATGAACAAGATATCAACCTCGTAAAACAAGAGGAAGTTTTTTAACTTTTTCCCCGCACAATTTTATCTTAAAGGGATAGTACAGTATTGGTGGAGATGAGAATTGGGGTTTTAACTTTTTGCGAGAAACCAAGAAAACACTTATGATATAGTACCAGTCATACCATTTTAAGAGGAATTCAAAGTTTATTTGATGAAAATCGGGTTTGGAATGACTGAAACATCCAAAAACAAAGTAAAACAAAGCGATCGTAATAAATTGTGGGTCCCACACTTTATTAGAATCACTCTTTTTTGGATATCTCAGCCATTTCAAAACCAATATTCATCAAATAAACGTTGAATTCCTCATAGAATTACATGCTCTTTCATATTTCATAAGAGGTTTCTCATTATTTCACCAAAAAATGTTAGAAACCCGAAATTAGGTCTCAACCAAAACTGTACAATCCCTTTAACTATGGCACGTCTGCGAGATGTGGTGGATGGAAAGTGAAATTTGATTGTCATCAGCCACTGTCAGCATTCTTTCCTATTGGTTGAAATGTGAAAGTTCACTTAACTTTTGCGGATGTCGCAGGGGACGATTCCATACAATACCCATACACATTCATGGTGTAAAATAAGCTGGCAGTCCCAGACTCTCTTCTTGTATTCCAGTAAATTTTGAGATAATATTTCAAAATGCTTATAGCGTATATCAGCTCTATCCCCACCCCTTATCTTTAAGTCCGGCAAAAATTCCACGGACATCATGCAGTGAATCGCACCAGACATACATTTTCCTTCTCCTTATCAATATCCCGAGTCAAAACATCGAAGTCATCCAGATCCATGCCTCTTGTGAACTTTCATCCTCTCCGCAGAGGAACAGAAATATCAATGGTTCTTAAATGGTCACATTTAAGCAGCATAACGCCAAATTTGATTCACGAATTCGATCACTGGATCTCCTTAATTGGATATCACTTTGTACGTGACTCTGTCAATTCTAGTGAGCACAGATATTGCCGACGTCAAGCACATTCACGGCAGATTTTAAAGCGAGGCGGTAGAACCAAGAAGGTACTAGGCAAAGCTCTCTAGTACCTCCTTGGTAGAACATCTAACATACAGGAAAAAGTACATCGATTTAGCATAATTGCGGGGTTTTTTTTCTGTATTTCAATACCCGTCTCTCCACCCTGCATCATCGCCCCCCACCCCCGGGACAAAATATGACAGCTCTAGCCATTCAGGTCTCATTAAAATTGCACTATACATGCATTGAGTACATCTTTGACGGCTTTGTATGCAGTATAGTTCCAAGTGGGAGCGGCAGAAATTAGTACCCATTTATTTCTAATTTCTCCCGAACAAGAAGTTCATCTAACGTGTAGTGTGGCGAAGTCGTCAGTATAATGTCTGAGGATGTCGCCGCTGTAACATGATTTCCTTCAGTCACAGGGAGGACAAACTACCCCCACCTCCCTGGTCAGAAAAATGTTGTGAAAGCCAGCAGAGTCATGCATAGTCTTGACAAGACTTGTTGAATACAGAACTGAACCTATTTTAACCACCCTTCGCATGAAATCGATGGGAAATTAGCGTGTGAAAGTAATGAAAACTCACTGTATAGGGTTCAACCGTAGTGTTTCGTGTTCAGCCAATTATGTTATGAAATGATCATTAATGTTGCGGTAAACGTAATATCATCAGAAGGAGGGTCATCAATATAAATTTCTGGAACCGACCCTGTCTTCAATCCTTGGAGAGACCACAAGCAAAGGTTACTATGTACACACAAGGTTTCTTATAAGGAAGAAGACAACGTATATATCAATGTCAGTTCAGATTACAAAGAAACAGGAAGATACCTATATAATAGCTCAACTCGAATTTCAAGAACCAAGTAAGAGATAATTAATTGTTTGTGGTGATCGTAACCGGAGTGGGACTAAATCAGTTCACATTACCCGTCTCACATATCATTCAGACCATGAGTTAAAACCCATGTTTGTGGTTTCTAACGTACGTTGTGTTTTGGCTTTGGAAAGTCAAAAATGTCAATATCTTTTTGATGATTAAGTCTCTCATTACCAATGGCAACATGATTGTATACCATATATGACCGTGAGGTTCGAGGCTGGTGATCCTGTACGGGGTTAAAGTAAGCTTTGACCTTAAGATGATAAAGGACTTTTGTTTGAATTGGTTTAATCACAAATGGAAAGTTACATTCTTCATGAATCTTCAAGCCTTTTAAAAAAAAATCTTATGAATCTTTAAGCCTATAATCAGGTGCGCTGTTCGTATTGATATGCATGTCCACTCTCAGCCTCCCCCCTCAAAAAAAAAAAAGAAGAAAAATGATTTATTTTCTGTTTATGTCGAAGTTCCATATTTGCTGCGTCAGACAGTCTCAAATGCTCACTGTAGCGATTCTGCTCTAGGCATTCTGACCACATGCTTCTGAAAAAATGATAACAGCTATAATTTCACATTCAAAGACACACCCACGCATAAAGATCTTGCGAGACGTTAACATTAACGCAGAACCGACAAGCTCAATGACTCACTGTGTGTACATCGCTGCATTTCCCCAGCATCCAAAGCGAAACTGTAAGTTTTGGTATACACAGGGGTGGGAGAGCCGAACTTGTAAGTCGGTCGCTAGTAAATACCGCACATATTGGGTTGCCCACAAAATGGGTACAACGCTAAACGATTTTGAATTGGATGCACGAATGTGACTGCATGCAACGCGACAAAAGTATTTATCAATGTGGTCTGCCAGCACTATATACTCTTCTGTCAGTGCATAAGCATGTTCACTCACACCAGCTCACTACAACAGAATGTAAATCTTACCTGGACGGAAATAGGACATGTTTCAACTTTATCCTGGGTGATACTGTGAGACTGGGATGATCTGATTAAGTTATCATTTTCAAGAATAAATCAGTCATAATCAAATAGGAATATAGATTTGTACAGAGAGACAGTGTCAAATTCGTAATCTATATCCAAACGTCTAGAGTCCTTTCCTTCCATGTCCTATGTTTTCACTCTGTATACAGATGGTTATGTTTAGTTCTTAATCAATATGGATGATATATCATTACCGCGTATCATTTTATTTTATTTCATTTCATTTCATTTTTTTTTTAGCCATCTGAGAAGATAGCTCATATTCAGTTGCTATAGCTGGTCTTCAAATTATCTGTTGAAAAAGGGTGGAATATACAAAGGCAGATATATGCATATATTCATACACATTCATAAACATATTTCCATGCTACACGATATGCATAAGATCGGAAAAGTCTCAAGAAGAGATTTTGGTGTATTACACAAAAGGTAAACAGTGTAGGCCTATATTAAAATATGTGCTACCAAATTTATCTTTGAAACTCTAGCGTATCACGTTCACTTGGTGTACACACAGCATCAGTGCTACATAAACTGTCCCGCGTGTAATCTGGTTGCTTGAAATGAAATGAAACAATGTCAGGAAGAAACTACGAGAATCCATTGCCACTAACTTTTTTTAATCTTTTTTTTTTTTGATATTCTTTGCAGTGTGATACACGTGAACCTTCATTCAACGTAAAAAAGGAATTCCACAGAAACCGCAAGTATCAAAATACCATGAGTCATTCGAAATGGCCTGTTCTTACTTACTATCACAATGTTTGCTCTGTACAACGCTAATCGCAACGAGCTGGGCTCACGGAAGACTAGGCAACAATGACCTTTTTATTTCCCATTCTCTCTTTCTCTCTCTCTTCTAATTTTCAATGGAAAATACATATTGATTTTGCACAAGGAATGCACCAAAAAGACATATATCTCGTCAAGCTCTCCTTCTCCATTGCCTATATTGTAGAATGCTTTAACATAAAAATTGCACGAAGCTTATAACTCAACCCCTAAATCCTTCAGTTGGAAGGAAAAGATCTAAACAAGCAGCTGTACTCAACTATACTGCTTGTCCAAAGTCATTCTGCTGTTTATTTTAGAACGATGGGAATTATACATGGCACAAGTTGTGAGCCTGGCATTTTCTCTTCTTCTTTTTTTTAACAAAAAAAAAAAATCTTTTTGAATTTATTCAAACGAAATGCAGGAAATCTGGGGAACAGCCCCAAAATCTTTCCTACTGTCGCGGTCGGAAATGCAACTCTGTGATGCTAGACTCTCGAGGGATGTCCCGCAAGCATGTGCCACATAGAAGACAGACAGAAAGGGAGGAAAAAAAAGAGATTAGAAGGAGGTAGAGGACAAAAAAAGGTTTGAAGAAGGAGGAGAATGAATTAGAAAGAGACATGGGGAGAGAGCGAGCATTCATGACGTCCTGCCATGTCTACTGAAATATTTCTTGCGCCATCGTAGAGGTATTTTGAGAGACAACTTTCTAGCTTGCTTTGGAAGGACCCCCGTCAAATACGGGTCAATGGTCCCGACCCAGATCTTGAATACATTTTGCAAAGCCTTGATTTAACCCTTTAACCTCCAATGGGAGAGAAAAAAAAGTGCCACAACGCAAAAGTCGCACCACATCAGAAAAGAAAGAATAACTCCAATCGCAACAAACGTGGAAAGGGGCAAAATAGTGTCATTTTTATTATATACTATATGACAGGATATACAGATGAAAAGGCCGAGTAGGATGATGACAAATTTTCAGAATGCTGCACAGTTGGTGCTAGGTTTGAAAATGTCATCAATGAAGAATTGGTTTTCACTTTCGATTTTTGTTTCATTCATTCATGTAAGCCAACGAAAAATGTTGTTCTTTTAATATCTTAAAATGCCACCATGCATGGTCACGTGGATGTGACGTCACTTCTTCAGCTGTTTTTTTTTTCTGTGCTTCGTTCGTGAAATGTAAAATTCTTATCGTTTGAACGAAGCAATCTTCATTCTATGATCCTTTTCTGGCAAATCCGAATAGATTCTATTGCATGTTACCATTTTTGAAGCCATACAAAGGCGAAATTCGGCAATTTGTTTAGACAAGTGAATAGAACAAAATACAAGAAGATTTGCAAATTAAAAAAAAAATGGGAAAAAATTACCAGAATGATCATCAATGATCAAGAAACGTAAAAAAAGACGACTGATTTAAAGTATGAGTTTACACGTGAAATACAGATGAACTGAATTGAATTGAATTGAATTAAATTGAACGGAACTGAGTTGATTTGAAAGATGAATCATCAAGGAATCTTCTCAAGTATAGGATGGCTGGATTTTTAGAATAAAATTCTAGTGTATTCTGTGTCATATTCATAATGCAGGCGTGTCGAAACCTGCAAGCAAAGTTAGATCTTGTATAGGGGCGGTTTACCCGAGGGTGAGAAGATTTGAAATAAAAAATGAGTATCAATTTATACCGCCAACCAGAACCCTGTGTTTTGTTTGACCCCTCCCCCCACCCATTCGTCCATTCTCGGTTTACAACAATTTATTATTAGAGAATATTGTTTTTGAACACACCTAGAATCAGTATAGCATTTAGTGACCTAAGTGTTCAGCTTTATTTACATAATTATATATGTATAGATTATGACTACCCCCGCCTTTCGTTTCGCATTTCTGTCCAACTGAAAAAAAAAATATGCCTATTAATGAGATATTTGACACTTTTTTCAAAGAATGCATGACATGTAGTAAGAGCAAGGAGCCACTCCAAACTCTCCCTACATACCACACCAGAGTATAAGGCTACATGACCGTACCTAGGCCCTTCTCTGTCGATATTTCGACACATTTTGACAGTCATAATATGGCATACCGTCTTTCTGATGACGGTTGGATCCATATGCGTTTACAAGTCGCGGTAGACCGACACTGTCTCCGGAACTAATTTTCGAGCGGAAGGTGCCACTGGCATTCTCTGGCGGATCGCCACAACCTAATCACAATTCGCCTTACATAATAATGTCAGAAGAGAGAGTTTAGATACGATTGTACAATATCTGTAGTACAAACGCATACAAGTATACGTGAAAGCTTAGTAAAAGCCCTCAGGTGAACCTTCGAATGACCTCATCTTCTACTCAGAACCTCTAATGAACATTAGTTCGTCCCAAAAAGATATAGACACGTCACTCGTAGGGGATGACCAGCATTACACTTTGATTTCTTGCAGCAGGTTGTTGTTGTTGTTGTTGTTGTTGTTGTTGTTGTTGTTATTGCTGTTATTGTTGTTATTGTTGTTGTTGTTGTTTGTATAGTGCTGATCTTTTACTTCCTGTAAAGTGGTAATAATGATTTCCATGACTGTTGACCCATCCGCATCCCTCAACTCAAGAGCTACTGCAATGATACACAAATCTGAGAACTAGATGCTATAAAGTTTGATAATTTGTTTGCTTGCTTTTTCTTAGAAGGACATCCGTGACGCGAACAAAACCCACACAAAACAAAACAAAACAAGATGTCATATTAATAGAGCGTACATCGGATCGCGAGAAGCAAAAATAAAAAAGAGCGAGATGGGAAAATGGTCAGCGCACCTTTACATTTTTTATTCCAATTTCTTGGTTACCTGTGGATATGATGCATGACACTCGTGCTTAGTCCCCCTTATGTCATGGGCGATAAAGGCCCGGGAAAGACGAGTTCGTCTAGACTAGTAATCGTGTGAGTTCCAGTTCCCGTGACTCACACAGGTCCCTAGGACGGACGAGCTCGGGAAAGGATGGGGGAGGAGGGGGGGGGGGGGGGAGGGGGGAGAGTGAGAAAGGTGTGTTAGAGCAATACGCTGTCACACTCTTGGCAAGACCTATAACGCAAAACACACGTAGCGCACACTAATCAAATACAGGTGGGTCCATGTTTAAAGTGACATTAACTCTTTCATCTTGATCGGCAATATACCTATAATGTGCATAAATTTATTGTTAATAAAAATATTGTGATGTGTACACAAACAGACGTAGAAACACAAGGCATACTTCTTGATTGTAATTAGAAATGTATACATGCTTGCCTTTTACTTCCGCATACATATAGAATTGGTGTATTATTCGTTTTTAATTTGTTTCCATATATATTTCACTTGCCGTGTATAATTTCGTAATTCGGTAAGTTTGTCATTTATTCTGTATTAACATAAGATGTTAATGTTGGCCTATATTCATGGCAATCGTCATACGTCACCTTGTTCACGTGACTGTGTCGATGTCGCTTGCGTAATACGTGTTATTCCTGTTTGGAAATAGTAGCGTATAATCTTCGTGACATATCGTTTATCTTAGTATTTTGATACATTTATCTTTCTCCGTTTCGTCAGCAGTAAGAGGAAAACAGCGAATGTTTTCACAAGTGCGATTGCTAAATGCGATACGAGCGAACTAATGTTACACACTTTCCTTTCCTTTTCTACTATACATGGAGTGCTTTATAGACTCGTTATACGAAATTTGAGGGGAGTACGTTTGGCTTGCAAAGGAACTCAAAGGTTGCAGTTTTTTCTGTTAGGTATACATACATCTGTAACAGTTTCATGAAGTTTTACAGAAAAACGTGAGTGTGGCGATCTAATAGAGAAAAAGAAAATCGGTAAAGGCAGATACTGTACATGGATAGCACACATTATAGCATAATCATACGCAAATTCCTTACAATAACTGAATTATCATGAGAGTATGATCACTATATAAAGTGACAGATAAACAATTGAATTCATGCTGCCCACGCTTTATACCAATCATTTTAACCACTCCCTGCAACTCCACCACCACGCACACACACACACACACACACAAAAACATACATCCATATCCCTATGAGTGTAGGGTCTATAGATGGGCACGACACTTGATCACAATCATGCACATCAAAACAAATCACCGTCAACCCTCTAACCCCAACATACAATAACACGGCACAAATACACACATTAAACACACAACACCCACACACAATATATTCAGCTCATAAATGAAAAGTAAACTTACAGAGAGAAAAAAAACCCCGCAAAATCAGACTTTCCTTGATGTTTGTCATTGATATGACTTGAGATATCAAATCAAAAAAAAAAATACCGCAGAGTGTATTAAGAATTAAAAAAGGCCTCTGCCGATATTTGGAAATCGAACAAAAACGAAACAAAACTCAGGAAACCCCCAGGGAAATTGGTAAATTTAGAAAATTTCTAGATCGGATGACGATAAGAAAAGGAAACGTTTGTTGACTATCTGTGTGTACGTGTTTGTTTGATTTTTTTTTTTACGTTTATATAACCCGAAACAGACAAACAACCAAACATGTCACTGATTTACGCGAGAAGTTGAACGGCGTGAAGTCAGGTTACGGGTGATTAAGGCCTGTTATTGCCTGTGCGTGCTGAACAGGCTTGTTTTGATCAGCTGTTTAATCAACACATGCGGCGAAAATAGCGCACACTTGAAAAAAGGCATGCAAGTTCGATTGCTTGAACAGTGAGAAATCTAGTATAGGACGAACGCACTTTGGAGGAGAACATCCGTTTTGATCGTCCTCAGGTATGTTACTATCTCCAAGACTCGCGTGTCTGCTTTGCCCTGATACACTCAAGCCGGATGTAAAGGGGGAAAAGAAGGCATGCCTACACAACATGATGTCCTTGCTTTTAATCAGTACTACTCAAGTTGAAAGATTCCAGAAAGGTGTATACAACCACATGCCATCGCATGGTTATATGCGCGCTTTTGCACGACACTTGAACATGAGAGTTTAACACGTTCTACATCTTTCTTTGATTTCACTCAAGAGCCAAGTCTTGTTTAATATACAGAACGAAGTAAGGTATTATAACCTAAAATGGTTAGAACTACATAATTCGAAATAAACAAGTTGAAGGACAGAAGTACTCACTCCCAAGCAAAGCCTGTCTTCTTTCCATAGTCAGCCGATGACTGTGTTGAAACTGTTTATAAAATCCAAGAGAAATTGTCCAAGAGTTAGTACAAGAAGAGTCCGATATCTCGAGAGACTTGCTGCGACCAATGAGGTAATGCGACCTATATGGGTTTATCTTGTAATTATCACAACAGGTTCAGCATAATTACGTCTCACAGCTTGACTGGTGATGGACTGTCGGCAACAGCACTAGATTTTCTTCGTAGATTTTTCTCCAGTCAGTTCCTCCTGTTGTTATTTTCTGTTCCCCCTACTTGTGGACGTCAAAACGTTAATGTCGGCATTAATTTTTCTATCCGCGATGCCTCTTGCCTTGGGGATGTGTCACACGCGGCGGAACAGGTTGCGAGGTGGACCAATCAGGTCCCGGCCAGCGACCCGGAGCGAGCCGCGATACTCCCGCGAGTCCACGACCTGGCGAAACCAATTTGTCTCAATTCTCTCGGCGGCGGAGTAATACAAGACGTATATATTTTCTCCTCTTTTTGTTATAACGCAGAGTCATTTCATGGCAACGCAGATGATTATATAGACCTATCTTCCCACGATATTCGATGAAAGTCGATTGTTTTCTTTGCTAAGGAAAAGAGAATGGTGCGGACGAATCAATCTAAGTAGATAGTCAATCACTTTCTTGCTTTTACGTTTCGCAAGGTTTCCGCAGAAATTAAGCGGAAAGAAGCTACGAAAAGGGTCCTAAAATTGACGTGAATACTGCTCCTATATAACGATAGACAACTTTAGCTGTTAATCATTGGAGAACAAAATATCATGGGAGTTCAAACGATTGCGCCAATCAAACAAATGCATCAATGGTAATCAAAACGTGTTCCCAGTCAATGCAAATGCACGAGTAAACAAACATCCAAAATAGAATGACATATGAAACCAGTACCGCTCCATGAGACTTTTAGTCCAAAATCAGAGCAAAAGTTACCACAGGGGTTTCTTGTGTTGCGCGTGTGTCGCTGTGCGTTTTTCTGACGTTCAATACGGCAGTCGACAAAACGCAGCTGAGTTTTGAATTTCCCCTCAAGTTCACCAGTTCTACGAAAATATGTCAAAGAAATTTCGAGCGCATGTCATTACCGTGTGACAGGCAGAAACGTCGATTTTTTGGAGTGGGCTGATCCAAGATTTGTGGGGATGTTATTACCGCACGTGAGCGAATGATTGTGCAAATCTCATTGCAAGTTCATTGTTCCCTTCTTCTAAATGGAAAATAATCTTCTCCGTGATCTCTCAACCAATATCAACAAAGAAAACTGTCACGCGTGAAGTCAATATGCAGTTATCGTCTGCTTTCACCCGATGGCTTGAAATTGAACACAAGTGTTTTGTTCCTCCGCCGAACTTGATCAACCCCGCTCCGATAATGCACGCTTCCTGGTCGGTCAGGGGTTAAACATTGTGGCTACGCTTTGATTGTCTGACATCATATCCGCGGAGTGACGACCCTCTAAAGGGTAGTGATTCACAGTGCGAACGTCACTTTACAGAAGGTGGACATGATTTATGGTTATGATAATCCTTCTGGTTGAAGAAAGCGAAAGAGACTTTAGAAAGATTTCATACAGATGAAAAATTGCGCTTCTCCTGGAATACTTCTGCATGGGGCAAACCAATCGCTCTTCATACCTATTTACGACAGCACAATCATTGACAATACCATGTTGTGGTGACTCAAACGATCTCGCTTATTGTATTCACTTATACGATAGTTTCTAAACATGAAAGCAGTATTTTGTATCAGCATAATTTGTTGCTGCATCTGGTTGAGAGGACACAAGGAAGCAAAACAAGTCAAACCACCCTGTCAAAACATCCTGTTTATTGGTCATCTTATAATCATGTCAATAACCAATGAAAACCAACCTTTACCATCCGAGGGAAAGAAACATATTAAGGGCAGGTATAAAATTTCTGTTTGGTATAGTTTCACACAACACCTTAAAATGATAAGCAAATCCGCGTTCGAGTGACACTCGATATCTCTACACCGTCTTAGCAATGATACTCATTGATAGTATTGTAAGATTTTGATTGCTTCCCTATACATGCAAATTGTTTTGATAGGTAACTCAACTTAGAGATTCACTTCATTGGCCGTCTTAGTGGGCGTATTTCAGTAATAGATATGTGTAAGTCATATCAATGTATATGCATCTTTTGCATACTCTTTGTGCCAAAGTTGCAGATGAGAGAAATGTCATGTCTTGGATATAGGAATAAATATCAAGCTGTATGAATGGATTCCTATTTTCTCCTTTCGATCCTTTCATACATTATATCTACGATATAAAATCCAAGAATGTTTCGGGTTGATATATAACAGGACAATGACAGAGAATTTCAGCACGTGATAGACGTTTTAAGTTAAATTAATTATGTGCAGAACTATCGTGCCAATTTAAACCACAAAGATTTTTTTCTAAGCTTTATTAGTAAAGGTAGTTGAAGCCAGTTACACATCTTGCTTACAGAATTCGTTTGATGACCATGGGAAGTTAAAAGAGAAAACCCTTAGATATTAATTGACATACCAAACGATTAAAGTTTCAATTACAGTATACGTCTGACACCTAATCATTTTTCAGATTTTTTTCATACTTTAGTATTATAATACTATGTACATTATTATACAGTTGAATTTAAGTCGATGTTATGATATAATGATCATTTGTGGTGATGATAATGATAATTTCAATGATAAAAGTGATAATGATTACAAGAATACAATTTATAACACGCGGAAGACTTGATCAAGACAATGATAACAGAGATGACATGTCTGGTATAACTCTAATGACAAAAATATCTGTCTCTAACTTTCCCCTCCATTTTATTAATTGGTAAGTATAGGTAAGTATAGGAATTGATGCATCAGTTTTAGGGGGTCGCAAAAGTGGGCGAGCTACGGAAAAACAGGGAGTGTGTTTTGGAGGGATAAACCGTAGATATAGCATTGTTCAGTTGGTCTATTGAAATCTCCTTTTCAGATATATAAGACTGGCGGAAGCTTGGCTCAGGTGTTCAAGACCGGAATCAGGAAGAGGTAGACGCAGGGAGGTGGGAAGTGTACAGAGACTCACTGGGGAAGGTGAGTGAATTCAGGGGTTATTTGGTGAAGACAAGCACTGCTACCAAGCAGCGGCAGAGGATAGGGAGGGGATGGGGCCTGCCTCCCATCCTTATTCCCTCCACACATACACACGTACACACACAGCACACAAACGGGAAACGTTATTGTTAATGGAAATGATGAAAAGCCCATATACAATAAAAATAACCCGTATATTTCCGAGGGTTCCGCTATGAGATTCTTCAAATCGAAGGGGATGGGGGGGGGGGGGGGGGTATTGACCATTGACCCTTGACCCAACTAACCGCGAACACTTTGCCTTAAATCGCACACTTAGCACTTAAAATATTATTAGTTTTATGATATCACTTGATCTGCCAAATATGAGCATTGGAATAAATCTCACCCCCCCCCCAAAAAAAAAAAAAAAACTTTTATCTATAGCCATGCACTTAACTCTTATTTCGTATCAAAATGTCCCAAGTGTGACGCATACTCCCTTGTTGCTTTTTCTCCAAGAGTGATGAAGCTTATCTATATATATATATATATATATATATATATATATATATATATATATATATAGATAGATATAGATATAGATATATTGTATTAAAACTTGATCTTGTTCTTTAGTTGGCATCACCAAACTTGGTACTCAATGTACTATCTTTGAAAAAAAAAACAGATTACTTGACTAAACAACATACCGTATATAGGTATAAATAGCATTTGTTGTATTATGTTCCCTTTCCCGTCGAAAGTTTTTTTTTAATGTTATATCATGTATTTTGTTTTGCCGAAAAATTTGACGCTATGATATCATGTTAATCAAGTGCCAGTATACAGTTTAAGGATCTCTTGAGTCCAAGGATGAGCTCTTGGCGATGCAACGCTATGTACTTAAGTGGCAATTAAGGAGAACGATTAGCAACAATATTATTTTATCAAGGGGGCACGTTGAGTATGTCATGTGGCTAAGTTAATTGGCAAACTGAACTGCTTTAAAGTGGTAGATGCAGTTATTTCTCGAAAGGGAAACTATAGGGGGGGGGGCAGAAAGAATCAAACGGAGAGGACAAAAAGCCGAATTCATAGAAATATTGGGCAGATAAATACATACTGTCACAATGTACGTGTTTTCTATATAGCTGAGAACGACGAACTTGTAAAGTAATGTCGATTATTTTCCTCAAGATTAACTCGCTCGGAAACACATGCCACAATGTATAACAGATGTTGTATTCAAACAGTCGTATTAGCTGACTATGGTTATGATGACAGTGTTTTAAGAAAATGATTTGCAATGTTAAGAAGGATGCTGCAGTTGCATTGCAGTCACAGCTCTAGGTAAGCTCCGACAAAGCTCGACTATATCCTTGTTCGCTGTTTTTATAATTCCTGTCATGAGAGTTCGACGAAATTTTCGACTATCATGGTCGTGCCCATGACATTCATAATCATATTTGCCGGATTTCTCGAGGGCCATATTGCGGCGAAGTGTAAAGGATTTTGTGAAGGATGCTGGGCTTTTTTGAGATTGTTTAACAAAGAGGATGAATTAGTAATTCCCGGCAGAAGCTGATCAAGAAGAAAAAAGGAGGGTTTTAAACTTTCAACAGTTTCACGTTGTGAGTAATCATTTTGCAACTCTGATGACATTCTAACGCTCTTCAATTCTCATTTCCCTTTTGCCAGTTTCCATCTATTTCCATCTATAATCTTCGATCCACCTATCAATATTCTATATTAGTAAATGTGTACATAGCTGTATATTTTGGTCACGTTACTTTCGTCTTGAACTGAGAAGATAATTATTTCTAATGTGTCAAGAATTTGCTTTCTATATGATGAATTGTTTGATTGTCTGGTTCACTTTTGTTTTGAATCTGTGCCTGGACTTAGCAATTTGCACGTTCCCTTTTTCAATTCGTTTGTATTTTTCATGCAATGCAGAAGAACGCTTTTTATGTGTGTATGTGTGTATGTATGTGTATATTTCACTGGATATCTAATAATACATGCAGTTAGCTTGCGTCAATTACAGTCAATATACACGTATATGCATTTATATACATGCCCACCTCATTATCACCACTCCAGTGAAGACTACATTTTGTAGGTATATGCATGCATGGTGTGTAGTGACAAGACATAGTCACATTAGAAAATCATCATGGCCATGCAAACTGCAATGCTTAATTGATTTGCGATGAATTATTATATTGATTAATAATTACAATTAGATATGAATGAATTTACGAGTAAGTAAGCGGGTGGGTGAATGAATAAATGAAAACATGATTATTTTGATGGACGGATAAATGAATGAATGAGTAATACGAGTGAGTTTTAAAAATGTACGAATAAGCGATTAGGACTAACAGAAAGTCGGTAGATAAGTAAATGAACAGTATCATACGGAATAAAGAACATCATTTTGCTATAGATGCTGCATTCTATCGGATTTTCTCGTGTTGGTCAGCAAAGATTCGGCGTGCTGTTGACGGACAACGTTTAATTTCAAGCCCGTGAATGCTGAATAATAAAGTACATGCTCGTGTAAAGAGTGGTGCTGTAGGGGAACTTGTCTACAAATAACTTACTATCCATCTACAGAAACTGAGCGGACGCAGAGAGTTTTTGTTGGCTCATTTTCAGTGGTCTTTTGGGGGGGTCATCGGTGCCCTGGAGATGACATGCAGTCAGCCGATTATAAGCATGACGCGCGAATCGACTCTTCCCTCTTTGCGCGTACGGAAATTTGCTCGCTTACCCATAATACCCTGTAAAAATCCACCGCGGAAGATAGTAATGCGGTGCCCGGATGTGTGGTGTGATGTTTCTAAACAATGATGCGGCATGACTCGTTAAACGAGACGTCTCATCGTTATTTTTGAATCATGGAAAAAAGTAAGACAGAGAGAATGAAAGGGAAAGAGAGGGAGATCAAGGGAGGGGGGGGGGGGAGGGGGGAGGGGAGAGATTAAGAGACAAAAATTGCTTCAAGTTCTGTTCAGTTTGACACATACAACATTGAGTGTAACACGCTTCAGTATTCTAGTACTAACGGGCGAAAGTACTGAATATATATCTTTATGATTATCAGCTCACGATTTCACGTATCTATTCTTTCCAGAGCGAAATTTCTCTTAGTTGCTTCTATAGTTGACAAGAACCACTTTGACACACCAGCCTCACTAGATTCAATTTGAACGGGACTGTGAACTATAGCTTCGCCGAGAGGGCGCTATAATGAGTTGTACTGCAAAACATTCCAATCCTCCTACATTATCGTGTACACAATGTCATTTTCCTTTGCCTCGACTGTGTACAGTCAAACCCGTCTCACGATATAGCGGCCATCCAGTAGGGATTTAAAAAGTAACTGTTATAGACAGGTGGCTGCTATAGACAGGGTCTATGACGTGGCTTTTCTTTCGGGAATTGTTTTTATATTAGTGGCCGTATGCGGCAGGTGGTCGCTTTAGACAGGGGCCGCTAAGGGAGGTTTGACTGTATAACAATACCTCTTCTTGTACAAGTTGAATTTCTGTCCATCAAGTCGTAGAAGCCGCATTTTGGTGCCTTATCTTGATGTTTCATAAGGTAGAGTAAAAACATCTTTCATCGAAACCATTCTGTTGTTCTGATTGTTTGTTTCTGTAGCAGAATTTGTAAATCCTCCTAAGAAATATAGTTGCTAAAGCTATACCTTATTCTTAAATTGCAACATAATTCGGAAGATAAATGTTACTGCGGTTCTCTCTCAAATTGACAAATTATGAGAGTGAAGTCTGTTTTATTTTATGCGGACTTAACGTTTTTAAACTGTTTCATCTATATTCTTTCGCCAATTACGATATTTTATACGGTGTAATTGAGAGGTAATAGTTTAATGGTGACAAAATGATTTGTTTAATCTGCAGCGAGTGATGCTTGATGTGTGATTGGTCAACTTTTTAAATACAGTAATAGTAATGATTGTATTAATGGTTAGATGTTTTCTTTTTTATTCTGTACGCATGAACGATGAATGATATACAATGTATGTATATCATAATCACCCAATAGATTGAAAGAGCAGTTCCCAATTGCATAATCAATACTTCATGCTGACGGTGATAGACAGGCAGATAGATACACAGTTTAATCTCTCTCTTATGAATGTCATCACTTATGAACCACGCACTCTCATCAGACATGATTTGATCTGATCTAATTTGATAATATAATATGATTCGATGTGATATATTCTAAGTACAACATTATATTAATTGTATCATTATGATGTAGGCCTATATACGATATATCTAGTCGAGTGAAACACATAATTTACTTAGGGGACTGTGTCATATATCAGAGAAAATGTATTTGTCTGTCTAAGAAGAGCACCAAAGGTTTCACTGGTGGCACTCTTTGACAATGATTGAAAACATACCATATTATCCCTCTCTAGGGAAAAAAAAAATCCCAGACGATAAAGACAATAATAATGTCAAAAGAAAAGTAGTCTCCTATATAGTGTGTTTGTCTCCTGTTCAAATGCGCGCACTGATATTAACAACCTTAATGGATTGCCACATAAATCCACTTTTATCAGTTGTGGATTTTCTTAATTCATTCTTTTTTATTTATCTTTTATTCAGTTTTATCCTCTTTTAGTAAAATAGAGTTATATCTAATAAATGCTAGTTGTGATTATAGAGTTAATAGAGTGAACTATGATTAATGACGAATATGCAAACTGTGGAAAGTTGGGAGAGAAAAAAAAAATCTGTCAATAAGCAGCTGGAGCAGCTGAATGGCTTTGTAAAGCATATTTGTCAAACAAGGCACTTCGTAGATTTATTTTCTCTGTTTAATGACATCTTGTGAGTGTGTTTACTTTGTATCTCGTAAGGGGGGCGTTTACCAATCTTCCACCGACCTCGCACAAGTACGTACATTGGATACTCGTAGGTCAACTTAATTTGCATTTCAAAATAAGCCACACTCTCAAAATGGCTGCCGCCAGGGACGACACGTACGAGCCAAATTATGACTCCGGCCTTATTCGCGACGCTGCTGGATCCTCAGATGAGTCTTGCCTGGAGGAATTTCTCAAGAAAAAATCCAAGGTACGGCATGTTGCGTTTGTATTTGTAAAATTTGTAAGCTAACACTGTGGCTACATCTGCACTGCATTCACGGTTTTACATAACTTGAAACTTCGTTGTGAAGTCGTAGTCCCACCAACCCGATTCTGTGTTTCTTATGTGACGTCTCCTGATCCTGTTCACATGAAAGCCGCTATACGGTACCCGCGCCGCTAGGCTATAAAGTGGTTGAGGAGTGCGTGCGCGAGTGTGTGAGTACTGCCACTTACATCTTTCTCTTTCTTTTCTATCTTTTCTTCTTTCATTTTCAGGTAGAAATAGTAGAATCTATCCCGAAATTTTCCTTTCCTCCCTATCAATCATTTCTTTGTGGTTTTCCTCTTTTCTAACTTTCTCAATTTCATATAAACTCTGTGCTTTCTGCCTAATTGTTCTTTGACTTTGTTTCCATCATGCTTTTGGGTTGTTGTTTTTTCTCTCCAACTACATTTACAAGGGTTTTTGCTTTCAATCTTCTCCAATATCTTTTTCTTACATGTATGTGTCGTTCTAATGAATCCTCTTCTTCATTTCCTTTTCAACTTATATAATTCTTTCTTTCCTTCCTAATCATCTTTGCTTTCATCCAGTTTTGATTCATCTCTCATTCTATTATTCTACCTGGTGCTTTTCTGTTTCCAATCTATATTTTTCTTTTTGCTTTCCTGTTGTCTTTTCAGACATATCCATCTCTCCCTAGCTTTCCTTTATAATGCAAATTTCTCTTTCTTTCCTTCCTTTATCTTTAAGTTTTAGTGAACTCTTTATTTTGTGAACATTTTGTTTAATTTTTTCCAGGTTTTTTTTAATATCTTTTCTTTCATTTCCTTTTCCCCCCTTTCCTAGCCTTTTTTAAAAGGCTTTATATTCTTTCACCCTTGTCTTATAACCACACATTTCACAATCTTATTTCATGCACACACACACACACACACACACACACTCGCCCTCAAGTACATAAGCACATGCGCGCTTTATACACACACACATACAACACGAACAACCCCAATGCTCAATCAATTGCTACTGCGACTGGGTAGAAGCTGAGAGAAAGGCTGAGAAAGTATCATCTTTTTAAAGATACCATAGAAGAACTTTCTCTGATCGCTGTGAGATAGCTACACTCTTGTACATTCAGATCAGTCGCGGTGCTTGCTGCTGTGAACTGTGATGTATTTTATGCCATATCCCTATTATGTCGTGCACAGGGATCTGATTTCTTAACTTTATCCATTGTGGAGAAATAGTTCTATTCAAATCGGGCAGAAAACTGTATTTTTCAAATCTTGGCATGAAAAAGGTATCAGGTACAATAGCTGTATATCAATGATTTGGTTGATAACAAGGGAAATTTGTTGATCCGTGAAGAATGTGAACAAAAATTTTGTTGGAAACTTAATTACCTGTCATATTAGTCGGTAAGTCAAGTAATTAGATATCGCCGTGGTGGTTATTTTCAAAGATGTGAACAAAATATCGTATTTGTAGATCCATTATTGCCGTCACATATCAAAATACTACTGCAAGAATTAAAAGGATGTAGGTGTATTTATAAAGCTCTTCTTGGAAAAAAAAAAAATGTTTATCTTTGATATAGTGTAGTTCTAAATGAGAGCGACATTTTGATAGTCCCCCTGAAACTGTAAAAATGGAAAAGTATCACATTATGATATTTCGTTTCACTGTACATTGGGTTGAGATATTTTCAGTATGAAATAGTAAATGCGATTTTGTTTTTAAATAAGCAACTGTATAAGATGAAAAAAGTCAGATAGTGATAAATGTTTGTTTTGTAAAGAAGAGTTATTGTACATTTCTTTTATGAATTTGAAACTAGTAAGTCAATCTGGAATGAAATTAAAAAATGGAGAAATGAAGGTTCTAGAGCACAGATAAAGTTTAGTCTGGAAAATATTATTTTTGGTTTTAAAGAAAAGAGAAACGACACTCTTAATTGTGTTGTGATTTTGATTAAGCAACAACTGTTTGTACAAATGTTAAAAAACAAATTCACTAGGTTTAACTCTATGAAGAAAAAAACTAGTGAATATTATGCAGATGAAAGATATACATTATATTTATTCTGTATCGGGTACTCTCAACAAGTTCAGTTTAAAGTGCCAGTCACTCCAACATTTGTTTGTGTAAATGTTTTCGAGAGAAGTGTTAAGAAAAAAAAAAATTATGGTTGAATATTTTGAGTTGTAAGTATGTTGACATTGAGATACTAAAATAGTCCATGGAGGGCTAAAGAGTTTGGAAAAAAAACCAAAAAACTGTGTTGTCTACTGTGCTGTCTGCTGTGCTGTCTGCTCCTGTCCAACGCAGTTATCGCAGAGTGAACTAGCTGCGATCGACATAATTATTCTGACAAGTGTAAAAGTGTCAAAACGATGACAAATTCCTTTTCTACTGGATTTGAACCTCACTCATATGCAAATATTCGAGGCGTTAATAGATATTTAGAGTGAGTTTGTGCAATAACATGTTTGGAGATCATGATTATGACAATCAGGTGCAAAAGTACACTAGCGCCCACGTCTTCATGGCATAGCCGTACGTAGGTAGCTAGACCTGCAATGTGCAAGATTTGCTGAGTGATCTATGTACAATGTTTACAATATCTGTAGAGTAGTAGAAGCAACTTCTTCATCCAATTCGACGTCAATATCAACACTTCCTATTATCTGATTAGGTTCAAATTTACGTCCTATGTGATTGGATATAATTACTGAATTAGGCCCTTGCCTTGACCGAAAGATTGGTCTGTATCTGGTCGTCGGGAATAGTTCTGCGGAGCCTGTGTCAGGCTTCATGGATCCAGACCACACGAGCATTGAGAACTAAGGGTTTCTGGGATGAACACTGTACTAGGGCTTTCTATAGCTCAGTGCAGTCGGTAGAGCACTGGGCTAGCATTCGGAGGTCTCGGGTTCGAGCTTCGAGACCTGAAGGAGTTCCATTTTTTAATTTTTTTTGCTCATTTTTCCACTAATTATATTAATTTCAGGTCAGTTTCCCTCTGTTTGCATTTGTTCAACTTTTGTTGTTGTTGTTGCGAAATCTGCTATTATTTTTTGCTTAATACAGCATTGAGACCCCCTCATTTGTCTGGATTTTCTCTGGTATTTGCCGAGTGGCATCATTTGGCTCGCTCAACCATGCTTGCAGTCAAGCGCGCATATTGCTGCTCTGATGCACCGCTCTGGCGTAGAGTGGTTGCCACCGAGAGGCGCTGTGGGAGAAATTTACCAAAATCTTGATGGACAAGCTCTGTTTTGTGTGCAGAATTGGAATAGTGTGCTGTAGTGCATGACTTTGGTAGAAAAATGCTTGAAAAAGAATTCAAATTTCATATTAATTCAGTTATCCAGACTGCTCTTATTTTGTGAGATAAATACAAAATTTCACAAAATTGACAGAAAAAAAGTGGCATAAATCAACTGTGCAACAATGAAAACAGATCAAATTTTATGACTTTAAAGGTCCAGTTTACCTTTGGGAGCAGTGATTTCAAATGTTCAAGATATCACATTTGATGCATATGTGTAGGTCTGTTGTATCACAAAACATCCTACCATATAAAATGTTTGCAATGAAGCCTAAAATATGAGGAGATATATCAGCATTTTTCTCAATAAACCATAACTGTATACGGTTTAGTGTGGAAGCATTCTTATAACTATTGTTCACATTTTGTGTATTTAACAATACTTAACATCGATTATACGGATTCAAATTTTTACAGTGGTTGTTTCTATCCCTAACTCACATTTTAGAACTATTTTAAAGCACTAATGTTGGGTTTTTGTTTCATCTGCAAATGGTAAATTATGCCTTTAACCTGCTTATGAATGAATTGCCAGCTACTGTATGGTAAGTTTAGGCACATGTATCTCTATTACGGAAAAAACACTGCTGGGTGATGGGACTGAATTACATTACAGAAAAAAGAATAAATATCACTCCACCCTTGTCATAGCTGCTTGTGCAACACCCAAGCTGATTATCTGGCAAGCTGTGCTTGAAAAATAATGGATGTCCAGGCAAAAACCAAATAACACCCGATGGCGTGCACTATTTTGGTGTAAAGTGGATTTTGTAAATTCTAGAATTAAACAATAAATTATGTTGTAAGCCATCCACAATTTGACCATAACGCCATCCATTGACTGCTGACATTTGACTTCTCATTGGTATCTTTTTTATGCATGTTCGAATCTTGGTATTGGAGCCATACTGTTAGTGTTACTGAGTTTGGGCCTACCGGTAGTTCTAAATTTGAATTCAAGATACACTGCTCGAGATACTACTTACCGTGTAGTAGAAATTTACGGTACATGAATATGAAAGTGCATTAGCACCAACTGCAACTGGGTATCGCAGTATCAGATCTACATGTAGACCCGTCTGTGGCCCAAGACTCCTGTTCTAAAAAAAAAACAAACAGGGTGCCCCGCATACAGTAGCTGCCAGAGACTTCAAATGCTTTCAAATTGTCTCAGAGCATCTACTATGCTACATGTAGATCAGGGGCCCATTTCATAAAACTTGTCATCAGTGACAAGTTGTCATACATGTGACAAGCTACTGAAATCCTTGCATCTGATTGGCTGAGAGCAAATTTGTCATAGAAATGTGGCAGTTGTCACTGATGATAAGTTTTATGATACGGGCCCCAGGTCAGAAGGAGCAATTTGTGACATCACAAACAACAGACAGTGACATCACACACAACAGACAGTGAGCGATGTAAACCTGTACATTACAGTGAGATTGTTGATTCATGTTCCAGCTGTAGGACTGGTACCCCTGGTATGGTAAAATGGTTTGTCTGAATGGATGCCGGCTAGAGTCAAGTCTTGTGCTGTACTATATGAATATGCACAAGAAAGCACTCAAACAATCAAATCCCAGTGCATGAAGCAGAAAACTGAAGTGTTTATAATTGGTTGAATCAACAACGATCACAAAGATGGAATATGAAATACATGTATCAAGGGCGGGTCCAGGAATTCTGTAAAGGGGGGGGGGCGGTGGGGACGCAACTAATATTTCTGGTGCCACTTCTGGGTTTTATTTCATTTTTTTCTTTGTATTTCTTTTGTTTATAACGAAAAATAAAGGGGGGGGGGGTTGCACCCTCCTCTGGATCCGCCACTGCGTATTAAAAGTATTATGCCATGTCAAGAGCAAATGTAGTGATTTCCAACCTTTGCATTGTATGTCATTGCATGTTTCAATATTTTTGGAAGTTATCAGTTTTGTGCCTACCAGTTCTTGACTCAGAAAATTAATGAAAATAAAGAAAGTGAAATATGCATGGCATATACACCTATGATGCAGTATTTAGCACTGCATTATAGTGTCTGAAGCCTTAATGGGAGTGGACAGTCTTTATGAGTGACTCAGCAAGCTCCTGCCAATTATTATTATTTTTTTTTGTGTGTGTGTGCAGATGGGAATATAAACCTTGGTCATGAAGCATCATCTATGGGCTAAAATCTACCTAATAAACTTCCTCAGAATCATGTTGATGCATGACAATGTCCTTCAGAGCACATTTGCCTTGCTAGGACTTCTTGTAAACTGTACAGAAGCATTTTATCTTACAGTACTTTTGGTAAACAATGTAATAATTATATTATATCAATTTTGTACACTTACATCTTCTTCAGAATTGAACAAGCAACAGACTTTGGAATTGTTTGTAATAAAATTATTCTATGGCCATGTCTGGACCATCGGCAAGGTGTTTGTGTGATACATACCCAAAGCTGCAAAGAATCCAAAAGCTGGCATGAAGAGGCCTGATGCAGAAGACAAGATGCGACAAAGAATGATAGTGATTTTAACAGGAGTGGGAGTTTCTAATGCGTTATGGCCATGTACTACATAGGATGCTAAAAATGCAGCAAGAAGTTAGCAAGAAGCTCAAGAAAGCTGAAAATAGAGACTAGACAAAATTAACAGAAATGACAGACAACATCCTACTCTTGAACTCAGAATAACTGAACGTAATTATATGTTTGGATTATTGTTTCTATATAAACAGTTTTTGTTTTGAAGTACTGCGTGAGAATGGCTATTGTTTCACTTCCTACTCTTCTTCAATAGTTATTGGGTGAGCAACTAACTGTTATTGTGGTTGGTCTTGGACCATTCACATATTTTGCTGTTATTTCAAACCTTTGTCCTTTAAACCACCTGTGGATGCCCCTTGTAAAAAATCACTGAACCATCTGCATGAGTATGAAGTGCAGTGTGTGAAGATCAAGATGTGTGTTTTTTTCTTTCCAAAGTTCCATTTTTACTGTACCACCTCGATTTTCAACTTTTCTACATTTTAATGTTGTGTCAGATTGTCTTCAGGAGCCAGTGTGCAATTGTGGCAGTTGTCCCTTATCTTTCAGGGGGTAAATAAAAGTCAATGCTGCAAAAACAACAACAACAAACAAACAACAAACAAACAAAATCAAAACAAATATGAAAATGCTGCAGGGGGAGCTCTTGCACAAGATAAAGTGTAGGTTTGATATTGTGTCTAATCATTGAATATGCCTGCAACATGGTGTAGTGGTAACAGAATCTTAAAGGACAAGTTCACCTTCATAAACATAAGGATTGAGAAAATGCAACAATATTAGTAGAACACATCAGTGAAAGTTTGAGGAAAATTGGACAATCGATGCAAAAGTTATGAATTTTTTTAATTTTTGTGTTGGAACCGCTGGATGAGGAGACTACTACAGCTTGTGAGTCATATGCGTACAACAGCATAAAGAAAATATAAAAGAAAATGCAACATATTTTCACTTTTTTCGCATAATAAAAGAGCAATTGACTTGCCTCTTTCTAAAGGCAGGGGGAATAATATTACCCATAACATTTATCGGAAACGAGTCAGGGGAGTGTGTACTTTTTTTCAAAAGATGGAATTTTGTGAAATTCTCTTTATATTTTCCTTATATTGTTGTACGCATGTGACATCTAAGTTATTCATACACTGCAGTAGTCTTCTTATCCAGCGGGTACTGGGCAAGTCCAAGATAACACGCGCGTTACGTATGGGACATTCAGAGACTTTTATGACCTGAAAAATAGTGTTAATGGCCTTTGATCATATTAAACTTTATCATGGTGATTGATAACTAGGAGAAGTATAATCATGCAAAAAATGGAGAAAAATGACCTTCACAATTATATTTTAGAAGAGAAAATGTGTGCCGTTACGTATGGGACCAGAAAAATTTTGTTTTTTTGAACATTTTTTTCAACCTCAAAACTCTCTGAAAGTATTTCATTCTACAACTTGTAACTCACTGTGATGAAAGTCATAACACTCAAGATTATCACAGGTAAGTTTCGTGTCATTAGGCAAAAAGCTCTAATTACAGGTTCTAATTAAAGACAGACATGACATGTTACGTATGGGACAGTTACGTATGGGACAGTTTGTCCCCCATTCATTTAGTGTGTGAAGAACCATGTTTATGGGTATTTTGCATAATTATTGAAGTAAAATCAGTTGAAACTGCTCAAATACTGATCCAGATTGTCAAGGAAACAATATTCCCCAAATATTCACCATCCTAATCATATTCAATCATATTCTTATATTTTTATGACCAACCTGAGTATGCATGCCCTTTGTCCCCCATTCGTTTAGTGTGTGGAGAGACATGTTTATGGGTATTTTGCAAAGTAATTTTGCAAAATACCCATAAACAAATTTTTGCATAATTATTGAAATTGAATCAGTTGAAATTACTCAAATACTGATCCAGATTGACAAGGGAACAATATTCCCCAAATATTTACCATCATAATCATATTTAATCATATTCTATATTTTTATGACCAACCTGAGTATGTATGCCCTATTTTTATCAGGATAGTTACTACTGAAAATTGAATAGTTTAAAGTGTTTACTTCCATTGATGAAGGGCAGTTTGCCATTTCGTTTCAATAAAAAACAACTTGACACAAGAAATATTAATTTTTATAAATAAGCAATACCTGCTGCGTGGAACCCCAGTGATCGAGTAGATATGATGTCTGTCTAGCAGTCAGGTCATTGATTCGAGTCACACCTCAGTATGTATACCCATGAATTTTGTCGTGGCTATTATTGAAACCTGAATAAGGACAATTTGTGTATCACTTGCAATTAAAAAAATAATAATAATTTTACTTTATTTTTTTTTTTTAATATTTATATCACAACCATTTCAAATTGGATCTCCATCACTAAACTTTGAATTCCTCTAGTCTTAGGATTGTATGCTCTTTAGTAATTCATATAATTGGTTTCCAATCATCTCATTAAATGTTGAAAACTGAATCCCCATTTCTGCAAAAAACTATACCATCCCTTTAAAGCTGATTTTTCATTGTGTATTTTGCCACTTTCCCCTCCCCCTTTCTGAAAATTGTTCAGTCAAGTACATGTATTGTTTGAAGTGTCTATAACTCAAAAAGTAGCTACAATGTTGGGATGCTTTCTTCAGGATGATTGACCATTTGTGTACTGAGAGACCTTCCCAGCTAGCTACATGCATTCACATGCATTATGTATGAGGATGTCCCATACGTAACACATTTGTCCCATACATAACATTATTTCAATGCCTAATAAAAAATATTCCTTTTACCGTTTTTTCTTTTTTCTATGGTATTTAGTTTCTCTAAACAATAAATTAGAACTTTCCAAAAGGGCATTAATATAACCTTAGCAATTTCAGAAAAAACCTAAAAAAATGACCTCAATTTGTTACGTATGGGACATCTCATGATAGGACACGAGCTAATTTGCATAATCATTTGCATAATCCCTAAATTTTCATACCAAGTTAAACTATTTGATGAACTTCTTATGTCCACATATTAATCAAATATCATTTGCTTTCCTTTGAATTAATATGAATTTTTATAAATGTCCCATACGTAACGCTGTGTTTCACATTTATGCAAATGAAGCCCTTGAAATTTGCATAAATTTATGTAATATAATTTTTCCCTCCATGGAAATCAAAACTTCAACTCATAAGCTTCAAAATGATACCAAACATGTCAATATTGAGGAAAGATGAAATTTTGCCTTCTGAGGGGACCTTATCTTGGACTTGCCCTACTGCAAAAAAACTTCAAAAATTCATAACTTTTGAACGGATTGTCTGATTTTCCTCAAACTTTCAATGATGTGTTCTACTAATATTGCTACATTCTCTCAATCCTTATGTTTATGAAGGTGAACTTGTCCTTTAAACATCTCTGGAGTACTAGGGATGCATTTTACTGAAAAAGACTGTATTTGGCATGCATCACAAAACTCGCAAATTGTCATGCAGGTTGACTTTTGAGTTGGCCTGAGACCATGCTAAGGGCCGACCAGGAACTCACCTCACATGGGAAGCATGTCCTGCAGTATGAAATGAAATATATTTGAAATGCACAGCAGCATATTGATGACAAAAGTAAGTGAGATTATTTATATCTTGGATAAAGTGCACTATAGATTTACCAGGTACGTGATACAAATTTGGAGACAGTCATATTGTCTCAAAATTCACAGTCAGAATATTGATTGCTGTTGTGAAAGGTGGTATTTAAACACTCAAAAATAAATATGAAAAAAAGAAAAGATCATGTACAAAAATGTAACATTGTTTTTATGAATACATGTATACACGCTTGTTAATGTCAGTGTACAGATTCCTTTACTGTGTATAGTGGATGGATTATCCTTTGAAACTGTATTAAAAAAAAGAGATAAAACATAAACCAAACAAATATTACAAGCAGGTACCAATGCAGGTGAAAGCACCAGAAAATATGATAATCTTTTAGAATGGGTCTAATGATGGTAAAGAAAAATACCACTTCATGTTATGATAAGTATGGGCATGACAAGCAATGATTTTTTTTTTTTTTTGGGGGGGGGGAGGGAGGATTGGGATGGAAAAGTGAATGGACATTTTGTTTTTATTTATCATCATACAATATTAGTTGCTACTTTTTGAGAATATGCAATTATACACTTTGTTTTTTTTATCTACATTTGCAATGTACATCATTCTCTGGCAAGCTTTTTCATGAGTTTTCACTTAAATTCCCCCCAATACTTGGCCAACTATTGGTTTGACAGCCCACTCAACAGTGCCTCAGTCCAATATGAAGGTCCTGATAGTGACATTTTTGTAATTAGGGGAATTAGATGATATCTCTTCATTGAAAGTTAACTTCGGGACATCTGTGCTATAGTCGGCAAAGAAAGCATGACAGCTGATGTGCCATGTGTTGAATAAAGCACAGTAAGGGTTTTAAAATGACTTTCGTCATCTGATCGAGGAGATTGAGGTCACATTTCTCCTCCTTGTACAAGCAGGTATTTTCCATCATAATGAGTATAAACTTCAGTGTAGACATTCAATGTACAGAGCTGTATGCATGGCTACTCATTGTCAACATCTGTGTGCAATACGTTTCCATTACAAGTGCCTTTTGATATTTTACTTGTCTTGCATTGAGTTTTTGTTGTCTCAGACAACCAGGGGCCTGTTGCATACAACATTTTACCTGAGAAAAACACTAATAAGGATTGAAAGCTCAGGTTATTACTGTAAAACATGATATATTCATGGCATGAATTTTTCACGAATTGGAGCCGACGGTCTTTTTTGCGGCATGAAATTTTCGCGAACTGCCACTGGCATTCAATGTATATAGTGTAGACAAGAACTTTCGCGTGCATTTTAATTTCGCGAATCTTGGCACTCGTGAAATTCGTGAAATTAAAATGCGTGCGAACATTCCTCGTTTTACAGTGATGCATTGACCATTGACTTTGACACCTGAGGCAAACCCTCTGTTAAAAAGTAAACCTGAGTTTTCTCAGGTAGAAAGTTTATAATGCAATAGGCTCCCTGCGGCCTGTTTCACTACCATTGGAACTACAATATTAAGCCAAAACAAAGAACCCAAAGTTTAAACAGATTCAGATCAGATCTAGTTTTAATAGAAGGATACACCTACTCATTCAGAATCAAGGATAAACTAAATCATGATGGGTCAAGGGTGATTTGAGAACTGTGTTCTGGAGAAATGTGATTTAGGCTTCCTCCAAACCTACAACAAGTTACTCTAAACATTCATATTTTTAACATGTTTGAAAACATTTCAAATAGTCATTTTGCCAATCGAATCGGAAAGGACTTGGTGTATGGCATCCTGAGGGATGGCTCTTATTTTATCTTAAGGAAACGTGCTCATTATTATGTATCACCAGAAGAGGAAAAGTTTAGGCCTCTTTATTTATTTATTTATTTATTTATTTGTTTATTTATCTATTCATTCATTTATTTATTTATTTATGTAGTTCTATTATTCTTTTAAGGTGAGGGGGTTATGTTATGTTATGTCATGTATCACAATGGATATCAAATGCATATAGTTCTGATGAGTTCAGTATTCTCTAAACCAATACATCCTAAGACATGCAGAATGTTAATGAATAATGGCAGAAGTTTTGTCAATTTCTTTTTCTTATGTGACTGATTTATTGATTTTTTTTTTTACAGTCTCCAGTGATGGATGTAATAAATATAAATCATAATGTCTGTTTTTCACATGCAGTATACAAGGAACATCAATTAAGAACTGTTGTTATAGCCTACAGTTGTATACCTGTGTATTGTTACAATTTTTCATCCACTTGATCCATCACTGTGCAATACGTCTGTATTGTAGCTCATTCCTTGAAAGTTTTGCAGTGCTCAGAGTTTACCAAACCACATAAGTGCAGTAAACTGCTTACACAGGTGCATAAAGGTGTGTCTATGGCCATGATGATCACATAATGCAATATGAAAAGTTGTTTGCCCTTTCAAACAATAAAACAATAGCACTTTCAGTTTCTTTATTACAAACCACAAATGCATGCATGGAGCTTTTTCCATAGATATTTCAAAGTTTCACTCATGCTTGTGAAAGACTTGATATACATCATAATTCTTGTGGGCAGACTCGTTTTGTACTGTATTGATAATCAACCAGTTAACCCCATGAGGACGGTTTGATTTTGCTACAACATGCACTTCCCATAGACACCTGCCTGAGTATATTCGGGACTTGTCCTCAACGAGTTAATATGCCTACTGAGCCTTCTCCCTGTTACTGTGCATTAGCTCATAGAGCCTTGATATTAACCCTTCAGCTCCTTTGGTAAAGCTGCCTTGGCTGCCCCTCTTGAATATCACCTAACCGCCTGCACATGTGTGTGTCTATGTATGCTTGTATAATAGTTATGTGATTTGTTGGTGTGCGTATGGATGTGTGAAAATGTGTTTATTTTGCCTGGCTGATACATATTGTAGATGCCAGCTGTTTCGTTTTCTTCTTCTTCTTTTTTTGGCAGTATTTTGTACTAAAAAAAAAACAACAAAATTCTGCAGATTTCAAGGAAAATACTATTCCCCCCAACTGTATTACTTTCAACAGTCAAAGGTAAAAATGCTGCTTTTCCACTGAAATATGGCAATGCTGTTTCCACGGTTGGCATCCCTGATCATTGAATCATTCCCATATCACCTAATACTGTGCAATATACTCTCTAAATGGTAGTGCTATATTAAAGGACAAGTTCACCGTCATAAACATAAGGATTGAGAGAATGTGGCAATATTAGTAGAACACATCATTGAAAGTTTGAGGAAAATCGGACAATCCGTTCAAAAGTTATGAATTGTTGAAGTTTTTGTGCAGTAACCACTGGATGAGAAGACTACTGCAGTGTATGAATAACTTAGATGTCACATGCGTACAACAATATATAAGGAAAATATAGAGAGAATTTCACAAAATTTCATCTTTTGAAAAAAGTACACATTCCCTTGACTCGTTACTGACATATGTTATGGGTAATATCATTCCCCCTGCCTTTAGAAAGAGGCAAGTCAAGTGTTCTTTTATTATGCGAAAAAAAGTGAAAATGTGTTGAATTTTCTTTACATTTTCTTTATACTGTTGTACGCATATAAAACCACAAGCTGTAGTAGTCTCCTCATCCAGCGGTTCCAACACACAAATTTTAAAAATTCATAACTTTTGCATCGATTGTCCAATTTTCCTCAAACTTTCACTGATGTGTTCTACTAATATTGCTGCATTCTCTCAATCCCTATGTTTATGAAGGTGAACTTGTCCTTTAATTTTACTGTCTTCCTTCATCAGTGAGTAGAGACAATGAAGACTTAAAGGTTATTATCTATAAAATCTGGAGGTTATCGATGCAGACAATTACTCCACATAGAACTATTAGCTCCTTGGTGCTTCTGTAAATGGCTGTTTGAAAGGCTTTATCTCCTCTTGCCAACATGTGTGCACAGATGTGCTTTGTTATCTCATGCACAATGATTGTGTGCTTGAAATCCCCCTTTAATAACACTCCCGGTTGTTGGTTGTTGTTCTTTTTCCCCCCACTGGTGATAATTCATGACTCATATCATTTACACACAAAAGAGTAAGATTCAACAGGTTTTAGACTATAACACATGCACATGTCTTTGATGACATATTTTGTGCTTGTCATGTCGATAAATGCCATTTAGATACTTACAAATGTAGCTTGGTAATTCAAACAAGTTACCGGTACTTTCTTTCCTTGTAAGGTACACAATGTAGTATCTTCCACATTGATTACATGGTATTCTAGGGCACTGTTTTTTATAGTTCTCAGCTGTTAAGAATGATATGGCACAGGAATACACACACTGAGACACACAGACACACAGCCGATCAAAAAAATGCAAACACACAGATACACACACGCATACACAGACAAAGACACCTGTACCTTTGCTTGCTCCATGAACGACTCGTACATTACATTCACATGAGCTGAGAGAGAGAGAGGGAGGGAGAGAGGGAGAGCTGGGCTGAGAGAAATAGAGGGAGAGAGATAGGAAGAGTTTAAGGGAGAAACGGTATGAGAAATTGAGAACATATATGTAAATGAGATGCACAAAAGCAAATTTAAGATTTAATAAATTAAAGATCGAGAGGACTAGGAAGATATAGATGGAGAGAAAGAGAGGGAGATAGAGAAATAGAGGATAATGAATAACAGTCAATATTTCAGTACTATATGAGCTGTTATTTTCGCAGGGGTTTGATTTTGTGAATTTCACGAATCACTGTTGGACTGCGAATTCAACAACACGTGGAAAGGTTGCTTTCTGCTAGGGTAATAATGCACGTACAACATCTTTGGTGTTAATTCGCGAAAACAGCATCTCGCGAAAGTGTTCATGATCTCCTCATTCGCGAAAATATCTGTGTGCAAAAATAACAGCTTATACATTAAGAGCGAGAGATTGAGAAGATAATTGGTAGTAGACTCAATTGGGAGAGAGAAAGAGAGGGAGAGAGATGGAGAGATGTGAAAGAGGAGGGAGAGATGAGTAGAGAGGATAAGACTAATGGATGGTAGACGCAACCTGAGAGAAGGGGGAGAGATAGAGAGGGAGAGAGAGAAAGAGAGGGAGGGAGAGGGGGAGAGAGCGAGGCTGATAACGAGAGTGAGTCACATTATAGTAGCTGGCACTCAGTCACATTATGCATGCGTCGGAGGGCTTGATTTCATGTGTGTTATCCTCCATGCGGCTGGCTGGAGGAGAGAGAGAGACAATGCTTGCCTTGTCGGAGAAAAGGGGAGCTGAGAGCACACACGTCGTTATCTATTTTCTCCCGTTGCTCTTTGTGCACCCAAAGCGGCTTTTTCTTTCCAGATTGTGAGAAAAGGGGAGAAGCGTGATGATCATTAGCTATCGCAAGTGATAATTTTCAGGCGGATATAAACTGGGATCTCCGCTGAGTGAAACCCCTATTTGTGCCAGAGTGGTGGCCGTGTGTTTGTGTGTACATGTGTGGCGGTTTTTTTTATTTCGGTACATACTGGAAATATCCACGAAGGCCTGAGTTTTTGTGTGCCTAGCTGCGCTTTACCCACGATGCTTAGGGAGATCAAGACGCCTCGACTGCCAACCGTGAGTATATACATGCAGACTTGAGTGTGTTTGAGGCGAGGTATGCGTGCATGCGCATTGCATGATAATGTGCTGAATATCCATTTCTACCTTGCAGAGGGTACACTTGCTCAAGACTAGCAAGCAGCACCCCCATAGGTCTCCACGTAGAGTAGCTGCCACTCCTATCGCAGAATTTTGTGCCAGGTACTTTAATGCTTCGTCTCCTCCAAGGGTCCCGAGAATTCCTTTTGCAGCCGTTTCCAGCATGTATAGGAAGATCAGATCACCGAAGCTGCCACTTGTGAGTAGAGTTTTTGAAAACTTGTCGTTTGCGAGATACTCTGTCCTTGAATTCGTGTGAAGGTGCAGAGATAGGTCGCATGTCTTGGCTTTTTGCGCAAGATGTTGCCACTCCTCTGGGGGTCTCAAAATTGATCACAGGGTGCCTCAAACATTCCAAGCAAAGCAGACCCACCATTGGTAGACTTTATGATGTCAAATATGCATAGTGAAAGTTTTAATTCTACAAAACTTAGCTTGTATGTGACATGTATGACTCATTGTGACTAATTTTGGTTTTTTTTTTTCTTCCTGTAATTGTTGTTGAATTGAAGATTCTTCTCTTTTGAGACAATCAAGAATATCTTTTGCATCAGAGTCCTAGTTGAGACACGTCTGTATTGTCAATTCTGTAGTTAGAAGTGGTAAGAAGAATAAAGAGAAAACTGGAAAATATGTAGGAAACACATTATAAAAAGAAGTGTCATTTTGTGCTTGATTCTCATCATAGTAGCTTCAGAGCAACAACAACCCACATATCGCTAGGATGTTAGCATGCTGTACAATTTGTTGATGTGTGCTGTCATGTACACTACTGGAAGCTTTACAGAAATTCATCAGTAAAAGAAGAAGCCTTTCTCGATCTTGCCACACCAGGTTAATAGACAACCAGTCGGCACATCCGTCTAGTCTAAACACATTTCATCCAAAGAATGTCACCTCAAACTGACAACCACATGTTTTTTGCTGTGAAAGATCCCCTCAGAGTTTGCTTTCATTTCCACCCCATGATATCAATGGTGCCGTCCGTCCAGCAAACCTTTTGATAAAAGGGTCTGAGCTCACTGTTACACAAAAAAGCCACTGCTCAAGTGTTTACAATGCAGTGTGTGCAATGTTATGGACTTGATGTGACATAGCCACATCCAGCTTTACATGATGTGTGCTTTTGAAAAAAAAAAAATGTCCTGATATAAATGCAGCACTTTGATTTGATATTCAAGACTATACCATGATTTTCAGCTGGATAACTGCAGTATTAGACCTGAACTCTTCTAACATCAAAAGGCATCATAAAATATACATGTAGGTTACAGTGTAAGAGAATGGATAGAGGAAAGGGGGGGGGGGGGGGGGCAGCCATACCTGTGAAATTTTAATGTCCTATTGTGTATGGATAGAGGGCAGAATTTCAGTAAATCTTGATTAAAACATTCAATACATCTTGATTAAAACATTGAATCAGTATGATGGCATTGAAATGCAGTCTAGCATAATTTGCAGCAGTCACAAGTGTAATAATATTCCGTTTGTTCATACAAAGTAAAAATTAACACTCAAGCACTTAGAAATTTCTTGACCTCTCATACTATTGTGCGTGAGTGTAGATTAGATTCGTATATTGTGAAGATTGATTTAAAAGTATCTGTACGAGTAAATTTCAGCTCGTACAGTACGTGCATTTGGTATCATGTCAAGACCTTGCTTGCAATATTTGTCAGTATGACTTTTAAGTCATAGCAATGCAACACTCGAGGACTATGTGCTATCTACTGAAGATATAGATTCACTGACTTAATTTTTTCCCCATGCTAGATTATCGTTCAGCATTTTGATGAATTTGTCTATTATATTCTGTCTCTGCTGGCTGGGTGATCTTTACAAACAGGGTACCGTTTCATAAATGTTGTCAACTCAGATAAGTTGTCAGTCTCTGACAATTTCAGTATAATCCTTGGTTTTGATTGGCTGAGAAGCTCTGGTCACCCACTGTTACTCTGGTTAATTGTCAGAGGCTGACAACTTTCATGAAACGGTGCCCAGGTGTTCCCTTTAATCAAATAATGACTCTTGCATGGCATTGTTTTTACTGCACCTGATAGACAAATTGCCCTTCATCAACGTAAATAAACACTTATAATTCAGTGTTTGAGTAATTTAGCCATGATCCGCCTGAGTATGCATGCCTATGATTTCTTATCGTGGCCATTACCCTTGAAATGCCGAATAATTGATACTTACTTAAATGTTGATAGAGGGCAATTTATTAATTAGTTTCAATAAAAAGAACTTGATGCAAGAATCATTATTATTTTGAATAGATTACACAGTACAGATTGTACTTGTTTTCATATGGAATAAGAACCATCACTGGCTATTGGGCAGAAGCTCTGTAGTCTAGTGGATATGATGCCTGTCTGTCTCTCAAGAAGTTCTGGGTTTGATCTTGTAAAGAGTATGTATTTCCATGAGATTTATATTGATGCTAATACTCAAACACTAAATAATTGTTGTTTAAAAAAAAAGAAATATGCGGTTGAAGGGCAATATGTCAGTCAGTTGCAGGTGGTTCCTTATTTGACACTTTTACTGCTTTTTAGAGTACTGAAATGTCAACATTAGGTCAAAACCATTTGCGAGACAGCTTAGAGTGTTGTATGATGACTTCTGCTATGAGTGGGGCCCACCATATCATACGATGAATTGTACATTTGAGCTGTGTGATGAAATTTGATAGATGGTTGACTTTTTCAGTTATGTTTAAAAAACAACAACAAACAAACAATGTCCATCAACTGCAAATCACAAGAAATTACATTTTTCTAGAAACAACATATATGCAACCAGTGAGATAATGTGTAATTTATCTACACTGTCCACAGTGATGCAGAAAACAAATAATCACCGTCCCTTACCCAGCCTCTCACAGCGTGCCTATTGAAATCACACTCCGAGTGCTGTAAATTGAGCATGCCGAGTCATGATGTTGGCACCGGTGGCCAGCACTTACCTACAATTTGTATCCGCAAATTTATACAACATGTACCCCCCTCTTTTCTGCCAATGGCCCTCTTTTGTCTGGCACTGTGACATCACGTCAGCATTCTTCCCACATTTACCGGGTGCCGGATCAGCCCCTTCTCATGCATTTTACAGTGCAGACTAATGATTCCCCCTCTCCCACACATACTCAGTCTGCAATCATGAAGGGGATATTAAAGTCCTCTTAAAGTTTTGAAAAGCTACTCAAAAAGAAAGAGAAGAAGATAAAAACAGTCTTCGTGAGCTTTACTTTCTTTTCATATCTTCCGTTTCACAGTGACACATTTATACAGGTGAACTTTAAATAGGAAAATTTGCTGTACAACTACAAAGTTAATTATAGAACATCTGCAGAAATGCTGATGAAAGAAGTCTTGTCAATAAACATCTTAGTTCCAGATGCCTGTGGTCAGGGTGATATTTCAAGTGCAAATGGTATGCATACAAATGTGGGATCAGTTACTATTGTTGTTGCATGTTCTTTGCCGGATCAGATGTTCCAGCGTGATTGAGAGTTGTTTATAAAATCTGATAGTATAGAGACAGGTCTGCAAGTGATTAATGTTTGTCACCGAATCTAAAGTTGGGATTTAATGGCATTCTTCACCCCCTTTGATCCTCACTAATGGAGATAGCTTTTTCTCAACCTCATTAAGGGTTGGAGGATGTTTATATCATGTCGTGAACAGTGTCTACTATTAATAGCAATTTGTGGTTTGGGCCTCTTCTTTATAGAGCTCTCATGATTCTCTTATAATAGCATTTACCTGCATTTGTCACTTCTTTCTGCTTCTAAGTATAATACATGATACATGTATTACATGTTTAAACACCAGTTCTATCTGTACAATTGTAAGTGGTGTGTGTGTGTGTGTGTGTGGTGTGTGTGTGTGTGTGTATGTGTGTGTGTACATGGGTATATATGATATCAAGTTTTAATTTATAGTTGTACTTAGGAAGGATATAATTACTTTCATTAGTGGTGTCAAAAATATGTGATCGTTCTATCACTTTGTATACCATTACCAACTTATGATGTTGCATTTGTATCATTTGAATAGTAATGGGTAAAGATTATTGGAAAAAAGTGTTTATGTGTGTGTGTGCGTGCATGTTGGAGTGTGTGTGTGTGTGTGTGTGTGTGTGTGTGTGTGTGCAGAGAGGACAGCAACGACTGATAAAGCTTTGCCCCATGCTGCAAACTTGTCCACATAGTTTGACATTTAGGAAATGATAAGGAGGGTTTTTCTTTTTTCCTTCCCTGCTTTTTCTGTACATTAGAATTAAACCTTTTATGCAGTGGTATATCTGACGGAGTTCAATGTAGATACTGAATGAGATATTAACATTCGATTAATTCTAACTGTAGTAATCACAACATTGTTAGCAGTGATCACAGTTATATTAATGATAATAGTTATAATAATGATGATTTTGATTTTGATGTTGATCTTCGTTATTAGCGATAGTGTTGTCATTTTTATATTTTCAGTAAAACCTTTCAGTTTTGTTAAGGGATTTTGTGTTCTTGTTTTCCCCCATTTTAAGTTTGCCACTACTGTATCTTTCGCGTAATAGTAATAGTTATAGGAATCTCTTTGTTTTGACTGCATGACTTTATTCAGTGATATGTCTGTCTTTTCATTTATAACACAGTGACAGATTACTTTCTTGTGGATCTTTTGCCCATTACAGATTAGTTTGAATTCCATTTGTTGGGACTTTGGTAATCAGCATGGATATATTAAAAAAAAAGTAGATTTCTTGTCAGTAAAGGAGCAAATTTGAAAAAAAAAATGAGGCAATGGAGATGTATATGGTCTGAACAGGTGACAAGTAATCATGCTTATTGTGCCAGCAATGTGCTGTGAATTTAAAAGGAGGACTACCGGTAGCTTACCACCAAAGACTTGTATTTCAATGGTGTATCTTACACCATTAGCTTATCACCGAAGACTCATATTTCTATTCTGTATCTTACACCACACTGACTGGAATAGTGTACTTCCAGGTTTTATAGCATCTGAATAATGTTATATTTTCAATCTTTTCAGTTAAATAATCCTTTTTTTTTTCAATAATCCTATTTAAGATATAATCACTGAGCCAGTGATTATATTCTGAATAGGATTATGGGGGAAAAAGGAATTAAATTCACCATGTCTGTGCAATTCTTTTCCAAAGGAAATATCATCTTGCCTGGAAACTTGTACCAGTTGTACAAGTGGCCTGCATGATTTCGAGTCTTTGGTTGAAGACTACTTGCGGCTAATGGGGAATGTAGGGAGGAGGGTGGATAGAGGGTTGGATATCACTCTGGTGTCCATTAACTCACCCAGGAAGGGATCATAAATTATTTTGGTTTAATGTGCAGATGTGGAGTTTATTGCCATAAAACTTTAAAGATGGTCCCTTTGGATGTCCCCAATCTTAAAGGATGCTTTCAAGTTCGCCTCAAGTAGTGCGCCTCAAATTCTGAGGTGTACGTACAAATTAAGGTAGTGAACAATGTTTGTTTTAACCTATTTTCTTGACAGCATTCACCTTTGATGTCATGCATGTGTGGTGATTACAACTTTAGATAAATCTCTCAATAGAATATATCACATTTAAAAAAAAGAAGTTGCAAAGTAGGGTATTAAAAGCCCCCGCCACTTCAACTGAACGGATTCGTGCGTTTCTAGAGCAGAAAAACATCCAAACACACTCTCGTTAGGCACTTCTTTTCCCTGTTTTGGCCACCATAAAAGTAGACATTTTGTTTGTAGATATGTCTTTTACAATTATGTCTGTCTTCAGTGTCAGTTTATCTGATAAATGAGTTCATCTGGAATATCTTTCGAATGTGAATGATTTCTTAATTATTCCAATTACATATTAAGAAGCAATGTTAGACACTCTCCATACCAGCTTACTGTTGTTTGAAAGGCTCTTTGGCTTTTTGTTAGCACAGGTAAAACTCAAGAGTTGAAAAAAAATGGGGCCTATCCTTTTTCCTTGTTTCTGTACTAGTAGTTGATATCTTGTTTGTTCAGTAAACACAAAATGCATTGCACAATATGCTAATAACTTTTACATGTACATACTTGTATGTATTATGTGGGACTCTAGCATTTTATATTGGCATTTTTTAGTCAATGTTGCAGTTTTTTTTTTATTTTAGCATTTGAATTGTGTTCTTTTTTTCCCCCAGCCCTTGCTATTTCTTGAATGTAAGACATTTCAAATGATTAATCTTCAGCTGTGATCTTCAGTGGAAAGATCACATCATGTACATCATTTATAGTTGTATATTGGAGGTAATGCATACTATATGCATTTAACATGTGTTCTTTACATACAAATTGTACATGACACAATTAAGTAATTACTACGGAAGTAAAGCCAGGAGCAGCTCAATATCTTGACTTTCATGGAAGAAAATCAGGACTGTAGAAGTTTCCTGGTAACATTCTATATCTTGTATAACATTATGTAAAGTTTCCCTGTATCCATACCTAATATTTTTACTGAGCCTTACTACACATCTAATGCAGATAGTTATCTATGGCATCTCTACTACATGTCATGCCCATTTGGTACATGGTTTCGGTTTTGGTTCACATATGTGTATGTGTATGTGAATGTGTATGTGTATGTGTATGTGTATGTGTAAGTGTAAGTGTATGTGTATGTGTATGTGTATGTGCATGTGCATGTGTATATGTGTGTGTGTGTGTGTGTGTGTGTGTGTGTATGTGTATGTGTATGTGCATGTGTACAAGTATGTGTATGTGTATGTGTGTGTGTGTATGTGTATGTGTATGTGTACATGTGTATGTGTATGTGTATGTGTATACCTCTGTGTGTGTGTGTGTGTGTGTGTGTTTGTGGAGGGGGGGGGGGAGCAGTCAATGTGAGATGCATACTTACCAACTGTTCTATTAAAACTGAACCATTCAGATTTCTGAGGTTCTGGGACCATGAAAAACTGAATGTTCTGATTTTTGGAAAATTGACTTAATCAGATTTTTTTTTTTTTTTTTTTTTTTTTTTTTTTTTTTTTTTTTTTTTTTTAGGAAGAGTTGTTTTCTGTATCATAAATATTAACCAAGACCATTATCTGTCTTATCCAGATGAGTGCTTGATGAGAAACATTCATACATAGGTTTAATATTTTAGGGAAAATGGTCGATTGCATCACAGAGTATCTAGAACCCCAGATCTTCCAGGGCCCTAAAACAAGCCCTGAACCTGGGCCAAAGGAACTTTGTGCACATTTTTTCCCCCTCTTAAAAAGTGTTCATATTTCTGATCTTCAAATGTTGGCAAGTATCAAGATGGATGGGGTATTAGATCATAGACCATGTATGAGTAGAATGTGACCATACCACTTTGTGGATTCTGTACAGAAATATGATGTTCAACAAACTTAATAGATGCTTAAGTACTTCACATGGAAATAAGCCACTTTAAATACATTCAACATAGTGTGTGAAAATAAGTCTGTATGCATTTGAATTGTAAAGTTCAAATGTACACGTGTATAGGGGCTCAAATTTCCCATCCATGCTTCAATTACATGCATAATATATCATTCAGAATTCGGTTTGCATGCATGTGAAGCATGAAGTACATTTGGATAGGGGCTCAAATTTCCCCAACATTAAGTGGTGGAATATTTGATGGGGTACCATTTATTTGTTATACTTTTGTAAATTCTTAAAATACATTACTGTTGATAGAAACAGACGATACTGTATTTCACGAGGTTTTAATTTTCGTGAATTTCACGAGTCAGGTGCTATTCGTGGATTTAAAGACACACAAAATTATTGACTGTGATCCCAACATCAATGTAATGTGCACACATACATTCTTCCTTTCAGTGCTGTCCTCCACAATAGTGAATTTAACCACTTGTGAAATTGTTGCGAAGTCCCAATTAGAATTCGTGAAATATAAGAGTCACTGAATATATAACCGTGCGCATGGCAGATTGTCGTTATTAACACGCTTCCCTGCCCATAGCAGATTGTCGCTAAGTTGTGGGAGTGCGCATAGGGTTAACAACATTCTGCCATGCTCAGGGAAGCGCGTTAACAACGTTATGCCATGCGCACGATGATAATGGCGTGTCCAGTACTTTGTTCAGTTGGTCAAGGGTTAATTTGAGATGCTACCCTGCACATGAGGGTGAGATGCGTGATTCATCAGCACATTGTGTGATTCACTGCGTATGATTCATGCTGTGATTCACAGCATCTGTCTGTCGAATACTAAAACCCACCCCATCCATCCATCCTGTATACCCTCAGCTATGAGTCCTCATGGGGAGAGAGATGAGAGATTGAGAGGGAGACCGGTTGAGAGATAGAGATAGAGATAGATAGATAGATAGATAGATAGATAGATAGATAGATAGATAGATAGATAGATAGATATGAGAGATTGAGAGGGAGACCGGTTGAGAGGTAGAGATAGAGATAGAGATAGAGATAAAGATTGAGAGGGAGACCTGTTGAGAGATAGAGATAGAGATAGAGATAGAGATAGAGATAGAGATAGAGATAGAGATAGAGATAGAGATATAGATAGATAGATAGATAGATAGATAGATAGATAGATAGAGAGAGAGAGAGATAGATAGATAGATAGATAGATAGATAGATAGATAGATAGATAGATAGAGATAGATAGATAGATATGAGAGATTGAGAGGGAGACCGGTTGAGAGATAGAGATAGAGATAGAGATAGATAGATAGATAGATAGATAGATAGATAGATAGATAGATAGATAGATAGATATGAGAGATTGAGAGGGAGACCGGTTGAGAGATAGAGATAGAGATAGAGATTGAGAGGGAGACCGGTTGAGAGATAGAGATAGAGATAGATAGATAGATAGATAGATAGATAGATAGATAGATAGATAGATAGATAGATAGATATGAGAGATTGAGAGGGAGACCGGTTGAGAGATAGAGATAGATAGGTAGATAGATAGATAGATAGATAGATAGATAGATAGACAGACAGACAGAGCGTAAAGGTAGATAGAGATAGAGTAAAAGGGAAAAGGGAACATGGGGTAGAGAGAGAGATCTATAGGGAGATCAAAAAGGATGGGGAGAGAGAGAAAGGGGGTGGGGACCAGGGGGTCGTTGGAATGTTTGTGTCTGTTTGCTTGCTTACTTATTGAAATCCTTCATAGTAGATTCTCTGTCTGTCACCATCAATACATTCTAGCAGACAAAAATGAAATAATGATATGTATTTCTGGGCAATAATTATTCCCATTGTAAGTGCGAGGTATGTCTGAATATACTGTAATTCGATCCCATCCAATGCACACATGTGGAATTACAATGGTCCCGTTATGAGCTCATTGTGATTTCCAATCATAGGTAAATTGAAAAAAAAAAATCACAAAATAGTAGGCTTATAATGTATGATACCAACATGATTAATAGCCTTGAAATTGTACAATCATGCTATTAAAAAGTAGCTGCATGCCAAGTGTTTATTTGTAATTGGTGTTATAGTTTTGGTTATAACTTCCAGAATTGCTTCAACTGTTGAATTTATTCTTTTTTTTGGCAAAGCTAGTCACAGACATTTTGCCTTTTAAAAAGATGAAAAAGATATAATGTCTTGCATATTACTTTTATCATAATCATTTTTGTCATCACTATCGTCAGTGTAATTATTTTCATTATTGTCAATATCTTGATTCTTATTCTTTCTACAAATTATATTTGTGACAGTGCACCTCAAAACAAACAAAAAGTCGCCAGACATGAATTTTTAGTTAAGACCATATTCTGAAAGAGCAGACTTTAAGCTTTAAAATGATGTATAACTCAAATCAAATGGACTCTCCTAACCTATCTTAATATTGGAAAGAAAGCACAACCTCAGGAAAAGTGTGAACTGAGAAAAGAGGCTTTGAAGTACAGTGTCTATTCAAGCGCTTAATCTTTACCAAACCGTGCTGGCTGTGCGATGAATGAGACAAAAAACAGGAAGTAAACCACTGGAGTAACAACAATGAAGGGATTATCAGATTAAACTGAAATTAAGCATGCCTCATTAACACATTCTGTTTATAATTAATGCCAACTTTCAAAGCAGTAGAACTATTCTTTCAAAAGTTATTAGAGTTGAAAGTGAAGAGTGTGGACAAGGTTTTTCAGAAATGAAAAAGGGATTCTGAAGACACACCTAATCACACTATTCTATCAAAAATGTTCAAGATAAACTGCTAAAAAACACACTTTCCTGCCCGTTTTATGATACCAAATTTTAGCATAATGTAAAAGAAGACCTGCTCTTTCAGAAAATATGAAAAAGTCAAGTTCGGCTAGGTTGACCCATTTCACTTATTTTCAGTCCTCACGCAAAATCAGTGTGTGCGACTTTATGTTCGTTTTGAGGTGCACTGTCACATTTGATTGAAGACATTCAAATTATTGTCATCATGATTATTATTATTATTATTACTACTACGATTATTATGTTTATCATTATTATTGTTATCATTATTCTCATTATTTGTTCCTCAGGATGGCAACTTGCTGGAGGTGGTGGAGATCAGCGTGACAGAGCAGGAGAAGAGGACGGGTACCACGGCGATGGGGATGAAAGATGTCTTCACCGTCTATCTCGTCGAGACAGGGTAGGTGCAGTGGAGACAGACAAATGGACAAACGACTGTATACGCCATATATTATAGCGAGTCTTATTATTGGCGAAGAAGGACTTCCCAACAATTTCCAGAGTGGTTAAATTCGCGACTGTGAAGTACTGTAATGAACGTAGAAATGTATGTGTGAAGCTACATTCTCACATCTGGATCAGATTTAATATTTTTGCATGTTTTTAAATTCGCGAATAGCAACCGAACCACAAAAATTCACGAGAATGAAAACCTCACAAAATATTTGGCGTATACAGTAATCATTAAAGCCAATTGTTCTTCTGTCACATATTTAAAAACAAGATGTACCTGGTTTTGTTTTATTTGCAGATACCATAAAACCAAAAACATTAGCTTCTTGAAACTTTTGTAGATTTTGGTGTATGAAATTTTTGCCAATTTTCTCTGGCATTCAATGCACAAAAAGTAACTTTCATATATGCATTTTACTTTTCATTAATCTTGGCTCCTCGCAAAATAGGTAAAAATTTCTTTCACACAAAAATTTCTGATTTTACAGTAACTGATTGTCACCTTCATTCAAGCCATGAAAGTCACCCATATTATTCCAGTGCATGGAGTGGATAGTTCATCTTGCTGGTATATTGTGTTTACATAACAATGTGTGTGACATTTAAAATGTTGTATGACAGGATATTGATATAAGAAGTAAAATGGAGAAGAAGAAAAGCAGTTGAATATAGTTTTGAGAAAGAAATGTCTATTTAATGATGGGTAGTGTTTAAAGCAAGAGGTGGCATGTCCATTTCTGGCTATTTAAATCCAGAAGTCTGTCTGAAAATTGACTGACAATTTTATGTAGTGTATTCATCCAGTTAACATTTCATAATAAAAAAAAAATACTTTATTTGCGTGGTCAGTGTATGATACAGAACTTGCACCCTTCTTTCTCTCTGCACAGAAAACAATATTGATGCAATCTTTTAATAAAAACAATATTAAAGATCAGAAAAGGATAAACTCAAGAGTCTTTCTCAGTAGCATTATAGGAAGTCATTCTGGGGTTATTAAAGAAAATTGGCAATCATCTAGTCATTATGGGGATCAGGGTGGAAGAGGTAATAAATTATGATTCTCACAAAATGAAGCTACCGCTTGCCCAGGCCGGGATACTTCATCCCTGGGCCTCAGGAATGATGACAGAGAATCGGGGATGATTGATTTTTAACATTTCTTATGTCCTGCAATCCTCGTAAGGTAATAACGACTCAATCCAATCACTGCGGGGCCGCGTAACTCTAGCCATCACATGTATAAAGTGAGCGCTCTCACTCTCAGACACGCCAACGTCTCCTACACTATGTTTCAGCATGCATACCCAACGTATAGTCTCCTGTACCAGGCACTTGCATTAATGATTGATGATGGTAACTGGCATCTCATTGACACTCTAGCCTTTTCCCCCAGGTGCCTCAATCCTTTCAGTGTAGATTGCTCATGTCCCCCAATAGATCAATTTATGTTCATTATATGGTCATTTTCTTTGAAAGCATCCTGAGTTTTAGGGGTTTGTCTCCTTCTCCCCCCACCCCCCCCACCCCCCTCCCCCCCCCCCCCCCCCCCCCCCCCCCCCCCCCGTGCCCCAAATAATGCTGTTGCGCACAGGGTTTAGCATTTATACACACTGTTCTGTTTTACAGAAAGACACCCACATGTTCCACCGTAGTAGCAGGATACTAGTAGTGTGGCTTAAATGAGAAGTTGTTTGCGACTGCATGTGGCTGCATTTGAGCAAGTGTGGATGCCGGGGAATATAAATTTGATTGTCTGACGATGGGTGCATCTCAAAAAAGCTGGAACGATAGCATCGGTGAATGATTTATCTCTCCCACCCTGTTCACAATCTCCCCCTCCCCCCTCCCTTGCTCTCTCTGAGGGGTACATGCATAGGATCTGTATCTTTACCTCGCTCTCTCAGTATCTGTCTGTGCCCATTTCTTGTATTAATTGTGTTTCTCCAACTGCCACTCTCTTTTTGATCTCTCTCGTATTCCCTGTAATCATTTCTTGTTTTTATCATTGTCTGTCTGTCTGTCTGATTCGCTCTCCATTTCTTTATATCCCTCACTCTATCATCTCTATCTCTCCCTCTGTCTCTGTGTACAGTTAAACCTGTCTATAATGGCCACCAACAAGGGAGACAAAAAAAAAGTGTGTTTTGTAGACAGGTGGCCATTATAGACAGGTTCTTTAACTTGCTTTATATCTCGGAGGGAATTGTTTATAGTGGTCGTATACGGCAGATGGCTCCTATAGACAGGTACTGTATACGCTATAATTTTCGCGTACATAAATTTTCGCGAATTGCCGCTGTCACACATTTTCGCGAGTGGTTAAATTCGCGATTGGGGGACCAGAGAAAATATGAAGTGGCAAAGAAAGTGTGACTTTTCAACTTACTAGCAAATAAGAATGATACTAGTTATACACTGCATGAAAAAAACTTTCCAAACTCTGCGAACTAGTAAGTTAGAATTCAACATTTTTGAAGTGGTTAAGTCCATCATGCTAGATTTCTGACGAGTGGTCCCCTTGCGATAATGGATTGGCTCTCTACAGTATTCGTAAGTAGACGTGGACGTGCTATATGTACGTAAAGAAGCTTTATAGCCAGTACAGTATATGGTCTGTTCGGTAAGCCATGACATGGTATACTACTAGTACTGAAATTTTCGTATCATCAAGGCAAGGGATTCATTTTGGAAGGTAATATTTTCGCGTGTTGTTAAATTCGCGAATAGCTCCCGACTCGCGAAATTCGCGAAAATAAAACCCCCGCGAAATATATAGCGTATACAGTAGTCGCTAAGACAGGTTTTACTGTACATGTATTTATATGTTTCTGTGCATCTGTCTGTCTGTTTTTCTCACCCTCTTTCTGTATAACTGTGCCCCAATTTGTCTCTCTGTCTGTCAGTCTGTCTCTCTCTATGTATCTTTCTTTCTGTCTCTCTCAGTTTCTCCCTCTGCCTTCTGTTTTTATCTCACTCCTTCCCCGAGTGATTGCGATGTATTGCCATGGCTTGGGAACCTGCTGCGGTGCATCTCATTAGTGATATATATATATTTGCCGATCGAGGGGCTGCTCCTGTAGGGGTATCACGTGCCCAGATTGGTTTGGGGCTCGCCGAGTGGCAGCGAGAGCCTTCACACATGATATCACTGCCTCGGCTGAACACCAGCAGCCTTTGGGAACCAAAATCAGTAACACAAAAATGATTTTTGACCAACTTTTTATTCCTTTTATTCATTCCTTTTCTTCAGGGGGGTGGGGGTGTTTCTGTATCTATTGTTATCACATTCACATGTCAGATTTTTGTTTCAGCTGAAGATGAGTTTCATATACGTCTCTCGCCTCCAAATCTAATATTCCCTCTCAATTCCTCAACGATCAATCTTTCATTTGATGGTGCATTTGTTTGATTTCACCTCTCTAGTTTTGTTTTTCTTTTATAGTGCACGTTTCTTTTGTAAGAGCTTGAAAAACCTGTGGCCTTTTATACAGTGCCCATCAGGTTTCTGTAGTCAATGGCTCACAGTTTTCTTTAAAGTTCCTTAACCCATTAAGGACGGACTGATTTCGCTTCAACACGCATTTTGCATAGGCATCTGCCCGAGTATACTCTGATCTCGTCCTCAATGGGTTAATACTGTAATTGCTTCTTCTCCATCACCACTACACTTCTACCTAAGATGAAATCATGATGACATTGCAGTGTATGACATTAACCCATCAAGGACTAGGCTGGTTTTTACCACAACACGCATTTTTCGTAGACACCTGTCCGAGTATACTCGGGAACCAGTCTTTAGTGGGTTAATTAATCATGCCAACGTTTCATGTTCAACTTGATGTTACAGCAGGGTCAAGGATGACTCCAACATGTCCAAGCTGGCCATGGGCTCCTCCTCTCTCTGGCGGAGGTACAGTGAGTTTGAGCTCCTCCGCAACTACCTGGTGGTCACCTTCCCACATGTTGTCGTGCCGCCCCTGCCTGAGAAAAGGGTGAGAATCAGAATTTTCCAAAATGATTCCAGTGTTTAATAGTATTCTCTGAGAAAATCTTTGAAATATTTGTAAGAATAGTTTTTGGAAATATGAAAATAGAAGAATTTTTTGTTTTGTTTTGTTTTGTTTTGTTTTGTTAAACATTTCATGTTAAAGGGATGTGGTATGTGATTGCGTGCATCCAAAACTGCTGGCAGGTAAGAATTTCAGCAATCAGTTTCCCAGCTTAGCATTTAAAATCAAAACCAGAATGTTTCTCCTTTAATGCTGAAGTTTTCTTGTTTAATGGATAACATGTCACGATCTTTTCTTCTGTTATTGATCACATAATAAAGATTAGAAATATAGCTCATTCCAGAGTATGATTTGGATACATGTAGGTTTTGTACACATCAATGCCTGGTCATGCAACTTGTGCTTGTGCGAGCAAAGTAAATGGGCAAGTACTGAATGTAATTTCAAGGTAACTGTAATGAAAACCTATACAGCAGTGCTCGTGTTGCTATTTGTTTAATGTTTGAAATATTGTTTCTTCTGTTGTTGTAAACTTTCTTGCTTGCTGGTCATACTGTACAATGTGTGCCTTGATAACATTATGTTGTTTGAAAACATTGTTTAAAAAAGAGAAGTTGTACAATGTTGCCTTCTTGCCTGTGGATTTCCCAAACAAAACTTTGGCACATCTGGTACACACATTTGTTAGTACCTATGGACGGAGCAAACTTTTCATGGCCGGTGTTAAGCAAACAGTGTGAGTGTTATGATACCTTTCTAATGTGGTGTACAAAATTGAAGGAATTGTGTTTCAGTGTGAACATCTGTTTGATTCAGTAACCAAGTACTCAGCAATAAACTCAGCATGACTCTTTGAACAGTTTGTGAAGTAGATGTGCATGGAATTTGCTGCTTAGATTTAATCCTTCAATTTTTGTACCCAATATCTTAAAGTGGGGGAGATTGCTGTGGTATATTTTGTGGAAAATTATATGGTAATGAAATGCCACTGACCACAAATCTTCTCTGAGAGCAGTTTGTATTGGTGCTTGCTGCCGGGGCCAAGAAAAAGAAGAGTTATGATTAATCAAAATCTGACTGTTCATTGGGTTCTTTGCTATCACTGAGACAATGCTCTACGTGTTGATGAAAGTTTATACTGTTTCAGCATATTTAATTAAACATAATCTAAGTTTCTGCACTAATTTGACTGAGTATGTGTGATAAACAGAGCAAAACACAGAGACTTTAAAATACTAAAGGCTTTTTATAAACAGCTTCTAGTTAAACCAAACGAGCACAAAAGGGGCATTAATGCCAAACAGATTAATGGATTCACTGCTGTTTAAGACTAATGATGTATAACTATTAGTATGATAGAGGCTGGTCATTATTGCTGGGATCCGCGCTGCTGAATCGCACATAATGTGTGGGTAAAATAGGAAATAGCCACTGAAGGACAAAAGGAGTACATGTATGTCCATAGAATATAAATTCTGGTTTGTTTTAGTGCTTTTAAATCTTTTCCCCCCTTTTAATACTATGTCGATCACAGAAAGGTTGTGTGAACTCATTAGGGTATACACTCTGTATTTGACAGTAATGGGGTATTTCGTTTAACCTACAAATCCCCGTAGAAAAAGTTTGCGGTTTGTTACCATCCATATCCTCTCAGGAATTTAATTGATAATGTGTTCTCCTGTCAGTGTTTAATGACTGAGTAGATTTTTTTTTCTCTTTCTAGATAGAGATGCATTTTCCCTTTCTGTATGAAATGATGCACTTACATACCGTATGTCAATTCTCTACTATTTAGAAACAGAGCTTCTCTTGGCTTCCTGTGTATTAAGTGTGTGATGCTCAATCTCCTTAATTTCTCTACTTTGTTAAGCATAGTTTATTTCAAAGTTGAATTTCATACAGTTTGCATTTTCAGTAGCCTTACACGTAGATAGATCTTTTATTATGCCACTGAGATATTTAAAAAACCCACAAAACATGCATTGTCTCTACTCACCAGGCTACTGGACTTTGTACTGATTATGTACATAAAGGCAATTGTTAATACTTTCATCATACTTACAGTAGACCTATCCAATATTATTATGTAGATGTTCTTGTTATCATTATCACTGTCAGTATCATTGTTATAATCATAACTTAGTTTCATTACAATCATCAGTATGTTCAATTATCATTGGCTCTTATAATGCAATGATTCATCATGTGCTGCAGAGAATACATTCTACAGAAACATAGAGAGTGACTTGTTATTCAAACATTGAGACGGGAAATTGAAAGTTTGTCTTGAATAAATAGCTACTTATATATCAAGCAATAACTATACATAATATTTAAAATACATAAATGTGACCGCCCGATTCAAAACCCACAAAATGTTGCAGATTAGGATTCTCTATAATGGACTAAAATAGTCATATGGGTTGACCGGCTGAAATTTTAAAAATCTTGCCTGGGAGAGTAATCCCTTCTCTATCTACAGCTGAAATGTTGTTTCCTTTAATAAAAACCAAACCAAAATTGAGATATCAGTAGTTTTTCTGAACCATATTTTTTTTTTTCGGACAGGCACTGCTTTCACTGTGGTTTTCATTGAACCTGCTGCGTAGCATGCCTGAGTGACTCTAATCTTTAAATCCTTTTTCCTTCCTTTTCTCTGAAACTGCACCTCCTACATTAACTTTCTTTGAATTACTTTAAAAATGGGTTAGGATGGTCCAATTTTTATAAGTTATATAATCTTAAAGCTTAGAGCTTACTTTTTTTAAACTATGTAGAAAAGTGGAAATTCATTAGGCCTACTTTTTGTGGGTTTTGAGCCAGGTAATCATATAATATTTGATTATGTACAATGTATGTGTATGTATTTATACACCCACACATACACATACAGAAGAAGTAAACATCCGCTTATATGTCGGTTTGGGAGAAGGGGGTAAAAAGGGGGAAAAACAAGAGCCTCAAATGAAGCCAAGACAGAAACTCAGTGCAGTACGTTGCACCTGTGACATGTGAGAGTATTAGCATGTAAGGTTGCTGGCCTGACTAGGGGCTGTAACGGCCAGCCGGGGGGGACATCAATATTTACAAGTGCCACAGCTTGTGTGGGTGGGGTTGGCTGGAACAGTGCTCGAGGAAGAAGGTGGGGGGGGGGGGGTCTTTTCTGCTGGAAATTATGCGGTCATTGGCATGTCACAGAACGAAGAAAATTAAATCACGTAAGATCCATGTAATTAGAAAAAATTCACTTGCAATCTTCTTCTTTTATCTGCCAGATTTGTTCAGTCAACAAAAATAAAAGTGAATATTCTCATCAGCATGTACAGAAGTGTATATCTGTGATGTACGCACCAATTTGCATAATTTAGAGTCATGTGTGGATTCTATTTGTACGTTATAATCAACCATCACAAACAAAAGCAAGTTAAACTAGTTATCCCAAGTTGTTGCAGCAGGGAAGTTTATAATTGGTTATACCGATGATACTCATCATTTAAAGTGGGTCGCCAGTGTACAGTTCTAAATCCAATCACATTAATGCTCAGCACAGCATGTGTAAACAAGAGGACCTTATGACAATGTCATAACATTTTGTCACCTCAATTTACATCAACATCTCAATCAACTACCTTATTGCTAGTATAAAGAAAACAATATATTGCAATCTAGTACGGTACTATAATGTATTTAATATGTTTTACGATGTTTCATGGCTATTCAAGAAAAATTATTTGATTTTCAATCTCACAAATTACATTTTCTTTTTCATTACTAATGAAACTAGCAGAGTACTACTGAATGTCGGAGGACATTCCATGGCTGTTTTTGTAAGCAAGTGTTGTTTGTTCTTTCATATCATGAATTACAGATGGTAATGTTTCAATCAAGTGGAATACGGCATACTGTGTGAAAATGTTTCAAGGCTGTTTGATAATAAAAAAAAAAAGTTCCTTGCATTCGTGAATCTTGCAATTGACAGATGATGGCGATGTGGCAGCAGCTGTCTACTGTGGACAACTTTGACGCTGACTTCGTGGAGCGCCGGCGTGTGGCCCTGGAGGGGTTCCTGCAGCGGGTGGCTGCCCACCCCTTGCTCTGCCAAGATGAGATCTTCCATGGCTTCCTGCAGGAGGCAGATGGATGGAAGGAGAAGGTGCATTCCACTGGCTTCCAAATCAAGGTGAGGTCATGTTCACTCTTCTGGAGGGACTGCCTGAGAGGCAAAATCAGAATGACAGTGAAGAAGAACCTGTCCAGTTTTTATAAATAATGAGCAATTCTAGTGTCAAAAAAGAACAAGTCAAAGGGCTACATAACTACCCATTTTAATTAGTGACAGTGGAACAAAATAGGTCTTAATTTGTGATATATTTTTATCAGTAGTGGCCTATGTTTCATTCTTGGTCTCTGAGATCAGTTTCTTTTAGGCCAAGGTTTTCTGTCTAAATTATGCAGTGGTGTTATTCTCTTCTCAATACTCACACAAACACACACACATGCGCACACATTTGCAAATGTACAGAGTTAGTAGCTAGTCCGCCTGGCTAGTTAAAAAAAAAAAAAAAAGTTAAGCACAACCCCCTGAGTATCCATGTTTAGCTGGTGAGTTGACAGTTTGATATATATTTCATTAGCCTCAGCCTCACATGAAATCAGCGCTCAACATCAAATGAATAACACTGTTTGAATATTTTAGTCGACAACAATGTGAAGGTGCGATTACAAGTACAATGTAGAATACCGAAGAGAGTGTGAGTGTGACTTTTGCCTTCTTCTTTGTTTCTTTCCAGTGGTGGAACAAAATACTGTAAATATGAGCATTTTTGTTGTATGGACATTTTTTGCACATTTTGGGTGACATGAAACTGGGACAAAAGTAAGAGTGAAAAAAAAATGTTTTTTTCCTTGTTATCTATAAAATATCATTTGATATCTTTGATCTCACGGGAGGTGTATTGTTGGAGTACATCTGTCATGTTATTTGTAGTTTTCTTCACTTTCACTGGTCATGGAGAGTGAGTGAAAATTCTGTTGTAATACGGACAAGTTACCTTTTACCCGTAAAGATGGGCCATCCCTTTTGCATTCCTTCCCAAATAGCACAGAACATGATATATTCCACCAGAATAACAAGACTATTGTAAAGCTATAACACTTCTGTGATATTTGAAGGTTGTTAGCCGTTAAAATTCAAATAATGCACCAAATGCTCACCATAACGTATTCTGTGTACGAGGCACAGCTGCATATACTAATCCTCCTGTGGTTGTAGTATGATACTTATACTTTGAACAAAAGATATGCATGTTAAAGCTGTCAGAAAGGAAGAATTCACTAGCTTCTTTTACTTTGTTATCTATGGCAAATAACAACACACCACTTACATTCGGAACTACATAAGTGCATCACACAGGTCTGTAAAACTAGACTAGTAGTTTCGATTTGTATTCAAATTTGAATCTTGACGGTCAATTTGACTCAACAATTAAAGACCTTCGTGAGTTCAAAATTTACAGGAGGCTTCCAAATAGTGTTTTCTTCAATACCTAAGTGTTCTTACCAAATTTTCAAAAATTTGCATGCAAAAGGGATGGTATGTCTTTAAGTCTTAAGGGTAAAAGGTAACTTGTCCTTATTACAACAGAATATTCACTCACTCTCCATGACCAGTGAAAGTGAAGAAAAGTATGTACTGTCAAAGCATTGCTGTGGCAGCAGTGAGCTGCTTGGAGTACTTGCTCAACTTTCGTGACCGTGTGCAAGATTAGAAACAGGCAGAATTCATTTTCCCTTGCCGAGTGCCAAAAGTTACTTGCATAAAAATTTCTGCTTTTACAGTTGTGCGGACTTGTCCGTTTTTGTGTTGAGGGAGTTGCAGCTCAAATCTCAGGTTGTAGTAATAGTTACTCAGTATTCAAGAACTTCTTTGTGTGACTCCATCATGATTCTTTCCATGTAATTTCCTCCTCACGAGAGTTCTCAATTTGATATTTGTAATTTTGAATGAGCCACCTGAGCTTAAAATGACAATGCATGTTCTCGAAATATGCCTGACACGTAGTGCAAGTTAATGGGATAGTTACGAGTGCAGATTGCGAATACTTGTGCTGTTGTTTTGCGGGCCATGGATAGTTTATGTATTTGTTTAATATCTGTTACTTCTTCCTCTGCAGCAAGATTCTCGCCTAAAAAGCCTGAGTGCCTCATTTAGACTAAAGAAACCAGACAGGTGAGTGTATTTTGTCTCTTCACCAGCTTGTAGAGGTGCATCAGTTGAGAGCTAGAAAGGCAGTAATACCTTTTTAAAAAAATGCAGGATTTTGTTTGACAATTTATCATAAAGATTTGATTGTTACTATTCTTACATGAGCTCTTGTTACCTCCGCCAAGGGAGGAGGTTACGTTTTCATTACCATTGGTTTGTTTGTTTGTTAATTTGTCCGTGTGCAAAATAACTCAAAAAGTAGTTAACGGATTTGGATGAAACTTGCAGGAAAGGTTTAGAATGATACAAGTAACAGATGATTAAATTTTGGTAGTGATCCGAGAACTTTGGGGGAATTTATGAAGGAGTTTTGATATTTTGGCAGGTATGGTCAATGAACTTGGGAGTTCAGGCTGCACGTATTTGATGTTTGCATGAGCGCACTTAAGTGCGTGCTCTAGTTTCTGCTAGGGCGAGGCGCGCCGTGCAGCTGAGGGTTTATGACGTAACAAAGGCTTCTAATTGAGAAATCGGGCGACTTTCAGCACACTCTTTGATGTACACTGGGTGGAAATCACTGATATCTCTATGGAAGAACAAGATCAGCGGTGGAAATGAGCTGCATGCTTGGCGGAGGTCTGCACTCTCAGAGTGCTTCTCTAGTTTTGTGTCATGATTTCATAAGATCTGATATTTGACCAGTGTTTGTTTAGGCATATTTTAGGGCAATGACAAATTGCAAATATGAATGTCAAACAAAGAATAATGTCATGTATGTGAACAATTCAAAATTCAAGACAGTTACAGTGAAATTATTGATGCAAGTAGAAAGTACTGCATCTTGACAATAGAGACTTTTACTTTCATAATGTCATTCTAAGAACTGCATTAGGACTGTAATGATTCAGAAAACTATTAATCTTCTTTCTTTCCCCTCCCTCCAGGCGATTTGAAGAACTCAAGAACTATGCCAATGAATTGCAGAACAACGTTGCATCAATACTGAAAATCAGAACAGTAAGTTCTTTGTAGAAGGCACCTGTGCTTTGTAGTGCAGGCAATAATACTTGTAATATGTAGTTAGCAGCAGCGAATGCTTAATGTGTAAAAATATATAGTGGATGGTCATTAGTGTGATGGTACAAAATCTTCCATTGAATGCAAAGTCTTATACCATAGTATGAGTGAAGACCATTCACTCATACCATTGTAGGAGTAGAGACCATTCATCATTTGTTTTATGCAGTACCCCAGACATAGAACAAATGTGACCGTGCCCCTCAAAACGAACATAAAGTCGCACACACTGGTTTTGCGTGAGGACTGAAAATAAGTGAAATGGGTCAACCTAGCCGAACTTGACTTTTTCATATTTTCTGAAAGAGCGGGTCTTCTTTTACATTATGCTAAAATTTGGTATCATAAAACGGGCGGGAAAGTGTGTTTTTTTAGCAGTTTATCTCGAACATTTTTGGTAGAATAGTCTAATTAGGTGTGTCTTTAGAATCCTTTTTTTATGTCTGAAAAACCTTGTCCACACTCTTCACATTCAACTCTAATAACTTTTGAAAGAATAGTGCTACTGCTTTGAAAGTTGGCATTGATTATGGACAGAATGTGTTAATGAGGCATGGTTAATTTCAGTTTGATTTAGTAATCCCTTCATTGTTGTTACTCTGGTGGTTTACTTCTTGTTTTTTGTTCCATTCATCGCACAGCCAGCAGGGTTTGGTAGAGATTAAGCGCTTGAATAGACACTGTACTTCAGAGCCTCTTTTCTCAGTTCATACTTATCCGAGTTTGTGCTTTCTTTCCAATATTTAGATAGGTTAGGAGAGTCCATTTGATTTGAGTTATACATCATTGTAAAGCTTAAAGTCTGCTCTTTCAGAATATGGTGTTAACTAAACATTCATGTCTGGCGACTTTTTGTGTGTTTTGAGGTGCAGTGTCACAAATGTGGTCCATGCTGATTCCTGACTTTAGCACAGAAATGGCAATCATTTTTCATGATGGGCTAGTGGTAGTATATGTTTCTTGGTACAGTTATATCAGAAAGAAATCAGTTGATTAAGTGATAAGGCCCACCCTTGTAACTGATGGAGTGCGTGCTTGCAAAGTTTATGTATATTGTGATGTCAGCAGAGTGCGATGGGGCAAAACTGCAAGCCTGTCCATGGGAGTCAATGTAAAGGGATAACATCAGAGTGCACTATCCAAAACTGCTCGACAATTTTTTTTTTCTCCTTCATCTTTTTTTTTCCCCAAACTTGGATGATTTGGAAATTAGAGAGGCTCTACATGTACATCATGATTAGGAAACTCAGATCTATGTACAAGTTGAATTTGATAAGGAGTAAACTTAATCAAACAAGATTTTGACCAAAACTCAGGAAGCTTTATATCCTTAAATGTTTCTCCTATTTTCACAAATCAGTGAAATCAGATGTACTCCTGCAAGCAAATTAGATGCTCCAGGGCAATGATGTCATTATTGCTAAATAAGTAAAAATTTAAGGATAAATTTGATTCAAAGGGTATAATAGTGTATAATAATGTTCTTTGAGTCGATTTCAAACAGGGAAATTTTGGTGGAGATAATACATGTGCAAGTCAAGGGGGAGCTTGTGAGGCAATTACATAATTATCCCCTCATCTCATTTGCATATACATTCATCACCAATATTACTGTTTCATGAAAACACATGAAGAGTAAAAGTCATCAAATTCTGTGACTTTCTTTAATGCTTGTTTACCTCGATGTAACTCTCTCAACCCTTCTGATGGCTCGGTCCGTCAGAGTCAGCTCGGAGATGGAGTAGAGTTTCACTTTAAGCGAGAAGAGGCGGGGTATCCGATTACACCATTGATCACTCGTGAAGAGGAGCCCTGCGCTGTTTGTCGCACAATTGTCAATTGTCGGGGCCAATTCTGATGACAGGTGCAGAAGGGAATGAGGGTAGCCCGGATGAAAGTGGTGGGTGGGGGGAGGAGGAAGTTGGGATGAGAGGATGGGGGATGGGGGACGGGGGGATGGGGGACGGGAGGATGGGGGGTTGGTTGAGGGGAGCGCACAGCGATTCGTCCCTGATAGCGGAGAAATTGCATTTGATGAGCCTCGCTGCTAGAGGCAGCCCAGGTTTGCGGGGCAATCAGACAAATTTGCAGCGCGCTCGACTTGGTCGAGTAATTTCCGCTCCGTGCATGAACAGATGTTGAGGAAGAGCCTTGAGACTTCTGTTCACATCAAAATAAATATTGCATGTTTGCTTTTTCATGATAAAGCAATGAAATACAAAAGTCAATCATATTTGGCTTTATCTCTTTGATTGAACTAGTGACAGCAATTTGCTGTTGTTGTAAGTAGATTTTTCTACGGACCGTTGCTTTAGGATACTCATGACCTGATCAGGATAGTTTGAAATGAAGGTCCTTAAAAGTTACATCTAATACACTGTTTATAGGAAACAATTTTGGTTGGATTAATTCTTTTTTGTTAGAATATTCCTGCATTGCGCTCTTGGTGACAAGTTTGTTAATCTCGGTATGAAATGACTTTGAATTGCATTTAATGTAATGAATGTCAAGTGACCTTTGAATAATCTATTCATTCAATACATATTTTGTTGGCACTTCAGAAAAATGTGGAATGGGATTAACAAAATTATTATCTATCCATAGTATACATGACTAATTTTAAGTATTGATAATGTGCATGATATACACAGAGTATCACCATTGATGGTCAGTGATTTTTATAATCAAGCAATATTGGCTTTGTCACAGTCTGTGCTGTCAATTAGTGAAGAGGATAGATACTGTAAATTTCACACACCTATGAATGCCAGATAGCCAAACTTAATTTTTTTTTTCTAGATACCTCTGGGAAATTAACAGATTCAGAGCTGTAATGTAAAAAAAAAAAAAAATGAAAGCAGTGTATGTATGTGTGTGTCCATCTTATGCTGAAAGCTTGAATTCATTTTTCTTTTCTGCTTTCATTTTCAATTCAGTTTATTTTGCATTATCTTTTATTTTGTTGGCTTCATCTTATTTCTTTTAATTTTATTATAGAGGCTGGCCGATAGACTATACGGCCTGCACAAGATCCACGGTAACTATGGGCGTGTCTTCAGTGAGTGGAGCGGCATCGAACAGGAGATGGGGGACGGTCTCCAGAGTGCTGGTCACTTCATGGATGTGTGAGTACCTGAGGGCGTTGCCAGGCACCTCTGACCAACCAAGTCCCAGAAAGCACAATTTTTGTTGTTTAATGCTGTATCTTTTTGTAATAATGTTTGTTTGTTTGTTTGTTTGTTTGTTTGTTTGTTTGTTTGTTTGTTTTGGTGGTGTTCATTCACTGCTTGTGTATCCTAAGGCTTTATACTAGAGCACTTGTGATTTATAGGCTGGCTGAACTTGATCCTTAAACTGCAAGAGAACAGCGCAGTAAAACTGGTAATGTACCCACTCCTTCCCACTTCTCCCCCCTCCCCTCCTTCTCCCCCCCCCCCCCCCCATATCTCATCAAATAAACCATGGCTGCTTTCTCTGCCTACTTCTTCTTGACACGTATTCATAAGCTAGCATTTGTTTGTGAGTTTGTTTTTTTTTCACAATGCTTTTCTGGATTACCTTTCTGAGCAGCAGCGAACCATTTGATTAGCTTAATTTGGAATTCTCCTATGCAATGACATCTGAATTAGCCAAATAATTGTGTGCTTTTATATTGAATATTTAATTATATAAAGGTAGAATATAGACTTCTGTTTCATGTCAGCCCTGCTTTGGTCAAACATCATTGTTTTTTTGAGTAGCAGATACATTAAAAAACCTCATCATCACTAAAATCAGTGACTGATTTGCAAGACATTTTCGAAAACTCCCTCTTTCTGTCTTCTCAAATCAGCATTGTGTGTGTATGCATGTGTGTTTTTATGGGGGGGGGGGTAGTTTTCCTTTTTGATTTTATATTTGATGTTTATATTTCATTTTATGCCAATTTCAAGACTTTAACCAGTTTAATCTAATCTTTCTCCAATGTAATATATGCTGTGAAATTCAGAATATGTGCCAATTTAATGATGACAAAATGATTATTTCTGCTGTGAAATTCCCCTAGGACCTGATGAATAATAATGGACAGCACATTTCACATGGAGTAGAGGTTGCCGCTGAGATATGGTTAGATGCAAGGGCTCTGAATGTAAATTGATACAGCAGTGATGATGGCAGTTATTGAGAGTGGAGATTAGGTTGGTCTGGAGGAAATTGGTATGATCTAATTCAATGAATATTTGATGATTTGAACCTTTGGATGATAGTAGGCAGTCGTCTTAATAGTCATCAGACAGGAGATTTTCAAGGATTTGTGATCAAATAAGGAGGAAGTCCGATTTGCTGTTTGCAGTTTTTCACGGTCTCTTCATGCCCCAGATAATCTTTGCTTGCTTCAGGAAACTTTACCGAGAAACCAGGTCACCTCTATCAATATTGGTGATTTTTCTGGAAATGTATAATTCATTTTCATTATCTTTTCATATTTTTTTTTTCCATGGACAGTTTAAAAGCACACAGTATATCAAAAGCAAGAATATATCTAAAATCTTTGTTTCAGTGTGATTTGTTAATAATCAACGAAGTGTCTGTTACAAGTTGCTATTGCAAAGTTAACGCAAGTGTCCACACAGCAAGACTTTGTATTCTCGTCGCCTTCTAGCCAGGTATTCTTATGTGTTTATGACAGTATTCGTAATCAAAATTTATAGATATATTTCCGTCAGAACCCAGTAACAAGCTGTTATTTCCTCTTGCATAAACTTTATGCTTTTTAACACTCTGAATCCTGTTTGAATGCATCAGTCATTGCTGTGCTGGGCAAGCCTCAAAAAGGGATAACTTTTTTCATGATATATGTACAAAATTTGTGTCCAGTACTAAAGTGATCTGTTGTAGCCTCAGAAGTCATTGTAAGCAACAGACATTCAGATGTAAGGACTTCAGTTATTACATTGCTATTTATAGTAACTGTGTAGTTAAGTATAATTGTAAATTTCCTTTACTAAATTCCATCCGCTGCAGCTACAAGGATTATATTGATGACTACATGGCTGAGGAGGAGCAGATAGCAGACCAGCTGAAGGAATACATCTACTTCGCTGACTCCCTCAAGTAAGATATGACTTGTGTGTGTGTGTGTGTGTGTGTGTGTGTGTGTGTGTGTGTGCTCGATAGTATCCCTTTACAATACTAGTGATGATAATAGATTACATTAAATTGGGGCAGCTTCTTCGGTATTGTCGTTGATTTCCTGGCTGGGACAGCCATTCATTTTTACCCAATCTTTGCTAGGCAAGTGTCTTTCTCTCTTTGTATTTCTTACACATATCTGAATAGTTGCTTTGCCTTTTCTTTCATGATATTTTTCTTGTATAACTTTTCATGAAATCTGTGGCCCTCCATCTCCTGTATACTTCTCATATCTGTTTGTTTCCTAAGGGTATTGTACCTGTATGTACATGTATTTACATGGCACTGCGGTTATAACAAAATTTTGTTACAATAAAGTATGAATTCAGGTCCCAAAATTATTGTCAGAAAAATCTGTAGTGCAATATTACCTTCAGTTACCATAAATAATCAACAAAAAATAATCACACAAATGGCACAATAATTGTCATCAGTAGGCGTACATACTAAGTATTTAAAGGGAATAGTATTTCATTCTTTTTTTTATCTGGTTGCCATGAATATCTCATATATTAAATCATTTTACATGGTCTTGTTTGTGTGTTGTTTAAGTTGCACGCATGGCCTGAGTATTTTCTGTTTCATATTTAGTGGTAGGAATGAAGATGTGGAAATGAAATAAGTGAAATGAAAGTTTAATTATCTTTCCTCTCCTCCTCTACCTCCTTGTGCTCCTCCTGGTCGTCATCCTCCTCCTCCTCCTCCTCCTCCTCCTCCTCCTCCTCCTCCTCCTCCTCCTCCTCCTCCTCCTCCTCCTCCACCTTACTTACACTCCTCCTCTCCAACAGAGCCGTGTGCAGAAAGCAGGAGGTGCTGCAGTATGAGCTGGAGCGATGCGAGGACCTCCTGGGCTCCAAGAAACTACAGAGGGATCAGCTGACGGTGAGTGATCTGACTTTTGACCCATAGCAATACTGTACCCAAGGCTTGACTCTCTGGCCCGAATTCACGAAGGTGGTACAATTGAAACCATGGTTTAAACCATGGACAATTTGTATGGAGCGGCAAGTGTCGCATGGCCTGTTTCGTTACGAAATCAGTCATTTCATCAACGAAATGATTATTTCGTAATGAAATGACAACATTTCGTCGACGAAATGATCATATCGTAACGAAGTGACAACATTTCGTCAACGAAATGATCATTTCGTTAACAGAATGAACATTTCATAACGAAATAGGCCATGCAACACTTGGCGCTTCATACAAATTGTCCATGGTTTAAACCATGGTTTCAGTTGTACCACCTTCGTGAATTCGGGCCTCTCAGTCTGGCAGGCTGGTTTAATAGAGAGTAACATCCTAATCCATGTTGCTAATGATGACATTAGTAGTAGTTGTAGTAGTAGTAGTAGTAGTAGTAGTCATCCTTGTCGTCATAGTAGTAGTAGCAGCAGCAACAGCAGCAGCAGCAGAAGCAGTGGTAGTCATATTAGTTGAAGTAATATTAGTAGCAGTAGTAGTTGTAGTTGTTGTTGTAGTAGGGAATGTAATAGTAGTAGTAGTTGTAGTGGAAGTAGTAGTAGTTGTTGTAGTAGTGGAAGTAGTAGTAGTTTTAGTTGTGGAAGTAGTAGTAGTAGGAGGAGGAGGAGGAGGAAGAGGAGATGGAGGGTAGTACTAGCAGTCATTGTTGTTATTACCTCCCTCAAGGGAGGAGGTTATGTTTTCGTTAACGTTGGTTTGTGTGTTCATTCGTTCGTTAGTTAGTTAGTTTGCCCGTGTGCAAAATAACTCAAAAAGTAGATAATGGATTGGGATGAAACTTGCAGGAAAGGTCGAGAATGACACAAGTAACAAACGATTAACTTTTGGTAATGATCGGAGAATTTTGGGGGAATTTATGAAAGATTTTTCATGTTTTGGCAGGTAGGGTCAATGAAATTGGGAGTTCAGGCTGTGCGTATTTGAGGTTTGCATGCGTGCATGAAAGTGCGTGCTCTAGTTTCTGCTAGGGTGAGGCACGCCATGCAGCTGAGGGTTTATGACGTAACAAAGACTTCTATATTGGGAAATCGAACGGCTTTCAGCACACAATGCTACAAGTACGTATGGGTGGAAATCTCTGATCTCTGTGGAAGAACAAGATCAGTGGTGGAAATGAGCTGCATGCTTGGCAGAGGTCTGCACTCTCAGAGTGCTTCTCTAGTTATACTATTGTAACAGGAGCAGGAGCAGCAGAAGCAGCAACAACAAATTTGAGTGCATTCATAACTCAAATTGTCTCTTGGTGGGAGGAATATTTAGCTCTTATTTCTCCCTGACAGTGCAGCATTCAAGCTTGTTTGTGTGAAATATGTTGAGCCTGACAATTTTCTATTGATTTTCTTTCTCAAACTGTAAAAGCTGGCTGTTCATTTCTACTGACAAATCTTTTCAGTGGTAGACATCATACATTCAGTAGTTTTCCCCACAGCACTAGGAATCTCTTGTTGAAATCCTGACAACATGGCGATGTGTCTTGCCAAAAAGTAAATTACCGGGGAGGAAATGAATTGCCAAGGTTGGATAGGTTGGCCAGGAAGCAGAGCTCCTCTTGACACCGAACTAACTTTGTGATGCATCCTTCTACCAGAGAACATCATCTTTATTAGATTTCAGTTGGCTGCAGCTTTACAGACAGCTTTGCTACTCCTCCTTCATCGTGGAGGGTGGTGGGATATTTGATTTTAGACCTTATTGGCAGTGTGACTTTTTGCCCCCTTTGTTGTTACGCCTGCACTCTGCATTCTAGGGTACTGAATGATATTCTAAGGGGATGCACAAGTGTGCTGTAATCTATGGAGATGAACACACATTGGCAAAATGTCTTAATACCAGAGACCCATTTTGCCCACTGTGGGTATGTGTTTGGACTGTGTGTACAAAGGCTAGGGATGCTATTGCCGATTGCATATAAATTCTCAGTTTGAGTTTAACATGCAACACAAGTAGATGGTGATTTCTAGCTAAAAGTTCAGTGCTAGTGCTAGTGGTAGTGTCATCTCCTAAACAACTGCCATAAATTGAGCTCTGACACCAATGGTCAGATTTAACACAAATTTAAAAAAAAAAAGAGGTTCAAAAAAAATTTCATCCCTTCTCCAAAGTACAATAAATCCCAGGCTCAGGTTTATGTGGCCATGTCTAGAGAGTTCATGTACATTCCATTGGCGATTATTGCATTAGCATAGACTATGTATGCACGTAATTTGTGCATCTGTGGACGTGAATGTGGGTCTAGCACATAGCAATGCTAACACCAACACTGAACTTGAAATGACATATGTGTGGCGCTCCGACAAAATGAGTCATAAGTCGCACGGGGAGGTTTCCCGTAATGAGCCGAAAATGAAGGGGAAGCACTACTCGGGTCGAAATTTTTTTATGACGGATTTTGATTCCTTTATGTTTTATCTGTTTGTACAGAAAATTTCAGCGTGTGAAAATGAGTACAAGTGTCCCAAATCACCGTTTTTCTGAGACAATTTTTTTCGGTTACATTTTTTTCGAACGCTCGCCTTTGGGTTGCGTTTCGCACCTATTGTTCTTGCCAGATCGAGACTCCGCCTCCGTTGCTAGGGTGTATGCTAATGAGGCATTGCTCTTGACCCCTTTGAAGACAAAACAAAGCATGGTGTGCGCGGCGGCGTCGGCGGCCAAGCGGCGAGGGCTATAGAATTACGCAATAATAGTGAGCTGACCAAGGCTACTGATTGCATGACCAGCGAGTTTCGTTTGATACATGCACTCCATTTCAATGAGTGGTGATTGACATGACGCACAAATCGCACTGAAAAAAGTAATTCCAAGGAACGATCACGCAAAATTTATGATACTTTATCTATGAGCTAATACAATGATCACATATCGAACTCGAAACCTTTTTATGCGTGTGTGTACTTTTACAACGGTTATTAATTGGCCTCATTAATGAATTTGTTCAAATAATCATAACTTTCGTTCCCTGGTATGTGACTTGCTGTTTAAAGTTCATCTCTGGAGATATAGTAGGGCCTAAGTTGTCAGTTATTCTCGTTTTTCATAAAGTCGACAATTTGTGTGATAATTCGCCAAATGTATGTAATGCGTACTATTATTTCCCTGGTTAATGAAACTTATTGCCTTAGTACTTATGATGGTTTGGGCCGTGACGGCATGGAGAGAAATCGGAAGACAAACATTATTAACCCCTTCCTTACTGAATTCCGAAATCCCTATATACTTAATACACAAGCCACCAGGTTCCCGTATGGAACAGGTTAATGCCCAGATAGCTCGTGTTCCCTTTGGAGGATATTCTGACTCTAGTCATCTGTGTATTTTTTTAGAAGTAGGACCTATTTGAGAAAGGGACAGAAAGCTGTGTCGCTACTCAAAAGTGTGCTTCTTCATTTTGTTTTGTTTTTTAATCAGAATGTTTGTAATGATAGCTGTTTGCCGTGTATTGCGTGTAGCTGACATGTGAGAGGTCAAGTCTGCAAAGAATTGGGTTGGCTAACAGCTTTGCCAAGTAGCAGCGCTAATTGCCCATTGAATTGCGTATTCTGAGGAATTTCGAATGAAAGAACTCGGACGGCAATGTTCACGCCTTGTATTCGAGTAAACCCAGCATCAACGAAGCCTTAAACAATGAAAGGTAAACTTCCTGCTATCAAGGGGTGGATAATCACGCAACCAGTATTCTTTCTTCACCATTGATAGCAGAATCAATGACGGAATGGAGCAACAGTGTTGGAGGATCGGCATTATGTCTGCTAATTTGTAAAGGAATTTTTCAGTCTCCTTTTGTGTTCAGAACCACAGTCAGTGACGCTAACTTACTCTATCTCCTACAAGCTATCGTTACCATCTTAAAACGTGAATTTTATGAAAGGCTAAAAGTGATCACGGAATCAGTTCCTCCGCGTGACACATGCAGGCTTTTATAATAGCATACCAAGCTTAAATCGTTTACCTGTATAGAAAGGGCGGGGATACACACTTATCGCAATCATCCGGATTTGAGAGTGATACACTCTACTACTTTTCTTCATCTTTCCCCCGACAAAGACCATGGTAATTCAAAACAAACAAACAAACAAACAAACAAACAAACAAACAAACAAGCAGTTGATTTATATCAGAACGTAGAGATTTTTTGTGTTTCATGTATGTATAGGTCATCTCTTGATGTATAGTAGGCATTTGTTGTCGTTTTTACAGCGTTTCCTAATAAATGCCTATAGCGAAAACCCAACAAAACTTCTATCAAGGAGGGAACTTAAATTTAAATATCACATAGTTTACAGAAATCAGACATATAAATAAGGCAATCATATACATCCGCACGGCCGATTGTAATCTCTTACTTTGATTATCAAACATGATCGCCTGCATTTACGTGCTTTTTTCTAATTTCCTGAACTTTGCTTCATTTTCTCTCTTTTTTTAAAAACAATTGCTCGAAATATTTAAAAATGGTAACACAGTCTGCTATCCCACAACATAATATTCCATTTGATTTGTCACTTATTGTTGGTCGGGTGACGCCAAATGTTGGAATCTCGAGCGATGATACACGGCATTTTGTTTGTTGGTTTTCGTCTCATCGCTCAAAAGAATTTTGACTACGATTACAAGACATAACTGATGGTTTACAGAAGTGATCATCAATTCAGTAAGGATTAGTCAAGTCATGAATTCACTTTACCCATCATGACTGTCTAATCGAACTACGACATTGTTTGGGTAACCGCGCCTTTTTATTCTCATAGTTCAAACTAATTCTTGACATAATCAAAACAAATAATTCTTTATTAAATTTCTCAAAATACTCAATAGACGGCCTAAGTCAAAACTTTCTACAAAGATTGCCTATACGGCAATCTTTACTAGCCTAAACAAGTTTTCTAGAGCTATCAGTTCCCCCTATGACAATGACTTTGATCGCGTTTTGAACTTGTATCGAACTACTTTCAAAACAGCTATTACCTTTGTAGTTCGATTAATAAACCAGTCTTTTGAATTCATAACCAACATTCGTAATCGTAACAATACAGTAACATAGTACTGCATGTCAATAAAAGTTGGAAAATGTAAATGCTATAATAGTAGCGCAAAAAAAATGAGTAACGATTATCTTCATACATTCTAATTCCTAGTGATGTCGCTACGAAAATGACACATGGTTTGGTTCAAGCAAATAAAAGTAAAAAGGAATGGGATATACTTCTAATGATAGTACCACGCCGTACAATGCATTTCACTGTATTTTGTAACATTTGGTTACGTTTCTGTGCGCTTTACGTACGGAAAATAAAAGGCAGATTGGTGCTATTAACATGCTAACACGCAACGCATTCAAAATGTTTTTTGAAATACACCGTATACAATATAATGTTTTAGTATACGGTTTGAAACTTTGAATTTGCAAGTCCTTTATGAAATTATGAGCAGGGTTATTACATTATCAAGCAAAAATTAAAGTATTTAGGGATTCGGATTTGCGCAGGAGACTAACAGTGCTATATACAGTATGGCGATCGTTCGCAACAGAGACAATCCTCTTCAATAGATATACAATGTAATTCTGTTTTCATGATTTGAAAGAGAAACGAAAAGAAATCAACTTTTTAACTTCATTTAGCTTTCTCACCAATTGAACTTGATTTGATCTGCCATGCATGATATCGCTGTGTGCTCTATTAATTCTATTAAATCATTTAATCGGCGTGCTTGTTTTTTTATGCAGAATATCACAGGTAAGTTTAATTCATTGAAGTTCATAATGTTTGTACATATGGCGTGTTCGTTGTTTTCTATTTTCATTTTTATAATATATCACGTGTCCATTATCTGATTCTGACCACGAAAATATGGCGACTGTTTAAATGCAGAGCATGTACTGGAAAACTGTAATGTCTCCTGCCAGTATAGACAAACTAATTTCTAGTCTATCCCTGCTTAAAATTGAAATGAAATTGAACAAAAAACAAAAAACAAAACGAAGTTCGACTTTCAGTAGATTTCAACCGTTTTGTATAGTGCCTGATTCATGTAATGGACACAATTCTTTAGCACATAAGCAATCACACAACTTTCGTGAATAGATATGTCTTAATGATTGCATCTCATGGAAGAAAACTCGTCTCCTTGCCTGAATTTTAGCTTCTTCCTGTTCAAGCTCGCGTGAAAGAAATAGTTGAACATCAATCGCAATCATTAAGAGAAGCACATCCTTAGAAATAAGCACAGGAGTACTGAGACACACTACGAAATAAAAACGGGCCTTTTATCGCTATTGACAACGCATGACATTGAAATGCTTTTTTTTTCCTTGGGGGAGGGGGGGGGGGTAATACAATTGATTATTCTGAAGGTTCGTTAATCACACAATGAAATATGGTTTGCTATTAGCTTAGGTTCGTTAACAAGAAAATTAAATACGGTTCCTTCCGGTAGTTCCTTTACCCGAAAGTAATCAAGCAATCATTTTTTTTTTCTGATAAGGTTTGTGAATACAAAACGAAGTGAAGAAGGCCTAAGTATTAATTCCGAATGTTTTTCAGTATTATTATTTATGATCCACTTCTCAAACGCAGAAAGATTGTAACTGCACATGTGATGTAAAAAAAAAAATTCCGCTTAAGCTACAAGTTAATTGTTTTTTATATGCTATGCTATTAGAAAAGTGACTGAGAATCATTGTAAACCCAACTTGAAGCTGTCAAGCTTCATCAACCTTTGCTTCTGATAGGTATAATATGTGCAGCATTGGCAAGCGTGATATTCAAAGCGATAATTACTGTGCACGCAACGCCTATAAAGGAAATGTGCCTTTAATATGGCGGGAATTCATAATGTTACGGCTGTATACAGCTGCAGCAGAAAAGACGCGAAAGCAGTTTTTGATGCTCTGCAACATTACGACCATGTGCGTAATTTGAGGGTTTTAAGTACACGCAAAGAACACGATCTCAAAAGACGACTATCGTTAATCAACTTCATTGACTTTTTCTACTGATGCTGTCTTTTGAACCCCCGCCTAGAATAGGTTCTCAGGTTCTATTTAATAGGTATTGGTACTTGCTAAACGCATCCTCTTTAGTTTCCATTGACAACAACATCGGAGGAGAATGGAAGCGATGAACGCCCTCGCTAAAAGACGCTTCTCGTATTTAGACGCATTGCGTGCCCGCCTACAATAGGTTCTCAGGTTCTATTTAGGTATTGGTACTTGCTAAACGCATCCTCTTTAGTTTCCATTGACAACAACATGGGAGGAGAATGGAAGCGATCAACGCCCTCGCTAAAAGACGCTTCTCGTAAGACGCATTGCGTGCCTTCTTTTCTTTCTACTGTTTCCTATTGTTTGTGAGTTAAAAATTGCGGCAAACCACAACGCAGCCGACACACAACGCGTACCGACTCATTCATGCGGCGGCAGCGGCACGGACACAAACACGCCGAAGTTTACATTCAGGCTGCCGTATTGGTCAGAATCGTTAATGATAGACCTGTCCTGCGATTGGTTGATTATCTTACATACCCAAGCTATCGCCTTATACGGTAGTGCGTGCGATGGAGCGTAAACGCCGTCGCTAAGCAGGACAGTTGTATTGTTTCGTCCCGTGAAAGAAACAGGTTGTGAGCATGAACATAGCCTGAACTTTGAGAGCGATTTTCTCCGTTATTTAGAAAATCAACTGACATAACAAACGTGGTTAATATTCGTTTTTATGATCTATAGGGATGTCGAAATGAGTTGTATTACATATCAGTGTAAAGCTTAGAGTCTGTAGAATTCACTTATAGGCATAACTACGATTTCATTTTTTGCGACTTTTGACTCATTCCGACGGAGCGCCACACATATTAGATATCCCTAGAGGCTCGGGAAAAAGCATGTAAATTGCCGACAAGAGTAATGGAGCTTGATTCAGCAGATGACTTTCAACACTGGGCCCAACACCAGTTACCAAAACTACATTATACCTTTGAGGTCAAGCCACCAGCACCGACTGATTTCAAGCTAGGGATTAATATTGCTAGTGTTAAGATAGCACCAACACTAAGTGCTAGCACAGAACTTGATATCACCCATTTAAAGGTGCATGGTCCCGGTGTTTTAGTCAAATGCGTACGCAGGCGCATGACGCAAGTTTCCTATAGAGACCTATGCTATCGACTCCTCTTCAGCGCTTACGCTTTGGCCCACTTTCCCGAGTCCGAAGAAGTCCGCTCTACTGTAGTCAGTGGTCCGATCACAGTTCGGCTCATGATTCGGCTGAGGGGGATGACAGCTTTAGCAAACTTCTTTTGTGATGTCATAATAACAAGCACATATGCACGCACCCTGGTATTACTACAGACTGCGCGATGCGCAGAGAAGACAACGAAGGCAACGTTACTTTAATAGCAACACCTACGCACTTTACTCTTGATAACAGCTGAACTTCGGTAATCTTCGTATCAATGCTAACGGTGATCGACAGTATCATCAACAGCGCCCTCTACACTACCGGGACTATGCCCCTTTAATCTATCTACCAGTATTCTAATTACAGATACTTTCCTGCCCTTACCACATAAAGGTCTCTGCTACCTTTTGAGGTGACAGGTGCATATAGATAGTGGTAGACAACAGGAGATGGAAAGAGTAAAGTATAAGAGACAGAGGAACAAGGGAAAGAAGATCAAGAAGTGGAAGAGGGGCACAAGAAGAAAAGAAATATGGCAAGAAAAATTGATATACAAATGCAAAAAAATAAAGGATGGCAAAGAGATAAAGGTGAACAATATTAACCCGGTGAGGATGGACTGATTTTGCTATAACACGCATTTCCCGTAGACACCTGCTTGAGTATTCTCGGGACCCGTCTTCAAAGGGTTAAAGGAGTTGAAGAGTTGGCGTAAGAAAGGAGTTAGAGAGAAAGAAGGAGGAAGGAAGAGAGGAAGAATATGAAAGAAAATGACATAAAAGGAGAAGAAAGAGAGATAATGAAGACAAAAAGAAGTAGAAGAACAAGATTGAAAATGCATGAAGTAAAAGGAGATGAAGAAGAATTGGAAGAAGATGATGAATTAGATGAAGGAGAAAAAGATGAAGAGAAGGGAAAAGAGAAAGGGAGAAAGAACAACGGGAGGAGACAAAGCTGAAAAGCATGACCATCCCTCAACGAAAATGAGCATCAGATACAATCATCATACATAGATGAGATGAATAGACATAAGATGAAGAAGAAGAATGAAGAGGAGGAGAAGAATATGAGCAAATTCAATCATTTTGTTTCCCTCCGTTGCAGGGCAAGGCTCCGCAGAAGGCCTTCTCTTTCCGCGGCATGACGTCCAAGCTCTTCGGCCAGGAGAATGCCGAGACCAGGGAGTCACGGGTCAGACTACTCCATGACCAGATAGACGATGCCGAGGACGGCGTCCACAGAGCACAGAAGACCATTGAGTACGTATGCTGTAGATTCAGATAAGATATTAGCCATTGTTTTTAAAATCTATTCATAAAGAGGCTCCAGTATACATTAATGAACTACTCCATACCCATGAATATTCATACATTTTGTACCACTTAGGATCTTCTAAGCTAATTTCTCTAGTCATTCCAAAGACTCACAAAAGGGCTGGAGATTGTTGTGTTTTATATATTGCCCCCAAAGTTTTTACAAATTATTGCAACTGACTGACAAATTGCCCTTCATCGACGTAAAATAAACACTAATTTCAGTTTTAGCCATGATAAAAACCATTTTAAAAAAATCAATGAAAATAATGAATCATCAAAAAATCAATAAAAAATCATAATATGATTAAATATTCAGTACCTGCTGCTATCAGGAATCTGAACCATCTCTGGCTATCAGGCAGAAGCTCGGTAGTGTAGTGGATATGAAGCCTGTCTAGCAGTGATCTGTTTGTTCAAGTCCAGCTTGATTATGTATGACTTTTCATGGCTACTACTGAAACTCTGAATAATCAGTGTTCATTTACATCGATGAAGGGCATTTGTCAATCAGTTGAAATAAAAACAACTCGATGCAAGAATACTTCATTTGAATGACATTGCTAGATATCTTTACAGTAAACATTTTGTTATGCGTGTATTACAAAATAATGTATGTTAATTTGACATTATGCTGACCCAATTTGTGTCACTGTATTTGGGACCCACTGCAACAAAAGGATCCGAAAGTCGAGGGAGGTCAATTTTCTGAAAATGATATGAGATTATTTCCTTACTCTTCCGCTTTAATTACATATATAACACGACTCATAAAAGTACTCGGTTGTGGAGATATTGATGATTTTATGAGACCATGTTGAGTGGTCTAGGAAGTCAGCGTTTAGAGAAAACTGCCTTCAAAGTTTTCTTTCCGATGCAATCGTGATCAAAGGGAGGTAAGACAGTAACCACCTCTTGACAATAGAAGGTACGCTCATAGCAACCTCTGCGATGTTCATTCAAGCTTAGAGCCAGCGGTCTACGCATGACCAATCAGTAACCAGGATGTCACACACTGACCAATAAGATCACTCTCTTGTTGCTAGGGGCGGAGTTTATCTGCGGCGCTAAATCCAAATATTCAGACACGTTTTTGTTCCGTTGTAAGTCAGAAAATCATGACTCAGAAACACACAGATTTCTTTCCTTTCCTTTTATCATTCAGCTTCGAAATTTTGGCAGATGATAGATAAAACATTAAACTACAACAGAAATTTGATGGTTTTGACCAATTTTGATGATCTGACTTCAAATTCGATTTTCTCGGCTCAGCCATTAGCGACTTTAGGATCCTTTTGTTGTGGCGGTGGCGGGTCGCATTTGCAGTGAAATGCAGAAATCAAACTCAGCTGAACTAATTATGATGCTTACTTCCTGTTCTTACCTCACAGCGAGTTTGTAGAAAATGCCCTGAAGGAAGTTGAGAGATTCAAGAGACAAAAAAGCCGAGACCTGAAAGAGATCTTCATCAGCTACGCTGTCCTGCAAATAAAGATGGCAAAACGGGTAGGAAGCAAATGTCTGTTTACATCGTCTTCTTTAAAGGGGATGGCTAGTAACTGATCAGTGGGAATCAGTGGGAATGCTGGGGATGATTGTTCCAATCCTTGTGGGATTCATTTAAGAGTACATTATATATCTATTGTTGTGTGAAAATTATTTGCTTCAGAACGGTCTCATATTCAAGTAATGTGCAGTTTAATGCCCCGTCACTGTACAGGCATGCTAACCTGGAAACATTAAACTGCACATTACTTGAATATGAGACCATTCTGCAGCAAATAATTTTCACACAACAATAGATATATAATGTGCTCTTAAATGAATCCCACAAGGATTGGAACAATCATCCTCTAGCATTCCCACTGGTTCCCACTGATCAGTTACTAGCCATCCCCTTTCAGTGTTTGAAGCTGTATTATATTTTTCAGAAGAACTCAGAATTCATCTTCCACCATTTGGAATTTGCTTGCAATATATTCTTTCAGTGTTTGGAGCTGTAGTATAGTTTTCAGAAGAACTCAAAATTCATCTTCCACCATTTGGAATTTGCTTGCAATATATCGTAAGGCTCTGCCAAGAAATTAGTCTGGCTAACATGATTTTGCAGGTTAGTAAGTTGTTTTGGAGTATTTTGAGATTAAAACTGTGAAATGATAAAAGTTGGTGTACCCAACTTTTATTTCTGAAGAGCCTTCCCCATTCAGTACTGATTTGGTAGAACTTTACTAGTACGTGATGATTGAAACACGCCCTAGCAGTATTATTGAGTTGTATGCCTGCAGCTATAAAAGCAAGCTGCGCATGCAATTCACTCTTGTACACTGGATACTGCTATGGTCCTACATATTGTAATTGATGTAATGGATTATAAAACATTTCATAGCAGCCATGATCAGGAATGCTCTGAGATTGCAATACTGTAAAAGTGGATATTTTCATGTGACTAATTTTTCGTGCTTGGCCGGGTAAGAAGAGTTTCGCACGTTTTTAATTCTGCAGAATCAAGATATCAACTACTGGGACATCTGACAAGCAAAAATATTCGCATGCTTTTATTTTCGGACTAGTTTGTTGTTGTGGGAAATGCGCGAAAATTTCAACACCACGAAAATTTCCACTTTTAGAGTACCTTTGGCATACCTTTTCGGGTATAAACATTTTGCATTTCCCTTGTTACCCAACTGATATTGTGTTGTCACATCAATTATTTCACACATTTCTTATGCTCATGTCTTCATTTTAGAGCAAAACATGACAGTTTCTGAAGTCATATAGAAATTTTCAATAGAAGAGGGAAAGAAATCTTATATGGCATTTCACTGTTTTCCAATTTCCAAATCTTTAAATACTAAGGGAAAAAATGTCAAATAAAATCTATTATTGGACACTTTTCATTTACTTGAACCATATACCTGCAGATGAACAGGCAGTAGTTCTTTTAATAGTTATTGATTGAATTATTGTACACTGTTGAGAGGCATCAGATGCTTTTTCACTGTTGATGATATGTAAAGTATCTAAAAATCTTCAAGAATGCAAACAGTGTATGCCATATATTTTGCAAAATGGGACTTTTACACTAAGAAATTAATTTTGTTTTGTTTTTTGTTTTTTGTGTGCACTTTTTTTTTATTTCCTGGTCTTTATGTTTTCCTCTTTATGTTTTTTCTCTATTCTGCAGGGCATCACAGTATGGACAAACACTAAAGAATGCTTTGATAAGATGTAACCACAAGCTTTCATGTTGGTGATGTCAAAGTCTCAAAAGGGATTTAAAGAATGCTGAACTGTGTTGTAGTAACCTGTGTGTGTGTGTTTGTAAAAGCAGCCTTAATTATCAGACTATCAAGTGATTTATCTGAACATAAAGGAAGATGAGGTTAAAAGAGCAACTCAAAAAGGAATATGTGCTGAAATCTATTTCAAGTGATGACAGTGGTCATTACAATCATTCTACTCTCTCATTCTCTTTGCTTTTCTCTCTCTCTCTCTCTCTCTCTCTCTCCTACTACACATGGATGATTACATAATACAACACATGCAAAAGCATAATAGGAGTTCATGATGATTTCATTGTTCATAGGAAAACTCTATATCAAAACAAAAACCACAGGCAGTTTAAATGCACCTTCAATGTATATTATGCTAAAAAAAAATGTTATGCAGACTTTGATTACAGTTTATGAATATGATGCATTGAAGAAAAAAAGAAGAAAGTTTACCATAAAATTAAGCTGTTTGTTGGCCTATGTGTCATGTTGTGAATATCTTGTGACCTATATAATCAGTGTTTCAAACAATGGAAAGTGTGAATTGAAATGCAACTTACTAAGTAATTTCTCAGTATAAAATATATGTATTGGTGCAAAAGAAAAAAAAGAAGAAGAAAAGGTAACATTAATGTAATATTGACTTTATACTCATTACATGTGGCAATAAAAAAAGAAGAATAGAATCATCTTGTCAGATTTTTCCCAAGCATGCCTGTGAATAGAATATCTTATTTTATCTTGAAGGTACACACAAGTTAGAATATTGCACTATTTCTGTTTTGGTGAATGTTGCAGGGTCCTTTTACAAAAAGTGCATCTCAGTTTTATCATGCAAACTGCAGTTTTTGAAGTCTGTGTAGTATTTGTGGCTGCATCTTTGAAGGTTGCTTAGGCTGGATATTACGATGATTAAGTACTTTTGAAATGTATGAAATGGCATTTACATTGAGATCCAATCCAGACACTGTGTACATAGTTGTGCGTTTCTTCGGTAAGCCTAATGCTGGAATATTGAACATTGATTTAGAGAACATTATGGTTACAGCTCTCAAAACAGTACCCCGAGTTTGCAAAGTGTGTTTTAGTCATATGAACAGAGGAAGTAGTAATGCAGATTTGAAGTTGTTTCCAAGGTAGTTATCATATGCAGATAGATATTCACCAAAACTGACCTTCCAACATTTTCTCCCTAGAGGTGGAATTTCGTTTTTCTTCTCACATATTTTGAAACTGATGTGTGGTGCATTTTTGCTATATTTGACCAACGTTTTGGGGCCTTATTGGATATGTGCATTGAGTTGATATGCAAAATGTTTTGCTGTGTTTGTATTCCAATGCATTTCAGGAGATTGTGTTTTCATAAATGAGATCTGTTGTTGTTTTACACTTTGCCTGTTGAACTCACTGATATGTTTTGAGTTAGAAGAACTGAAGTTGTAGACCACAGAATTGCTAAAGACACAATATATTTTTGATAGTTATTTTTGTGTTATGAATTCAGTTGTAGAGGCATAGGCATTGCAGATGATGTTCCTTTAAAAATGTTTTGTTTTCATTTTCCTTTATATCTGCAAAGAGCATTATATATTAGTATATGAAAAACATTGTGTAAATATTAAGTACTGTACACATAGATAGAAAGCTGTATCGATTTTCATTCCAATTTAAGCATTGCTAAAATGTCTGTACGGGATTTATCATATTATTTCTTTTATTTTCACTTTTCAGTCATTAGAATGCTTGTGTTTTCCTCTTTTGGGTATATGTTATGGAATGACAAGATATGGGCAAAGGGTAATGTTATGTATGTATGTATGTATGTGAGGAAGAATTTAGCTAATTCTTCTTAGAATAGCATTCGTACAACTTTAGGAAGTAATAGTTCAGTACTGTAAGAAAATTACCTTTATTTATGTGATTGTGAGTTATAAGAAAGTGATTTGTTGAAATATGCAAAGAAAGATTTGCGCAATCAGTCAAAGATGGAGTTTTGATGATGTCTTTCTTGAACATATATCATCAGGCTCGACACAATACTTCCTTGCAGATGATGCTTAAATGCTTTGTAGATGTAAACATCGTTTCAGAATCAAAACTCGCGAACTTTACATTGATGCTTCCATTTGGTGGAAAAGGTCAGATGCCTGGTGTAACTGACTCTTTCTTTTTTTTTTTTGTAGCTGCAAAGTAAAGAATAGAAATAATTATATCATGATGCTCAAGTACAGCCTGTCAAGTAATGTTTCATGGCTGAGAGACCTTCATGATCATGCCATAATTTCCCCCACTTCTTGCGAGCTACAGGTATGAACTTGAAGATTATTCATATATAGAGAAATTATATATGTGTATATTTACATATAAACTTTTAATGTATAAAACAAATATGACTACCAAGCTTGGAAATGCAGGGGGTCAAATATCCATAAGTAGATCGACAGCATATCATGACTTTCTAACAAAATATGACTGCCATAAATAGAGATTCACACATTTATCTAAAACCAGTTGTGTGGTAAACGAGGCAATGGTTTCAAATTCATCAGCTGATATTAATTCAAGAAATGGGCAAGCAAATTGCATGGAAGATGTGGGATCGATTCTTGATGATTACATGAAAACACAGTTGTGTATTTGTCTATTTTCCATTCACGTACGTAGATGCCATGTGGAGATGAAATATGACAAACGTTTCATAAGCCTTTCAAAAAGGAGGAATAAGCTTTAAGATAGTGCTGTTATTAAGAGGCATTGTATGGGGATTTTATTTTTTATTACAAAATTATGTTTGCAGAGTGGTCATGTGTATTATGAATGTGGGAAGCAGATCCTTTTGCAACATGAAATTTTGTCAATCAGCTGCTTATGTAAAAATTACAAGAAAACCTTGAGTGAAGTCATATACAACAAAGGTAACTAGCTGAGATATGGGAGTGTGTATTCTTAATTTGGTCACATTTTTGTGATTAACCAATTTTTGTTGAACACATACACAGAGACTCCAACTCTCCCGTTTTCAACGGGAGATCTCCCGCCGAAAACCCATTTTTGCAAAATCTCCCGTTCTCCCGTTTGAAATTTAATTTCTCCCGCCCTGGCTCTTTGTCTCCCGTTGGAAAGGATTTCTTACATATTTCTATCGTATGTTGGAAAAATAAGCCTTAGATAGCACCAGAGAGCATCTAGAACCCTGGGAATTTCGCGCTTCGCACACATCAACTTTGAGTCTCCCGTTTGCTAGGGGTTTCAGGCGGGAGAATCTCCAGATCAGAAGGTACTTTGGGTTGGAGTCTCTGCATACAGAGCATGTATGTGTTCATCAGCGTGTGATCAGCATGTGTGCGCCTGTAAAATGGCTTCGACTGGCTGGAATGCTCCCCAGGGAGTGGAGAATTAGCACTGTTAGTGCTGGTTGGAAATGATGTATCCAGTGACCGGGGTGATAGTAGTCTGTAAAGCGCATTGAGATACCTAAGAAGTTTGAAATGCGCTATATAAAAACTAGCTATCATTATTATCATTGTTATTATTATTACACGTACATCCCCAGTTGTTTTACACACTGTGTTCTTCACAATGACAGTAAGAAGAAAACTTGCATAAGCAATGGATTGTATTGTATATTTTGGCCGTTATCTCAATAGATTAATGGATTCTAATTTGGGTTGTAGATAGCTTGTCACTGTTGTCTTCTTTTTTTTTTCTTCAAATTATTAGGCTCTTAAAATGTATCACATAAGCATAGACAAGCAAGCACCTAGAATTGTAGTGCATACTTTTCAATTATTGTTACATCACAGTGTGATAATCATGTTGTGAACTTGAAACTATTGAAGTATTATCTGTTTAAGTATTTCTTTTCCCCTTAGCTTTAGTTACATGAGACAACCTACATTGTGCTTTATGACTGACATTTCTATTATTATTTTTGACATTATATAATGATTATTGACATTTTAAAGTGCCTATTATGCAGACTGCACCTTATGTTTATGTATGGCAGCTCCGTAATCAAGTATTGTTAAAAACAAGGAGTCCCCTTAAAGGCCAGTTTAGAAGTTTTGGGGATTGTAGAGGTTAGCACTAACCATCATCTGTGATAAGTAACATTCCAATGTACTTTTTAAGCATAATAGTAATCGTTTTCTGTATATGTTCTTCAAACATACACAAATGCAATGTTCACTGCAACCACATTTTAGCTGCTACATTTCTGAAAGCTCATGAATATTCATAGTGAAGTTGAGTTATTAATGCAAATGTGGTTGTCATGGTAGTCAACAGGTGTCTCTATATGTTCTCCACAAATTAATGCACTAGTGTAATGCTTTCTGTGACCATATTTTGGCTGTTATATTTCTTAAAGTTCATGAATATTCATGATAAGGGTGAGATATTATGCAAATGTGGTCGTCAACTGTGTTATGTCGAGATGTGCAAGTTGTAGGAGATGACTTAGTTAGTGGTCATATTGCTTCTACTTGAAGCTTGCATGGGGATATGCAAACAGCGATAAAATTATACTGCTTATGTAGCCAATAACATTTGCTTTCCCTCCAGTTACAAATCCTGTTTTACAGTCGGAAGGTTTTGTTTTTGTTTGTTTTTCATTCCTACTCTCTGTCAGAAAATGTTTTCTTTGTATAGATATATTTTCATGTTACTTTCATTGGACCATTTAAAGTAGACAATTAAGAAGACTTTGTAAAGTGGTAGTATGTGTGCCCTTGCCGTTGAAATACCATCCCCCCCCCCCTTTTCCAGTCTACTTGCAGAATGTCAAATAAAATGCCATGTGGTGCAATACCAAAATCATGCCTTGGAAAAAAGTTCTGTTAATACAATTGTGACTGTGTATGTATGTATGTATGTATGTGTGTGTATGTATGTAAATGTGTATGTGTGTATGTGTGTGTATGTATGTAAATGTGTATGTGTGTATGTTTGTATACATGTACCTGGTATGTGCTTTGTACTTTGTGAAGTATTTCTCTGTGTGTCTTTGTGTTTTTGTCATGATTATCTTAATTATTGAATATCATAGTGTAGTATGTGGCAGAGAAGATGCATGTAATGCACAAGGGGGGGGGGGTGGGACCATTGTAACAGAGTACCCTATCCCCATGTCATCATAATTCAAATACTGTACAACCTAGGGAAGCTATTTGGCTGAAGATTTGTTTGTTTGTGTCAAATTTCTCACCGATACAAATATTAAACCATCAGATCAAACCACATTTCTAAGGAACACAGCTAGTTATACGCACCCTCATACGCACCCTCATACATACATCTTTCTTAAGCACAAAATATATTATACAAGATAATATGATTAAAAAATAATTTATTTTGTGTACTATGTACTTTGCTCAATACCATGCAGAAAAAAAAGATTAACCCCCTAATCTTGGCCAAATAATGTCTTACATATTGTATCATGTGTCAGATTTATCATTTCTTGTTTGTGTTCAAAATTCCCCCCCCCCCCCCCCTCGGGGAAAAACAAATATATATATGTATATATATAACGAAGAATAAACCGGTAATGCAATATTTCGCCAATATAGAGTTTATTGAGCAACTCAAATTTTCGGTGGCTTCCATCCACCTTCTTCAGGAGTCTCGACGCGGAATGTCAATGTCAAAACAAAACATAAATTGAACATTAAGAGCGCGCACTCATATACACAGAATTGGTTGCTATGGGAGTGCGTACCCTTTACAATGATGCTGCCATGTAGACGCAATGTAGTCAAGGCACCCCACGCATAAGGAGGAGGACATTGACAAGCTTATTACGTAACAATGGTGTTCAATTACTTTGTATTGACACAAGTTATGATATCGACATACTATGTACTCATCAACGTACCATAGGTTACAAAAATAAGTTAAAGAGCGCTCCAGCAATTAAATTGTTTCATGTTGTGATATCGACACATGTAATCATAAGTTCCAAAAATAGGTTGAATAGCACTCAAACAATTAAATGACTCAGAATACAATAATCATCGGTAGGAAGAAGTCGATATAATAATTCCTGTACAATAATCATCGGTAAGAAGAAGTCGATATAATAATTCCTGTTAAGAAACAGTTCAGTGTCTCACTGAAATCTAAACAGATTTGAACATACAAGTGTGAAATTGATTGTATCATACAAATGAGTATTAGGATGACAGTGTGAATCCATCTATAGAAAATAATACAAAGTAAGAGTAAATTGATTATTAAGATGTATATATATATATATATATATATATATATATATATATATATATATATATATATAAACACAAATATCTCTCATTAAAATAAACTTTCAGAGTGGGTTATATGACACATTATCATAACTATTATTCAGAATGAGAAAAGGTCCCTATATTGGACTCTTTATTTCTTTCGTGGGCACTAATATCATTAAGTAAGTTAAAGGACAAGTTCACCTTCATAGACATGTGGATTGAATGAATACAGCAATATTAATAGAACACATCAGCAAGAGTTTGAGGAAAACTGGACAATCCATTTAAAAGTTATGAATTTTTGAAGTTTCTGCTCAGTCACATGCTGGATGAGAAGACCACTACAGCTTGTGATGTCATGTATGTGTACAACGATATGAAATTCAACGTATTTTCACTTTTCTCGCATAATAAAAGAAAACTTGACTTCCCTCTTACAGAAGGCAAGGGGAAATAATTACCCTTGTTAACATGCGTCAGTGACGAGTTGATGAGGAAATGTGCACTTTTTTCGAAAAGTAAAATTTTGTGAAATTCTCTTTATATTTTCCTTTATACAGCGTTGTTCGCATGTGACATCATACTCTGTAGTAGTCTCCTCTTCCAGCAGTGACTGTGCAGATACTTAAAAAATTCATAACTTTTGAACGGATTGTCCCATTTTCCCCAAACTTTCACTGATGTGTTCTACTAATATTGCTGCATTCACTCAATCCACATGTATATGAAGGTGGACTTGTCCTTTAAGGATGGTATATTGGTTGAGATGAGGATTCATAGCTTTTCATTTTTTGTAACATACTTAAAAACCACTTTATGAAATGTTGAAGAACATACAATTCTGTGAGGACTTCACATTTTATTTGATGCATGAGAATTGGTTTTGAAACAACTGAGATATTCAAAGACAAAGTAAAACAAAGCCATCCTAATAAAACTATTAAAAGGTGGGTCCCACCTTTTATTAGGATCATTTCTTTTTGGGTATCTCAGCCATTTCAAATCCAAATTTCATCAAATAAACTCTGAATATTCTGAGCCATTACAGTGATATATTATCTACGTCTAATCTGTACCTTGGTTTTCCGTTCCCGATCCCAGAAATAGACATTCATTTTCCTCTACTGTACAAGATGAAAGGATGAGCGTAATCGCGATATTATCGATTGCCAAGATTTTCGGTATTGTCACTTCATCAAAATGGCGACGCCCATGGACTCACAAGACGGCGCGAGTCGTCCTCAATTATCAACCCTTTTCGATGATGCAAGAATTATTCAGACGCAGTTAGAGAATTCCTCAGAACCGTCAAATAGCAGTGCATTTCAGGTGAGGAGATTAATGATTTTGTTGCTATTAGGAAAGACTACATTCCACAACAATGGAGTTTGGTAGAGTGTAATGTAGTCCCACATGCTGCTATTGATGTGGGGATTTCTGAATCGCACTACGTAGTAGACTGGGTCTAAATTATAGTAAGTATTATAAAGGGGATTAGATCCACAGATATAAATAGGTAGATTGATCAAGCCCATTCACAACCCATGCGTAGCTTTATAGCCAGTTGCGCGCACATTACATGCCGCCATTTTGTTAGTCTTCTGTTACGTCACGGCTTGCGATGAACAGGGGGAGGTAAAAAAGAAGTAAAAAAAAGTCAGCGTAGGCCTGCGCTCTATGCTGTGACTCTGCAAACCCTGTTCTGTGCACGCAAGCCGTGACGTAACAAAAGACTAACCAAAATGGCGGAGATTGCGTGCGCTGGCTATGCTTTCTGACCCCACTTGATCATTCTACCTATATAGTTCTGTGATTAGATCTCGCGCAGGGACTTAAAATGGTCGCGCATAGCGAATCTGCGTATAGCTATAATAGCAATATTACGCGTGGTAGTAAGCGCAAAATTTGCCGATACGCCCATGGAGTAAACATACCTGACAGCCGCTAAACATGAGAAGGAAACAGGTAAGAAATTTTGAATTCGAACAAATTTTTCACTAAATTTCCAATTTTTTACCTTGTAATTTACCTGCCTCTTACTCTTAGCTTAAAATCTGTAATGTTAAGGATGTTTTAGCCTAGACGTGTCGTCTCGCGTGTCTCGTTCGTAGCCGATAGAATTCGTAATTTGTTCGATCGATCATTTAAATTTATAATATTCTACGAAAGCCGAAGCACGTTACAGCCGCAGAGGGGCAGACACTTTCACGCATGAAACTACATACTAACATAGGGCAGCTGCGCGACCTTTACATACAGTACCCCCGAGAAATTGAACGCATAAAATTAAGTCCGACATACAAACGGCGACAGCGCACTACTCCGTCATCGTATTATCAGGAGATTCTGGGAGGTGATTTTTCTGCATTTTCGTGATATTTATGGAGAATTTCAGGTACAATTGTGGAATAATTTCTATAATACGAGTATCACAAACTTTCGTGCGCGATATCTAGACCCCTAAATCAACCATATATAGTACATGTAGCGCGATCCGCGATAAATCTAGAGTAGCTTAGGTAGCGCCTGTGAATTTAATGACAATGTCTTTACCATCCAGCCACATGCATCTGGTTGAACTTGTAGCCATGCCCATGACCTGAGTCGCTGGATACAGCCACACACGTATAGAATTCTAGACCATCTACGCATAATAATTCGACCACAATGAACATTGCGCTGCAAAGTAATTTGTAATAGGCCCAGGGATGCCAAGTTCAATAAATTTTTATGAGTGAGATTTTCATGACTCAGCATCTCGGCGAGTGAATGTGCGCCCAAGCGAGGGTGTGGGAGGGGTTTCTTTCCCTCCGCCCCCCCCCCCCCCCCCATGGCCTCCCATGGTAGGGAGCTTTTTCAATTTTTAGCTCTTAATGGTGCTATCAGGTGCTCACTTAAGTGACTAGTTTTTACTTATTTTGAAAGACAAAAGGAAAATGTACCTTCAATTGTAACTATCACTAAAGTTTTTAATCCTTTGAGCTATGCTCCTTATTATGGGCCCAAATTGCAGATTTTGCCCGATGCGTAAGAAAAATGAGTGCCATGCGTGAGATCGTGAGACGACCCCTAAATGCTTGAGTCTCACTCAGAATGCGTGAGACTTGGTAGCTCTGTAGGCCCCCTATAAATTTTTAATGACAATGTGTTTTGGATGTGATTTTCAACTGTAGGCCTGTATTCGTTTCATATGTGTTTGCAATTTTCCGATCCTGAGTGATACGACTGCACTCTTTGAATGGTGTTACGTATGTAATTTTTATGTAAGTTTTACACTCACAATGCGTTAGTCTGCTGATAGAGCATAGGGTCTAGATAGCGTTTATCATATGATAATCATAAGTACACCAAGCCATGAAATGAGATCAATTATGTGTAGATTGATACATAATATAGACATAAATAGTAATTAAATCAGCTGAATTTTCTGTTTTCTTGAAAAAATCTCGCATTTTAATAACTTTTCGCGTTCACGATTTTCCCATTGTAGTGGCGGCTTCGATTTGCTCATCTTCTTAAGTAGAGAGCTCGCTTGCCCTGAGCCAGCGCGCGGCGTCAGCATACGTGGGATGGCAGTCATAAATCACACAACATCCATAGTGACTCCCAACGGCAGCAACCACAAAACTCTTCGCGGGCCCCGATCGGCAGCTGATTTCACTGAAACCAGGCATTACAAGGTCCATTTCGTGTACTGTTGTTAACACATGCGCCTACTATGTGAGGTCAACAAATCTTTCTTTCAAGAATTCAGAAAACATTTCAATTTTGAAAAAAGTGTAGTTTCGATACTGCCATGTTTTGCGCAATGTGGATTAAGTATAAAATACACCAAAGGTCACAGCAAATAAGGTGTGCGAAATTTCGACTTAGCGTGCTGAAGAGATCGTCCTCCTCGGGCTACTAGCGGTAGGTAGCAGACACAAACCCACTTGCAGGAAGGCAAAAGTAGTTCAGGTTTATGATTCGAATACATTGTTTGCCATACGGCCGTATTACTTTTGAAAAGAATGATATAAATGCACCCCTGCCATAAAGCCCGCCGCACACTACACGATTTTGCCCCGATTCACCGGTCTTAAGACCTTAAGACTATAAGTGTGACGTCACAGTCTTGCCATTTTTTAGTCTTACGACTGGGTCTTAGCGCCAGTCGTAGAGATTTGACATGTTGAATTTCTACGACTGGTCTTAGGCTTTCAGCCATTCACAATGCAGTAAAATGCAAGCGCACACAGTGCGCACTGCGCACGCTTTACAGTCGGGTCGTATAGTGTGCGGTGTCCGGTCATACGACTGGTCTTAAGACCCAGCTTGGCTGAAGACTTTAAGACCAGTCGGATTGTGTAGTGTGCGGTGGCGTTAACTGATACAGCTAGCGATCGTCGCGAGTGGGCTCAGAAGTTGAGCACTGCGTGTGTAGAAAACGATGTACGTGTGCGAGAGCGCCATCTAGTGCTGACTGACGAACGCTAGTCTAGAATAAAACAACCAGATTGAATGAATATGAACCATTTGTCGGCTAATATTTGTTTTAAAGAGAGATGGTTTAGTCATAATTGTTATTTGCAATTCATATCCTATGTAGATATTTTTTGGGTTTTTTTTATCATTAAGAATATATTACAAATTTGTTTAGATAAGGATGGCAGACCAACGCCATTTAAAGACTATCTTCCGGGGGCGAAATGGATGCGCCTATTCTTGAGGAGACCCCCTGAGATTTTGCAACGGTTGCCGCAGGCGATGGGGGTTCAACCTGGCCGTCATCACAGCAGACAACCTGGATGCATGGTTTTCCCAGCTGGAGATGTTCATGCGGTGACATAACGCTTTGTTTATTCTCTCACAGCCATCCGGTATTTTCAACTGAAGAGTTGGCTTTCCTGCTTGGCGGGAAAACTGACAGAGTGCTAATACAGAGGGGTGGTAAGGCGGTCTCCAGATACTCCCAATGGGGACAATACCCAAATAACACTCCTCTGTGCCATTTCGGTGGATGGAAAGTTTCCCACGCTCGTGTTCGCTGGAAAGAGGTTCCGAGTGAATCCACTGGAAGGAGGACTGGCTGAAGCATTTATGGGCAGGTGTGAGAATGGGTGGATGGATGGTGAAGTCCTCCATGACTTCATCTTATATAGCTTCATCCCGTTCTTGGACCAGAACGGTGTGCACAGGCTGGTCATCCTTCTGGTAGATGCCAGGCCATACGAGTCATCTGAGTCTCGAAGTCGCGGAACTCTGCAACGAAGAAAACATCATCCTGTACTGCCTCCCAGCCCACTCCAGCCACTTCCTCCAGCCGTGCGATTTAAGCGTGTTTGGGCCCCTGAAGGCAGCATGGGGAAAAAATCTGCTCAAAAATCCGGGCGAGGTGGTCAGGAAGTTGATCTTTGCTCGGGCTCTTTGATCAGCCTGGGAGGAAGTGTCCTCCAAGCCTCAGCTTGCGAGGAGTGGATTCAGGGCAGCGGGGATATTCCCCTTCATCCACCTCCTGCCGAAGCCTGTCCACCTCCCGCCAAGGCCTGTCCACCTCCCGCTCAGGCCCACCCATCTCCAGCCGAAGCCTGCCCTCCGTGAAGGCCCACCCACCTCTCTCCATTGAGGCCCACCCACCTCTTGAGGCTCGCCAGGGCCCACCACATGAGCAGTACATCAGCCCTGCCCTCGAGGAACAACTGGTCCTCCCTAAAGCCCAAAGGAGGGCATCAAGCAGGAGGGCAGCTACTGATGACAAGCCAAAATGCATCAATAGTACTGTCTTCATCGAGAGGAAGAGGGAAAAGCAGAAGCAAAAGGATGAAGAAGGGGACAAGAAGAGGAAGAGAAAGCTAGAGAGGGAGAAGAAGGCAGCAGAGAAAAACAATCAGAAGAAATCAAAGATAGACGTGAATGTGTGGGGGGCATCCCACGAGACCGACACCCACGAGTCATACGGTCCACGAGACCGACATCAATAATAGGTCCATGAGTCATACAGCCCACGAGTTATACGGCTCAGGAGTCATACAGCCCATGAGTTCGACACTACGCACAAAAGGCTCGTGAGACCGACACTAAGCAAACATAGCCCACGAGACCGACACTAAGCAATAAAGGCTCATGAGACCGACACTAAGCAAAGAAAGCCCACGAGACCGACAGTAGGCAAAAAAGGCCCATGAGACCGACACTAAGCTAAAAAGGCTCACGAGACCGACACTAAGCAAAGAAAGCTCACGAGACCGACAGTAGGCAAAGAAGGCCCACGAGACCGACAGGATAAACAGCGCCATCTACATGTCAATCACCTGTACAGGGTGTTCCATGAACGCAAAAATAACATACTGGCGGTTGTAATTTGTAAATTTTAATGAACGACATCAAACATGTATTTCTACATACTTCTGGTGGGGGGGGGGGGGGGGGGGGCAAGTGTGGGAGCGACATTGTTATCAAGTAGAAAAATAGAATTGTATTCTTCATGCCCCCCCCCCCCAAAAAAAAAGACCCCCCCAAAAAACCCACAAATGAATTAAAAAGAGGGCAAGAATGATGTACGGATTAATTTTAAAGCTTTGATAATGCCATCGTGCTATTTTAATAGGCTTTCCCAGTTTTTAGGTAGAAGATGGAGAGGATATAATTTTTACCTCTTCTCTTTCCCGATTCACTAGTTACTTATTCTATTTTAGATTTTCTACCCTCCTGCATGGAAGTTTTGCAGTAAGATCTATTTGTAATTTTCTCTGTAACTGTAATGTAATGCTACTGATTAAAACGTTTTATATCGCAGGGATTCACCTCAATTTGTGGCTTGTGTTATTCTCCTCCAAACAGTACATTTTTCGTAAAATACAATAGCTGTTTTCATGGATGCATCTAATTTTTTCCGAATCCCTTACGCTACCTTAATAGACGATTACGTTATTTTTATTTCTAATTAATACTAATTCAACACCCTCGCAGGTTTACTGCGGAAAGATCTGTTACACGCTTTTACTGTACTTTGTTCATTTTTTTCACAAACAAACACCCATGCAAACACAATTAAAGATCCTGATCATTTCAGGGGGGGGGGGGCAACTGATGGGGTTACACCCTGTCGGAGATGGCAACTCTTCTTTTCCATCTCTCATATCTCCCTATGCTAAGTATCAGGACACCCTATACAATTTATTGGTCTATAGGTGGCGCTGTTCATCCTGTCGGTCTCGTGGGCCTTCTTTGCTTAGTGTCGGTCTCGTGAACCTCTTTTGCGTAATGTCGGTCTCGTGAGCCTTGTATGCGTAGCGTCGGTCTCGTGGACCTTTTAAGTGTAGTGTCGGTCTTGTGGGCTTTGTTTGCTTACTGTCGGTCTCGTGAGCCTTTTGTGCGTAGTGTCGGTCTCGTGAGCCGTATAACTCCTGGGCTTATTTTACTTGATGTCGAACTCGTGGGCTTTATTTACTCAGTGTCGACCTCGTGGGCTGTATAACTGGTGGGCTGTATGACTTGTGAGCTGTATGACTCGTGGGCTGTATGACTTTTGAGCTGTATAACTTGTGGGCTGTATGACTCGTGGGTGTCGGTCTCGTGACGTGCACCCAATGTGTGTGCCGAATATCGAGGGGAGTATGCCGACAATCCAGAGGAGTGGGTGGGCTGTGATTACTGGGGCAGATGGTTTCACATCGTCTGCACACAATTGGACGGCCTCACAGATGAGGAGATGAAGGAAGCCGATTTCAGATGTCCTCTCTGCTAGACTTCAACCTTCTTTCTTACTTTCCTTTCCTGCTTTCCCTTTCTCTATCATCTGTCATACAAGCAGAATATGGCAAAGCAGTAATTGCAGCTCACTCACTTCTTTGATCATTGGCATCCCTGGCACTGTGATGTAATGCAACTCTTTAACTATGATTTGAAAAGTGTAAATTCATATCATTTTGATTCAGGATAAATAGATTTATGTTTGTTGCATTTTTTTTTTTTGGGGGGGGCAATGCTGCATTATCTCCGTATATAATCATACATCTTGATATCTAAATCAAATTTGTCTTTCCTTTATTGTGCAATATTTTGGGACACATGCTTTCAGTTGAATCATTGTTTTCTTATGTCCATTCCACTGCTATTCATTTCGACTTGCAAACTTTAAATCTCATTCTAAACGATTTTACATTAAAATTATATGAGTTTATCTTATCAGTGGCATGTTTCTTATGTTTAAGACATAAATAGGAAATGTGGCGGGAATGGATATACTTCAGCCGTCCTTGAAAAAGTTACCGTTATATTTGTGGAATATACCATTCCAGTGTTTTAAGTGGAGCCATGATATATTTACACAGTGAAACTCTTTACTTTTTTTTTCTATCTTTTTTTACCTCATTCTCTTTGTTGTGGATCTTCTCCGGATTGTGAACTTGCTTTTCCTTTTCATACTTGTTTATCTATCACATCAACAGGATATTCCAACATGGAAGATGATGAATTAAATGTCTGGTGACTAAGTAATATTGAATCTTGACATAAAAGTTATTGCTGAGAGTTTTCATTGGTCCGATGTTGTGGTCATCCAAATGAGTACAAGTGGTTTACATACCGTAAAAAGTAGTCTGTGGGTGATGGAGCGAGTTATTTCTGAATTGTTCGAGTAATTGTGACGATGTTTGGAGTAAGCATGAAACTGGAATGAAACGAGTAGCTCTGTGTCTAGATTTAGGTAGATTCATATCCATATTTTTACATGTATTAAAAATAATTAATCTCAGCATGTACAACTGAGCAACTCAGTCAAATGCATTGGAAACACAAATCAGACAATAAAATCATCACAAAGCGATGGTGGTGTGGCAATGCCACGGATCCATTGTTCCCATTTTAGACCTCAGAATACATATGTCCACGTACTTGATTTTTTTTGTTTTGCTTTGTTTTTTGTTTCTTCAAACATGGGAGAAAACATCTGAGTATTTCATAATCATATGATGCATGTACAGCTGTATAGCACATTGCAGTGGCGGATCCAGAGGGGGGCGCAACCGGCACACGCCCCCTTTATTTTTCGTTAAAAACAAAAGAAATAAAAAGAACAAAAATGAAATGAAACCCGGAAGTGGCACCAGAAATATTAGTCACCCCCCCCCCCCCCCCAACAGAATTCCTGGATCCACCCCTGGCACATGGTACAAAAAGAAATTGCAAAATATGGACAGATTCCATGACAAAATGCAACGATTACAGCTCTCGTCCGCGCGTGGTCGAATCATGGCACACTCGCTAATCCATTCATGGGCGTATGGCGATCGTACTATGGGCATAGGCAGACATTCATATAATTTGGTTTGTTTCTATGTGCGTGGATTTGCAGGAGTGCCATATTATTAGAGATAAATCATACACTGAGCACAGTATCTCACACATGAAGAACACATGATACTTTATTCCATTTCTATCACCACACCAACATGCCCTGTCCTCAGTAGACATTCTTTAATTCTTCAGTCCCATAGGCCACATGCTTGTGTATGATGTCAATAGCAAATGAAAGATGGTTGAAGATGGTATTATGAAAATGCATGAAATTGATAAACAGGGTCAACTCCCAAATTCGCTGGTTTCGACATTTTTTTTTTTTTTGGTTTTGTTTTCTTGACTATTTTTGCATAGTATATCTTCAGAAACATTCCCAGAGTGCTTTCAGTTTGTCTTTCATAAAACACAATTGAACTCATCGGTGGCAATAAAAAAAAATGTTATTAAAGGGACTGTACAGTACTGGTTGAGGTAGGGATTCATGTTTTGAACATTCCTAAGTGAGATAATGAAAAGCCTCTTATGAAATATGAAAGAGCATGTAATTTTAAGAAGGATTCAACGTTTATTTGATGAAAATTGGTTTTCAAATGGCTGAGATATCCAAAAAAGTGCTAATAATAAAAGGCGACATGCCCCAACTTTATTAGTATCTCTTTGTTTCACCATGTTTTTGGATATCTCAGCCATTTCAAAACCGATTTTCATCGAACAAACTTTTGATACCCCTTAGAACTGCATGCTCTTTGACATCTCATAGAGTGGTTTCTGAATATCTCACAAAACGTTAAAAGCTAAATCTTCACCTCGACCAGAACTGTACACACCCTTTAAACTGTAGCAGCATACAAGGTTTCCAGCATACATTGATTAGAGTTTAAAAAAAAAAGAAAGGGAGGCTTTGGTTCAATTGCAGACAGCTGCTTGTTTATTACTGGCAAGCACAAAAGCCTGTGTTGATGATTGTTTTTCTGTTGATGCACACTTTAGAAAAAGTGGACTCTATTGTTATTGTTTTGATCCATTACTTTATAAGCTTGTATGTGGAGTGTTGTTTATACATTAAAATGTGCATTCATGTGAAACAGAGCACAAAGTCCGTTACTGCAGCACCTTCTAAGGACTACGATCCTGTAATGTTACTGACATGTTTTGAATGGTATACTGGCAAGTTTTCATTATTCTCTGTGGCTGTCTTTTAAAAATGACCCTTGCCACTTCCCCTAATGAATGATTTTTGTGTTTGTGTCTGTATATTATGCATGTCTGTCTGTCTGTCTGTCTGTCTGTCTGTCTGCTGCTCTATTGATGAGAACTGCAAGATATATTATGCGTGGTTGCATTCATTCATTGGTTTCATGTTTGCAACCAGAACGTGGTTTGGTCAACAACCTCTCTTTGCAGCACTATTTCCTCTCGTTCTTCTTTTGCAACATATGATTGTTTGCATACCGGTAGTCAAGCACTATCAGTCATGGGCAACATACATTGTGAAGTGTGGCAAAATTGGAAATAGTCATATCCCTAACCCAGAGGCAAGAATTTCTGAATTTCACATTACTCATTGTAACTTTGTCTGTCTTTTTGCAGAGGCGGTTAACGATTCAATGATATTATAAAGAAAAAAGAGATGCAGTGGTTCTAGCACTCATCTGAGTATTGCAAGCTCACCTTCTGAGCATTCTTACAGAGTACTGTATTACCTAGGAAGAGCATAGCAATCTTAAAAACTTAGCTTTTGGGGTGGGAGGGGGGATATTGTCCATTTTATCATTTTATATTGTAGAAAATTTGACCATGCATTTGAAAAAAAGACAAGAAAGAAGATCATAAATGAAAATTGGCCCTCAAATTTTTTTTTTTTTTTTTTTTTGGGGGGGGGGGCACTGTGCTCATTTGTTCAAGTATGTTTGTTCTGTCATGCCAGTGATAATGCCTTCCTAGTGTGAAGACAAATATGACCATGTAATTTCAAGAAGAGAAAAATGTGAAAATTGGCCTGCAATCACAAACAAACATACTTACATATATCATTTCTGATTTTGAAGAAGATTGTTTGAGAGATTCCCTATTTTGTGGGTTTTGGACCATCCCCCTTTCACCAAAATCCAGATGAGAAGTTACTTTTTTTTTTAATGTGGCTTAATGAAATAGATAATTGAATACCCTAATGAGTTACTGAATAAATGGATGAATTCATCATTTGATTAAAAAAAAGAAAATGAGTTAATAGTCTAGTCAATTCATCACTCAGTTTGACTACGCAGTTGGGTTATTCATACAATGTATGTATTATCTCTTTGACACACCAGTTGTCCGAGTGCTGATGACTGTTATCTGTTTATTTTTTCATTTATTTCCCCCCTACAGTTTCATAGTACACTATATAAGCATACAAGTGTCTATCATCTATATAGCAGGACTGGCAGTCTATTTTTCTTCATGTTTTATGGTTGCAGGGAAAGTTAAAAGAAGCTATTTCTCACTTAGAAGAGGCCACTCACAGGGTCAACGAACTTAGCCTCTTCAGTCGGAACGAAGATATTGAGGAACTCCCAACAGCTCACATAAGGTATTCTTTCATAGTTTTTTGGTATTTTTCAGAATTAGTAATGTCTATCAGTTTTTGAAGGATACATGTTGATGACTCTCTCTTTTTCTTTTTCTTTTTCTTTTTTTTTTTTTTTTGGGGGGGGGGGGGTTATCCTCCTGAAATTTATCCTTTTCATGCAATCACAAATATCATGAATCCAGTCCTAACAGCCACCATCTACGGTCACCAGTCCACGGTCCAATATTGAAAGATCGCTCAATATCAATAGCACATTCACCCCATGCCTCAAGCTGTCCTGTAGGCCTTTTGTACAGTTGTCTTTAATCTTCTCGTGATATTCTCTCTGCAGAAAGACTCACTTGCTCTTTACACAAAAAGAAAACAATCAAGTACATGTGGATGTTCGTTTGATGTGCACTTTGCAATATCAGGCACTTGGAGAGCTAATGCATCAGCAGAATCTGTTGAATCCAGAAATGAACAGACTACTCCTTGCCTTTTGGCAACATGTCCATGTATATTCAGATTTAACCTTTTTGACTAAAGAATGTATTATGTTGACTCTATCCTCACCCAAGCTCCCACCCCCTCATGCAGCAACTTATCCTAAAATAAGGGGGTGGGGGCACAGAAACATACACTTCTAGTTGTTATAGTAGTGAAATAAAAAAGCTGTGTAATGTTACCAAAACTTTGGTGCATGGTCATTGATTTTGTGCCATGGAGTGTTGGCATGTAAACAATTCAAGTACAACAGTACACAAGTGCACAAATACCCCAGATGGCAGATAGCAACAATAGCCATTGGGGCTCTCTGTTTTTTATGCCTCTGCCACGAAGTGGTGCCAGAGGCATTATGTTTTCGGGTTGTCTGTCCGTCCGTACGTCCGTCCGTACGTCCGTCCGCATTCTTTACGCAATAACTTGAGTAATATTGACTGGAATTTTACCAAACTTGGTCCAAGTACAAAGTATGATAGGGCAATTACTTGATTAGATTTTGGGTGAAATCGGCTAAAGGCCAAAGGTCAAAGGTCAATCATGAAATTGTATTCGTTTACGCGATAACTCAAGACTGGATCAAGCAAATTTCACCAAACTTTGTCCAAGGATGATGTATGATGGGAAAATTACTTGAGTGGTTTTTGAGTGAAATCGGACAGAGGTCAAAGGTCAAAGATCAAGGTCAAATCCTAAAATTTATCTGTTCACATGATAACTCAAAACTGGATGAAGCAACTTTCACCAAACTTGGTCCAAGGATGACGTATGGTGGGGCAATTAGTTGAGTAGTTTTTTAGTGAAATTGGCAAGATGTCAAAGGTCAAAAGGTCAAGGTCAAATGCTAAAAATGTTGCTATTTCCCCCATATCTATGCAATGCCCAAAGGTCTTTTCTTAAAACTTAGTGTAGACATGTACCTGCTTAAAGATTCTCCAGAGAGAGTTTCATGTCATAAGGTCAAAGGTCAGGTGAAAATGTTACAATTTCACTTTTCTGGCAAATGGTTCAATGTATCTTCATGGAACTTGGTACATACGCATGTACTGACTGACAGGGATAATCTAGGGAATTTAGGGGTCATGGGTCAATAGTCAGGGGTCAAAGCTCAAGGTCAACTCCTCAAAATTTCACTGTTTCCCTCATATACTAGTATATATGCAATGCTTGCAGGATTATTTTTAAAACCTAATATATACATGCATTACCTAATGGAGATTCTCTGGGAAATTTCCTACCAGAAGGTCAAAGGTTAAGGGTCAAAGGCCAGACTAAAATGCAAAAAAAAATATATGTATATATTTTATACTGTAATTACACTCTTTCTTCATACCTTGAAAATTACTCATACGATGCATAAACTTATAAAAGGGTTGGTCAAATGTCAAGTAAAAATCCTCAATTCCCCAAATACATGTACCTGCACTCTTAGACAATTATAGCAAACCTAGTTCAAGGAAAGTGAACATTCAAGACATTTCTGACAAACCTGTCATTTCAATATTTTGCCAGTTATGTGAAACTGTCATCACACATTGTGAAGACATTGTACTATACACCAATTGGGAGAATCATGCATTATGGCGGAGGCATACCATAGCGACATTTCTAGTCTTAGATGTGAAAAGACTATCAAAAGATTTGTAGTTACATTCATATGACGTTTCTAATCTTTACCTTAGAGGTTTAAACTTCGGCGATTAGCTTGTAGTAAATGATGCGCATCATCATGACACCTAATGTTTTTAGAAAGATTAAACTTTCAAGTGAGAGTCATACTCTATGATTTAACCACAGAACTGGGAGAAATGCATGCATGCAGAGCTGGCGATAAATCCAATTTCGTTCCACGATACAATAGTGTACAAAATACACTGGAGGTTGACTCGGAAACTAAGGGGGAATAGGGTTCCGGGAGAGATCACGCTAACTTTTGAGTTCTTATTAAAACTCTCTTGTCCACACAATGCTAAACTATAAGTGGAGACCCCTCGTGGCTTGTAGATAGAGTGTAAATCCTAGAAGATGACTTGTGGTTTGAAGCATTGACTAGTCTTTCATATTGCTAACCTTCGAGTGCATCCACATGGTGCTAACTTACAAGCTAATCACTGAACTTTAAAACTTTGTCATAATCTTTATGATTAGAAATGTCGTTTGGAACCTAGCTTTCCACTTGCGTGCCACTTATCAATTCCGTATCTCCCATTTTGTATCTCTCGCCTCCCCATGTTAGATATCTCCTCTTGCCAGCCCTGTTGGGAGACCTCTCACTCCGGTTGATGGGGGAGGAGAGATTGGATGTTGTAGAGAGGAGCAAAGCTTACTTTGTAGACTACATCAGGAGATGTAGAGATTACGGCATCACTAAGGAGGTATTGTTTCCCTGTCCACTTCTGTGTAGTTGGATATTCTTTTATGAATTTAGTGAAGAAAAACAGGATGAGGGGGAAGCGAAAGGGGAACTTACACCAAGAAAAACAGAAAAAAAAAATTGTGTTACATGATTTGATATGATGGTAAGACAGTAGTTGTACATTCATTGTAATTTTGTAGAGATTAGAGATTACTGTAAAAGTGGTTATTTTCGTACAAGCAATTTTTCGTGCTCAGTTGGGTGAGATGAATTTTGCATGTTTTTGATTACATGGAATCAAGACATTTATTAGTTGAACATATCGTCGGTGTTTTCACGAACCGACGCTATTTCGATTTTGGTCAAAATTTTCAAAATCGAGATATTGGTACCAAATGAAAGTGCTTTCAAAACTCTACCAAATCCCCAAATTTTAGATCACAAAATTAATTAGTCTTAATTTTATCAAAGAAAGAAAAAACGACGGTACTCGAAATATCGAGAAATTGAGAAAAAGGGGTTTCACGAACCGACGCAGGAAAGATACGCCGGTTCGTGAAACCCGAATTGCTAGGGTGAAGAGCAATGCGGGTTTTACGAACCGTCGCAGTTGCATTATTTTGAGCTTTGTTCAACTTACTGGCCTAGAATTAGGTTTTGGCCCTAATCCAGATCTCAGAGTGAGAACCAAACCTTCTGAAAGATGAATGACGACCTAAGCCAGCCCACTGTCCACGAGTGAAGTGAATGGTAAGCTATAATCCTATTAAAATCATGCTCAAAATAACAGTTTCAGTTGGACTACCATAACCATTAATTGCGGTAGAGTGTAGTCCCATGTATTCAATCGCGTGATGCTTATGAAGCCTAGTCTGTAAACGCCATCCAATTTCAAATTAGATCCCAAATCATATTATTTATAGTTTCTTTTCAACTTATGTCGTTACTTCTGAGACTACTGAGTACTGTAGTCGTAACGTCTGTGTGCAAGACATGCAAGATGTCAAAGTCTCGAAGACACTCATGGCTATGCCTTGACTTGAGTTGAAAATGAAATCATGAGATTGACTAAGTAGGCCTACTAAACTAAACAAAAAGTAAAAAGTCTAAAAGTAAAACTCAAAGGAAGAGTAAAGAATAAAGTTAGACATGTTAGACTTTAACTTTCAAGTTTAACCATTAAGTCTAAGTTAAAACTTTACTTGTAATACCAGTTACTAAAACTAAGATCAGCTGAAGTCTAGGACCAAGTCAAATTAACACAGAGTCTATAGTCTAGCTCTAGATCTACATCTAGACTAACAAGTTAGTGGTAATAGTAGGTAGAGTCCACCCATTTTTTCCCCCAATTTTTACTGGTCCATTCCTGAAAAAGTTACTGGTCAGTGTCCAACAGTGATTTTTCCTGGTCAGGGACCGTCGGACCAGTGCCAGTGTGCAGCGTTGGTGTAGATGTCATCTATGACAGTATGTGGTCTAGTGATACTACCTAAACACTACGAGTAGTTTACAGGTTAGGTGGCTTTCCTGTACAGTGCAGTGTTAGTATACTTGTGAATTCAGCCCTAGTACCGTACTGTGTGTAGATATGTGACATTATGTCTAACGTTAGTTCGAGTGGAGTACCTTTGAAGCACAGCGGTGGGGCTTTTTTTCCCTAAAACTTGTGAATGCGGCCCAACCAAATGGCGTTTACATATTTACGTGTGATTGATAGTGATACAGTAGCGCTGTCGATTTCCACAGCAGCCATACATAATCTTTTGTCCTTTCTTCTTTCCTTTTTTCCCTTTGTTCTTTCACCCTTTTTATTCTTGGAATCGAAGGACTTCTAAGAAATGTCCCTCGACTGATTTAACCAGGACTCTTGAGTCCTGGTAAACCTAACCTAACCGAGCAACCGTTAACGTTTGTTAGGCCTAACATAACAGTAACACTGACTTAGCCCTGTATTGACTTTGTCTTTGGCCGACTTACTGAGATGGCGAGTCTAACTCTTTAACGTTAGTCTAAACGTAGTCGTTAGATCTGTCAGTGTCAGTGTCACCGGTTATTGTATAATGGTGCCATCTCTAACGTACGTTAACAAGTTGATGTTAGTTATCTATGTCAACTTACTGATTCAGTAATAGTGGTACTGTCATCCTGTTGGATATCGCCGCAATCATCCGTGATGTGTTAATTTCGTGTCACAAAGACAAAAGTTGCCAAGATCTAATAGTATTAGATGTCTAGATCTAGATGTAGTCTAGATCTATAATATAAATTCTGTGTGCCACTGGTAACTTAAAAGTGAAAGGTCTAGACTTCACTTAGTCTATAATTAGACCAGACATTCATGAGGCAAAGGCCTATTTAGTAGATCTATTCTTATTCTATTTTAACGTCAATTCCTACTAACTCGCCACGTGTTATTCCTAAGGCCAAGGACTTCCGGGTTAGTGATATTTTTTTTTTCTCATAAATACCAAACAGCAGACGTGTTTCATTTGCATTCTTGCACAGACTTCATGAAAATATGTGCAGTATCAAAGAAATATTATGCACATGACAATGCCAGTGTTTTATAGGTGAATGGTTAATACCTTTAAAAGCTGAATGATAATGTAGAGTCTAGGTCTAATTAAGATGTTACAGTCTCTGATAAGAAACAGGTTTGATTGTCATAGACTGTTTCCCAAATGCAGGTACATGTAGTTATATTCAGCTATTTCAATGCAATGCCGTGTTTACAAATACATGTAGATTTATATTCATGTGAATGATAATTCAATTTCTACATGAGACTTACTAAGTGCTAAACATAATATCTTGCATCAGTGAAATGTGTAAATTACGAGACAATTTGAATATGCATCAAATACGAACAGCAGCATTTTTTGACATTCTTTGATCCTGCATAGGCCTACCATTTTGTTTTATGTTTAATATAAATAGAGCAAAATAATTTCAACTTCAGTTTTGTTGGCTGATTTTTTTTTTCTTCTCAAAATTAAAGTTGTATCTTGTACCATGATGTTTGATTTTAATCAAAAGTTCTTAATTTCTTTCTTTTCTTTCAGATGACTGGTGCCATGTAGTAGCGAAGAACTGGACTGTCTCAGAAAAGAAAAGGAAAAGTACAGGGTCGTGTACATCACCAACGGATGTGAATACAATGGTAATGTAGAGTCTAGGTCTAATTAAGATGTTAAAGTCTCTGATAATAAACAAGTTTGATTGTCGTAGACTGTTTCCCAAATGCAGTTAGTAATATTCAGCTTTTTCAAAGCAATGCCTTGTTTACAAGGACATGTAGATTTATTCATGTGAATAATAATTTAAATTCTACATGAGACTTACTAAGTGCTAGACATAAGATCTTGCATCATCAAAATATGTAAAAGGCGAGACAATTTGAATATGCATCAAAGACGAACAGCAGTATTTTTTTGACATTCTTTGATCCTGTATACCGTTTTGTTTTATGTTTAATATAAATAGAGCAAAATAATTTCAACTACAGTTTAGTTGGCTGATTTCTTTTTCTCAAAATGACAGTTGTATCTTGTATCATGATGTTTGATTTTAATCGAAAGTTCTTAATTTCTGTCTTTTCTTTCAGATGACTGATGCCATGCAGTAGCGAAGAGCTGGACTGTTTCAGAGAAGAAGAAAAAAGTACAGCATCGTGCTGATCATCAAGGAATGTGAATACAATGGCTTAGGAAAGAAGACAATCTACAGATAGGATAGAAGGGAGAAATTGGAATGAAGGGCGACAACATAAGGACGGTATATCTATAGTGAAATGTGATTGTAAAGTGGAAACATGAAAGGAGATCCTAAGATTGAAGGTGAAAACAATGCATTCCATTCTGTGATGTCGTAATTACAATTTTGCTACACTTTAATAACACTACAGAGAGACATTTATATCAAGGAAAGCTTCATGTGGATATGGAATGTTAGAATTTTTTTAAGTGTTCATTGGTATGTATTTCATGATAATAAATCTTGAAGGTTTTGTGTGGTAATCATAACCTTGTGATAAATCTTGATAGATTTCTAAGTGCACATTGGCAATATTTAGATGATGCTGTAATCAGATTAAGTTCTATTCGCCTTTTTTCTTTTATTTATTATTTTGTTGTCTTCAACCCACTTTGAATGTGTCACGTATGATTCTTATAAACATGGGAACATGCACTCCATGTAACTGATAGGACTTATAACAAATTGACATAATTATTCAACCATCACTAGACAGTTCTGTTATAAGATGTTCTTTATTTAACTAAAATTGTAAATTATGATACGTGTATGTTCCCATGCAAACTCACAACAAAATACAGAAATATGATTTCTTTTAATAATAATTCATTATGTCTCTAAATTTACAATTAAAGAAAGTGATTGCAATAAGGATGTCAAACATTGTATATTAAAATAATAGATTATTCATTTGTCTCCATCCGTAGTAACGCACGCAACTGCAGTGTGCAGTTTGTAGGCTGCTGTGAATAAAAAAATCACAGGCAGCCCAAGCAGGATTCGAACCCACGACCTCTCGATTACTAGACCAGCGTCATAACCACTAGACCACCGAAGTGCCCTGGCGCTACCTTTACACATGAATAATTAAGTATAGAAGGGCTTGGGGGCGCTTCGAAGTTTACTGCTCTTATTAAATATGTACATGTCATTTGCAACTCAACTAAAGATGATTAAACACACTGAAATTCTTACTTTAAATGATATTCATAATCTGTTTTTTTTTTCTTTAATAGCTTGGGATGTACACTTTATACACTGTATCGGTCTACATTTTGCCTACAATATGGAATTCTTTACTTCGAGACGTTTGTTTTAACAAACAAAAAATTAAGAGTCCTTTAAAGGTGCTGTAAAACAGTGGTGATTGTTTGTTTGTTTGTTTTTTGGTGGGGGGGGGGGGGGAGGGGAGTCAAATTAGCCTTGGCCCCTCTCCGCCGTCTTTTTTTTTCCCTTTAGCTGCATTTTTTTTAGTCATCACATGAAAATTCGTCTGCATCCACCCCGTAGTTTTGCTGATGACCTTTATTTTTAATTATTTTAGCCACACACAATTTTGGCCGAATTTCCCCCACCCCTCTGGTGAATTTGCTAGTACATGTACTAAAACACATTCTCAGAATGTGTTTATACATGTAGTACTGGTGGATCAAGGATTCACAGGGAGGGGGGGGGGTCGGCCAAAATTTCTCTTTTCTCATATGTAACAAGCCTACGGGGCGAAAGGCTGATATTATGGGCTTTCTACACACATTTTTAGATGCTAATTATTGGTTAACATGAGCACGATCATTTATGTTGTGATTAATTTGTTTCCTTATATATGTATGACTTCTATTAGAGACTTAATTGGCTTGGCACTCCTTACATCGACCTATTTTAGACACCCATTTCCTTCTCTCTCTCGTGCTTTTTCTCTACTGTCCTGTGAATAGTGTAACTACATGTACATGCAGTACCTCTTCTCTTTTGTATGATATACATCAAGTTTTTATCTGAGCATATGGGTGTTGCAGCACTCTCAAGCTTCATGCATACGCAGCAACATCTTTGTGTGTTCATATACATAGTTATGCTTGATATATTGATTTGAGAATGTTATTCTTTCTCTTATATATGTTCCGTCCGCACTCTATAGATGTAAATGTACGATGTAAGATTTGGTGTGCATGTTCGAACTGTGTTCCTCTTTTTGTGAACACACAAGAACTGACATAATAATGAACTTGAATTACACATATTCTTGAATCTTGATTCCATCTCCATTTGCCATTAGATATGTATTGATTTATGGAGCTCTTCCACAATTGTTATCCTTCCCATTGTCATTACTCATCTCTGAATAATTAGGTGATCCGAGAATCCTCTCGGATCACCTTCTGTATCTGTACTGATTCTTTGTTCTTCTTCTTCTTCTTCTTCTTCTTCTTTATTTCTCCGCAAAAGTTGTGTAGAGATAAGCTCAGAAAGTGCATTGCCTATGAATGTCAAACTTATACCATATGTGTATCATGTCCCAAAGACGACATGTCAAGTAAAATCGTAGTGATCAGTCGACCGTGACGTCACTATGACGTCATTATATGAAAACACATTTTCAATCATATCTCATTAATGGAGTGGAATTTCTCAATGAAATTTACGTCACATAAATTTCAATTCAAGGGAATTCTACCCATATTTTCAGAATTCCTCGCATCGTAAAGACGTGCGCGTACGCGCGCGTTGAAATATTTGTATGCTCCAATCAAGCTCAAATTTTTTTTGCATACGTTTCAGACCATTTGGAGCATTTTTTGAAAAATTGAAAAAATTGGACGGACGCGTACGCGCGCGCACATATACGCACGTACAGCTCATATGCAACAGAAATTTCCCGATTTTTTACATTTATCGGATGTCTGAAAAGTCAAGGAATATTTCTAGCAAGTTTCAAGTCAATCCGACTCAATATGACGTCATACGAGACTGTCAAAGTTGAAATTCCGCGCGCGCGTCAATGGCGATATACAGTACAACAATGCCCCAAAACCGCCAATTTTAAATCCGATTTTACTCGTCAGGATGGACGGTGACCCCCCATTTTCTTTACATATTCTGAAAGCTGATGAGTTGTACATGTCAGTTTATGGGTTGGCGATACTGAAAAAGTCATTCAAAGATATCAAATTTCTTAATAAAGTTAAAAAAGTAAATTTTCAAAATGACGTCATCAAATTTCAAGTTCATTCAAGCATATCTCACTTTTTCTTTAATTGATTTACGTCCAAATTTCAATATGTTGTAGCTTATTAAATGGTCTTTCAGATATATAATAACAACAATTTGATTGGATGACGGCATCACCTCGTAAAAATGGATTTAAAGTAATCTTGTCAAATTTGACCAGTTTACGTGTTATCTCTATGGGAGTGCAGTTTTTCTGGAAATGAAAACTGACATGACTATCTTTATCGAGCACTAGCTCACTTATGCTTCGGTGAATTTCTCCCATATTTTAGTATGTTGTAGCTGAGACTTTGGGCTATCGTTAATGTGCCCTTCGTTTTTTCATACGGAGTCGGCATCATGCCCAAAAACTTGGTTGAAATTAAAGCTTATCTTCCATGTATTTTCATATTCCTTTCTTTCTGCAACTTTCTTTGCAATAACTCAAGAAAAACAAGCTCTATCAGCCCAATATTTTGCACATGTTTAGTTTATGTCACGTACATTATTTCATAAAATAACAACTACTTGATCGGGCACCTTCTTGGGTATGTAAATTAGGGTCAAAGGTCAAAAATGTTTCATCCTGTATCTTGGTTAATACATGTCTTATCTTTCCCATATTTTGCATACGTAAAGACCATGTTACAAGAATCATTTCACAAAATAACCACTTTTTGCTCAGACGCCATCTTGTCTGTGCAAAGTAGGGTCAAAGGTCATATGTACTTCTTTCTTTATCTTTATTATGACGTGTTATCTCTATGGGAGGGAATTTTTCTAGATGTGAAAATTGACATGATTGTCTTTATCGACGACTAGCTCAATTACCCTTCGGTGAATTTCTTCCAGATGTTAGTATGTTGTAGCCAATGTAATACTCTTTAAGTTTTGTTAATCAAAGTTTTAATCGGATGATGTCTTCACCACGTGAAAATGGATATAATGTAACCTTGTCAAATTTAACCAGTTTACGTGTTATCTCTATGGGAGGGAATTTTTCTGGAAATGAAAATTGACATGACTTTCTTTATCGAGCACTACCTCACTTACTCTTCTGTAAATTTCTCCCAGATTTTAATATGATGTAGCTGAGACTTTGGGCTATCATCAGTGATTCTTCATTTTTTCATACGATGCCGAGATCACGTAAAAACTTGGTTGACATCAAACTTATATTCGATGTATTGAGATATTTCTTTCTCTCTGCAACTTTCTTTGCAATAACTCAAGAAAAACAGCCCCTATCATCCCCATATTTGGCACATGTTTAGTTTATGTCACGTACATTATTTCATAAAATAACAACTACTTGATCAGACACCATCTTGGGTATGTAAATTAGGGTCAAAGGTCATAAATGTTTTAACCTGTATCTTGGTGAATACATGTCCTATCTTTCCCATATTTTACACACGCAAAGGCCATGTTACAAGAATCATTTCACAAAATAACCACTTTTTGGTCAGATGCCATCTTGGCTGTGCAAAGTTGGGTCAATGGTCAAATATACTTCATTCTGTATCTTCTTTATAGTGTATACCGAATTTGGTAACAGAGATAGCAGACCTAACTCTCTTTTCTAAATGAGAATCCAAATATCACACGTCCAATGTCTCTAAACACAGATGAAACCTATATGGTCATGCCTATTGCGATCAGGACTCGAATCATTGATTAAAAAAAATCGGATCACCTAATTTGTCAGTCTTGACAAATTCCAAGTCTAGTTCAAATTTGATATTTTATTGAGGACCTATGTTTCTTCGATTACATAATGTACCTCTTCAATATATTGCTGCAAAAGGCATAATTAAACATGACCATTATTAAATATTTGAAATGAAGCTTGAAATTCTGATAGTGTTGATATTTATGTATTTTTAGGAGTTTATCAGTTTCGAAGAGTGCATGCAGGATGAGTTTTATGTTTTTATATGATCAGGTGCAGCTATCATAGAATCTGTTGAGCAGGAAAGAGAAAGATGGAAAATGAGGAATTATGAGTGAATTCGCATGCGAGCCAAATGACAATAATGACACTGATAAAAATTGTGACAAAGTAAATGTCACAAATATGTGGAATAATAAGAAATAAAGAAATTAATAGATTATTTCAGAGAAAGAAATAACAGAGTGCATGCATGAGTATGAAAGATGAGTAAATACAAGTAATTATTACTGACTGGCACGTCTTTTTCCCAAGATTTAGCGGTATCCTTCATCTTAGAACAAACATTCATAATTATTATGAAAGTAGTGAACTGAATTTGAATTAAAAATAATGTGAAAAAATTAAAAAGTACCCGGTAAGTTAAAAAAGTTAAAAAAAAACAGTAAAAAGTAAAAAAATATGAAACACAGTATACCGAGTACATGTATTACCAAATGATAGATGTCCACGTGCAAAAGTGTTAAATAATATATCCACAAAAAGGGGGGGGGGGGCAAAGAAATCTTTGGAACGATCAACCACAGCTATAATAACAATACATGCGTGTACTAAATGAAGATGAAAACAATAACACTCTTTTTAGAACAATTAACCCGTTGAGGACAAGTCCCGAGTATACTCGGGCAGGTGTCTATGGGAAATGTGTGTTGTAGCAAAATCAGTCCGTCCTCAACGGGTTAAGAGAAACTGGCTTGTATTATCATCTTAATTATCACTAAATGTATTGTAATCATCACAACAATCATTACATGACAATTAATTTCAATTAATAAGGTTATTGTTGATAAGCAGGTATAGCCCCAATAGTATTTGTATGTAAACACATACGAAAATGAAATAGCGACGGTTCGTAAATACACGCGTATTGCACGTTACCTATTGTACAGGCCCTACAGCGCGGGTCTCACGAACCGGCGTAATACAACTTACGTCGGTTCGTGAGACCCGCGCTTAAGTACATAGCCTATGGTGCGCGCAAGAAACGATGGATTTACGAACCGACGCAGTGAGTTTGAAGACAGAAATCTCGTAGATTTTTTGAATTCACACTAAAATTACACTATGGATATGAAGAACAACTTCCACTCTCATCACCCTGTCAAAATTTTCACACACATGACAGGAAAAGTCATTGATAACGTTGTCTAAAACTTGTGAGATCTTTAAACGCGATTTTCTCAGAACTGCATTTTCGCTCAAAAACGAAATAGCGTCGGTTCGTGAAAACGCCGACGATATGACGTGCAAAAATATTTGCATGTTTTTCTTTTCACACTGGTTTTTGGTCACGCGAAATGCCCCAAAATTTCCACACCGCAAGAATTTCCACTTTTACAGTATGGCATCACTATAAGGAGGTATCATTTCCCTGTCCACTTTTGTGTTGTTTGGTGTATTTTGGTGAATTTACTGCAGAAAAACAGGTGGGGTAGGGAAAGGAGAGAACTTTATTATGACAAGTAAGACAAAGAAAAATCTGTGAATGATCTATCATGGTAAATTATAGCTGTATGCAGTTGATGTTAATACAGTGTAAGCTCATTAACAAATGTTTAGAGCAAGTCAGCATTTTGAGGGTCTGTTTATTTTTTTTTTTTCAAAAGAAAAAATTGAAATGTGACTAACAACTGTCTTGCAAATTTTCTTTTTCGTTCAAGTATTACAAACATGAAGGGCACATTAAAAAAAAAATTTGAATTCGAGTTTGATAAATGATTGTTGTGAAAGTTTAATAGACTGCATATAAAAAGGACAATATTGTGTAACCAATATCTCAGGAGGTTCCCGAGGACCCCTCCCCAGACGCACCGCCCCAGAGTGCCCCTGGCATTGGTGGGGCTCGGCCCAACCTCATGGCTATGCAGTGCAACAGGGAAGACAAGATTCGGCGCTACAAGGAGGCTAAGGAGAGGGAGCAGAAACTCAATGCTTTGGGAACCTGGGAGGAAGTTGCAAAGCGGGATGAAGATGTGCAGGTGGATTGTGATATTTCCGGCTGTATCCTGATTTAAAAAATAATATATATATATATATATACATACATTATATATATATATATATATATATATATATATATATATATATATATATATATATATATATATACATACATTATATATAATTCATATTTAGCGTATTTGTCAGTATAACAGATGTTGAATAACATCACCACACACTCCAGAGTGCTTGGTTAAATATATGAATTGATTTTGTGTTCTTATTCTCTCCACCATATTAAAAACTATGCAGTATGTACATGTAGATTCACAAAGCCGTAAGAATCACAGGCATTTACAACAATCCTTCAAATTCCTATAAACTATTTTCTTTTTTACAACACAAATCTTGTTCCAACAGTCTTCAACATTTGATGTCAATGTATTGTCACATGATAAATTCTGTCTTACCTTTGTGAAATGCAAAATTACAATGCTTGTCAAAATTAGTATATTACAGTGTATGTTAAAGCCATTGATATGAGAGGAAAAAGTTGCTGCACTCTATTTCAGAGTTTAGTAGTTAAATACATGTTATATGTCTGAGTGAAGAGATGTCATAACATCAAATGAATTCATTTTATCACAGAAAATCTTCAGCCTTACATGACTTAGATGACTTGTGTTTTCAAAGGTAGTTTGCTTGTGTTAGTGATGACATCTTGACAGTAAGTGGTGCTGAAATTTATCAAGGTTTGCAGTGGCCTCCAGTTTAAGCAAATGTTTTTCTTATTTTCTTCCCATGTTCAGAGAGAATTCTATCTTCTGGTGTTGAAGAAGTGGGTGGGGACAGCCCTGGAACAACTCAGCAGCATCCAGCAAGAGAGGGAGATCCTACAGCACATGGCAAAGATGAAGAAGAGCTCTGGTAACCGTGGCAACGGGGATGGTGACTCAAGGAGAGATGCTCCTCAACAGCAGCCACAGAGGAAGGTGGGTAAAGACAAGATTAACCCTTTCTGTACCAGGGACTTTGGACAGTGTGTACAACCCTTTGGGGTTTTCTGTACCTATTGGTACTCAAAGCACACAAAGGGTTAATCAACTTGCACTGCCAGGTAACTTTTTTTTTTTTTCAGTGGATTGGAGCATGCATATAAGAGCTGTGGAAACCTTTATACACCAAGGTATTAACGCACTTACCTTGTTATGTCCAATTTGAAGCGAGAGAAATGAACTCTATTCTGATGTTTACTTTGTTCCAATACCCCTTTGAATGTCACTTTTGCAAGTGATCAGTTAAAGTTGATAGTGCTCATTGTATGTAGAAAAGCACATACACACACACACACACAAGCACAAACTAACAAAAGGTACATTGTGGGAGTACCCCATTATTTTCTCCCATAGACAAATACTCCCACAATGTCAATTTTCACCCCCATAATGCTGACTAAATAGAGCGAAACATAAGATGAATACCCCCACAATGTACCTCTTGCTCGTCCACATAAACAAACAAATAAACAAACAACAGTAGGTAACCAAGAAGGATTTAATTATGCTATGTTGCATGCCTTTCTTTGTGATAGAATCAATTATTTGTTAACTACCAACCCAAGTATTTACCAGCAATAGAAGTCATTGAATTTGTACCTGTTCAGCGAGGCATATTTGCTTTCTAGTGAAGCCTTGGGATTTTCAGACTACAGTGCACTCCCGCTATCACAAACGCAGTTATAACGAAATTCCGGTTACAACAAAATAAAAATTCAGGCTGTAACATTATCCACTCTATGTGTTTTCATTGTTTATCTGTTCAGTTATGAAGATATTTCGATATAATGAAAGAAAACTGCTGGTCCCCGAGGACTTCGTTGTAACGGGAGTCCACTGTACAGATACCCAGCAAGCAGGCGATAGGTCCCATTTGTGCGAAATTAAATGAAAGTGTAAACAGAGCCAAGTTTTAATTTTGCTTGATATGATTCAATGGAGAATGTACCCCCAAGGAGCAAGCTGTATTGTATATTGAATAATGAATTACAACAGGTCAATATAAACTCATTATTTCTCTGGACTGGGCTGCTCCCCTAATACTCATCTCACTAACCTCATTACGAAGTCATTGCTTTGAGACAGCTTTAATTCTTGAAGGGACAAATTTTCCCATAATGTTTGAGATGCTTAAGTTCAGGATTTGTGTGATTTGATTTGATTTGTTTTGCTTGTCATTTGCTATTTATGCTTTTGTAATAATGTCATTACTTATCAGCCAATGAAGCCGTTTATTCTGACCAAGGACGCACTCCAAGCCCAAGTCTTTGGTGCGGGCTATCCCAGCATTCCCACCATGACTCTGGATGAGTTCTACGAGAAGGAGATCCGGGAAGGCAAGATCAAACTTGACTCTCAGTAAGTGCCTCTTTTTTTCCACTTCTAAACAACTATTTCAAGAACAATTACTTCAGAGTGGATACTGATAGCCACATGGGTAATAACATTTCCACCTTTCCCAATGATATCACAAAGACACTCACCCCAAGACATAACTTTCTTCATATTTTGGTGGCTATGCTTCTCTGTGAGTCGTGAGCAAGGAGAAAAGCAAAACATCTGCTGTGCGTTAACCTGGTTTCACAAAAGTTATGAATAAGTTTGATGTAAAAGAAGCCCCTTGCTCGCAGGACTGATACTTTTTGAATATAGTGTGGCTAGAAGTTATTTTGGGTTGATGTTGTGGTAAAGTACCTTGCTGTAGAAAAGTGAAAGAAGATTTGTAGCTGTATTGTCCAGAAGTGATGTACATTTAATTGTATGGAAGGTGTGTTATAGTCCCACCAGTACATAACTGTGTGTGCAAGCAGTAGGCGCCCTATGTATATCATTAAGCCTCCAGATGAATTGCATTGCCTATTCAAAAACACAAAAGCAAATGTAATCTTTTCAGAATGTTCATGAATTTTTTCCTCCTCATTTAGCGCAGAGCTGCATTTGTTGACAATATATTAGGACTATTTCTCATGAGGTTCTAAGAGTTGGTGAATTCTGGCTTTGTATCGTGAGCAGGAATCCAAGCCAGCAGAGTGAACGTGAGGCGGCAGAGGCCCGAGACATCAAGAAAGAGATGGAGATAGAGACAGATGACCCAGAAGCCCTGAGGAAAGCACGAGAGTGGGATGAATGGAAAGATGGTACGTAAAGCTTCATATTTCATGATGTAATCTCATGAGGCAAATCTCTCGTTTGAAGAAGCTACACCCCTGTAGACAATGTCAATGTATTTCTTGGCAATCAAGGACTTAAAAACCAAAGATATAAAACACCTGTTTCTTGACCCTGGCCTAATCTAAGCATCAGTCACCGCCGGGGGGGGGGGGGGGGGGGGGGGGGGGGGGGGGGGGGGGGGGGGGGCACCCGCGAAAGGAGGAGATTGTTTTGGTTTTGGCATGGGCTATGTAGCTCCATGGTGCGTATGTGTGTCGACAAACTTCTACAATGCTCTTCTTCTTATTCCTGTATTTTCGTTATTTATGGGTCAAATTTTTTTGTTCGAAATTCAAAACGGATGACTATAGAATTTCTCAATAGAATATAAAATCTAAAACTTTAGAAAGAATAGAGAAAATTGAGTGCACTTTGAATGGTCTGCCACAGGCAGATATCCTTATCATGCTCTTACGTAATATGATAGCTGTTGCAGTCATTAAACCCTGGCTTGGCCTCCAGGTTTGCCACGCCTGAGTAGAAAGTTATTTTGCAGTGGGCAAATACATCTACTCCCACTCTCAAACGAGAAATTGTTAGGGGGGTATAGCACCCCATCAGCTTCGTTTGCCGATGGGGTCTCGCCTCAAACGGGGGTTTGACGGCATGTAAATCCCTTTGTCAAACCTGTACAAGGGCATTCAACCCATGGGCATATTGATATTTCATCAGACTTATTTGGTGTCAATTACCCCAAGGTAATCATCCATGGACAATCACAAGGAAGGTGAGGGGGGTGGGGGGGGGGGACGGTTTTTTATGGGTGGTTGGCACAAAGGGATTGTTTTTCTTCAGACAGTTTAGACTTAATTACTTTTTTGTAGAGAAAATCACCTCTCTTCGAAAAACAATCTGCACATTTCTATCTCCAAGTTAATCAGATCAAGATAGAAAAGAAGCCTGTAAAAAAATGCATATTGAATATTATTTGTGCAACAGAAAGAGAGAGAGAGAGATCTAAAGATAGACACAGAGAGAGAGACTGAGAGACAGACAGACAGACAGAAAGAGAGAGTGATAGATCAGGAAAAGAGGGCTTTTGACTCTGCTCAGTTTTGAATTGTGAAAATTATGTTCGCTTCCACAGATCACAAGCGAGGTTGGGGAAATAGAGAGAACCGAAGCTGAGTACCGGCCTAAGGATGCTTTCCCCGCGTCATCCCTTGGGTGCAGGAGTGCTCTTTGAGGCGATGAGTCCTAAACATTTGAGAATGTATCTCCTGAGTGAGTGGACAGAAACTGCACCATAATGGAGGAAGAGGAGCAACCCTCTCTGTGTGTGCATTGGCATTCTAGAAGATTAGGGCCTAAACCATCGCCAGAGGCATGACATTTGATCTGCAGGCAAATACTAGCGGTGCTATGTCTTAATTCTCCTCATCAGTCAAATATGAGATGGAAGTGGATCGTGGAATGTGTTCGACCTCTTGCTCTTCCGCTGTATTGAGATCATACTTGGATGTAGTTTATGATTGTTTGTTCCTCGTGGACCTAAAACTATTTGCTGTTTAGACCAGAAGAAAACTATGTAATATATGGAGGCCACGTTGTGATGTATTATTTGACAGCAGCGGATACTGGAGTATCGTGGAACTACAAAGATGAGTCATATATGCAACATCGCGCCAGCGTTTCATAAGGAATATTTATCTCATTGCGCAAACACATGGGATTTGTGAGTGTGAATCAGGAAGCCAATAGATATCATCATGGCAATTTTTACAACTGGAACATCAGGGAATCATCTGGAATAGTGTTGCGTATCACTTGCTCTTACTCATCCTTGTTCATAAACTGTCATTTCTTTTCACATTTCTCTGAAAAGTAACTTTATGGCAGAGAATTATTAAGAATTATCCCCCCCTCCCCAAAAAAAAAAAAAAAAAAAAGGAAGAGAAAAGAAGAAACAGATAGAAAGATCCCAGGACTGAAAGTCCATTGAAAAATAAGGATGTACGGGAAAATATATATGAAATGATATGGTATTTCATACAATTTTATGGACAGTGAAGGGAAGGAAATGAAATGAGAGGTCTCTTATTGTAATGGTTTAAGAAACATTGCCGTCGCCTTTGCTTTTCCCATGCTTGTTACTTTGTGATGGAATTAGCTAAACATTTTTCCAACAAGAATTCAAACTGACATGTGTGGCTGCAATCCAGAAGGCTTTAGTGAGATATGCATAACATTTCTGCATTTGTGTGTCATCTGAACTAGCTGTTTTCAAACCTAAATGTCACGTTATACCCGAAATTGAGAGTGTAAGAAATATTTAGCATTCTTATGTTTACCTACGAAGTATGAGGCATATTAAGACCTAGATAATGGTAAAGTGCTTGTATTTCAGTTCATACACTTGAAAATATTTTGGAGTCTTGAATCCTGTGCGTTATGTACTTTTCTTAGATTTGTGAGCTTAGTGACCATTTGTGACCGGCTACAACAAAAGGATCGGAAAGTTGGGGAGGACAATTTTCTAAAAATTGTGTGGCATTATTCCCTTACTCTTCTACTTTAATTTTATATATAGCACAACTCATAAAAGTACTCGGTTGCAGAGATATCGATGATTTTATTAGCGCATGTCAAGTGGTTGAGGAAATCAGTTTCGAGAAAAACGCCTTCAAAGTTATCCTTCCAATGCTATCATGATCAAGGGATCGAGGCGAGACAGTTTTTCACCGCTTGACAATAAAAGGTGTGCTCCTAGCAACCTCCGCGATGTCCATTCAAGCTTAGCGCCAGCGGTCTGTGCACAACCAATCAGTAATCAGGATGCCACGCACTGACCAATAAGATCACTCCCTCGTTGCTATGGGCGGAGTCTAGCTGCGGCGCAAAATCCAAATCTTCGGACACGTTTCTGTTATGTTGAAAATCGGAAAACCATGGCTCAGAAAAATGCAGATTTCTTGCCTTTCCTTTGATCATTTAGCTTCGAAATTTCGGCAGATGATAGACAAAACAGTATAGAATTATGCTAACAACAGAAATCTGATTGTTTTGACCAATTTTGATGATGTGACTTCACACTCAATTTTCTCGTCTCAGCCGTCAGCACCTTTAGGATCCTTCTGTTGTAGCGGGTCACATTTGTTAGTGTGTGATGTCCTCATCACTATCCTGTGCCAAAGTGGGCAAATGACTTCAAACAAATCTGCTGTTTAAAAAAAGTGAGCAAGGACAGCACAATTCAAAATGAAATGTCAGGAAAATACCAAACCCCTTCTAGTAATAATAGTAATTGACAGTGCTTACATACAATTGTAGCGCATCACACAAAGTGATAATGTCCCTATGCGCTTCTACAAGCCCTGATGCACCATAAAATGACATTTGATCTCAAACACAAAAATCAAACATGACATGATATTGGATTCTTTATGGTTGAAGAGCAAGTAAGAACACAAATTTTTCAGTGCCTCGGGAATCAGGACACTGACTTTGTATTGTAACACAAGGAATTGTGCAATATTTTAGTTGAAGAGAAAGAGCATGCCTATGCCACTTTAGTGGATACTCTTGATAGTAGTGGTGAGAGACATGTTAAGCCATTAGTGACCTTGCTTCAAAAAACCCACCCAAGAGTCACACGGCTTAGGGTCCCATTTGACCTGAAGAAAAAGTTGATATGTGTTATAAAAACAGACAGAGAAAAGAATGTAGTACTGTATACGCTATAATTTTCGCGTACATAAATTTTCGCGAATTGCCGCTGTCACACATTTTCGCGAGTGGTTAAATTCGCGATTGGGGGACCAGAGAAAATATGAAGTGGTAAAGAAAGTGTGAATTTTCAACTTACTAGCATATAAGAATGATACTAGTTATACACTGCATGAAAAAGACTTGCCAAACTCTGCGAACTAGTAAGTTAGAATTCAACATTTTTGAAGCGGTTAAGTCCATCGCGCTAGATTTCTGACGAGTGGTCCCCTTGCGATAATGGATTGGCTCTCTACAGTATTCGTATAGTAGACGTGGACGTGCGTAAACAAGCTTAGCCAGTATGGTCTGTTCGGTAAGCCGTGACATGGTATTCTAGTACTGAAATGTTCGTATCATCAAGGCAAGGAATTCATTTTGGAAGGTAATATTTTCGCGTGTTGTTAATTTCGCGAATAGCTCCCGACTCGCGAAATTCGCGAAAATAAAACCCCCGCGAAATATATAGCGTATACAGTACTTGGTATTACACTGTGCGAAGTTTCAGGAAAAACAGGATTCTCCCTTCAAAGCAGATATTGCTCTGTAGTCACTTGTTTTTGCATGCACAATAGTACAGTATTAAAGTGAGCACTTCTCAATAGACCCTTAACTCAGAGGTAGCAATCCTCTGAATTTGGATTTTCTTTCTTTAATTTCAGTTGCTGAACAACATTCAAATCTGATGAATTTTTACATAATGATAATCAGAAAGTTGAAAATCTCTTCTTTCAAATCTGACCTACACCAAAGTAAATCTTATCTGGCAACTTTTTAATTGGTTTTGTGATGCAAGGAGAAATTGTATGAGGGCATGCATACAATTTCTACAGTGGTCAGTTACTGTGTAGTTGTTATTGTCCTAGTTAGATTTCACAAATAAAAGGTACAAAATGTAGTTTGTGTTGTTGTCATAGCATCTGCCTCAAATGTTGCAGGATTTCCTTCATTCAACATTAAAGTACACCTTCAGAGATTGTTCCTTGATTACAATCTGCATTTGCAATTGAGTATATGAATATAAGAACGACCCAAGTCCAATTTTTGGCCAAATTTAGTTTGACATGGGAAATTGTAGCTTATGCATGGACTCATCTTGTGTATAAATGATAAATCCTAATTACCCCCGGAAGTGCCTGAAATAAATGAGTTAAATCTTATATGAATGTAAACATGAAGGACTTGGGTCGTTCTTACATTCATATTATAGCGCCCTCTCTCGTCCTTCTCTCATCTCTATAGCAGAATATCATGTATATGAATCAAAGAACGACCCAAGTCCATATGAATCAAAGAACGACCCAAGTCCATCACACAAAATGGCCTCTCCACAATTAATGTAAATGTTAATTGTCATAATAGTATATGTTCTAAATTGTATATACAATGTTGCCTTCCCATCACAGTTAGATAGAATATTATTGGACAAATAAAAAAAATATGAAGTTTTTTTAAGTTTACTTGAAATGGTCATCCATGGACTTGGGTCGTTCTTATATTCATATACTCAATTGTATTAGGCATTACATTATGCACCAAACCCCCATATATGTGTGTGTGTGTGTGTTTGTGTGTGTGCGTTGTGTGTGATATTTATGAAACAAACAAAATGCTTCCAATTATGCGATAGGATATGACTAAAAAAAAATCAAGACAAACAGTCCACCTCTTTCACCATTCTGATTTTTTATTCATCATTCGTGATTTCTTTCAGTATCATCGAAAAAAAATGTGTTCATTACTATTCAGTTCGTAAAGTTCTATAAAATTCAATTCAATTCAATTTGTCATTTATTTCCATCCAACAAAATTTGAAACAAAATACAAAGCATTCATTACACAAGTTTTTGTGCTACCATTTTGTAAGAAATACATAATATAAGGATCATAAAGTATACAATAAACCATATACAGTTCGACCTCGATTATCCGGCCATGTCGGGACCGGCGCTCATCCGGATAAGCAAATTGGCCGGATATGGGAGACACAATGTTTGTAATGTATATAGCTGCCGTCCAAGCTGCCGTCCCAGTACACTGGCAGCTAGGCAGGTAGGGTACCCCGCAACGGTGGTGTAATTTATTTATGCTAGCCTGCGCAAAATTGTAGTCCCTTCTTCACAAAAATAAAGTATATCTTGGAGGTAAATCGTGTGAGTTTTGTAGAAATTTTAATTGAGTTTATAGTCACTGTTTTTTCCCAATTTTTGGATGAAAAAAAAAAGTCCTTCACTGTGTGAACGCGTCCGGATAATAGAGATTTCCGGATAAAAGGAGGCCAGATAATCGAGATCGAACTGTACAGTCAAACCTGTCTATAGTGGCCACCCAAGGGAAATGACAAAAGTGGCCACTATAGACAGGGGGCCACTATAGACAGGTCGGTGGCCATTTTGAATTTCAACACTTGCGTTGTATAATAGCATAAAATTATGCATTTTATTCTTTAACAAAAAAGAGAAGAACAGCAAATAAGTTTGCATGAGCAGTTATAATCTGGGGATTTTTTTTTTTTTTTTACAATTTACTTCATTTCAAATTTTCTTTTAGCCTGCTTCTGTTCTACAATGACTTGATTTTCAAAATAACATTTCATTGGCATTTTGGTGGCAGCAAAGGAGGGGTCAAGGGAGGGATGGAGGAAGGAGGCAGGACAGGGAAAGAGGGGGGTGCAGAGAGAATGAAGTTCTTCACGAGTCTGTGCTCTCCTTCAGAAACTGGTAGACGGAGGAGAAGTCCTTGAGGGAGTATCCCTGGTTGCACATCAGGCGGTAGATTTGGCAGCTGAGGGATCCCAGGGGGGTTGGTGTCTTGGTGGCCACAGATGCTGCACTGGACAGCCCCAAATCCTAGGTGTGATACAGGCACAACATCTTTAATCAGACATAGAGTAGAGCAGAGTTCCCTCTGCAGACCTCTGACACATTGTTCTAACAACATTTTTACACAGATTATAGATGATTTGGAATTCAGTAACCGCTGACACGGCAGGAAAGATGAATATTACCATGTCATGCAAAAGTCAGTTTCGGTTGCCATATTTCTCCTGTTGCTATGACAATTGCAGTTATAGTGCTCACCTGATAAGGTCAAAGGTCATAAGATGAAGGTCAAATTCTAAAACTTCACTATTTCCCCCATATCTCCACAATGCCAGAAGGTATTTTCATGAAATTTAGTGTATACCAATATATATGTATTACCAGATAAAGATTCTCTAGGGAAAGTTTTAAGCCATGAGGTCAAGGTCAAATGGAAATGCTAAAATTCCACTTTTCCCTCCATATCTCAGAATTATTTAATGGTTCAATGTATCTTCATAAAACTTTGTATATAACAATGCCTGACAATGATTCTCTTTGAAAATTTGAGTCATTGGGTCAAAGGTCAAGGGTTAAAAGTCAGGTGAGAATGCTAGAATATTACACTATAATGCTCAAATGATACTATTTTCTCCATACCTTGGAATTGACTGAACGCTTCCGCTTAATCAAATTTTGTATATACATGCCTAACTGCACAATGATTCTGTAGGAAAAGATTTGGGTCAGGGGGTCGAAGGCCAAGGGTCAATAGAAGTGAGGTAAAAATGCTAAAAATACACTAAGAATTGGTGCTGAAATTACACTCTTTATTTGTACAGCACACATTATTGCACAATGATTCTGCAGGGAAAGATTTGGGCCATGGGGTCAAAGGTCAAGTGAAAATGCCAAAACTTCTCGATTTTTTCCCATTTTTAAAAATGGCTCAAAGTATTGCCATGACAATAGGAGTATGCTAAATAATGATTTTTGCCAATCATATAAAACTGCCGTCTCACATTGGCAAGATGTACTGTACACATTTTGTGTGAATAATGCAAGTCTGGTGTAGGCATACCAGTTGCCATCGCGACATTTCTAGTTTTAGCGAAGAGTCATGAGATCTACATTGTAGAGCTTGTGCATACTTCATTGCCTGCTTTAACTTCTTGCTTGGCGCCAGTTGTCAATGTTATAAACTCGTAATCTTCTGTTGTTTGTTTGTCTATTTTTTTATTAATCTGGATTTCATGCTTGAGAAAATGGCTGCCAGGCATGAGAGCACTGATGAGATGCAACTGTCACAACGAATGTGTGAGATGGGTGTACTTATAGTATACCCAGCATTTGGGTGGATGCACACAATGCAGGGGTATACACACACAGCTCAGGTCACTGGACAAGCATCTTTTTACCATTTGCCTTCTGTCAGAACGAAGGTTGCTTCTAATTCTTTAATTTTCACTGGTCCAAAATTTTGGAATTCTCTTGATTCTGTATACTTAGAGAGGCAGGCAGTCTGTCAGTATTCAAACGTAAACTAAAGTATTGTCTTTTAAATAGATATTGTGTTGAGTCATGATATTCTCATTGTGTATGTTTAAACTGAATAATCTCTCCTGATTTCATTTATGCAGGACTTTATATAAATTTATAAAGTCTACATGCATGTAAACGAGGGATAATGCTTATAATTCATACATAAAGTATCTCTTCTGCTCATATATGACCTCTGTAAATATTTTCATATATTACTCCTTTGTAATCTCTATTTCATCTCTTCTTCTTTTCACTATCTATATTTTCTTTTTTAAGCTTTCTTATACTCTTTCTTTTGTGTGTGTGTATATATATATATATATATATATATATATATATATAATACTGGTATGTTTTACGTTTAAGTGATTGTAGTGTAGATTGCTTATTAAATTTTAAGCCAATTTTAAACTCTTGCCTATTTGAATTGTATGTATACTATGATAAGCAGTATTCTTTATGTATTTATATTTTCAAGTTCGTTTTTTTTTTCTCAGTTGCTAATTAATCCTAAGTGGTCTAATTCAAAATCACATACCTTGTATTTTTCAGAGGAGCCTTACAATACAAGCTCTGCTTCAACCAATACTTCGTCTTTCTTTCCTCTCAAACTCTACTATGCCACATTCTTGTTTATCTCTGTCTAATTTCTGTACTGTGTGTTGCTTTCTTTTGGAAGAATATGTGTATTCTTTATTGATATACATTGTATCTTGAAGAGAGACAAATAAATGAACTTGAACACACCGTCAGGGGTGCACACACCCTATAGATGTAGGCCTATACACATACCTTTGCCATGAGCGCAGTGCCAAACCCGCCCTGGTAGTTGTTGCTTGAGGGCACCCCCTCCATCACTCCCGGGACCGGGTTGTAGGTGTCACAGGACCAGGATCGCCCTGTGCTTGTGCTCATGATGTCTGCCAGAACTTTCTTGTCCAAACCAAGCCTAAAAAAAAATAATGTGTAAAACCACACAGGGTCATCTCCTTGGATTAAAGTGCACTGTACATAGGCCTAATGCTATCCACATCTAAGGCCATACATAGGAATTTTTCTTTTTTCATAGGAGGGGACAATTTCAGTGCTTTGGCTTGCTTGTTTGTCCGTGTTTTCCCCCACGGTATACTTTTGTTACTTTTTATAGATAATTTCATTTATTTTGATTCCATTTCTGTGAAAGTTAAATGATACTGTACAGGGCATTTTTGCGGTGGTTTTATTTTCGTGAATAGAATCTCCATCGTGACAACAACAGCGCACAAAAATGTCAAATTTCTAAGATGGAAAACAAAATTTGCCACGCACGCAGTACTGTCCAATAAAGGCAAGCAGGCTAGCATTGCAATATAAAGTGACTACGATTCTAGGCCTACTGGTACTCTTTTCTGAGAAATTTGATTTCATTTCAAGCAATGTTTTAACATAACGGTTGAATTGAGAAGTCATACTTTCTTCCAAACGCTTGTGTTTTTGTTTTTGTTTTTTGTTGCAATATTATCACAATGAGAAGACCACAAAGCGCAGACTTAACAACTCGTGAAAACTGGTGATGTCTGATCATCAACTGCCATTCGCGTAAGGGGGTGTACGCAAAAATATCAGTGTTTACAGTACTCGTCAATTACTCTTTAAGAAAAGGGGCGATCTGCCTCTGCTGCAAACAGTCCTACCCATGTCCAGGTGTAAAAGGCACAAGCAAAATAGTAGGTTATCAGTGGCGGATCCAGAGGGGGGCGCAACCAGCGCACGCCCCCCCCCCTTTATTTTTCGTTAAAAACAAAAGAAATAAAAAGAAAAAATGAAATGAAACCCGGAAGTGGCACCAGAAATATCAGTCACACCCCCCTCCCTTACAGAATTCCTGGATCCGCCCCTGGTTATGCCAGATGCCGAGGTATTGAGGACTTACCTTATGCCAAGATGCATGACCTCTGATGTGCCAATCATTGAAATTGCCGCCATCATGTTATTACAAATTTTGGCTGCCTGTAGAAGAAAGCGAGACCAAAAACTGTCAATTACCCCTGCATGAGTTGACTAACCTGAAAATGGACTATTTCACAGGTTGGGTTGTTTGTTTTTGCATAGCGATATGGTGATACATTGTCCCAGCACAAAAATATATATAATGATATTTAATTCACAATACTTTTGCTTGTGTCATGTGTCTAGGGAAAACTCACTTGACTGTGAGTGTCATTCACAATACTTTTGCTTGTGTCATGTGTCTAGGGAAAACTCACTTGACTGCTTGCAGAATATTTAAAGGTTAAAAAAAAAGTCCACTCTCACAGAAATGAACATAATATGTTAATCCAGCATCCAGTATGGACAGTCATTAAATGGGATGATGATCGTTATTCCGAAGGTTCGTTAATCCGCAAATGAAGAAAGGTGCGTACAATAACAAACCATCGGAATTACGAACCTTATTTCATTTTCGGATTAACGAACCTTCAGAATAACGCACCTTATTTGATTTTCAGAGTAACGAACACTCGGAATAACGAATCTTCGGAATAACGAACTTTTTAACCTTTTACCGAACTGTAACCATTATATTAGCCATAAAATTGAGTCAAACAATAGTTCTTTATCATATGCTACTAACTTTATGGCTAAGGAATACGTTATGGAAGTGTCACTGATACCATTGATGTGTAACCATGGCAACTGAAGCACTTATACCTACCTCCCCAGTGCCCACTGGTCCTGTGTGGACCACATTCTTCCCCATGTTCCGGAGCAGTTCCTCCACAGCTTTGAACTCCTCTGACTTCCCACCAACCATGAATGTGAGTATTCCGTCCCTGGCAGCGTTTACACCTGGGCAAAGGACGATAAATTGAAGGGTGTGATGAAAAAAGAAAGATAGATCAGTAGAAGAAATCAAAAAGTTGAAGAAGAAAAATACATCTGGTAAACAGTGATGTGGTATATTGTTTACTCTCCCAGCAAGTCACATGACTTCATCCTTCATGACTGTGTACTAACATGTTTTTTTGCCAATTTCCATTTCCATTCACACTGCATTATTCTATTGCTATCCGGAACCAACTTTGCTCATGCAGAACTCTGCACAGGGGCGGATCCAGGAATTCACGCCGTAAAGGGGGGGGGGGGGGGGGGGCGCCAAAAATATTTCTGGTGCCACTTCCGGGTTTCATCGGCTGACAAGCAAAAAAAGGGGGAAAAACGTTTCAGCGCGCAATTTTTCCGTTTCTCGTGCCACTTCTGGTTTCACCAGCTGACAAGCAAAAAAAAAAAAAAAGGGGGGGGGGGGGGAAGGGGTTTTCTGCTCCCACAACAACCCATTTCATTTTTTTCTTTTGTTTTAACAACATATATAGGGGCGCTTTCCCGGGGAGACCCCCCCCCCCCCCCCATCCGCTTATCTGCTTATGCTGCACATTCATGATACATGCCAAGACCTTCTCAAAATGTATATTATCAAATGTCAAATGTCTCATTACAATATACCCCCCGCACACGCACAGGAACTATATCTGGATAATTTATTTGAACACTAATTTGTGGCCAGAACAGACGTTTATCATCTCTTGGAATTTATGACTGAAGTAGAAACTTTCTAAATTCTAAAATAGTTAATATACCACAATGTATACAGGAGCAGAAACAAGGACACTGCAAAAACAGAAATGAACATCATTTTCCTCATCATCTGTGTGAGGAATCACTGGAATCGTAAGGTTTCTCATTATTTGATCTCATGGATTGACTTCCATTACCTCCTGACACCGGTGCATCCATGAATGTGGCGCCTTTCTCTTCGGCAAGAGCAGCTACATCCTTTGTCACAGCTGGGTCTATGGTACTACTGTCTATGAGAGAGCTACCCGACTGCACTCTCCTGAAGACAGTATTAGTGAGAAAAAAAATAGTGACCCAATCAATGTTATTCATGATACCTGTACAGTAATAAACATCGATCAGATGTCACTTCTTTTAAAAGTGCACCATTCTTTTTGTTAGCTTTGTCAAAATTCCAATTGTCCAAACATTCTCAAAACTGTCTGGTATTTGAAACTAAAATGCAAACATAATTATATCCAATCAGATAACTTACAAGGCTGTATAAATGCGGAAACTCTTATGAAATTGAGCTCTGTAACGAGGCTGACTGGCCTCATACTTCTGTGACAGAAATACAGTAAATGCAACCTGCCACATTATTGCTTCATCACTACATCATTAAGGTACTCAGTATATCACTGACTTCTTGGAAAGAAAGACATAATATAGAAGATCAGCAAGAAAGAAAATGAGAGAAAAAGAAAGACAGCAAGTAGGAAAAAAGAAACAAGCAAGAAACCAGAAAGAAAAATGAAAGACAGGAAGGCAGGACAAAACTGTAAAGATAACTAAGGGTGGAGTAGCTATAGCGAGCTTGCAGAGAGTATATCTTACGATAACACGCCATTCTCCCCTGTATAGACTTCCAAGACATTCGGGCTTGAAGGCAACATGGTGATGATTCGGTCAGCCTTTTCCGCCACCTCAGCCGGAGTGTCGGCCACATCGGCCCCTAGCTGGGCCAGGCTGGCCACCGCCCCAGGGTAAACATCACAGACCACCAGGGAGTAGCCCTTGTCCAGGAGATTCCTGGCCATGTGACTGCCCATGTTGCCCAGACCAATGAAACCCACGGGGGTCTTGGAGGCCTGTAAGGGCCGAGAGAAGCAGGCAGATGCTGTTTTATGTAGGGCTGTTAGAATGTGTGTTCTTCTCCATAATTGTGGAGACAAATAATTTTTAGAACTGAAGCAAGAGATGGAGAGTGCTGCGTGACAGACATCTGTACGTCTTTGTAAAATTAGGAGCTGAAGCATGAGCAGCAGAGTAAACACTGATATACAGTCATTTGGTAAGTTAAATCTTCCACTGTTTTGCCCTTCTCTATATATTTCCCTCCTCTTTTCCATAATCATAATGTTACCCAGATATAGGCTTACCGTTCCTCGCACTGAATACCAGAGGTTGCGCAGTAATGATCCAAAGGAGACAGCATGAAAGAAAACAAATTAGATCAGTCAGTTCATTAAAAAAAAATAATAATAATTTATATATATATATATATATATATATATATATATATATATATACATTGTATATACAGGTATATTCATTTATAGTGTGAAAGGTGTGTTTTCAGTCATTATCGTTATTTTTTTCACTATTGTCTTGGTCATTATTTTTTGTATACAATATTTATACAGTATCATGTTCTGTATCCATTATCATTATTTTGTCCGATTTCTTTGATCTTCAGTCTTGATAAAAGGCAGGGCCCGAAAGCTTGAAAATAAAAATCAAACTGTGAGGATTCAAGCTACGTCTATCGTCTCAGCCTTCCTCTCACAATATATATATATATATATATATATATATATATATATATATATATACATATATATATATATATACATATATATATATATATATATATATATATATATATATACATATATATATATATATACATATATATATATATATATATATATGGGTGAAAACGTTGAACGATGTACAATTGGGCAAATCAGGGGTCAAAATTAAAACATGTGACTCATTGATATAGATACATCTCAGTGAAATGTCATTATTGTCAGCTTTCTTGCAAACCCAATTATACTGGGATATCTCCAAGGGTGTTGTTTTTATTCAAGGTTAAATAGAACTGTGACATAATGGCGAACGTCTCTGACTAAAATAAACATCGTTTTAGTGAAAATTCAAATGAAGGGTGAAAAAACATTCAAATGAAGTTAGTTTAATCTTGTTCATACTTTCGACGACTGTGTTAATTTGTTCCTAAAATATTGTTTACCTCCTGTGAAGTTTACAAAAGCTAATACACATGGAAGTTAAAGAAAAAGTGGAGTTTTTGTCATTTAAGCAGAGATTTTCATATTCTTATCTTCACTTTCATCTCATTTGAACAAAATATGTAGCAGGGGTCTCATTTGTTTAAATGTTAATGTTCAGTAGATACTATTAATGAATTTAGTGCATTTCGTTTGATCAAATCACCATAAAAGCCCTATACAGACGCTGGAAGTAAGCCATGTTTTGATCAGAGACGTTCTGGTTTCACTCATAGACGTTCCTCAGGCATAGGCAATACAAATGATGTCCTTTGATCCATATTTAAGAGTCTTGTGAGCAAACAACATTTTCCTTTGTTAAACACATGTTAATCTTTTGTCAACAATTCAGAATGGTAATTTCAACTTGAATTATTTTTCATACTAACTGATTGTAACTACGAATCTCCAAATTGTAAGAGGAATTTCGATTTCTGCACCAAAAATCAACAACAAGCCTGTTCTTGATATATCATTCAGATCTTACAACACCTTTTAATGACAGACAACAAAATTACATGAAAAATTTGCAATTTCAACTACTTTACCTAATTACTCATTTATATCAGAGACATTTGCTTTTCCATCAGGGACGTTTCGGCTGTAAGTTATCACTAAAATTAAACATCAAACTCCCTATTTTAAAAGATGCTCGCAACTGGATATTCCACATTCATTGAGAAATCATTTACCTAGGCCTAAATGTCGAGAATTGTTTTTGTTTATGATGACCACTACTTTGCATTTTACCTTCAGGTGTAAATGCAGGTGTGCCCGCACGCTATCAATTTTGTATATGTTTGCTTTCAATTGTAGTCCAAATCTATAACAAAGGTAAACACAAATTTATTGATACTAATTTAATATGACCCCTTAGTCTAAAATATGATTGTATGAGTATAAGCCAGTTTGGATTTTCATTAGGGACCGTACCTGGGCCACTGTTATGATGTCGTCTCAGAAAGCTGTAATTAACCTTTGCTTATCCAAGAAGCATCAAATTTCGCTGCGCATTTTTTTTTCATACTATGGCAGATATAAATTGTAAACAATGTAATGCACTTGCCACAACACCAAACTCAAAAGAATATCGACAGTATGGTATAGCAACTGTTTGTTGACCAAAAGTGAACTGAAAACCTCTTTAAAGAGGTTGACAATGATAACATAACAATATCACATTTTATCTGTCACATCGTTAGGGGATTATTAATCCTTCCTTCAACTCAAAGGCGATGCATTATAGTGTTCATAGTGGAAACTAGGTAAGGGACATTCTTAATAGACGTTTTCTTGTTTCATCACAGACGTTAGTATTTTTCCTTTTCTCATGTATTTGGCTTACAAACCTCAAAAATATCACTAGAATATTTCACCTTACTTCCAAAGGAAAAAGCTTCATTAAAGGGGAAATTCAGCCCAATAAAGTTATTCGCTGATAAGACAGAAAATCATACGGGCTCCACAAAAATGAGAAGGTTGTGACATTTTGAAGTTTCGCTAGTTCTTCCAGAAATGTCCAGTTTTTCATTCAAACATAATTATGCCCCAGGCTTAAATCCGGGTATATTATGTAACTGATCACTTTTCCGAAGGTAATCAACCAGGAATAGCATTATGTTTCAGATTTCAATGCCAGAAACATTAAATTTTCGTTATTTTTTGTACACGATCAATGGAAAATGGAGAGGTTATGACATGGTTAGCTCACTCATTTGCATATTCTTATCCACTGTACAAAAACCTTATTTGCAGAAAGTGGCAAAAATTCAAAAAGGCAGTTAAGTAAGGGTGCAATTAAACATAATTAAGGGTTCAAGTGTGTCCTGCCATTGTTTCAAATTGGGTGCAAATTATTTGAACCTTTACTTCTTAGCGTATAAGCCTCAAATTTCACAGGCTCAAAAGCAAACGTAGTGACGTGCATTAAAAACGGAGTCGGCATTATAACATTGAACTGAATTTCTCCTTCATTTGGTATTCAATGTCCTCAATCAGTGCATAGTATCGACTGTGTCGCTTGCGACACCTGAAACCGGGGTTGGGAAAGTCATTATTGTGTAAACAGATGGCACCTCCAAGATATCCGTCCGGTCTTGCCAGTAAAACGGCCGTGGTCTGGAACTTGTAGGCTCCATGAACATGACTGAGACTAAAGATCCTAAACAGGATACTCGGAGTGTTTACAATCCATCCGGTCTTCCCATCTTGCTGTAAGAAAAAAAAATAGAATAAAAATGATATTAAAGTTAACTTGACATGCACTGGAGCAATGTACGCACAAAATGAACGTCTCTGATCAAAATTATAAAATCAACATTGTTTTTAGATTGCGCAAATTACCTAGAACAATGTATGTATACGAGGGCCATCTACTGTGGAATAATGAAAGATCTACTCCCAATTGTAGTACAGTTGAACCTCTCGTATCCGGACAAGTCGGGACCGGGGCTCATCCGGATAAGGGATTTGGCCGGATACGGGAGACTCAATGCTTTATACATGTACATATACATACACATGTACTGATGTAGCCCATTGTAGTACCACATGTAGTAATGTGTATACTGCAACCTTTTCATTGTTACATTTGGGGATGTTTGAGGATGTTAAAATGTGTGAAGGTAAGCAATTTGGAAGGAAATTTGATGTAATGTATGTTAATCATGTTGGAAGCAATATGTAATTCATGTGTGTTTGTGTAGGAGTTCTCAAGGAGTTGGGAATCCCCCTTTCCTCCCATAATTATAAAAAAAAAATCACGGCGAGATTGCGTCCGTATAATAGAGAGATCCGGATAAAGGGAGGCCGGATAAGAGAGGTTCAACTGTAGTTGAAAATATGTAAAACGTCCCGTATAACGTCTCTGACGTAAACATCTTTGCTTATCAGCACTTAATGGGTTTGATTTTTACAAGATATTAGCATTATATTTGGATTGAGGAACCTATGTGCTTCAAACGTAGGCAGCAATTCGCCATGATGGGTCATTAATATTGGTTTGAGAACAGATCTTATTTGTTCAGAGAACGTCCCTGACCTAAACCTGTTTTTCTTACATTTCTGCTTCTCTCACGAAAAAATACGTAATTCAAAGTGACTACTACATTATAATTATAGACTACTGACCTATTACTAGTCATAAAACACAGTTTCTGTTCAGGCAATGTGTTTACACTTGCTCAATCAACAGAAAACCTTAAATTTGAAACTCTTCTACATATTTTCAACATCTTTCAGGAAGCTTCATTTTTCTTAATATTATAACACGCCCGTGTAAACTTTGTTCTTCTTGTTCCTATAATACTAACCGCACCCATCCAGACCTAATTTTATTTTAATGTTCTCATAATTTGTAGAATGGATGTCTTTATTTCATGAAACAGTAATTATCAGAGACGTTTTTCATTTTGCTCAGAGACGTGCGGTCTTTGATCTTCATGTAGAATCTTACATATTTACTGTCTATCCTTCTTTAATTTATTTCTAATCCAAAGGTTAAAATACATAATTTCACAGATGATACTAATTGGCAAATCTACGGAATGATAACCGTTATAAATCGGCACAAACACCAGGAAAGTTTTTGTTATTACTCACATTTTCAGGATTTGTGGGCATTTCCGTTGTTGAATTATGCCGACTCGATTCCAGGATGGCGCGTCAGTGCGTAATATAAGCGCGCAAATAAAGTATCATGCAGTATGTAAGTGTCAGATGAGGGAATATCCCTTTAGAGGTTTTCAATCAGAGACATTCGCTTTGATCAGAGACGTTTGCCAATTTGGATTTTCAACCAGAACTCATTTTTATGGACAGTATGTTGCTTTTGTTGCCAATCATCATAATCACCCATATATATATATATATATGGGTGAAAACGTTGAACGATGTACAATTGGCCATTTTCGGGCTTTGCGATATTCAAACCCTTGTAAAATTGTCACCTGTGGGTGTTTTTCATAGTTTTATGTATCATTTGGTAGGGGAGGGTTGTGCCTTTCAGAAAATATACACTTTGTATTGTTGTTACCGCATTTCCTTAAAAAATAATGCCTTAAAGCTGAAAAAATTGACAAAAATACATATTTTATGAAAAAAAAACAGAATCTGTTTTTTTTTTCATAAAATATGTATTTTTGTCAATTTTTTCAGCTTTAAGGCATTATTTTTTAAGGAAATGCGGTAACAACAATACAAAGTGTATATTTTCTGAAAGGCACAACCCTCCCCTACCAAATGATACATAAAACTATGAAAAACACCCACAGGTGACAATTTTACAAGGGTTTGAATATCGCAAAGCCCGAAAATGGCCAATTGTACATCGTTCAACGTTTTCACCCATATATATATATATATATGGGTGATTATGATGATTGGCAACAAAAGCAACATACTGTCCATAAAAATGAGTTCTGGTTGAAAATCCAAATTGGCAAACGTCTCTGATCAAAGCGAATGTCTCTGATTGAAAACCTCTAAAGGGATATTCCCTCATCTGACACTTACATACTGCATGATACTTTATTTGCGCGCTTATATTACGCACTGACGCGCCATCCTGGAATCGAGTCGGCATAATTCAACAACGGAAATGCCCACAAATCCTGAAAATGTGAGTAATAACAAAAACTTTCCTGGTGTTTGTGCCGATTTATAACGGTTATCATTCCGTAGATTTGCCAATTAGTATCATCTGTGAAATTATGTATTTTAACCTTTGGATTAGAAATAAATTAAAGAAGGATAGACAGTAAATATGTAAGATTCTACATGAAGATCAAAGACCGCACGTCTCTGAGCAAAATGAAAAACGTCTCTGATAATTACTGTTTCATGAAATAAAGACATCCATTCTACAAATTATGAGAACATTAAAATAAAATTAGGTCTGGATGGGTGCGGTTAGTATTATAGGAACAAGAAGAACAAAGTTTACACGGGCGTGTTATAATATTAAGAAAAATGAAGCTTCCTGAAAGATGTTGAAAATATGTAGAAGAGTTTCAAATTTAAGGTTTTCTGTTGATTGAGCAAGTGTAAACACATTGCCTGAACAGAAACTGTGTTTTATGACTAGTAATAGGTCAGTAGTCTATAATTATAATGTAGTAGTCACTTTGAATTACGTATTTTTTCGTGAGAGAAGCAGAAATGTAAGAAAAACAGGTTTAGGTCAGGGACGTTCTCTGAACAAATAAGATCTGTTCTCAAACCAATATTAATGACCCATCATGGCGAATTGCTGCCTACGTTTGAAGCACATAGGTTCCTCAATCCAAATATAATGCTAATATCTTGTAAAAATCAAACCCATTAAGTGCTGATAAGCAAAGATGTTTACGTCAGAGACGTTATACGGGACGTTTTACATATTTTCAACTACAGTTGAACCTCTCTTATCCGGCCTCCCTTTATCCGGATCTCTCTATTATACGGACGCAATCTCGCCGTGATTTTTTTTTTTATAATTATGGGAGGAAAGGGGGATTCCCAACTCCTTGAGAACTCCTACACAAACACACATGAATTACATATTGCTTCCAACATGATTAACATACATTACATCAAATTTCCTTCCAAATTGCTTACCTTCACACATTTTAACATCCTCAAACATCCCCAAATGTAACAATGAAAAGGTTGCAGTATACACATTACTACATGTGGTACTACAATGGGCTACATCAGTACATGTGTATGTATATGTACATGTATAAAGCATTGAGTCTCCCGTATCCGGCCAAATCCCTTATCCGGATGAGCCCCGGTCCCGACTTGTCCGGATACGAGAGGTTCAACTGTACTACAATTGGGAGTAGATCTTTCATTATTCCACAGTAGATGGCCCTCGTATACATACATTGTTCTAGGTAATTTGCGCAATCTAAAAACAATGTTGATTTTATAATTTTGATCAGAGACGTTCATTTTGTGCGTACATTGCTCCAGTGCATGTCAAGTTAACTTTAATATCATTTTTATTCTATTTTTTTTTCTTACAGCAAGATGGGAAGACCGGATGGATTGTAAACACTCCGAGTATCCTGTTTAGGATCTTTAGTCTCAGTCATGTTCATGGAGCCTACAAGTTCCAGACCACGGCCGTTTTACTGGCAAGACCGGACGGATATCTTGGAGGTGCCATCTGTTTACACAATAATGACTTTCCCAACCCCGGTTTCAGGTGTCGCAAGCGACACAGTCGATACTATGCACTGCTTGAGGACATTGAATACCAAATGAAGGAGAAATTCAGTTCAATGTTATAATGCCGACTCCGTTTTTAATGCACGTCACTACGTTTGCTTTTGAGCCTGTGAAATTTGAGGCTTATACGCTAAGAAGTAAAGGTTCAAATAATTTGCACCCAATTTGAAACAATGGCAGGACACACTTGAACCCTTAATTATGTTTAATTGCACCCTTACTTAACTGCCTTTTTGAATTTTTGCCACTTTCTGCAAATAAGGTTTTTGTACAGTGGATAAGAATATGCAAATGAGTGAGCTAACCATGTCATAACCTCTCCATTTTCCATTGATCGTGTACAAAAAATAACGAAAATTTAATGTTTCTGGCATTGAAATCTGAAACATAATGCTATTCCTGGTTGATTACCTTCGGAAAAGTGATCAGTTACATAATATACCCGGATTTAAGCCTGGGGCATAATTATGTTTGAATGAAAAACTGGACATTTCTGGAAGAACTAGCGAAACTTCAAAATGTCACAACCTTCTCATTTTTGTGGAGCCCGTATGATTTTCTGTCTTATCAGCGAATAACTTTATTGGGCTGAATTTCCCCTTTAATGAAGCTTTTTCCTTTGGAAGTAAGGTGAAATATTCTAGTGATATTTTTGAGGTTTGTAAGCCAAATACATGAGAAAAGGAAAAATACTAACGTCTGTGATGAAACAAGAAAACGTCTATTAAGAATGTCCCTTACCTAGTTTCCACTATGAACACTATAATGCATCGCCTTTGAGTTGAAGGAAGGATTAATAATCCCCTAACGATGTGACAGATAAAATGTGATATTGTTATGTTATCATTGTCAACCTCTTTAAAGAGGTTTTCAGTTCACTTTTGGTCAACAAACAGTTGCTATACCATACTGTCGATATTCTTTTGAGTTTGGTGTTGTGGCAAGTGCATTACATTGTTTACAATTTATATCTGCCATAGTATGAAAAAAAAAATGCGCAGCGAAATTTGATGCTTCTTGGATAAGCAAAGGTTAATTACAGCTTTCTGAGACGACATCATAACAGTGGCCCAGGTACGGTCCCTAATGAAAATCCAAACTGGCTTATACTCATACAATCATATTTTAGACTAAGGGGTCATATTAAATTAGTATCAATAAATTTGTGTTTACCTTTGTTATAGATTTGGACTACAATTGAAAGCAAACATATACAAAATTGATAGCGTGCGGGCACACCTGCATTTACACCTGAAGGTAAAATGCAAAGTAGTGGTCATCATAAACAAAAACAATTCTCGACATTTAGGCCTAGGTAAATGATTTCTCAATGAATGTGGAATATCCAGTTGCGAGCATCTTTTAAAATAGGGAGTTTGATGTTTAATTTTAGTGATAACTTACAGCCGAAACGTCCCTGATGGAAAAGCAAATGTCTCTGATATAAATGAGTAATTAGGTAAAGTAGTTGAAATTGCAAATTTTTCATGTAATTTTGTTGTCTGTCATTAAAAGGTGTTGTAAGATCTGAATGATATATCAAGAACAGGCTTGTTGTTGATTTTTGGTGCAGAAATCGAAATTCCTCTTACAATTTGGAGATTCGTAGTTACAATCAGTTAGTATGAAAAATAATTCAAGTTGAAATTACCATTCTGAATTGTTGACAAAAGATTAACATGTGTTTAATAAAGGAAAATGTTGTTTGCTCACAAGACTCTTAAATATGGATCAAAGGACATCATTTGTGTTGCCTATGCCTGAGGAACGTCTATGAGTGAAACCAGAACGTCTCTGATCAAAACATGGCTTACTTCCAGCTTCTGTATAGGGCTTTTATGGTGATTTGATCAAACGAAATGCACTAAATTCATTAATAGTATCTACTGAACATTAACATTTAAACAAATGAGACCCCTGCTACATATTTTGTTCAAATGAGATGAAAGTGAAGATAAGAATATGAAAATCTCTGCTTAAATGACAAAAACTCCACTTTTTCTTTAACTTCCATGTGTATTAGCTTTTGTAAACTTCACAGGAGGTAAACAATATTTTAGGAACAAATTAACACAGTCGTCGAAAGTATGAACAAGATTAAACTAACTTCATTTGAATGTTTTTTCACCCTTCATTTGAATTTTCACTAAAACGATGTTTATTTTAGTCAGAGACGTTCGCCATTATGTCACAGTTCTATTTAACCTTGAATAAAAACAACACCCTTGGAGATATCCCAGTATAATTGGGTTTGCAAGAAAGCTGACAATAATGACATTTCACTGAGATGTATCTATATCAATGAGTCACATGTTTTAATTTTGACCCCTGATTTGCCCAATTGTACATCGTTCAACGTTTTCACCCATATATATATATATATATATATACATATGTATATATACATATGTAACATATATATATATATATATAGATATATATACATATGTATATATACATATGTAACATCATGTCGACAATAACATCAAAAGTCACTGCAATAACAAAAATATTGAACTTGCAGTTAATTTGATAATATGACAAGATAATTACACCATATCAGTCTGCCACTAAATCTGGATTCCCAACACTATAGCTCATGATATTTGATATTTCATCATGGAAGATCACAAATGCTGATAGAGATACCACAAACCAAACTTTCTCAAAAATAAGCAATAGCACTTTTTAAAGACAAATAACAATTGAAATGCTTAAACCTAATGTCTCAGTTAAAATGAATATGACATTGGACATGATGGAACAGTTCCATGAATAATTATTATATATAGGAAAAATCCCTATCTGAAAACAAACATTTTGGTAATTAAGTCATTGGAAATTTGTCCTTTATGACGAAAGTAAAAGAACGAAGAATTTATTACATGTCTTTTGTTGATTTTAATAATTACATACATGTCATGTAATTTCAGTAAACTTCAGCAATACTACCATTCTCACTATCTCATCTAAAAATCCCCAGAAACCTATGGATCTAAGCTTTCCAACAGGTGACTTATCGCAAGCTTTGATGTTCATGATGTATCAAAAATATCTGGTATATGATATTGGAACAGTCTAAAGAAACTTTGAACCAAGCATGACCGAATTATTCTAAATGAGAATATTAGAACTTCACAGTTCATATTTACTGAGATCTAAACATGATCTTTTTCCAGGGAGTTCCAAATATCAGATGTGATGTTCACAGTGTATTACACTTAACCCTGCAATGTTGTATCACTTTATTGTCATCTAACCATATACACTGTATCTCTTTTACATATTCATCTCCATACAAATTAATTTGCACCTCAAACATGCAAAGAGCAACACACAATATCATGATGGGCAGAGCGAAACAATCAGAGTATGATAAGGTGCCTGTTGGGAAATGCTTTTCATGGCCTTGCAACTAAACGTGGAATGTGTCTCTTGCTTTCTGCGGGTGATGTTCGTTATTCCTAATTCTAATCCGAAAATGAAATAGGTTCGTCGTTCCGAAGGTTCGTTAGTCCGACACAAACAGATTCCGTATATACACGTATATACATACCTATATGTTTGCTGATCCGAAAACGATTTCAATAGGGTTCGTTTATCTAAACGTTAATTTTGTGGCCTTATTCTCAAGTTTCGTTAGTCCGAAAATGAAATAAGGTTCGTTATTCCGCAGGTTCGTTCATCCGAAAATTAAATCAGGTTCGTCATTCCTGAGGTTCGTTTATCCTAAAATGAAATAAGATTCATTATTCCGAAGGTTCGATTGTCCGAAAGTGAAATCAGTTTCGTTAGTACAAAAATGAAAAAAAAAATAGAAAGTTTCATGATTCCGATAATTCGTTCATCCCAACATGAAATAAGTTTTGTTATTCCGAAGGTTCCATAGTCAGCAAATGAAATAAGGTTCGTTCTAAGTCCGAAAATGAATTTGAAAAATGGTTCGTTCTTCCGAAGGTTCGTTATTTTGACGGGTTGTAAATCCGAAAATGATAAGGCTCGTTATTCACAAGGTTCGTTATTCACAAGGTTCGTTAATCAGAAAATTAAGTATGGTTCGTTAGTCTGAAAATGCAACAAGGTTCGTTGAAGGTTCGTTAATCCGAAAATGATATAGGGTTCGTGATTCCGAGGGTTCGATGTTCTGAAAATGAAATAATGTTCGTTCTTAATCCGAAAATGAAAAAAAAAAGGTTTCGTTTTCCGAAGGTTTGTTATTCCCGTTACAGTTCGTTGTTCCGAAGGTTCGTTATTCCGAAGGTTCGTCAATCCCAAAATGGAAAAAAGGTGCGTACAAACGAACCTGAAATGAAATAAGGTTTGTTATTCCGAAGGTTCTATAGTCCGCAAATGAAATAAGGTTGGTTCTAAGTCCGAAAATGAATGAAAAAAAAGGTTCGTTATTCCGAAGGTTCGTTATGACGACGGATTGTAAATCCGAAAATGAAATAAGGTTCGTTATTCACAAGGTTCGTTCATCAGAAAAATGAATAAGGTTCGTTAGTCTGAAAATGCAATAAGGTTCGTTATTCAGAAGGTTCGTTAATCCGAAAATGAAATAGGGTTCGTTATTCCGAAAATGAAATAAGTTCGTGCTTATAGTCCGAAAATAAGGAAAAAAAAAAGTTTATACGTTTTCCGAAGGTTCATTATTCCGGTTTCAGTTTTTGTTCGTTCTTCCGAATGTTCGTCAATCCCAAAATGGAAAAAGGTGGCTACAAACGAACCTGAAATTAATAAAGTTTGTTATTCAAAGGTTCGTTAATCCAAAAGTGAAATATGTTCATTATTCCGAAGGTTGTTCATCCGAAAGTGAAATAAGGTTCGCTAATCGAAAATGGAGAAAAGGTGAGTACAAACGAACCTTCGGAATTACGAACCTTCGGAATAACGAGGCCCCCCCCCCCCCCCCCCACACACACACACACACACACACTTTTTTCGCGTTAACGAACCTTCGGAATAATTTAGTAATGATTAGAATTGTTATTTTTTTAAATCATCATTATTGTTATTATTATCATTATATATTATGATCATTGTTACCATTAGTTATCTATACTCCCATCAACATTTTCTTTTTATTTATATCTATATATTTATCATCATTGTTATTTTAACTGTCATAATCTTTATAATCTACTTCCATTCTACCTCCATTCGCTCAGGCAGCCATTGCTGAAATTAAAATCAAGATTCTTGATCTACGCCACTTCTTGACGCAACACGTGCTCTGTCTGTAGATTTACGCTTGTGTGATCCTCCCCTGACACAATATCTTATTTTCCTTGCGTATACCATTTTTTAATCACACTGCTTGTTTTGTCACAAAACAAAGTTTATTTTTTGTTCGCAATTACGAACCATATGTATAGGCTTATTTTATTTTCGAATTAACGAATCTCCGGGATAACGAACTTTTTTTTTCATTTTTGGAGCACCTGACCTTCGGAAGAACTAACCTTATTTCTTTTTCGGAATAACGAATCTTCGGAATAACAAAACTTCGGGACAACGAACCCCTTTTCATTTTCAGACCAACGGACCTTCGGAATAACTAACCCCATTTCATTTTCGAAATAACGAATCTTGGGGAAAAACGAACTTTATTTCATTATCGGAATTACGAACCTTGAGAATAACGAACTGTAACCGCTTTCTGCAGGTGTCTCTCCACTGTATGCAAAGTTGGGGATGTCACTAGAACTGGAAGAGAGCTTAAAGGACAAGTTCACCTTCATAGACATGTGGGTTGAGTGAATGCAGCAATAGACCAGTTCGTAATTCCACTTTGCGCATGAGCAGAAAAAGGTCATGTGTACCAACAGGCATTTAGGTTTGTTAATTCACTGAGATAAGCATCTGTGATGCAATGATTATTCATGTGATCCTTATCTAAATGGTGCTTGCCAGCACATCCACCTGACAGCAAGAATGGTATTTCGCAATACAGAAAATATGATGTTATAACATTCAATACAAAACAATGAAATGGATGCCTGCTAGATTGTCAACTGATGGAGCAATCTGATTACCTGCTCTAAACGCAAGCTCATTCTTTGTTTGAACATGAATTCCACAAATTGTTATGTCGGGCAAGCTAATGCATTATGCTGCTTTGAAAACAGGTGAAGCGCCTAACCAACTAAGAAAAAAGAAAGGTCATTTGTACCAATGTGTACATGAGCTAATTACGAAATTGCTTATATTAGTAGAGCGCACCATTGAGAGTTTGAGGAAAATCGGACAATCCGTTCAAAAGTTATGAATTTTTGAAGTTTCTGCTCACTCAAGGCTGGATGAGAAGACTACTATAGCATGTGAAGTCAAATGAGTACAACGATATAAAGAAAGAATAAAGAAAATTCAACATATTTTCACTTTTCTCGCAGGGGAATAATATTACCCTTAACAGCTTAACATATATGTCAGTAACAAGTCGAAGAAATGTGCACTTTATTCAAAAAGTAAAGTTTTGTGAAATTCTCTTTTTATTTTCTTTATATGGTACGCATATGACATCATACACTGTAGTAGTCTTCTCATCCAGCAGTGACTACGCAGATACTTTAAAAATTCGTAACTTTTGAACGGATTGTCCGATTTTCCCCAAACTTTCACTGTTGTGTTCTACTAATATTGCTGCATTCACCCAATCCACATGTATATATAGGTGGACTTGTCCTTTAATGCAATGTTCAGACCAAACTTGGTTAAGTGACGACAAATAAAATAATACCTGAATAATCTCTTCCAGATAACCATTCTGTTAGTCCTGCTGTCAGTACCGGAGCAGCTTTAGCGAAACGAGAAGCGAGAACATTAGCTGCCAACATGACGCCTGACGGTGTTCGTATCAAGTTATGCGAGGTTGACGAGCAGATCAGTTCATTTGGCAGTGCGCGATCAATGGTGCGATCAGCAGGGGAGAGTTGTGGGCGTGTCCGTATTAGAAACCAACGACCGGGAATGCTTGCAGAAGCAGGGTTCCCACTTGGCCGAGTACAGTGCCGAGCTTTGGCGAGTTGTGGCGAGTTGCCTCACAGTGGCACTCGAGATAACTCGCGTAAAGCTCTTCATGTAACTCGGGATAACTGGCGACAACTCGCTCATCTCGTAGTGAATCTGCAAAACTCCCTGTGAACTCGCGAGTGGTTCAAAAATTTTTGAACATGTTCAAAATTTTCCGTAACTCGAAGTAACTCGTGCTGAACTCTTTTAAACTCGTAATATACTCGTACTACTCGTAACAAACTCTCAATACTCGTACGAAGCTCGCGATAAACTCTTCGTGACTCGCCACCTTCAAGTTTATACGCGAGTTCTGCTCGAGTTTTGAAGAGTGCGATACGAGTACTACGACTCTACAACCAGTATGTGGAAGGGGGAATTGCCCTCGAGTAAGGAGCGAGGTTAGGTCGAGCTCTGCGACTTACAACGAGTTTTGTATTAGCTTATTCAGAGTACATTGCACTGACCTATTAATTTGGAATTATCCACATTTTCCCAGCGTTTTCAAGACAGGAGACATTCATTCAACCCTAATAGGTCATTGCCATTACATTTCTAGAACTACACGTAAGTAAAAATTAAGACAAAAAACGTGCCTCGCGGCTCAAGAAATCCAAGAAAAAACCGGAGAAGGAAATGGAGATCAATCAAGCAATGGTAGAAGTAGAGGTAGAAGAGCAGGAAGAGAAAGAAGAAACAGAAGAGATCACCGGTGATGAGCTACAGAGGGAGTCAGAAAACCAAGCTCTTTAACAAGACCCACAAGACAAAAAAAAAAAAAAAAATCCGGGGACCATTTACCAAAAATAGTGGTGTTTTAGATGCAAGAAAACGCCATTTTCACACACAGATTTTCAAAAATTCTCCCTACTGTGGGAGGGGGGACACCCCCCTCCCACACCCCCCCCCCCCCTTTTTTTTAAAAAGCTAGATCCGCCCCTGAGTGGCAACGCTCTTTGATACAAATCCAGCGTCAACTCTGTCGCACAGATTTTGAATCAACGGTGTTAGAAACAAACAAACGTGAACTGAAATTACTATATTAGTATATCCACTGTTTTGGGATTAAAGCATCCGGACAGTTCTTTGAGAGATCCAGAGGATTTCATAATGGCTCAAGTTGGGTATCAAAAAGGGCGAAATGATATCATGGAATAATTAATAATGTCTAAAATGAAGTTAGGTTATTCATTTTGTTTAACACGGCTAGATCTGAGATACTTCTACACTTTCCTCGATAATTATTGTAATCGTGGTAGGTAGAAGTCGTAGACGTGCCCACTTTTTATCCATAACCAATGTATCATCTATGTTGCTCATTCACGGTGAGTGAGTTGGCTCAGTCGTCATAGCGCGTCTGCCTCACGATCCTAAGGACCCGGGTTTGAACCCTAGTATGGACTGAGCAATGTTGTGTGTAAACATACCGTCCCCTCTAGCAAGAGGCAACATACTGGTTATCCATACTGATATTCCATACATTGGTTACCTGTAGAAAAAAGGATTATTTTCAAATTCTGTTATTAGTACATCATTCAGTTCATTCTTTTTCCCCCATATACATAAGTAATTCTGTTCAAAAATACAAACACCCAGAGTAAAACATGGATATGGTGATCGTGCTTTTTCCGTTATGGGACCAAAGCTTATTGTGGAATCAGTTACCTCTTCAGTTAAGGGAACTGTCATCTACAGAGTCATTCAAATCCAAACTTCAAACCTATCTATTCCTTTCATACTGAGGACTGTAATTGCTGTATGTCATTAATGTAGGATCAATATTGTATTTTTAATTGGTATATGCTGTATTCTTTATTTGGTATATATTTGTTTTTGTTTACCATTTTCTTCTTTGTTAAAAAGTTTGAATATGTATATGCATGTAAATATATATCTTTTCATTTTTGAAGCGCCATGAGCACTGAAAAGTGGACCTGTGCGCTATATGAGTAGCCACTATTGTTATTATCATTATTATTATACGCTGTCCCTCGGATAGGACATAAAATGGAGGTCCCGTGTATGAGAGAGTCACAACTCATGCATGTAAAAGATCCCGCTTCATTCATTCATCGCAAAGTGCAGGGCGAAGCGGTCCCATCTCACATCCAACTGGACCCCATGGAAGACCAGCTTAGTGTAGCTGAATATGGGCTATCCAGCCATCTTCTCAGATGGAAATGAATAAACAAAGCAAAACAAACACCGCCCCCCCCCCAACGTTCCAAAGCCCATGCAGTTAACACCACGCGACACTGAGTGGAATACGATAGATATGCTTACAATAATATACAGTAAAGTTTACTTTCCTCCATTCATGAAACAAGTTCTAGGTCGGCACACAATTTGGCTCTTTGTCATGGTTTGATAAGTCTCAGGAATTAACGAAATCAGATAATTATGCAACAAAAGGATTAATTGCTTGATTTCCATAATGATTAATTGTCTTAATTTCAGATTCTCAGATTCTCGTCACAGTGATCCTTTAACATGACGATTTTTGTTTATATCTTTCTATTTTGAGAAAATTACTACCGTAAGCTCAGAATCGCATGAACAGCTCGCTGTAGAAGGCGAAATCTGTGATGCGCTGTGATTTTTTAGATAGACGCATAGTACATGTATTTGAGATGTGGGGGAAAACCCGCTTCTTTAAATATAACGGTTCGCAGTGTAAAGGTCACGGCAAATACAGCCACTCTCCTGATATCTGCTTGAATCGCCCGATTCTTTTGTGAATGCCACGCAATACACCTCTCTCACCAAAAAGTAACTCTTGATATTTTGCTGGAGTCTTAAAAGTAAGACCACATTCAATCGAATTTATGTTCGAACCATTTCTACAGCCTAAACAGAGTACAAGTTGGGATCTTATCATGCTTATGTCTAAAGTACTTCGGAACCCGACACTATTAAGTCAGCAATATTGAACCCGGAAGTGCAGCCTACTTGGTAAGCATACGAAACGATATCCACACATGCTAAATATTGTGCCTGACATGTAGTTATACGAATAATGCAAGATCACTAAATATGATTATTACTTCTTTATTTAACATTTCCATAATGATTTTGCTGCATAGTTTCTTTTTTACATCTTTAATCCTACAAGCTATGCTAATATTTGTGGTTTGCGCCGAACAGAAAAACTGGCTTAGCATGTTATTATAAAGCTGTTTGAATGAAGATATCAATCAATGTCTCCGTTAGAAATAAATCAACGTCTCAGGGACTTAAGCACAAATTGGTACAAAGAGATAGTTTGGGGATCATGAGGTATATGTAAAACCTATTGCAGGTCAGACCTCTATTAGGACGTTCTTTTTCACTCAGTGGCCTGCTCAATCACTTTCTTTTCAAAATTAAACAAAACAAATGAAACAAGAGAGAGGTGTCTATTCATGCTTAAAGAATTTTGAGAATTTCATCATGGTGTCTGCAGATAAAAGACAAAAATTACTCAGAGTTCTTGTTGTATTGCGGAGCTCAATGGTCCATTGAATAATAATTCCGTTAGACATAATATTCACTTCCCTCAAAATGTATTTCGACGAATTTTAGTCCCTCCAAAGTTGTTAACATAACAATAGCAAAGCTGACAATACATTGTACACAACATAGCCACAGCAAGATAGGGTATGATACTAGGACATCTCCTCCTGCCAATTCAGTACCACCAAGACAACTACTCCCGGATAACTACCCGCTAGGACTATTGTCCCTAGGATAATTACCCTCTAGGACAACTATCCTCTATAAGAAAACTATTATTCCCCAGCTCATTCACACCCCAGGGAGGTCATTCATTATGAGCTCCCTCGTGGAGCTGATGTTTGATTTATTAAGATGTATAGGTGACAGTTTGATTTTTTTGTCTGGTATCGTCTGGGGCAAATTAGGGTCCCATTTTCTCTCTTTTTTTTTTGTTTAAAACGACAGCACCCCCGGCTAACTATCCCCCCCCCCTCCCCCGCCAGCTACCCCTCCCCCCTCTCCCAATCAACTTCTCTCAGACAACTATCCCGGGACAACAACCCCCTGTCATCTACCACCGAACAACTCCCACAGACAACTCCCCCCCCCACAACTTTCCCCAGTTTGCCCCACAGAAAGAGAAGGGGGGGGGGGTTAAATGTGATTTTTTTTTTTCATCCAGATACCCTTTGTTTTTTTAATTTCTTTTTATTGGAGTTTTTCATGCTCAAACAATTACTCCACATTATTAAAAAAGAAAAGATGGTTTAAAATCTCTCTTACTTCATGAAAGTTATGTTAGATACGAAGGTAAGTAAAATGATAATCTGGGGCCTGTTTCATAAAACTTGTCATCAGTGACAAGTTGTCATAGATGTGACAAGCTACTGAAATCCTTGCATCTGATTGGCTGACAGCATATTTGTCATAGAAATATGGCAGTTGTCACTGATGACAAGTTTTATGAAACGGGCCTCTGGTTTCCAGTCCCTGAAGTTTGCGAACTGTACTCCCACAAAGTTGAGCCCTCCGCGGCGATTTCGCAGCCTTTGTCGAAACCTGCTACTTCTTGTGTCGATAGAGGGCGTGAACATTCTGAGAAGCAAATTAGTAACAGCAGGTTGCCTGGAAGACAGACTAATAAATTGTCTAAAAAATAAAAAATTTATTAAGGATTTTGCGGGTCTCAAAGGCAAGATAGGTCTGTAAAAAGGCTCGCGGGGTAGTTGTCCGGGGTAGTTGACTGGAGGTAGTTGTCCGGGGGGAGGGGGGGGGGGGGTATAGTAGTTGGCTGGGAAGTAGTTGACTGCATGGGGGTAGTTAGCTAGGGGTAATCATCCTGGGGGGTAATTATCTTGGGGATAGCTGTCCTAGAGAGTAGTTCTCTTAGGGGGTAGTAGTCCTACAGGGTAGTCATCCGGGGGTGGTGGTCCGGGATACTAGGCAGGGGTCAGGTGTCCGAATATGGTTAAAATAATCATTTGCTTGCAACTGCCAAAATGCTGAATGAGACCTCAGGATGTTTACATTCTTGAAATTTTATGACGATGTCCATCCCCTCTTCATTTTTCTCTTTCAATTCAATTCAATTGAATTCTGTTAAAATGATTTTATTTCCATTGGGATACGTTTTACTTTACTCTTGGAATCAAATATGGGATTGTTTTACTCCTTAAAGAATTAATTGTGCAGAATTAATGACCTGAAAACGAAGAGGAAAGAGCAAAACAGCTAGATGCTCTGTTACAATATATATATATATATATATATATATATATATATATATATATATATATATATTATATATATATATATTATAAATATATATATATATATATATATATATATATATATATATATATATATATATATATATATATATATATTATATACAGTGCGTATCACACAAAAAAAGGTAATCCAACTTTGGAGGGCTACTTTTTCTTAATTGTCAGCTATGGAGAGCACTATGATGGTTGTAAAGAAAGAGGAACTATTCCTCTTTCCACTGGCACCTAATTATGTTGACAAATGTCTCCCAAAACTGAGCACATGGACTTTAAAGATAACAATGACAAATTGCACTTTTTCCAAGTTTGAGTGATATCGTGAAGGAACAATGACTGTCTCACTAAATGAATGAGATCTGTCAATGGAAGTGTCCAAATAAACAGGCCAGCGTGTACGAATGCACGTTTGTGTTTAGGTTTGTGTTCAGGGTTTCTTTTAACATTTTTAATATGGTCCATATTAAACCCGCAACATGGCCACCAGTCCGATAACGTGGTCACTCCCACAAGACCAAACCCACACAGTCAATTTTCTACGCTCATATTCAACACATAGCTCGTAGCGACAAACCATGTTTTGAATATGAAGGGAGAAAATGGATATTGTGGGAGTGACCTGAGTGATCGAAAACATGGTCATGTTCATTATGTTGAAGGTTATGGGCCATAAAAAAGGGTGCACGTCACGTGACCGACACCCACGAGTCATACAGACCACAAGTCATAACAGCTCACCAGTCATACAGCCCACGAGTCGTACAGCTCACAAGTCAGATAGCCCACCAGTTATACAGCCCACGAGTTCGACACTGAGTACATAAAGCCCACGAGTTCGACATCAGGTAAAATAAGCCCACGATCAAGTTACACAGCCCATGAGTTCGACCCTATACACAACTGAAGGCTCACGAGACCGACACTATGCAAACAAAGCCCACGAGACCGACGCTACGCTTAAAAGGCTCATGAGACCAACACTAGGCAATGCCCAGCACGAGACCGACACTAGGCAAAAGACTGAGGCTCACGAGACCGACACTATGCAAACAAAGCCCACGAGACCGACGCTACGCTTAAAAGGCTCATGAGACCAACACTAGGCAAACAAAGCCCACGAGACCGAAATAGGCGAAAAAGGCTCGCGAGACCGACACTAGGCAAAGCAGGCCCACATGTACGAGACCGACAGGATGAACAGCGCCATCTAGAGACCAATAAGTTGCATAGGGTGCCCAGATGATGGCATAAGAAAGATAGAGAGTTGGAAAAAGAGAGTTGCTAGGGGATCATCCCGTCAATTGCCTTCCCTCGCCCCCTGAATTGTTCAAGATTTTCAATTGTATTTGCACGTTTTCTCCGTTTGTGAAAAAATAACCAAATTCAGTAAAAGTGCATGAGATGTTTCAACATTACCATGCCCAAACACCCTCGTTTCCCTCTCCGCAAAACATATACCAATATACATCTGCTTAGAAAAAAAAAATAATTTTGACATTCAGGTCAACCAACTAGAATACTACCCAGGTGTGAAATGAAGTTTACAAGAAAATATTTCACAAAATGATCAATGTTGCAGTGCACACGTGCTTTACATGATATGGAAGGGGAGTGGTCATCTGCAAAGGTGCTGATTTAGTACAAATTCACAGATTGGAAAATGATATAATCGTCTATTAAGGTAGTTCTAAGGATTCGGAAAAGGAAGATGCATCCATGAAAACAGCTATTCTATTTCATAAAAAATGTACCGTTTTGAGGAAAATAATCTTACAGATACAAGCAACAAATCGAGACAAATCGCTGCGATATAAAACGTTTTCATCCTTTGAAATGTCATGCATTATAGTTACAGAGAAAATTACAAAATTAACTTTAAGCAGACGGGTATAAGCAGGAGGATAAGGAATACTTAACTATATAGTGAAGTGAGAAAGAAAAAAAAGATAAAAAAATTAAAACTTCTATCTAGAAATTGGAAAAGCCTATCAAAAATAGCACGATGGCATCTAAAATCAAACGATACATCATTCTTGTCCTTTGTTATTTTTCATACATTTTTGGGGGTGGGGGTTCTTTATGAAGAGGACAATTTTATAGGTTTTCCCGGCCAATTTCGCACTTTTGTCAGTCCATTTGATAAAAGGTTCATTCAATTTAGCGAAAATCCTCGTCACTGCCCACTCTGTCATTCAAAATTGCAAGTTGGTCGTTCAATTTAGCATTTCGATCAATGAAATTTGCACATGTGCCATTCGAATTCGTAAAACGAGCATTCAAATTGGCACGTGCTCTTCAGTCATTCAAATTCGCCAACACTGGCCGAAAGGGGTATTTCAGTCATTCAATTTCGCGTATGGGCAGTCAAATTCCTAACATGTTCATTCAAATTAACGTCATGTTATTTCTCTTTTGAAAAGGTGATAACATTTAAACGCGTATTTCTATGTGACTTTTTGTTTCATCCACGCACTGTTAAGCAGTAAAAGTATCATATTTTTTACCATACATAACTCGGGTTTGTTGTTCTGTAACGCCCCTTTTCTTTCATACATGTCATTTTAGGCCTACATGTACCAATACTAACTTCATCTTCTTACAGTCATGACAGCACAAATTAGATACAGACGTATTTCTCAAGAAGACAGAAAAATAATTATAGAAACATTTGATGATCATAACCTTGACTTCCTAGAACTGGCCGACACACTCGGAATAAAGCACTCAACGGCCAGATAAGTTGTGGCCACATGATGCACTAAATCTTCGGACTGGAAGAATCACTAAGCACATTGAAGAAAAAAAAAACCTGTTGCCAAAATCTTTCAAATAAGTACGAAAATATGAAATGTAATGACGCTTGCAAAACAGTAACTGTGTTGACAAAAAAAAAAATAAAGAAAGAACCAAAGCATAAACATGCGTACTAAATTGACTGCAAAAGATGTTAAATTGGATGCCCAAAAATGAATTTGAATGAACGAGTGCGGCATGTCCGTGATCACGTGACTATATCATTCTAAATTGAATGAACGAATAACGAAATGGTGCTAGTTTTACGAATTTCAATTGAAAAAGTGTTAATTAGAATGACGCTAAAGGTAATTTGAATGCTCCAAAATGAATTTGAATGAAGAGATCATAAAATTGAACTACCGAACATGTCATCTACGCTAAATTTTGCTAAATTGAATGCAGCAATTAGGAATTGGACTGACACAAGTGCGAAATTGGCCGGGAAAACCTATATTTAAAAAGGAGATAAATTGGTAACAAAGTCGCTCCCCGTAGCGTGACAGAACTGCCCACTAAAAGCCACACGTCCAGAAATACATAGTTGCTTAATAGTAAGCATGATAGCAGTGTAATTCACACACATTTGTGAAATTGTGCTTGTTACTTCTTTTGATTTAGGAATGCATCTGTTCTATCACAACATCATGCTTCGCATGAACTTTCCCTCCTCCTTTTGGTAAGTGTTAATTCAACGATTAATAATGTTAATGTAGACATTAATTTTGAACTAAATTTACTTTCCCGGCTCTGTTAAGTGAGCTCAGACAGGTTTTATTTCTCCATATGCTATCCACCATGTCACACCTCTTTCACAGTACGTATACTCCACTCTCCTTCTATACCAACCAGGGCACATCTCCATGTCCCACCAGTACATAAGCTATTGTGAGAATTTCCCTCCATTTCTCGTGATTGGCTTTACGTTTCCCTTTACGTTTTCGTTAAATGAGAAACATATAGAAAAACCTTGGCAATCACAATGCACTACACACAGTAAGCACAGTCCGAGGAGGGCTATAGGACTCAGAACAATGAAAACGAAAGGGGTGGGTGAGAAGTCAAAGGCAAGGAGCCAAACAGGCAAAGGAAGGGGGACCCGTTCCTCCCGCAATTCCCTGAGAGCCTTCAGTGCCCCCAGACTAGATTCTTTTTGCAGGTCGACCTGTGCGAAAGCAGTCAAGCGGTTCATACATGTGTATATCCCCTTTCCTTTCCACGATCAACTAAACTACATGTGCCATTGAACAACGAAAATATCGATCGGACGCGAAGTATGAACAGAGCGTGCGCTGATGTGTTCACAGACTCTTTTCTTATACACAAAAGACGCACCTAAATGGGTTCAGCGAAAACCGAAATCAGCCTGGCTCGATATTTACATCTTCATACGAGTTTTATAGCAACACATGAGCATTTTACATTGATAAAAGGCAAACAATAGTTTAATACACGCAGTTTTCATACAGAAAGGAGACAGACATTGGTAGAAAAAATTCTAGTCTTTTTATCACAGTCATTTTTCTGGGCAGCATCACACTAATAAACATGAATTTAGCCCACGAATGCATGCACTCTTGTTTACATTTTGGGAACCTGGTATACCAGGGTCCCGTATAAGGAGCGGGTGAAGGCAAGGGGGTGAACATCAGACAAAAGGCAGAGGTGGGCCAGTGATGATCCCACAGATCATATAATAGGGGCAACCGGTGAAGGACAAAGGTGAATAGGGAGTCAACATCAAACACGATAAGTACTAACAGAAGGATAGCACAGAATAGGAAAAAGAGTGAAATATCAACAACCAAGCAAACACAAAACGCTTTAAGAACGCTCACAAAACATTCATATTAAGTCTAAAGAACACTGAAATCTAAAGTATTTATGTTGGGTTCAAAATTAGTGACTTCGTTAAAAATTGTACTTACCGTACGTTCATTGTTCAGTTATTCACAATTCAAAATTGTCTTAAAAAGAGGTATTGTCCTATTCTAATAGGCCGAATGAAGCTACATTTTGAATTAATAATCTATAGTAAGTAGTAACCATGTCTTCACACATTACAACATTTTGCCGGTGTATAAGAAAAAGATATGTCAGCTCGGAAAGGACGTATAACATATCGGTAATATGTGGTAGGACATTAGGAACAGGTTGAGATAGGATTATATACATGTAGCCCTAGGATCAATTCATATCCAGGTTGTGCCTGTATAAGCTCAAAACTAAATAGTTTGCCCAATAAAAAAAAAAAATGTTTCTGGGCGTTTTAGACGGATATGGATTATTCTCTAAACGTTCTGGAAAGGGCCATAAGACTTTTTTGGACATTCTTCGCACGTTTTTTGAACGTTTTAGACGGTTTATAAAGGCTTTCTGGACGTCCGCAGAACGTCCGTGGAACGTTTTGAATATTCTTTAAAAAGTTACATTTCTGACGTCTATACATCCAAAAGGTTTTCAGCAGGTCCTTAATAATTTTGAAAGGTTTCTTCTTTTGTTTTTTAAAGTTGAAAGATTTTAACGTCCATTTGAAACGTTTTAGATAAATCGAAAACCTTTCACCAAAAAAAGACTATCTGAAAATGTTTTGACAAAACGTCCAAACGTCCGAATGTTTCAAGAACGTTCAGAAAACGTCCAATTGTAAACTGGGAGCATGAGTGAAGGGGGGAGGAGCTGAACAAGCAGCAAGCCCTTACCCTGTACAAAGATGTGGCAAAAGAAACCAACATATGCAAGGCACAAAACACAGTATTATCAACGTATATAGAAGTGGATCAATATAAAAGCAAAATCCATAAGGAAAATGACATTATATACATGTATGACGAAACTGAATTTTGTCTCTCAAAACATAATTGCCCGAATTCACGAAGGTAGTACAATCGTTGTCCATGGTTTAAAGCATGGACAAAGACCGTAGTTTTGTATGGGGTGCCAAGTGTCGCATGGTCTATTTCGTCGACGAAAATAAATGATCATTTCATAACGAAATGAACATTCTGGTCGTCATTTCGTCGACGTTCACAGTTCACGCCTTCACAGTGTGCCCCCTATGATCAGTGTGATCATCACTGGCTAAGCTCTGCCTTTTGTATGTTCACCCTCATGCCTTGATCCCCTTCTTTTGTAATTATACCTGTCGACTCCGTGGCTTTGACTTCTAACCCACTCGTTTTGTTTCCACCTTGTTCTGTGTCCATAGCCCTCTGACTGTGCTTGTTGTGTATTGTCCATTATGTGATTGCTTTCCTTACATGTTTATCGTTTTGCCTGACGAAGATTCTGCAACTGGGTCGAAACCTCGTGTCCCTTATGACTCCATTTCACTACATTGGTTCCCCATTATGGGATGCAGTGAGCAGTTTTCATCAGCTTCTTTTGCTACATTAATTTCATAACTAATGATATTCATGATATTCTGCTAGTACTTTTCGATGTGTTTACCACCGTGTTTCTTTTGCTATGAGGACAGACAGACACCATGGCAACGTTTCATCAAATCAGCAGCCAGAATCTGGAGTGTCCTATCTGTCTGTCATAGTTCAACCAACCCAAATCACTGACATGTTCTCACACCTTCTGCAAATACTGTCTGGAACGCGTCTTTGAAACTCAGCGAAACCAACAAGCTGTAAAATGCCCTGTATGCAGGAAAGGAACGCCCCTGCCCAGTGGAAATGTTGGTAAGTTACAAACAAACGTACCGCTGAGTTCTCTCGTGGACGAAGTGAAAGCCAAAAGTCCAACATGCACAGTTTGTAAGATGGACGAAAAGCTGCCAGCCGTGTCTTACTGTCAGGACTGTGGGAAATACATGTGTAAATCATGTGAAGAAACACACTCTAACTGGACACCGTTCTCCATCCACTCAGTAGTGGCCATGAGCGAGGTGTTCTCGGGAAAAGTTCCGATTAAGAGAAGACAGAAATGTAAGAAACACCCTAACGATGATGAGGAGTGTTTCTGTATCGGATGTCGGGAATACGTCTGCTTAAGATGCGGGATGTTAGGGCACTTACAAGCAGGGCATCAGATCAAAGAGGCATCTATTCATGAGGAGAAATTGATGACATATATCAAGGAGTTACAAGAAAAGACAAAATCAAAGAAAACAACAATTGAAAATCATATCGATTTCATAACGACACAACGCAATGAAATAACAAACACGATGAGAAAGCTCAATGTGGACATTGACAAGACGTACGAGGAATATATGAAACTATTGTCAGCCAGAAGAGAAACCCTGAAAAGTGAAGTAAAACGATTGTTTAAAAAATTCGAGAAGGAAGTACAAACTATGGAGGAAGAGAGTCGGCGAAAAGTCAGTCAAATGAACGCTATGGAAGAGCTGGTAACTAACGGTATGAGGGTACCACTAGAGAAAGACGCCTTGACTGCACACGACACACTGTGCGAGAACTTGAAGATCTTTCTGGGACAAGATGATCCTGACCACCGTTCACTGAGAGGTGTAGCAGAACGAGCTAAGAAGATTTCATTCCGTAAACATGTGAAGGTCAATGAACTTTGTCTTGGAGAGCTGGAAGGTTACACATGGAATGTCAAAGCAGACGTAGAGCTCCCTAGCAAAGGCAGCGTGTGGTGTGTTACTCGTGTACCCCAAGCTACTCCCCTGATTGTGAGTGTACCCCAAGCTACTCCCCCGATGGTGAGTGTACCCCAAGCTACTCCCCCGATGGTGAGCTACAGCAGACGGTGCTGAAGGATGTCTATGTGTTTAACGTTGGATTCCTGTCTGACGGTCGAAGTGTTGTGCGTGATTCAGACAACAATATGTCACTCTACACTCCACAGTGGGAGAAGCTTGACGTCACATTCAAGACGATGAGTTATGATGAAGGAAGTTCTGGTGGTCTTACTGTGGATAGACATGATAATATATATATGGGTTATTGGAAATCCAAGAAGATCCAAGTATTTATCTCGCAGGGTGGTAATTCAGTCAGGGAAATAGCGTATGATGGATATTTCCCTTACGATAGTATATTCTCCTTTCAGTCCAAGGGGAAGCTGATAGTGAGAGACATTTCAGATGTCGTCTGCATTGATGGTAAGGGGAAGAAAGAGAACATCTTGACGAAGGAAGGTATGAAACCCTACCCAGCTGTTTGTCGAGATGATTCGGTCATTGTAGCCTGGGTGAAGGAGGAGGACAGTCTCTTTAGTATCGATCGATACACGAGAGATTTGGATCACGTGTGCAATCTTATTACTGACTTCAAAATGCAAAAACCAGATGGAGGTTCGTACTGCTTACAAGAGTTTGAGAGTGGTGAGATAGCTTTCTGCACTCCGGATAGACTCTACATATTTGATGTGGGATGTGCATAGACAATTTTGTTCTGCAGTACCATGGTTGGAAAAAATAAGACTGATTCCTTAATGGGATATTCTAAGTGACTAGGTATAGAATACACTACAATGCTGACTCTTACATGAAATAATTGGGTGCACATGTCTCACATCTACTCACATGAAAATCAATACACTTGTAAGGGCCTTAATTATGTCAAACGTTTACAGTATTCCATTTCACGAGTAAAAGAGGGTCACTTCCAACATTTGTTTTGCGTAGTGTTCTAAAAAGTACAACATAATTTGGGGGAAATACTGCATAGATCAAATTTGTGAAAAGCTATCATATTCACCGCTAGTTCTAAATTTAGAGGTTTTGGGGAATCATTGTAATGACGGGCGTACTTTACCCCCTGCAGCGTAGTCCTACATGACAACATGAATGGGGACATGCCCATCAGGCCTCTTTGTAAAGCTGTATGTGTGTAACTTCTCGGCATAATATAAAGCTCATTTTCATAAATTGATTGACATTGTTGTTATGATCTACGAATTATGGATTTTGTCGATTTCATCGATTTTTCCCCCATGAAAGTATTGTGGCTGGTGTACTTTTTTCCTGTGTAGCATGGTGTGTATGTAACTATGCAGTAATGAGTTATAAATCCCGAATCTATGAAATGGGGTTTGAACACACGACATGTCTTGGAGTACCGTTCCGTATCACAAGTTTGAACTGAATAGCGCCCTCTTTCGGGCAAGTAATGCGTGCACAATAGAAACCTCCAACTTCCCGGGTCTCTATTTCCTGGACTATCCCCATCTAGCTATGGATCTATTGCCATCTAGTTCCTTTATAGCTCCTGGTTAACATTAATCTAATGTTTGATGAGGCAAGCTAAAATCCTTCAGTTGCTAGGTTTCCTTTTTATATTCGTTACACCAGTGAGGTGGGACCACCTCCCTAATTATACCTAGTGATGGAATAGGAGGCATAATTGACAATTCGTTTTGTAGTTGAATCAAATTATTTTGCTCTGTATTCATACGTAAATTTATAGTAATGTTACAGAGGTATCATTTTATATGACTGGTAGTGTTGCCGCGTTCTCGAACCTAGAAACTTACATTCCAAGAGATTGAATTATGAGAGAGACCATTGATTTTTTTTTTTCCTACAGCATTCAGAGAGTATAATAATTATGTGACCGTGCATCACAAAACGAGCAGACTTTAAGCTTTAAAATGATGTATAACTCAAATTAAATGTGACCGTGCATCATAAAACGAACAAAAAGTCGCTCACACTGATTTTGTGTGAGGACTGAAAATAGGTGAAATGGGTCAATCTAGCCGATCTTGACTTTTTCATATTTTCTGAAAGGGCAAGTCTTCTTCTACATTATGCAAAAATTTTGGATCATAAAATGGGCGGGAAAGTGTGTTTTTAAGCAGGTTATCTCAAACATTTTTTTTTTTGGGTAGAATAGTGTGATGAGGTGTGTCTTTAGAGTTCCCTTTTCATTTCTTAAAGACCTTGTATACACTCTTCACTTTCAACTCTCATAACTTTTGACAGGATGATGCTACCTACTACTTTGAAAGTTGCCATTAATCATAGACAGAATGTGCCAATGAGGCATGCTCAATTTCAGTTTAATCCGATAATCCTTTCACTGTTGTTTCTCCAGGGGACTGTAAAGACACACCTTATCACACTATTCTCCCAAAAATGTTCGAGATAAACTGGTGTAAAAAAATATATACTTTCCTGCCCGTTTTATGATCCCAAATTTTAGCATATTGTAAAGGAAGACTCGCTCTTTCAGAAAATATGAAAAAGTCAAGATCGGCTAGGTTGACCCATTTCACCTATTTTCAGTCCTCACGCACAATCAGTGTGGCGACTTTTTGTTTGTTTTGTGGTGCAGGGTCACATATGGTTTATAATATATCCCAACACTTCACGCGTGCACACACGCTGCTGTTTTTAAGGCAGGGAACAGTGACCATAATTCTCAATTTCAAAAGAAAGTTGCTATTGCAATTAAGAAGAGGTGAAACGTAACCGTTGTTTTGCACAAAACAAAGGAAAAACTAACTGTCTGTATGGAAGAGAGTGATTTCGTAAGTCTACATACTAGATTTTGGATAAAATGGTCACACATGTGATGATACAAACGAAATCAATTTGTGCCTCATCCTGCCGTTTTCCTTTTCACTTCCTATAACCTCCTCGAGAATGTCTCCCTCCCCCCCCCCTTTCTCTCTCTTTATCCCCCCTCTTTCCTTCACATCTTCATTTTCTATTTCATCCACATCTTCATTAAATGATGTTCCTTGCTTTCTGATGTCTGTAATCGCTCATTTCTTTTATAAATTTGGATTAAAGTACCGGATTGAACCACTAACGTCATTTGTATAATGGAGTTGTTTGAAATGTGTCTATATTATATTGTGATGTACTGAATAAAAACGAGAAGCTGTATATGAAGGACAACACTATGAAATTTATTGAAGATAGATGTCTGTGGATAGTTATTAGAAGGATAGCATCACAAAAATATGTTTCATATAATGCCATGTCATATGAAATCGGCGTGGTATAGACATTAAAGGAAACCAAAAGAGAAATGTGGATTGTGTAAAAAAAAAAATGAGAACGTGGTGTAGTAAAAAAAAATGCTAAAAGATGTAAAATGATGTAAAAGATGTAAGCTTCAAATGAAAGGACTTTGAAAATATTTTTGTTACATGTTATTGAAATATCATATTCCACGCATTTGTAATTGTATTGTTTTATTTTTTACATCACAGCTCGTTACTTATTTTACATCGCAACACGTTAGTTATTCGAAGGATAGCATCACAAAAATATGTTTCATATACTGCCATGTCATATATTATTGTAATATTCTTGTTACATGTTATTGAAATATCATATTCCACGCATTTGTAATTGTATTGTTTTATCTTTTACATCGCAGCACGTTAGTTATTGCTGTAGAAAGTGTTCACTTTGTTAATCCATATCTATAATTGGCATCCTTGTACGCAGTCCTGTACAGCATGCTTTATATGAATTCTTTAATGGGAAATTCTAAGTGAATAGAATACACTACAAATGCTGACGCTTACATGTAATGATTGGGTGCTCATCTACTCACATGAATATTTATACACTTTTAAGAAGGCATCAATAATTGGCATCCTTGTACGCAGTCCTGTACAGCATGCTTTATATGAATTCTTTAAGGGGAAATTCTAAGTGAATAGAATACACTACAAATGCTGACGCTTACATGTAATGATTGGGTGCTCATCTACTCACATGAATATTTATACACTTTTAAGAAGGGCCATAATTATGTCACATGGTTACATTATTCTATGGATTATTTACCATTTCAAAGGTAAAACAGGATCAGTTACAACATATGTTTTGCGTAGTGTTCTAAATAGTACAACATCATTTGGGGGGAAATGCTGCATAGATAAAATTTGTGTAAACCTATATATTCACCGTTACTACTAAATTTAGTGGTTTGTTACATGTTATTGAAATATCATATTCCACGCATTTGTAATTGTATTGTTTTATTTTTTACATCACAGCACGTTACTTATTTTACATCGCAACACGTTAGTTATTCGAAGGATAGCATCACAAAAATATGTTTCATATACTGCCATGTCATATATTATTGTAATATTCTTGTTACATGTTATTGAAATATCATATTCCACGCATTTGTATTGTATTGTTTTATTCTTTACATCGCAGCACGTTAGTTATTGCTGTAGAAAGTGTTCACTTTGTTAATCCATATAATTGGCATCCTTGTACGCAGTCCTGTACAGCATGCTTTATATGATGAGAAAGAAGATTATTACAATGTCATACAAGCAATACAAGAAGAGATCTTAGGTGTACCTGTATAGGGCCTACTTCGCTTGAAAATGAACGATAGCACGATTTAAATTTTAGCAGTGCATGCATTTACAAGCTCGCTCGTATTTAGTGTTTTGTCGGCCAAAATTACAATGTTTCGCTATAATTACCACACCACCTCAATGTAAGAGTAGACATCTAATTACCGCGTTATATTTTATCAAATCTCTTGTCTTCTGCCTCTTTTCCCTCTCGTTTGTAAGGCCTGATAACATAATGGCAGTGCTGTAAATACGCTTTCTTTTATTTCATGCTTCTTAGTTCATTTGTTTGTATTGTTCCTTGGTCCACGTTTTAACAAATGATAATGATAAATATTCAAAAAAAATGAACTGGGAATTATTGTCGAATGCAACAAATAAGAGAATTAAGACATGCCAAATATAAGGAATCTAGAAAGAAGCATTGCTTTTGATACATTGTTATAGGGCAGATTCCCAGTTAACCTTTGTTGTCTTTTATTAATTGCCATTATGTTTCTCTGTTGTTATGGATGTTACGTTGTACTGTGTCATGTGGTGTTTTATGCTGTAAACTGGTATACGAACTCACTGAAAAATAGACCTGTGGTTTAGTGGGGTTTTTTTCTTTTTTTTTGAAGTTAAGACGTACTTAAATAAATTAAACAAACATTTGGATGTTACTATAACATATCACTGTTTTGTGAAGACATGTGAAAACGTAAAAAGAATTTCTTATTTTATGTCGGTTCTAATGAGACATCTGCATTGTGTTTCTTTTACTTCACTATATTAGTAATGTCATACTGAACATGACTTGGACTTGTATTTGACCAGTGCTCTGATGTTAACTTGTATTGATTTAATACCCTGATCATAACTATGTGGCCAAAATGTGTGCCATATGTTTTACGATGATTTTTGTATCATGTACTCTTTGTCAGATTACTTGAATACACCAACGAAAAACAAGCAAACTTCTAAACAAAGATGATACCAGTGACAAAATCATCTTTCAGTTATTGGTAAAGTACCAATGTTATTAACAAAGGACGTTGGAATACATCTTTCCCTTTATAGGCCAATCATACATGACATGTTTCCCTTACAACCGCTTCCAAACGTAGAAAATGTATCCGTATAGAACTTAATTGCAGAACTTAATTGTCGCAACGTATTGAGAACGCTTGCTGCTATTCTTACAGTGTTTCAAGATAGAATATATACATTAAGTCAACAACACCTCCGATATAACACACATATTATGACATTAAACACATTCAAATATATCCAGAATTAAATCAGAATGTGAAACAAGGCGAAACAAATACAAAGGAAAGTTCAAAGTTTCGGGCTTAAAGGCTGGGAGACTGAATCACCTTTATAGGACGTGACGTCTCATTTTGTTGACGCATACCGAAATCATAAAAGTAACATGCCAAGAAATGTTTGTCATTTGTCACTTTTAGAGGAGAAGGCAAATGAGGATTTATGTTTGGAGATGAAAGCGGAGCTTAATACGTTTTACTTCAATATACTGAGAAGAAAGACAAAAATTAGAGGATTTCCGCTGATCAAAATAGGAGCCGAATGATGGTCGAAAGCCCCGCTCCCCCCCCCCCCCCTATTGAGGACCTGTATGTACCCGGTATTAAATAGGTTTTAAATAACCCAATGATCTATAATCAGATTAACGTGGGAAAATGGTTGTTGTGGTAGTTTCCCGCTCACTCTTATTGGCAAAAGGTATAATTCATTATAATAATCTACTCCAGAATGTCCTACAGACAAATTGAGCGGAGTGAAAGGGAAATGTTGGTACAAGAAACACTTATGTGTTTCACAGCTAAGTATAATGTATGTTTCGGAGATCGTTGTTCTAACATTATTGTTACCACTCTCTCTTATAACTTCATCAAAGTACTGTGTTGACTCTATTAAAAAAAAAACTAACTTTTTAAACAGCCTAGGTGTTGACGACCGAAGTTTTAAGCTTTCTGAAATCCCATTTTATCAAGGGAGAAGTTTACCTTCATAGACATGTGGATTGAGTGAATGTAGCAATATTAGTAGAACATATCAGTGAGAGTTTGAGGAAAGTCGGACAATCCGTTCAAAAGTTATGAATTTTGAAGTTTCTGCTCAGTCACTGCTAGATGAGAAGACTACTACAGCTTGTGATGCCACATGAGTAGAACGATATTAAGAAAATCTAAAGAAAATTCAACATATTTTCACTTTTCACGCATAATACCAAAACAAAAAAAGACACTTGACTTGCCTCTTTCAGAAGGCAGGGGAATAATATTACCCCTTAACATATATACGTCTGTAACAAGTAGAGAAATGTGCACTTTTTCCAAAAAATAAGATTTCGTGAAATTCTCTTCATATTTTCCTTATAGCGTTATACGCATGGTATTGTGTCAGCGTTATACGCATGTGACAGCATACACTGTAGTAGTCTTCTCATCCAGCAGTGACTGCGCAGATACTTTACAAATTCATTACTTTTGAACGAATTGTCTGATTTTCCCCAAACTTTCATTAAAGTGTTCTTCTAATAATGCTGCATTCACTCAATCCACGTGGTCATGAAGGTGGACATCTCCTTTAACGTTTACATATTTACTTGAACACTAAATGTATGTCAACTTAATTCATATTAGTAAGCAGCTGTTGATATCTGTCGATTGAAGAGCTTGAAACTAATATTCATCTACATGGAAAATAGAAGGAAGATGCTTTGTATAATTTTGCATCAAAATCATAATATTTGAAGAATACGCCCTACAAAATAGACAAGAACTTACGAAATTAAAAAAAAGTGACGAGTAAAACTTTTAGGTGTCATATATACGTTATCTTTGGTGCAGTAATAAAATGAAAGAAATGCGATTAGCAATGTATAATCACTGATAATCGGAAGTTGTTTTCTTCACTATAGAGCGCATGTAGGCTAGTCTTTGTTAGCGTGATTTTGTTGTTGTTGTCGTTGTTGTCGAAAGTCGAAACACACTGAATATGAAATTAATAAATCTCTGTAATAAAAAGAAAACGAGGCACATAAAAAAAAATTATTCTTTTTTTTTAAATCAAAATGATTCTTCCAAAACGGTTCAAGCTTCAAAGCTGCACACCTCAAGCGCATTGCTACGGGTACTTTCCGCTTCGGGGCATTCTGTGATTTTATTGTGACCTCTTTCGCAGCTATTCGCATGAAATTCTTTCGTCAAGATGAATTTCATGAATTTGAATAATTACGCAGTACCCGCTGCATGCTATAAGGATTAGAACCAACACTTACTGTCGAGCGGAAACTCGGTGTCTAGTGGAGATGACGCCTGTCCGGAGATTAGGAGGTCGTAGGTTCGAATCCTACTCGAGTATGTACGCCCATGATTTTTTTATCATGACTACTATACTAAAACACTGATCAACAGTATAGTTTCCAGGACTTACGAACATCATAATTACGCAAAATGCTTTTGAAATCACCCGCATATTGATACTTTAGAGGTCATGGATACAGCCATTTTTAATGACGGAATCAGAATATGATGCGACGAGCTTCATAAGAATGGCAGACAAGCTTCAACACTTACATAAACCAGCGGGCCACAATTTCACTCAAGTGATAGCCCAATAGGAGTACCTTCACATCTTTGGAGCCATATTAGCGACCATAAAAACATTCTTTAACTTCTATTTGGCATGAAATTTTCAGTCGTTTCTTTGTGTTCCTAAGTTTCAGTTTATACGATGTCAATATCAATCTTTTCAATGAACGTAAAGACTTTATATGAGACGTTTCGGAATATTCAGTAAACCATTGTAACAATCATTTTGGATGCCATTAATTTTTGGTTGATTTGACTACTTCACTCAACTGAACTGTATCTCAAAATACGAATTATTGCTTTTCATCCTGGGTTTAATCCACCGCGTCAAATAAGAGCACAATATTTCCCAATTTATACAAAATTATAAAGGAAATTCCGTTCACACAGGATATTTTCAAATATCTTAAAACTTTCAAAGACATTCAGCACCCTCAAAATGGGGTAAGACCATAACTTTACATGTATTTTCAATTTTTTACCATTATTAAAAAAAAAAATCATATTCGAATTCCAATTGTTAACACCTATTTCAATTTGTATTTTGGCTGTAATCTTGAATATCTTTAAACCCTAAAGAATGCAGAAATTGGATCAACCAGATTTGGATTTAGCACCCTCGAAATAAGGTAAAAACACCAATTGAAGAGTTTGTTTCCAAGACCTGCTAAATCAACTTTAGACAAAGTGGAGAAAAAGAGGATGTTTTATTTCACTTAATTTATCATTTGCAATTTCTCTAGCGTGGAGATATTGTAGCACAAGATGTACCTACATAAAAGGATCGCAAAACAACCCTTACAAAAAATCTAGATTCCATGAGTTTTTCATAATATCGATTTGAATTTTTGAATTTTGTGGATTTAGCTAATTTTGGAAACAAACATGGATTAAGCACATTTTGGAAATAAACAATAACCATCCTGATTAGGATGGAAATCTCGTGAACACAAAATCTTGCGTACCCCTCAGGGGATTTTTATCATACGTGGCTCAGGGATGAACTATGATGAGCAGATAAGATGATTATTAGATTTTGAGTGAGATCACTCAAAGATCAAAGGTCAATGAACTTTGTCTAAATATGCTATTCTTACCTTTTTATCCCGTTATCTCGAGAACCCCAGGGTGGATTTTCATCAAACTTGGGACATGAGTGCACAATAAGAAGTTTAGAAACCAATAAGATTTTCGGCAAAATCTGCTCAAAGGTCAATGAACTTGTCTAAATAATGTCATTTTTACCTTTTTATCCTGTTACAGTGTATCTCAAAAACCCCTAGTGCACAATGAGAAGCATATGAACCAGTCAGATTTCGGGAGAACTTTGATGAAGTTCAAAGTCAAAGGTCACTGAATTTTGAATATTGGCTTTTTCACCTTGTTAACACGATAGGTTAAGAACAGCGGGTAAATATCAGTCAAACTTGTTATAGTGGTGCATCATGACGAGTAGATGAATTGATTAGATTTAGGATGAGATCCACTAGAAGTCAGAGGAAATACATATAAATTGGAATACCTGTTTTTGGCGGCTATTTTGGCAGCCATCTTGAATATCTCAAAATCCTCATGGATGCAAGAGTTGCAACATCCAGATTTAGATTCAACACCCCAAAAATAGGGTAAAAACATAAAAAAACATTGGGTGGACAGAAAAACAAGGTTCAGCCTCTGGCACCCGGATGATAACAAAATGCTGCCAATCGCACAATGTACACTGTGACAACTTAAATAATTCACTCTAAACAGTTCATCTCTTTCACCATTCTTTTATTAATTTTTCATTCATGATTTCTTCCACAATCATCAAAAAGAAACCTTATCATAGGTACCATATTCAGTTCATAAAGTTCTATAGAATATTGTTTTTTGTTATCTGTTAACCATTCTCTAACAGACATTGTCATGGCACAGGGCTAATGTTGGTGACACACAGCCAAATAAATAGAAATAAGACTGCATTTCAGAATTCAGAGATCTGCAGATGTCAGTACAAGCATTTCCCTGTTCTTGAATACATTGCTCAGATGCCAACCACTTCCGTATGTGTATCATCCCAGACACCATGCAGATAAAGATGAAATACGTATGAATGTATGTGGGGGGGGGGGGGGGGGCTCTATATTACTCTGTCTCTACGACCAATCTCATGATCGACTCATGTCATAAAATTCATTTTGATGTGACTTACTGTCATAAACACGAGTGACGAGCGAGTCTGCAAAAGATCAGCAAACATACAATATCATCACCTCTTAGGCATCACTTTGCATATGGTATTCAGGTATTTATTTTAAGGGCAAATATAGGTTTTCATGGACAATTATACAGATATTCTATGAAGGTGATGGAAGTCTTGAAAAGAACGAGATGTGGATGTCTCAGAACATCTTTGATTGTAGCTGAAATATACGCATCATTCTAGCTTTTAAGATGGATATTGGCCACTAAAAAGTATGTAGCAAGGTATTATTAATACTACTTCATGTTGCCTTCTTCAGGGCATAATCTTTAAACATGAAATCAAATACATTGTCTCCAGTATAAGATAACACTTCGCTGGAATCTAATAATTACAACCCCAGACAGCTATCATTGCTACAAACTGGTGTATGTACACTGGTTGCCACACAGACTATAGATTAAAGTAGTATGTGCATTTGCCGTGGTGTGTACTGATTACAAGTAACACGCTTCACAGCTTCTAATTGAAACACTTCTTCAGTCCATAATGGCAATATCTCTACCGCTGTCACATTAACCCGTTGAGGACGAGTCCCGAGGATACTCAGGCAAGTGTCTATGGGAAATGCCTGTTGTAGCAAAATCAAACTGTCCTCAACAGGTTAAGTACAGTAGCAAGGACACAGTGTACCATGCAGCCCTGAGTTAGATTTGTTACAATTCATTATGCCGGCTCTGACTGGGTGTCGAACAAGTGTTCCATCAGCCTACTTAATTATATGAGGCAGCCTGATGAACACTGTCACTGTAAATGATTACAGAGCAACTCCACACTGCTGTGATAGTTACCAACTCCACATAAGCCTTTTGCCAGCATTTAAAAAGTCCTATTCAAGCATTTTGGCAACAACAAAAAAAAAAAACAAAAAAAAGAAGGGTGGGGGAAGGAAACTCATATCAAGAATACTACTAAATCTCATTCCGAATGTGAGTAAGCAAATCCCCATACTTGCACAAGGTATTCTTGAATATGTGACTGACAAAATCACAACAACATTATTGCTGAAGACAATATGCACAAACCAAGAAAAAAAATATAGGTGAATACAGTTGATACAGGTATGTTGAGCCTTGTCCAATACACACACACCCATCAAAATAAATCCAACATTTGATTGCCTAAAATACATTTTAAAGACTTGCTTTTCTTGTTTAAATACTAAGCACTCACATTATACAATATATATGTATGTTCTCTCATTTGATCGTCATACACACAAACATAATACTAATGACTTTTATTACTTTTTGTGTTGATGATTCCCTCAGAATTATACTTCAACCTTCGTGTTGGCTTAATTTCACATTACTTGGTACATGGTAAGTGCTGCACCATCTTGCTTTTTCAAATCTTCCCATGGTCATGTTTGTGAAGTTGACACAAAATGAACAAAGAACATACAAACATAATATGTGCAATACTATTTCCACACAGAAAGAAACAAATGAAACAGAATGAAACACCACCAATAAAAAAAAAGAATAGCTAACCAGTCAAAGAATATCATACAACAGTATCAACTTAATTCGTGAATCATTCCAAAACCTTTCAAACAAACCTCTTTGTACAGTATACCATCTAAGGAAATGACCCCCTCTATCTTCATCAGTCTTCAGGCCATAACCACATAATACTTAATACCACATTTAAAAAAAACCAAACATCTGTATATTGCCCTATTACCATTTAACATGATGGCCTCAGTAACAATTTGTAGGAAATATTTCTCTCAGCATCATGAGAAGTGGAATATTTCAAATAAGTTTTGCTTATCAAATCAGCCACTCATTGAGGAACTGAAGCAATAGTCCTCTTCGATACTTGTTAGTGTTAGAAACAAGGGAATATTTTCCCTAGGATGTAATCAGCTCATCTGTCTATAGAAAGCAACAGCAGTTGGAAGTGCCTGAAATATAACACCACATTCAAGCTAACACATGTGTAATGTTGCCACTTTTTCAATCGTAACATCCCATTCAAACATTTAAAACTGGTGACATATGACCACCATCCCTTCATTTCTTCTCTGCCTCAACTTAAGAACATACTCTGTAGCACTTCAGGATGCATACCAGTATGTACTCACGCCTTGATGTGATGCTATCCACAGGAGGTATTCAGCCTTATCATATTGGTCTCAAATTCTTGAGCATAATGTGTAGATTCAGAGATAAACATGTTGGTGTCATGGTAGTCAAGGAAGGGTAGCACAGGCAGACATAAGCCAGCTAAGGGGGAGGAGCGATGGGGAGGGGCCATGGGGAGGTAGCAGGGGCGATAAGGTTGGTGGAAGTCCAACAAAGGGGAGGGGTGGAGGGCAGGGAAAGGGGGGGGGGGGGGAGAGGGGGTGGAGAGAAGCTCTTCACGAGTCCGCGCTCTCCTTCAGAAACTGGTAGACGGAAGAGAAGTCCTTGAGGGAGTATCCCTGGTTGCACATCAGGCGGTAGATTTGGCAGCTGAGGGATCCCAGGGGGGTTGGTGTCTTGGTGGCCACAGATGCTGCACTAGACAGCCCCAAATCCTATCAGGTGTGATACAGGCACAACATCTTTAGAGCAAGAGTAGAGTGAAGTTACTTCTGGGGAGCATTTCATGAAGCATTTTGTCTGACAAACTTGTCGGACAAATTTGCTCTCAACCAATCCGATGCAAGGATTTCAGTAGCTTGTAACACTTTGTGAAAAAATATCTGACCAAAATGCTTATGAAATGCCCCCTGAAGACTTCTGGTGCCACATCATTCTAACATTATTATACAGATAGTTGTTGATTTGGAAATAACCGTTGACAAGGCAGGAAAGATCAAAACTACCATATGCCAAAGTCAGTTTGGATTGCTACATTTTTTCTGTTGCTATGGCAGTTGTAGTTATAATGCTCACCTGCTGATTAGGAGCCACTTAAAAGTGAGAACCATGTTAAAGTGGCAACAACTTCTATGTGACATAACATTTCACAATGTGCTATTTCCATTGCATTTAGTGTGACTGCAACCCACTTAAGTGAGCCATCCAGTCTTAGCACTTGTTTTGGCTTACAACTGTGTGATCTTGTGCATATCTAGTTGACTATTTCTATTCAGGGGGAATTTACCCTAAATATGTAAGCAGATAGAGAGAACGCAACGATATTAGGAGAACACATCAGTGAATTTCACAGAAAATTGGACAATCCATTCAAAATTTATGAATTTGTAAAGTTTAGGTGCTATCATCGCTGGATGAGAAGAATACAACAGTTCTTGCCATCACTGCAGAACAACAATATATTACAACAAAAAATATTAAGAGAATTCAGCAACCTTTCATTTTTCTAGCATAATGAGACCAACTGACATACCTTTTTCAAATTGAAGGGGGATTGATATTCCCCTTGTAAACGTATATGTCAGTAACAAATTGAAGCAATGAGTCTTTTTCATTAAGAGTGCCATTCTATGAAATTTTCTTCAGATATTCTTTATATTCTTGTTCTTTGGTGACTTCACAAACTCTTGTCGTCTTCTTATCCCAGGGGTGTACACATGCAGCCTCGGGTTTCACACGTACCTTTGCCATGAGCGCAGTGCCAAACCCGCCCTGGTAGTTGTTGCTTGAGGGCACCCCTTCCATCACTCCCGGGACTGGGTTGTAGGTGTCACAGGACCAGGATCGCCCCGTGCTTGTACTCATGATGTCTGCCAGAACCTTCTTGTCCAAACCAAGCCTGAAAAAAAAAAATGTGTAAAACCACACAGGGTCATCTCCCTGGCTTCAAAGTGCACTGTACATAATGCTTTCTCAACACCGGAGTATGATAAATGACAAGTTACCACCAACATGAAAACCTCACAGCAGGGAAAACCTATATTCATGTTAAGACAATAAATGGCTGTAGCACACTATGATATACTGAATATTTTTGTTTAGGGGTTATTGTCTTACTGAATAACATCACTGAATTTCAATCATGAGCACTTCACAAAAATAGCTAAAGACAGTACAGCAGACACAGCTTGAAAACAATCACACAGCAATGAGGGCAAAAGAGACAAAACAAAAACTAATAGAAGACACACACAAAAAGGCCACACTCATGGACTTTGACTTAGAGGAAGTGAAAGAATCATAAATGGGCTTTGATTTGCTGCAGGCAGCTCTGAGGTAGGACTAATTGGCATAGCTTTTTTTTTTTTTTTTGGTAGGATTCATCTGTGGAAAGGCAATCTAATCAGAGGCACATAATACTAAAGGATTAGGTACATGTGGAATGGCTGTAGGAATTACAATGGACTTTATAAAGTGCCGAGTGGTTTCACAGCATCATCCCACGCCCAAAACCAACCATCAGATTTTTTTTTTTTTTAAAGGAGTGTTGGGCAAAAGTATTCCCCATGTCCTAACTTTTCCTTTTGCTTGTTTGCATGCGTTCCATTTTTTCCTTCTCCGAGAGTATACTTCTGTTTACCATTTATATCTTCTTGTTGCATTGTGAATCCATTCTAGGTGAAAAATATTCATCCCTGAATTTAAAACAAAATAAAACAAAACAAAGCACACAAAAAACCCCCACCAAAACCTTCCTGCAAACAGTTCTGCCCATATCAAGGTATAAAAAGCACAAGACAAGCATATAGGGAGCTTTAGATTTTGACGCATGGACGTTTGAGACGGCGCTTGCGCTGGACGTTCTCCTCTTCCCTGCGTTGTGCTGAAAAGTAGCTTTAGATTACGCTGGGAGGCAACGTATAAAAAAATAAAATGGCGCCCCCAATATGATCAGTATATCAAGTAGCTCTCTATGTTGCAAACTGTGCGGACGTAAAAATAGCCCAGTACGCGTAGTGAAAAACTCAGGAGACGCAAGCTAAAAATAGATTGACTTGACGTGCTCTTCTGCGCATGCTCAGAACATGTTTTTTTCCCCTCTGAACGTCCGCGCGTCAAAATCTAAAGCTCCCTAATGCAGAAGTATTGAGGACTTACCTTATGCCAAGATGCATAACCTCTGATGTGCCAATCATGGATATCGCCAGCATCATGTTATTGCAAATCTTGGCAGCCTGTTCAAGAAAGTGAAACAGAACCATATGTCAATTACTTCTCAGTTGACAAAACTGACATACCTGAATATGAAACTGTTTCATAGTTAAAGGGTGTGTACAGTTCTGGTCGAGGTGAGGATTTAGCTTTTAACATTTAGCAAGACATTCACAAATCACTCTATGAGATGTCAAAGAGCATGCAATTCTAAGGGGTATCAAAAGTTTATTTGATGAAAATCGGTTTTGAAGTGGCCGAGATATCCAAAAACAAGGAAAAGTAGAAATTACGCGGTGCGTAATATATGTCCCCGCCGGAAGTAGCATTTTGTAGCAAAATGTGCAATATAGGTAAAAAATCAAGGTCAAAGGTCAAAGAAGTCAAAGGTCAAAATTCTGTGTAAAAGTTTTGAAGCCCTCACCTAGTGCCATCACATAAAGCAAACGGAATCGAAATTGGGTTAGAAATGGCGAAGGAGTAGCATTTTATAGCCAATGTACAATACAGGTCAAAAATCAAGGTCAAAGGTCAAAGAAGGCAAAGGTCAAAATTCTGTGTAGAAGTTTTGAAGCCCTCACCTAGTGCCATCACATAAAGCAAACGGAATCAAAATCGGGTTAGAAATGGCGAAGGAGTAGCATTTTGTAGCCAATGTACAATACAGGTAAAAAATCAAGGTCAAAGGTCAAAGAAGGCAAAGGTCAAAATTCTGTGTACAAGTTTTGAAGCCCTCACCTAGTGCCATCACATAAAGCAAACGGAATCGAAATCGGGTTAGAAATGGCGAAGGAGTAGCATTTTGTAGCAAAATGTACAATATAGGTCAAAAATCAAGGTCAAAGGTCAAAGAAGGCAAAGGTCAAAATTCTGTGTAGAAGTTTTGAAGCCCTCACCTAGTGCCATCACATAAAACAAACGGAATCGAAATCGGGTTAGAAATGGCGAAGGAGTAGCATTTTGTAGCAAAATGTACAATATAGGTCAAAAATCAAGGTCAAAGGTCAAAAAAGGCAAAGGTCAAAATTCTGTGTAGAAGTTTTGAAGCCCTCACCTAGTGCCATCACATAAAGCAAACGGAATCGAAATCGGGTTAGAAATGGCGAAGGAGTAGCATTTTGTAGCAAAATGTACAATATAGGTCAAAAATCAAGGTCAAAGGTCAAAGAAGTCAAAGGTCAAAATTCTGTGTAGAAGTTTTGAAGCTCTCACCTAGTGCACACACGGACACACGGACGGACACACGGACGGACACACGGACGGACACACGGACACACACACGTACGGAGCCCGTTTCATAGTCCCCTGCTCGAACTCGTTCGGCGGGGACAAAAAAGGTGAAACAAAGATATCCTAATAAAGTTGTGGCATGTAGTCTTTTATTATTATCACTTTTTTGGATATCTCAGCCATTCGAAAACCAATTTTCATCAAATAAACGTTGAATCCTTCTTAAAATTACATGCTCTTTCATATTTCATAAGAGGTTTCTCATTATCTCACTTAGGAATGTTAAAAACATGAATCCCCACCTCAACCAGTACTGTACAGCCCCTTTAAAGTTGTTTTGGGCTTTTTAAAAAGAATCTTAATATAATATGATACCAGTACCAAATAAAACTAATGAGAATTTATTTTGCATACATGAATTCATACTTTTACTAATGACATGTGTACAATCTGGGAAAAACTCACTTGCCGGCTTGTAAGAAATTTACCAGGTAAAAATGTTCACTCTCACAGAAATGAACATACTGTATATGCTGAATATTTCGCAAGGTATTTATTTTAGTGAACTTTGCGAGTCGGGTGCTATTTGCAAATTTAAAGACACACAAAAATATTGACTCTAATTCTGACATGTATGTGACGTGCATGCACGCATACATTTCTCTGTTCAGTACTGTACTCCATGATTGTGAAGTTAACCACTCATGAAATCGTCAGGAAGTCCCGATTCACAAAAATTTAGACTAGCTAAATATATGGTGTATACTGTAATCTGTTAATCCAGCATCCAGTATGGACAGTCACTAATTGGCCATAGTAAAGTTAAGTCATAATGCATCAATTCTTGGAAACCTTGATCATATGCTGCAAGCTTCACTGATACCATTGATGTATCACCATGGCAACTGAAGCACTACCTACCTCCCCAGTGCCCACTGGTCCTGTGTGGACCACATTCTTCCCCATGTTCCGGAGCAGTTCCTCCACAGCTTTGAACTCCTCTGACTTCCCACCAACCATAAATGTGAGGATTCCGTCCCTGGCAGCATTTACACCTGGGCAAAGGACGATAAATTGGAGGGTGTAATGAAAAAGGAAAGATTGATCAATAAGACAAAGGAAAGATAGATTAAAGGACAAGTTCACCTTTATAGACACGTGGGTTGAGTGAATGCAGCAATATTAGTAGAACACATCAGTGAGAGTTTGAGCAAAATCGGACATCGGATCAAAAGTTATGAATTTTTGAAGTTTCTGCTCAGTTACGGCTGGATGAAAAGACTACTATAGCTTATGATGTCACATGAGTACAACGATATAAAGAAAGAATAAAGAAAATTCAACATATTTCCATTTTTCTCGCATAACAAAAGAACACTCCACTTCTCTCTTTCAGAAGGCAGGGGGAATAATATTACCCTTAACATACGTCAGCAGCAAGTCGAAGAAATGTGCAATTTATTCAAAAAGTAAAGTTTTGTGAAATTCTCTTTTTATTTTCCTTATATAGTTGTACGCATGTGACATCATACACTGTAGTAGTCTTCTCTTCCAGCAGTGACTGCGCAGATACTTAAAATATTCATAACTTTTGAACGGATTGTCCAATTTTCCTCAAACTTTCACCGATGTGTTCTACTAATATTGCTGCATTCTCTCAATCCTTATGTATATGAAGGTGGACTTGTCCTTTAATAAGAGAAAGGAAAGAAGGAGAAAGGAAAGATAGATCAACAAGAGAAATCATAAACTTGAAGAAGAAGAAAATATGTCTGCCAGTGATGTGATATTGGTGAAAAAAGGATGTTGACACCCACAGCACAGTCAATGATAACAGCCTTCTTGATTGTGTTTACAACTTGCTTTTAGTCAATTTCCATTTAAATTTATTCTCTATCATTCTATCACAATCTGGAATTAACTATGCTTTAAATAAAAAATGCAAAACTCTGCACATTTATGATGCATGCATGTACCTTCTCAAAATGTACCGGTATTTTATCAAATGGGATTATGGGGACAGCATACATGCATTACATACATGTACCTCCCCCCACCCCCATGGAGAAGGGGGGGGGGGGTGGTAGATGGTGTCCATTTGAACACATTGAGATTCTATCCCCCTATGGATGCCATCTGCCAAGCTTGGTAAAAATCTGTCATGGAGTTTTAAAGAAAACGCTGAAAATGTAAAAAGTTTATGCGCGACAGACGATGGACAAATGGACAACACGTTATGCACTATGCATGACACGTGATGGATGCCGCACAATGAATGATCGCAATAACTCACTCGATTGAGCCAAATGCAGACACTGGTCAGTATTTTATCCTATATGGATTGACTTCTATTACCTCCTGACACCGGTGCATCCATGAATGTGGCGCCTTTCTGCTCAGCAAGAGCAGCTACATCCTTTGTCACAGCTGGGTCTATGGTACTACTGTCTATGAGCAAGCTGCCTGACTGCACTTTTCTGAAAACAGTGTTGGTGGAAAACAAAAGAAAACAAGAAGTGACCCAGAGAGTGTTATCCATATTACATTCATAATAATAACATCAATTAAATGTCACTTCTTTTAAAGTTGCACCATTCCTTAATAGTTTTGTCAAAGTTCAAAACATTCTACAAACACTTTGAAATGCACATTCATACAGATGACATACATGTACATGGCAGTAAAATAAATGCTGAAATCTATCATTAATGTATACCACTTATAAATAAGCTCTTTAGCTACTGTTTTCATCTGGCCACGACAGAAATGAATACAACTGGCAGCATTATCTGACTCATGAATACACAACTATGGCACTTCAGGCTTTTGGCTTCATAAAAAGACAGATATAGACAAGAAAGAAACAGAGAGAGAGGGGAAAAAAAAAGATAGCATGGAAGAAAGAAACAACGAAGAAGAATGAACAAAAGGAAGGCACGACAAAATGAAAAAGAAAAGTGAGGGTGGAGCAGCCAGTGAGTTTGCACAGTGTGTGTCTTACGATAATATGCCATTCTCCCCTGTGTAGACTTCCAAGACATTCGGGCTTGAAGGCAACATGGTGATGATTCTATCAGCCTTCTCCGCCACCTCAGCCGGAGTGTCAGCCACATCGGCCCCTAGTTGGGCTATGCTGGCCACTGCCTCGGGGTAGACATCACAGACCACCAGGGGGAAGCCCTTGTCCAGAAGATTCCTGGCCATGTGACCGCCCATGTTGCCCAGACCAATGAAACCTATAGGGGTCATGGAGGCCTGAAAGGTAGAAAGAAGCAAACGAATGTTGTTTTATGTCGAGCTGCTAGTTTGTGTGTTCTTCTCCTCCAAAATTAATGTCAAAACAGACTAAATCTTGGAGATGGAATAAGATAAAAGTGCTGTGTGAAAGACATCTGTCTTTGGAAAAGTAAGAGCTGTATATGAACTTACAATAGCAGAGTGAAAAACTGATACAATCACTGAAACACAAGTAAGTTTATCTTCCACTGCCTTGCCCCTCTTCTCTAAATTTCCTTCTCTTTTCCATAATCATAAACAAACTGTTATCATCTATAGAGACTTACCATTCCTCGCACTGAATATCAAAAGTAGCGCAGCAATGATCCAAATGTGATGACATGAAAGAAAGGAAACAAACAAATAAACAAATTAGATCATTCAAAAAGACAACAAAAATTAAACATATGTTATGTCAACAATAACATCACAAAACATTAAAAAAAAAATGCTGAACTCACAGTAGATGACAGTTACAGTTACACCATCTCTGGTATAGTTCAAGCTGCTTTATTCTTCATAATGATATGTGATCATGATCTCAATAGACACAAATGCTGATAATAGCCATTGACATCTGGTGCTATCCCCCTGGCACTCATGCACATATCCACTACCATTTTGCATTCATGGCTTGCCAATAATTCAGCTTGGATGTTGCACAGAGAGCTATGGCAAAGGATGGATTGATATCCTTTTTTCCCCTAATGTTATCCCATCACATCACTCTCAGAGGATTTTTCCATAACAGACTTACGTTTCTGAACTTACACTGACAGTAGATTCATAAGCCGGGGAAAGTCAAATAATTTGATTGGTTTTCATCATTGCTCAGTCAATTTATGCAATTTTTTTCATCAATTTTTACCAAATTATAACTCACAACTGGCAGCAGAGAGCAGTCTTGAAATCAGAATTTTATCACATCCGAGTTCTTTTCAAGCCTTTTCAAATAAAACTCTACATTTTCTGGCATAAATTTGTCGACCTCTTCCTGCCAAACTTTTCTTGTGCAAGACGTGGTTTGCAAGTTGGCTGGCTAACAATGCTAACTTACATTGTGCTAGTACTACATTTGTGGTGGTATTGATACTCTAGTCTAGACATGTCTGTGGACTCTAGATCTCGCTAGTAGAAATCTACTAAATTACAAGTCGAACTCCACATAAACTTCGGCAATTGTGCACTTTACGGCCCTATATAATCGGTATCTCATTCGCCGTATGCCAAGGTGGTATCCCATGAACCACCACGCACTGAGCAGCTGGCGAGCTTCTCTTGCTGTATGGAACGCCGTTTGACAAGTGATAAGGTCACTAAAAGCCTGCCTCACTCACTGCGCTTTCTGCGGAGCGGACACATCGAACACTGCACGATCGCAATTTCGGGTGCCTTTGCTCTCCACCATATTAATGTTGCATCTCAGAAAATTGCTATGATCATGGTGCAAAGTGTGTGAAAGTTGGCAGCAGTCTGCGATTCAATAGATTCCATTTTTGAACATCCTAGCTTGCGCCAGCTCGCCACAACAGTTTCATGAATATTTTTATGCCTCCTTCATCTATCCCGATCCTACCCCATCACAAATCGCGCAAACCCATCACGCAGGTGAGGCTTGTGTGTGTGTGTGTGTCCATGTACTGGCTGCCCATAAATCGGTAGCTATCCACACTTCGCACGGCGTCTGGTTAGGCTCGTTTAAACGGTAACTGTGTAGACGAAATAAAACACTATTCAGACTGACGAATTGGGATAAGATTTTGGGTTTTTTAATTATAATTTCACAGAATTTTGCCAAGGCCGCGAGTGGACATATGTCCTCTGCAAATAGTTTAATTAGTGATCCCCTGCTTATGATATAACACAGAATTCATTCAGTGAAAATCATGATTGAAGCACGGAAATTTACCACTCGTGTTCCGTTCATTGCGTGCCAATGCACAGCACGTAACTGACAGCACCCTGTTTGTCTAGCTAGGGTCTGCTGCGCTCGCGCTCGATCACGCCGCGTCGCGCCGCGCAAGGAAGGCCGTTTTAGAGCAACCATGTATGTCAGATGTGGCGTACCGTAAGTGCTTTCATATGCACACACACACACGTTGACACATTCACACACACTGCATCCCAATGCGAAATCTCTCACACATGCACACATGCACACGCCGTCGAACCCGCGATGCCTGATAGGTACTAGTACTCAAATTCGCACGCACTGCTCGATTAGGGTAAAATCTCGCATTGATAATAATAGGGCCGTAGTTTACCAAATAAAGTGCACAATTGTCTAAATAAACTTTATAAAGGGAAAACACACACACACACACAAAAGTTACAGAGCCAAACAGGCATGGTGATAGATAAAATACTGAAGATCTCCTGTAATTTACTAGCACATCGCCTGTAAAAATGGGAAGCTCGTGTCGTGTAACGTAGAATCTAACTTAGGTTTTGGCTTGGGTTTTGCGATTTACATGTAACGGATGAGTAACATGAAAGGCAATATATGGGACCACCAATCTAGGTCTCTACCTCTTCCCTAGGCCAGAAAACAGTGGCCAGATCGAAATCTGTTAAATAACAACAGATAAAAGGATACCTGAGTGATCTCTTCCAGATATACATTCTGATAGCCTTGCTGTCACTACTGGAGCAGCTTTAGTGAAACGAGAAGCAAGAAAATTAGCCAACATGATCGCATCAGTCTCGTTTACGTTTGCGAAGTTACCGAACTCTGCGCTAATCGATCTTCATCGATTTAATATTGTGCGATCGATATAAATTTGCTCTCTTTCTCGTCCTCGTACTTTGCTCAGAAGGGGCGCGGTCGTGGGCGTGTCCGTGTATTAGAAACTTTACCAGGCGGGAATGTCTGCAGACTATGCCTTCTCAATAGAGAGTGAAATATGACTGAATTTATACGATTTTAACTGCTTTCATTTGATTTCTTAGTAATTCCTTCATTATGGGGAGTACAATTAAAGTACATGAAGCTGAATCTCAAAGTGTGAATCAATCATAATGTGTAGTTAGTTATCAGAGATAGTATCAAGGCTGACTTTCATGCAGTACGTGTATGCAATAAAATAGTAAAAAGAGCAGAAGAAAAGATGCCACAGAAGCAAAAACTTGATGAGAAGATTAAGCATATGCTGATTTGCAGCAGACACATTTGGTAAAGTGAAGTACATTGTAGTGATTGCTGGTCTCATTTTTACTCCACTAAACAGCCTTAGTGTGAGAAAGAAACTTCGTGTGGGAATAACTCCTCTGATGAAGATGTATGTATATACAACACATGCAGGATATATCAAGCCTTTGAAGTGTTTCATGTGAATACTACAGTCAAACCTGCCTTAGCGGCCACCTCTCTATAGCGGCCACCTGTCTATAGCGGCCACTGAAAAATCCCCCCGAGAGAAAAGCCATGTTAAAGACCCTGTGTATAGCGGCCACCTGTCTAACGCGGCCAGCGGCCACAAATTTTGTTTCCCGCGGTAGATTTTAACCTGTCTATAGCGGCCAAAAACCCGATGGAGCCGTAGCCGAGCTGATAATTCAGGGCCCCGTCTTATAAAGCCTTCAAATCGATCACAAGTCCCCAAATCAATCACAACTTGCATTGCAGTTCACAAGAAACTTGTGATTGATTTCTATCACAAGTCTTTATAAGACAGGCCCCAGGGTGTTTTTCTGCTTTTTAGCCGTGCCAGTCATTTCTGGGCAACATTCAGTGATCGCCACCGTTGCATTCATCACTTATTCAGTCACAATAATGCACTAATTCATGACTGTGCACATGCTACATCTAGTGTACTGTGCAACAATTTCATAAACACCGGCATTGTTCTACGCATGATACACACGTGTGCATACGTACACACATAAATACAACAATGATACATGTACATGTAGGCAATGCACACAAAGTTGGATTACCTGTCTATAGCGGCCACCTGTCTATAACGGCCACTTTTTCCGTATCCCTTGGGTGGCCGCTATAGACAGGTTTGACTGTACTTTCTTTCAGTATTTTTCCCTCCTGCTCTCTCCGTTGATCCTCCATCCCCTCTTGACTCGCTGACCCCTCCCCCTCTGTGTGTGTGTGTGTGTGTGTGTGTGTGTGTGTGTGTGTGTGCGTGTTTGTGTGAGTACAAAATATGGTGACGCATAATAACACAATGACACAAAACATTCCACTTTGCACATGATTTTATTGCAAACCACAATCTTTGTTGCATCCATGTGGCCATATTCTTTAAGATGAACCTTTTTCATCCAACGCAACTGCCCTCATCATGTAAATGCAGTATCACATTACGTCTTTTTCCATATTTGTTAAAAATACTTTCTCCTGACTGGTGTTGTAACATGCTATGTGAACAAAATCCATTGAATACAAGCATCAAAATGACACATTTCCAGGAGTTCAGCAGAAGATAAGAACAATGGAGCAGAGTGGTGAAAACTGCAATGACAACCATATACTCACTGCATTATATTCCATCATTATTACATAATCATCGCAATTAATTCTCCCGTGTGTCTTGGTGTTCTGTATACAGTACAGTAACAAACTCCAAATATCTCCCAAAAAGTACCACACTATTCTTTCCTTCTTATTTTGAGAAGGAAATAAAATATTTCTAAATTCTTATGGCAGCAGAGTACCCATGATGACCATACTCCACCTTGTTTATATCCATAGTGAGAAATGGTGCACAAAATTCAACTACCAACTTCCTTGTCGTGGTCAACAAATGATCAGCAACATATTTTCTCTAAGGTACAAAGAAAAGACAGAAAAAACAAGAATGAGAAGGAAGAATTCAGAGGAGAGAGTGAGAAGGCAATAATAGAGAAAACATGTCAAAGTTGAAAATCAAACCAGAGAAAAAGAGTGTGCTGTTTATGAGTTATATCTGACACCTGTGCACGTTGTGTAATCATGGTAAGTGAAGACAAAAATATTGGCTCCACGTATACATGACAAATCTTGCAGCTTTCTTTTCATTCTTGTGTTTAACAAAATAGGCTGTACACTGTTCAGTATTCACAAATAATTTGTATCAGTGCATGGCAATTCACACTGAGCTCATAACTAGACTACATAACTAAACAAGAAAAAATACTGGAAAAAATGTGACATATACAGTATTACAAAACATTATACTCTCTTCTTGAATAAAAAAAGTAAACAAAATTATTGTAATACAGATGACTTATACTTAATGTCATACATATGGTTGTTTGGTAGCACTATTTAACATGTACATTAAACAAAGAATACTATGTAATTCAAATATGGCTCAAAGGATTACGCTCGCATCTTCATTCTTTCATCGATTTCTTGATAAGCAGGATTCTTCAGACCCTTGATGTATGTGTTTCTTGAGTATTAAAGATGGCAGCACTTCACAAGGGCAATACAAAAAGACAGCAGACATATCGATGAAAAGATCAAAGTAGATACATATATACATATAGACAGATGGATAGATACTGTAAAGTAAGAAAGCATGAAATTTTCACAAAGTGCCACAGGCATCCAATGCATTATAGTGAAGACATGACCTTTCGCATGCATTTTAATTTTACGAATCTTGGCTCTAGCGAAATTTGCAAGATAAAATTCACGTAAAAATTTCTGGTTTTACAGTAGATGAAAATAGATAGAAAGATAGATAAATAGATAGATAGATAGATATATGTAATAAAGCAGACAGAAAATAGATACACTGACAGACAGATGGATAGACAGATGCAGACATAGACAGATAGATAGACAAATAGATAGATATATAAACAGACAGACATACAGACAGACAGACAAATAGATAGGTCGAGAAAGAGAGTGTATTACTCAAAGATGAGAAAGTTCACAGCTATAGCCATGACTGACAGATGCATGTGGCGCAAAAATGTTTTGTGTGCAGAAATTTTCGTCCATTCCTTGCACAGTGACATCATTGCAAAAATACAAAAGCATGCAAGTAATATCTTGTTACTTATGTTCTATTCCCAACAATTTATGCCATCACCAGAGATGTGCTCACAGCCAGCTAAAATAGAAACATATGGAATTCATTGAAATTGATCGAGTGCAGACATTTGTCTTTACAGTAGTAGAGCCAATAACAATTACAACAAAATGTCATGTTGTCATCTACAAAAAGAAGGAATCCAACACTTCTCTAGTGGAAATCAAGAAGCTTGCATAATCTGCAAGCATACGCATCACACCAACTGATGGATAACTTCCTACATGCTAAAACACATGGGTGCCCAATGCATCAGAAATGGCATTTGTTTTATTAAATGCATAAAAACAAACCCTTCACGTGTAAAAGGAGCAAAACATGTGAGCCAATGTCAAAATGTCAAATCAATTTCGTACAAGTTCATGTCTCAATTTCAAACAAACTCCTTGAAGCACCTTGAAAACATGCACAGAACTTCAGCACATGAAATTGAATTCATGAACATTAGAACTCTTGCTGATGTACTGCAACCTGCACTGCATCAATTCCTGAGAGTAATAATTATATGGAAGACATGATTCGTGGAGAAAATCTGCTGATGTCAATGGCAGAAAAAAGGGAAAGTGAGGTCAGTATTCTCAGCAGCTTGTGATGACTTAAGTGGAAAATGCATAGCAACATTCAATTTGTTACAACCACTCAAAATTTTCCTTGAAAATGACTGGAAACTTAATCTAAGGGTCAATAAATGAAGCCTACAAAATTCAAATTTAAAAAAAAAAGTAATCACTTCCCCTGGTTGTTCAGTAGTTTAAGCTATCTGTTGACATATGCATTTCTCTATGTAACAATAACACACCAAGTTCAGGATCTGTCCCGTGAGCAGACAAATGGGGGCTTACATCTCTTAAGAAACTCACCTCATTGCTAAATATATCATATCTCTCTCCAACCACTTTATTCACCAGCATGCTATAAATCTAAGATGTTTCTGGTACAAGTGAAGATCATCTCTGCAAATATGGAATATACTGCAACACATGCATACATAGACCATAAAGTATTCATAAGGAAGCTATCAGGATTGCCTAGAATTATACATATATGCAAATATTGGACACAGCCACGTATACAAAGATTTGAATACATTTGTACACGGATGAACTGATTTCTAATCTGAACACACCGTCACAAACAGGACTACCAAGGCAAGCTTTGGGTATTATTAGGACTAGGAATGTGTGAGGTTTGCACATCAGGAAGTAGAAAAGGAAACTTTACACATCGGATGCAGATTGTGGGACAAAATAAATTTTTCTATAAATGAGCTTGTACAAATAATTCATTCTATCAACACAAGGGGGGGGGGGGGGGTTATGAAGTATCCACCCACAATCCACGGGCAATGTGACAATAGTATACATGAACCTTTCTTTTCACTCCCATTTTCTGTATGGTGGATGATAAATGCATCACAGTTGGCTGTCAAGAGTAGATCTATCTGGAAAGAGTTCGCTACATTGATAGTACATGCTTGACACCACTGAATAAACCATGATATATGCATAAAATGAGAATTTCTCTCATGCTTTAATGTATCATCTTAGAATAAATGCACAAACATAATGCATCAGAAATATTATTTTGATATGGGTGCATACATTTTCATTTACAACTCCCAAGCATGCTAAATACATGCATTCAATCATACTGACTTGATATGTCATACATTTCATATATTTTTGTTTTCAGAATCATATCCACATGATACATGCATACACAATATGCATACAATCTGCAACCATGTTCGTAACCCCTCCCAAAGTGTACTAGTTGTCAGATTCTGAAACATACTTTTCATTCCAAAGTTAACATAGGAATAAGTGCTCAGTCATTAGACCATATGCAAATATATCTAATTGAATTGTTTAACTATCCTTTGGAAAGTTACTTCCTACATACCAACAGATACAGACACAGACACACACATACACTTAAGTGCAGAATAACTATTAGTCAGTTCATCAGTTTATACATAGATTCCATGTGCGTGGAGATGACAGTGGCAAGGGGCCATTCAAATGGGTGTCAGGCAACCAAAATTTATATTTTAGTGGCCCGATTGGGCAACTACAATTAACAATGAATTGTTACTTTTGCTTTTATTTCCGACAACTACATATCTTTCTCCGGCCACCAAAATGTCAGATTTAAAGATTTTAGCAGCCAAATGGCCCACCAGACAACAAAGTTGGTGTTGAGCCCTGACATTGATATATATATTCATACTTAGTTTTGCATATAAACATCCCTCATCCTCGCACAACATCAAAGATCATTTCAGAACTTACATCATCATACAATATTATTCTGAGTTCATACCACAACACACATCACGTAACACCAAGTATTGCTGGAGTTTGGCACCAGATAGGAAAAATAATTACTCTGAAATAGGATGCTGTTCTTAGCCTAGCCAAGCTACTCTTTTCTCCCCCTAAAAGAAAGCCTCCTGTAATGCTACGATCCAAATTCGCTTCTTACTGTTGCGTGGTGTATAGTATCCATAAAGTTGTGTGGCCTTCCAACTGAGATAGACGCATTCGCATAATGATGTACAAATTTTGCCAACAAAAAGAAGTACTTTAGATGACAAACAAAGTTGTTTCGGCACTTGACTGCAGTACATAATGCTTTCCAACATTTTTTTTTTTTTTTTTTTTTGGGGGGGGGGTGTATATATTGCTTTGCCAAACTGAGGAAAATGTTACACAAAATTAATAGATTAAATGAAGCTTGTTCGCAATATCACAGGGAAGATCCCATAAAATTGTTCAAAGACAATGCAGTTTCGTGAAGTAGCAGGTAGCAAAGAAGAGAAGAAGAGTTGCAATACTTTGCATTTCTTCTACTGTCATGTAAGTGCAGACACCATGAAACATAAGCAAGTAGGGCTTAGAAAAGATAACTGCCCCAAGTTGAATGATTTTGACAAGCTTTCTTCTCTTTTTGTAATCATGAGGATCATCACACAGGTCTCAAAAACCCTCTACTGCATTTTACTTTTGGGCAGACACAATCTTATGCACTTTTAATATCTTCCAAATTTTATGGTCACTTGGCTTGTTGCAACTATCAGAAAGAGATGGGATTATACATAACAAACCATTTTAGTACAAAGTCGTTCTTTTTTTTTTTTACAATGGAATGATACATGGTCACTGAAAACGACATTTTTTCATAAATCATCTTTAACACCGGGAACTAAAATAATATAGGGTATCTGTGTACAAAGGCAGGCACATTTATCATATGGAAGAGCAGTCAGTTCTGTAGAGTGATATTAACAGTTTTCGCTTATTCAAGAAGGCACTTGCTTAAAGTACAAATTTCTAAAATCTTGAAGAAAGAGCAGTACACACTGTAAATTAAACTTTCAATTGCAGAAAAAGATCAAGGGTATGCATTGCATAGTAAGGAAAAGGCAGGTGGAACAAGGAACAATGTGTCCAGACCTGGGGGCATTTCATAAAGCATTTTGTCTGACAAAGTTGTCGGACAAAATTGCTCTCAGCCAATCAGATGCAAGGATTTCAGTAGCTTGTAACAGTTTGTCAGATAAATATCCGACCAAAACGCTTCATAAAATGCCCCCCAGTATACTGTGGATGCATCCACCATTGTACGTACATAAACCTGGGTGCATCACACATCATATAGCATAATCATTTGTCATTTTTTGACCAGCTCTACCACCCTACCTTTAATATCTCTCTTTGTGACCAAAATATAATTCAGCATCACCTTTATTCCCATTTCGTTAATTTTTTCTTTCACTACATATTTTTATCTGTATACGATGCTGTCTGTCAGTGTTACAAAATATATTCCATGACACATCAACAGATACACATAATCATAATGAGTTGAGAAAATATCCAGACAACATTGACTTCTCATCTTGACCGTCAGTTTTGCCCAGAAGAAATAAGTATCGATGGTCAGCGGAGACTCATCTGACCGCCAAAAGAGCATCATCAGGGACAGGCAAAGGTGGAGATGAGAGTTTGACGAAGCAGGTGCCAAGGTAACTGGAAGCCCCTCCCAATCTCAAACATACCATCATCCGGGGCAACGAGACAGATAGAGTGTTGCAAACGCCGTGTATAATACTTGAGGTGGCAAGGATGACGAAAGCATTCCATTCACTTTCATTCACGTGCGAGACACAGCTGTTAAGATATGCATCAAGCTCTCTTCTCTCTGTTTCTGTCTATCAGTTTGTTTTTACTTTCTTTCACTTCAGGTCACTTCAGTGGATCCAAGTCCATGATGGAGAAGTCATTGGATGAGCTGTTGTTTGTGGTGGGCGCCATCTGACAAAATGAAATGCAGAGAGAAAGAGAGATGAATAGAAGTTTAAAGTTGAATGAATATGAAGTATGAAGTTTAAACTCTGTGCTCGCGATGCTCTGAAATAATAGTGCCTCTCCTGTACAATGCATTGTGGGAGTTTTCACAATTACAGCTTCTATTTCCATGTCACGAAAGCACATTATCTTCAGGCATATTTTGGTATATGCTTCACAAGTTTTGGGGAAATATTAGAGAAACTTCAGGAGGGGCTTTTGATTTTTCATTTAAATACTTGCATTAGTAATAGTTTCAGCTAATTAGCAAAATATTAATTGATATCAAAATGTGATCTGACCACAGCTGACAATTAATTAACAAACTTTATTTTGATACCAAAATGACATCTGAACATACAATTTAGCTTAAGGTGCATGGATCATAGAAATTTGCCTTTCCCATTGACAGAAGCACAATTACCATGCAAAAGGAAACAGTTACAAACATACAGTGTAAGAATAATGCCTTTGAGTTGAAATCAAAGGACACTTCCACTAAACTCTCATAAAAACATCAGAAGGTGAAGTGAAATTGCTTGTGCATTTGAGTGCCAAATGTATCCCAGTATTAAAACTAGAGATATTTTGAGCAGTGCAAAAATGAACTTGACATTCAACTGCATAGTGAGATAATAATTGTGCGCTTTCCCTTTCTTTTTCTTATTTGAACGGGGAAGAGGACCAAATATACCCATTAATAAGGGTAGATTGACAATTTTTGTGAAACTGTGCAGAAGCATATGTAAGAATAACAAGGAAAAGTAGAAATTACGCGGTGCGTAACATATGTCCCCGCCGGAAGTAGCATTTTGTAACAAAATGTGCAATATAGGTAAAAAATCAAGGTCAAAGGTCAAAGAAGTCAAAGGTCAAAATTCTGTGTAGAAGTTTTGAAGCCCTCACCTAGTGTCATCACATAAAGCAAATGGAATCGAAATTGGGTTAGAAATGGCGAAGGAGTAGCATTTTGTAGCCAATGTACAATATAGGTCAAAAATCAAGGTCAAAGGTCAAAGAAGACAAAGGTCAAAATTCTGTGCAGAAGTTTTGAAGCCCTCACCTAGTGCTATCACATAAAGCAAACGGAATCAAAATCGGGTTAGAAATGGCGAAGGAGTAGCATTCTGTAGCAAAATGCACAATATAGGTCGAAAATCAAGGTCAAAGGTCAAAGAGGTCAAAGGTCAAAATTCTGTGTAGAAGTTTTGAAGCCCTCAACTAGTGCCATCATATAAAGCAAACGGAATCGAAATCGGGTTAAAAATGGCGAAGGAGTAGCATTTCGTAGCAAAATGTACAATATGGGTCAAAAATCAAGGTCAAAGGTCAAAGAAGTCAAAGGTCAAAATTCTGTGTAGAAGTTTTGAAGCCCTCACATAGTGCCATCACATAAAGCAAACGGAATCGAAATCGGGTTAGAAATGGCGAAGGAGTAGCATTTTGTAGCAAAATGTACAATATAGGTCAAAAAATCAAGGTCAAAGGTCAAAGAAGTCAAAGGTCAACATTCTGTGTAGAAGTTTTGAAGCCCTCACCTAGTGCCATCACATAAAGCAAACGGAATCGAAATCGGGTTAGAAATGGCGAAGGAGTAGCATTTTGTAGCAAAATGTACAATATAGGTCAAAGGTCAAGGTCAAAGGTCACGACTGAAATTCTGTGTAGAAGTTTCAAAGCTCCCATGTAGTGCTATCATATAAAGCAAACAGAATCAAAATTGGCTCATAAATGACAGAGAAGTAGCAAATTGAAGATTTTGATCACACACGGACGCACACACGGACACACGGACGGACGGACGGACGGACGGACACACGGACGGACACACGGACACACACACGTACGGAGCCCGTTTCATAGTCCCCTGCTCGAACTCGTTCGGCGGGGACAATGAACCAAGAAATTGTATAAAGCTACCACAAAAATCAAAGATGCCTGATATCTGTACTTTAGTGGAGTAATTGAAGTTCTGAATATAGGTCATTTCTTTATTCATTAAATTGACAGCAAATTTCAAACTACATAAATTCATCGTCGATCAGTCAGCAGAATTTTTTTACGTAGGTAACTAAAATATTCTAAAACATAATGAAAAGGTACTACAGAGCTGCAGGAGAATAATGAATTCAGAATAATCACAGGAAGAGTATTTCAAAATTTCTTAATGTCAGTTTTGACTAATTTGATCCTTTTTTTTTCTTTGGGGGGGGGGGGTTGTCTGTGACATGAATTACATTAATGCAATAATTGGATGTTTACAGAGACAAACAAGGATATATTCATATTGATCAGGTGGGTGCTTAGGTATTTGATGCCTGGATAGTAAAAAGATATATGAAGCTAAATGTGGGCTACAGTTGCGTATCTGAAATTGTTGTGAGGGGAACCTCTATGAGCTGTGTAAGCTCTAACATACTAAGGTGGATTCAAAGAATGTGGAAAATGTGTATCACGACAATGAAGACATCTATACAGTTCATAATAATCTACAGCTACAACTACGTTTAAACAATTTATCTTTAAATAATGCATGCACATGCACATTGAAGATAATCATAGATGTAGACACAGTAGGTGGAAAATAGAAAGAGTGAATTCTACAGAGCTTAATCTAAATTGGTGAAATACAGGAGACTTCTCATGACAGAGACTCCAACTCTCCCGCTTTCGATGGGAGATCTCCCGCCGAAAGCCCACTTTTGCAAAATCTCCCGTTCTCCCGACTGAGATTTAATTTCTCCCGCCCTGGCTCTGTGTCTCCCGTTTGAAATGATTTCTTACTTTTTGTCTTCGTATGTTGAAAAATAAGCCTTAGATAGCACGAGAGAGCATCAAGAACCCTAATTATTACAGCTTCCGGGGCCCAAGCTGGCCCTGGACCCCGGCCGCAAGGAACTTTGCGCTCGTGATATGCGCTTCGCGCACATCAAGTTGGAGTCTCCCGTTTGCTAGGGGTTTCAGGCGGGAGAATCTCCAGATCAGAAGGTGCTTAGAGTTGGAGTCTCTGTCATGATATGAAATGACTATACTCTTTCTGACTGCAAAGTTAGAGAGAAATATAATTGATAATGGACAGTGCAAAACATAAGCACTGGCTATGATGCTCGTGTGCTTGCATGTGGTGTGCAGGACACTGTTATGATGTGACTACCAGTGCACCCTGTGGGAAAACAAAATGTTGTTCAGGATTCTGCTGTCCTTGGGTGATGAAATATCCACCTATTTCAACACATTTACTGGAATGGTGTGGTGTACCAGTCATAGAAGTACAACTAAAACAGTTTGCAGTAAACCACCGACGCTGAAAACCACTACCATGAATATGAGCTACCATTATACATGTGTGGCAGAAGGTACAATGACTAAGTTGTCATGGATAGATAGGAATCAACACAAAATTTTATTCAAGTATTTGATGGCACTAATCTTGGAATATTTTCTGAAAATTGTGTCCATACTTTACCTCACTATAAGTTCTTTGATGTAGTCTTTTTAGGCGAAAGTAAAATGAAAGACAAACTTGGCAATAAGCATATATACATATCTTACTGGAGGGAATACCTTGTAAGAAGACATACGTAGCACAAGCACATGTGAAGCAAAAGTCATTCATTTCACACATAACTCTTGAACTTTATCAGAAAGGTCAGACTTTAGATATGACAACTCTTTCTATATGAAATCAGATTGCTGTCAGTTTTTTTTTTTCATATTAAGTTCACTTGCATGATGGAGTACTCATAATATGTCTGCAAAGAAACTACATGCTGGTTATGAAACCCAACATGTCCACTTATTTCAATATTACCCTGTATTAAGGTATATTCCACAGAAGTTGTATTACCAAATTCCTTACGATGCAACTGATAATAGCACTCACTGTAAACGTGGAGTACAGACAACATCAACATCAATATCACTGATTGTTTCAGTGCTGCCATCTCTGGAAGAAAAGACTACAACAGTTCATGTATGATGTCACACATGGACAACAATACAGAAAATATACAGCTGAGAATTCCACAATCTTTTCAATGAAAAGTATACATTCCCTCCTCTTGATACTGACATGGGTTAGGGTAGCATAATTCCTCCTGCTTTCTGAAAGAGGCAAGTCAAGTGTTTTTTTTTTTCATTATGTTAGAAAATTTCTTAAAGGTTTAATTTTCTTTACATTTTCTTTTTATTGTTGTCCATGTGTGACATCAGAATATGTTATAGTCTTCTCATCCAGCAATGGCTGCATCAAAACTTTAAAAACTCTTGAAAACTATTGAACAGATTGTCCAATTTTCCTAAAACTTCACTGATGTGTTCTACTGATATTGCTACATTCACCCCATCCACATAATTTGGCTTTTATTCTTAATTTAACATAAGAAGAGAACTGAACCACCATCTTACATTGGATCCTTTGTTGCTGAGGATATCAAAGCTAAATTCTGTTGTTGGCGCGGGAGGCGAGAATGGATTGGGCGAGGTGGTCGTCACGGTCCCCGTCCCGCTCTTGTCTGAGACGGCTGCCTTAGAGACGGCAGCATAAAGGTCATCCAGGCCAACTACAATGGGTTCAAAGGTCATCAAAAGGAAGCATGTGAGTGTATGATTCTAGGAAGGGTATATTGTAAACATCCCGTCTGGCACTGTTTGGTGTGTGCAGTAAACTTTCACAAGTTTCACTCCTACAGGCTTAAGTGATATACTTCAATTCCAGTTTTGATGGGAACCTTACAAAGGAAGATTAAGCCTTTTCAGCATTTTTCAGAAATGTGTTTCACTGCTGTAATTCAATGACACCAAATTTTCTGCAAAATCTCATTGTATGGACTGAAGCAGCCATATTAAAAAGAATTCAGTTCAAATCTGTTTCTTACCCTACAGTCATACCCTAATACAGAAGAATACATGTAGCATGACATAACTAAATAGGAAAAAAAACTAGAAATGTCGCTACAGCGACTGGTTATACCCCCGCCAAACAACATTTCATAAGCTTTGGTCAAAAAACTGAGGAAGTAGTTAAATCCGCAAGATCTTTCCTTGATCTTCTGCCATTAATATGCCGTTACCATGGCAACGTACTTTCGGGTACTGTCGAAAAATGCGTCTTGCACATCTACAACCAAAGGCACACATCTGTACCAAGTTTCATGGAAATTGGGCAAAAACTGAGGAAGTAGTTTGCAACACAAAATTTTCCATCATTTTGGCTCATAATATGTGAGCTGTTACCATGGCAACATACTTTTTGTCACTGTCAAGAAATGTGTCATGCTGACCTATATCCTAAGACAAACATTCAATATGAATTCCATGAGAATTGGAGAACACTGATGAAGCAGTTTTGCCATGAAGCATTTTGCCCTATATGTTACCAACAACATGCCGTTACCATGGCAACGCACTTTTTGCCACTGCGGAAATATGTGTCTTGCACATTAACATATTCAGATGAACATCTGTACCTAATTTCATAAAAATTGATCAAAAACTGTGGGAGGAGTTCGCGACGCAAGATTTGTACCCATTTTTGCCCATAATATGCCGTTACCATGGCAACGTACTTTTGGGTACTGTCAAAAAATACGTCTTGCACATCTACAACCCAAGGCACACATCTGTGCTAAGTTTTATGGGAATCGGTTGAAAACTGAGGAAGTAGTTCGCGACGCAAGATTTGCAACGGACCGACCGCCCGACCGACCGCCCGACCGACCGCCCGACCGTCCGCCCGACCGTCCGCTGATTCCTATATACCCCCTTCAAACTTCGTTTGGCGGGGGTATAAAAACTGTTTGGTCATGTTGCTCCTTGGTTTGTTCATGGGATAAATATTTTGATTTTGTTTTGTTTGTGGTTGTTATTGTTGTTTTTTAGTGCAATGTTCATCACATACTAGCATATTCGCAATATGATCAATTAAAAACAGCATTTTGAAAGAAGAACTCACTGCTTGGAGCAGGAGATGTTGCCGAGGGTGACATGGCACCAAAAGAATCGCCCCTTCTAACGGTTCTTGGAGGAGGGGCTATCACACCTGAAGAATGAAAGTAAATAGCAAAATATCCAGATTAAGGGTGCGGTCAATTTGAAAAGAAACAGTCCCCTCACAACATACAGACCCGCAAGATATCATATCTTACATTTATTTATATCTCCCAACAGTCAAATCATTCCGCTAGAAAGAATCTTTATAGGTGTCATATACACAAATATATGCAGGACAAATGGGGGAGGGGGGTGATATTGATATCTGATGGGACCAATGCATATCACAAATGCAAATCGATTACGTTCACAACTGCATCACTGAGACAGCTTCCCACTGAAATACTGCTAGAATCCATGGAGCCTTTGGAAAATTTGGCAGTTTGGCTTGGTTGCATCTGGCATACAGGTACTACTCTAAGCTGAAAACTTTCTATCCGATGCTAACCATTTCATAGATGGCTCTAACAGGGTTCCCACAGAAATTTGAAAAGAGAATTCCATGACTTTTCCATGACTTTTCCATGACTAAATTGCTGCTTTCCATGACTTCCTTTCTGGCACGGTTTCCAAAATCAGACACGTTATGATGGCCTCCACCTCCCCTCACAGCCATCCGTTCCACCCACTATCTTACTCATGACATTTACATCTATTATCATTAGTATATGTCCCAGGAGTTATGTAGAATTTGGGATGTCACAAAACTGGGAAAAATGGAAATCATGAACACCAATTATAATAGCAGAGTATGATCACAGAGTATGAGAGTTGCGAGACACGACAAACTGGAAAGCTGCCATTGCCAAGAGGTAAATGCAATTCCATGACTTTTCCATGACTTTTCACAAATTTTCCAAATTCCCTGACTTTTCCCTGACTTTCCATGACCACAAATTTTTCCAGGATTTTCCACGATTTTCCACGATTTTCCAGGATTTTCCATGACTGTGGGAACCCTGCTCTAAAGTACCAGGCAAAAGGCCACCTGATTTGGTAGTGGAAAGGGGGGATATTGTTTGTCATGTGACTAATTTTTTATCAGTCTTATTGCAGGAATCTTTGCACGAGGGATATGACTAATCAAAATAATCCTAATGCTATGATAATACTTGCAGGAATCATTTAATGAACTCATGAATTCCTGAATTCAGGGTAAATTATGTAGGCATGTCGTACCTGCTCCCTGTGATACAGTAGGTCTTGGTCTGCTTCTTGCTATTCCAGGAACTATTTAGATATGAAGGAGAGAAGGCACAAATTGAAAGGATTACACGTTTGATAAGTAACAGGTTCTTGTCATTGCAGGGTTCATGGGGCTATAGGAAGCAATTCCTTGCAACAGCAGCATCTGCTAAATATCATTACACTGATTAATACATTATTATCAGACACAGCAGTCAAATAAATGGTGACGTGATTCTGACAAGGGATGAAACAGGCTTTAACACACTGGTGGGTAAAGAGAGGATTTTAACCCGTTGAGGACGAGTCCTGAGTATACTCGGGCAGGTGTCTATAGGAAATGCATGTTGTAGCAAAATCAAACCGTCCTCAAGGGGTTAATATGGTATGGAATAAACTAAGAGATCTTCTTGGATAATCGACTGACATTTTGGAAGAAGAAAAAGGCTCAGAGAGTAGACACAAAGGCAAAGAGACAGAAGAAAAGAAAGCAAAGGAGCCGTACAAAATAAAAAAAGAGAGGGTGTAAGGATGGAAAGAGAAAATTAAGGAAAAGAAAAACACTAAATTGTAAGCAAACTGGTGAAATGAAGGGATGAACTCATAAAGATAGATTGTACTATGAAGATATTTTGTCTGAAAACAGCTGTTAACTATCAAAGTTTCTAGACCATTTGCATCTCCATGGAAAGAGCGCATATTGTGATCATAAATCATTGCTACGTCTGACTGGCTTCCTGGGAAAACAAGACTATTAAGTAAATTAATATGCCACTTGTACTGTGGCCAGAATTAAGAACCTCCTCAAACCATTTCGGAAACACTTTCAAAAAACCGATTGCTTGACTGTTTATACTGCTTGGGTGGCCCGCTCAGATTTTGCCCAAGCAGGACCTGACTGGCTCCGTTCTCATGGTAACTGAATTCTCCTTAGATAAACAGTGCAAGTGCAAGTGTTCTTGGGAAAATTGAATTCACACAAAAAAGTTTTAAAAAGGACTGAAAATCAGCACATTCCAATTGCGAATTGTAATTCAGTATTCGGGGTTTTTATCAAACTTTCATGTTCAGTGGTAATTAGGGAAGCACATACATTATTACAATCACTGACCTTAAGCTTTGTAAACTTATTACTCTAGAACTCCAGTAATTCTGCTGCAGGACTCACCATATAAAAGAGTGCAATGAGTTAATGTTTTGGAGTTGATTTAAAAATCTCTTCTGTGGATATAATATTAAACTTTTTTTTTGCAAGCATCAAAAGATATGTCAGACCTTGCTATGAAAATAAGTGAATCTCAAAAAATTATATCAATCAGTAGTACTACAATGTCTAACATATGATTGTTTGTTTTATTGAATTACATTTTTGGCTTTGAAAATAAAAATTCAATCTGTCAAGCAGCCCTTACCAGCGGTCTGAGCTCCGTTGACAGTGGGGGAGGGGGGAACCGGTGACATGGGTTCGGCGGGGGACTGGACAGGGGACGGGGATACTACAGGGGAGAGGGGTGCCACATTCCGGGGCGGGGCCGGGGGAGGTGGTGGTAGCAGCAAAGGTTCTATGGGCTTGGCCGCTGCCGGGGGTGCAAAGGTGTCGTCAAATACCCCTCCTGGTTTGGCCGCCTGGAAGGCTGCAGCTTGCTCCGCCAGCGTGCCCCCACTCGTCATGGATGTGGTTTGTGATGGGTCCGAAGGCTGGTTTAATGTCTTCACAGAAACACAGAATCAAGAACAATGCCTCATTTCTTCATTGTCTTGATTTACATAAGCAGATTATAATCTGAGCCAAAAAATCCCAAGAACAAGAGTCATGCACTATGCTATGAGATAATGACATTTCATATACCACAATGTTTATCTTGCATTGTAATTTAAGCATATAATGGCTGATCAAATATGCATATGTTCATTTCTCAAATCTGATTTCCCAATATTATATGACAATACTCCAGAAACAAGGAATGACATTGTTACTGTCCTGTTAAATTATGTGTTTAAGCATAGATTTTGAAAACAATACTTTTCTTCATTGACATTTCACAAAGTCATAAGGCAATGTGTCCCAAATCAACTTGATTCACACACTTATTAACCCATTGAGGAAGCGCCGTAAATAAGAGCATTTGGTATTGATCAGCTTTCATCCAAATTTCCAAATTAACCTGTAGGTTCAGTGTTGCAAAAGGAAACATTCTTTTCTTTTTTTCAATTATTTCTTTTAGTCCTGTCCAAGTGAGTGAATGATTGCAACTGAGTGTGTTGAAAGTGATATTGTGATATTGATCAGATGTGGACACAATGCCACATCTCAGCTGTAATGGTACATCCATTAAAAGCAAAGAAAGAAAGATAATAAAACGGTCATGTGACCAGGTTTTAAGTTGCAGTCTTACATTGAGATCTGCAAGTAGATTGACAGCAGTGAACGATTCTGATGTTGGCGATGTAGGAGATTGCACGGATTCCGTGAAAGATGGAAAGAAGTGGACTTCGGTCTTTGAAATGTCTGATGCGCTGCCGTTGGTCTCACCAGCAGTGTTGAAGGGGTTAAACTTTGCTGATCCAATGGGAGACTTTTCCTGCATGCCAACAACAACATTGATATCATCATCATCATCAAAAGGCAGGGCTCGACACTAGCGGAGTTCCAGTGGCCCTGGGCTACTAAAAATTGGTGATGGGCTACTGAACTTTCAAAAAGCATAGTTTCTGGTGGCCTGATCAGGTAGACAAGATTCTACATAGATTGCTACATTTGCTTTTATGTAGTACTGATAGTGCTATTTCATTTCTTTTTCAGGCTGCTAACATTTCAAATATAAAGGTTTTAGAGGCCCAAATGGTTCACCAAAGAAAAAAGTAAGTGTCAAGCCCTGCAAATGTCATCACGTTTTAACAGCATACAGGACTCATAATTTTCATCCCTTCCTGCCAGCAGTTACATTTGGTAAACAAGCAGTATCAAACCAAATTTTTTGCCTTGATTTCTACGGTAGGCCAGGATATGGTAAGTGTGTGCAGTAATTCTGACTAGAAGAATACCAGATTCACCTAAACTGAAAATCAAGTAGGATTCACTTAAAACATTACGATAGTTGCTCACTTTTCAATTTTCTTCAGCACATACAAGATGTAAAAATAGAGTCCATCACACACATGAAGTTACACTATAAATGCACATAACAAGATTTGCACAGAGGACTAGATTTTTAATGCATACCTTGTACCAAATATCTTAAATTTCCAGTCTCAGAACTTATTCTCAGACTACAAAATCATTGACAGAATCTCTACTATATTGAAAACAAAGAACATAATCTTACGAAGTAGAAATTTATTCTAGGTATTAAATAGGTATTAAATGAATAGATTTTAATACTGACCTGCTCCCCATTGGCTTCCAATGAGTATGAAGGGGTTAATCCTTGTTGTAACTCCAGCTCCACAACTCTCATTTTAAGCCTCTTATTCTCAGCCTCAAGGTCTTCAAGCTACGAGGAAAAAAAGACAAAGAAACAAGTCCTGTCATATCACTACCACCAGACTATCTAAAATAAGTTCACAGATGAGCTCATAAGAGATATCAGCATAAGTCATTTCCAAGAACGCATGTGGTACGAAATGGAAGCTTCCATAAATTTGAACATTTCATCCCCAATTCCAGTCACTTCAACATGATCATGATATACGTGGTAGACATGGTGAGAAATATGTGTCCCCTTCCACGCAAATGGGGTATGATGCTTTATTTCCTTTTCACACATTCATGATTTCATTAGTCAACTCAAGAGGGTGAGTCTATGAGTATGAACACATTCACCAAACATCATGTCTTTTCATTGACCTTCAAGAAGTATCAAGCATTATGCAGAAAGGTTGTTGATATTTCAGCACTCTCACACATAAACAAAGGCAAGAATATGCTGCATTGCTAAAACAATCAAGGTTGAGGCTTTCGTCATATTATTCATATCAGTATTCTCATACAGCATGACGAATCATTGTGCAAGTTTTATCATCTTTTGATAGAAACACGGGAAAACACAACCATCTTGAATTTCAAACTTGGGCAGAGAAAAAGAAACTAGAAGGACTAAGAGAACTAGGAATATACACAAGCAGAGCTATGTGCTACCCAATGACAATCATGAAGCCAAAGAGCAGAAAATGACAGACATACAACCAACCAATGTTTTACAAAATGGAAGTGACAAACTGCAGCACTTGCTCTCATGACCACTCACTGTATGTCACACATGAGGGCAGAAATATCTACACAGGAGATTTGGTTGTAGCAAAGAATGGGTGAGTTTTTAGAGCTGCTAGCTCTGAGGCAGAAGGGTGTTAATCCCACTGACTCAGGATGACCTTAACACCCTTATGGCTCCAAGGTTACTCATCAGAAAAGTACTCTACACTATTTCCTACTCAGTTCAGTTTTCATGTTGTTTTTTTTTGAAGTTTTATTCTCCTTGGAACTGTAGACTGAGTCAAATTGATCAATGATACTTTATGCAAATAACCAGTGATGACTTTGAGAATACACAACTACCTCCAGGCAGTATTTTCCCTTAAAATACCATCATACTAAAAAATTTATCAAATCCTTCTTGTTTTTGCAGTGGAGGTAATTTTCCCTAAATACTACATTCAGATCTCTTGAACAATTCCTTTACCAGCAGGGCTAATCTCTATTCAATGCATAAATCAGATTTCGAATTCTCTGACATACATAGACTCTGCTTCTTCTCCGACATACATAGACTCTGCTTCTTCTCCATTGGCATTTAATGCAAGGGATGCAAAACATTGCACAGTGTAACCTAACACAATAATCAGCTAATATATAAAACTTAAAGAATTTAACATAGGTTTAAAAGTAGAATCTACTGCAAAATTGGAAATTTTCGCAGTGTTGAAATCTTCGCACATAATGCGAAAACAAAAGCTCACAAATATTTTTGCTTGTGATACAGGTACCACTATTAAAATATCTTGAGTCTGTGGAATTAAAAACACACAAAATTCATCTTTCCCACCCCAGTGTGAAAAATTACTCGCGTGAAAATATCCACATTTACAGTATCTAATGATTAGCAGATATAAGAGGAAGACAGCAAATCCACTGGATCAAACTTCTAGCAGTACGTGCCACCAACATTTGTGGTTTTTTTTTTTCCTGCAACCATCTACTTGCTTAACCCATTCCCAAACAAGATTCTACAATCTCCACAGACTTTGTCACAGGAGCAACCTGGTTGCCATGAGCAACGGATCAATAAAGACTACGAACGTATGAGCAATACTTTATCTAATTTCCTGTGTTTAATGATCCCATGCATATTGGAGGTGAAACAATAAAAAATAGGGGAAATACATGGACCAACTGTGACTGATAAGAAAGTGAAAAGAAGTGAAGCAACATGTCCATCTTTGTCTCTCTCTCCATCTCCCTATTCCTCTCTTACTGTAAGGAAGCTTTTAGTTGCTATACACATGGTGTCTGCATAACTATGTTTCTGCGCAGGAAATGACGAGAGTGTGTGTATATCATACAGTCCTGCTGATGTTCATTGCTACATCCAGTGTTATGAGAGAAGGCGGGGGGAAGAGAGATGAGAGAGAAGATTGCTCAAAGACAGCACAGGAGCATGTGACTACTAAACCCCCATCCATCCACCACGTGCAAAATCCTGACTCACACATCAGCCAGTGACCGTATCCATGGCAACGATGAAACATCTTTAAGGGCAGGAACCCTTTAATACGGGCACTCTTCATTCCCATTTTATATTTCACCTTGCAGTATTCATCTGTGTCAAAGCTATGAACAAACTCCTCCCCAAAGTTACCAAGCCAAATAATAGCTAAAAGTTCTTCAGATTATTTCCTTTTCTTTTCTCTTTAAATGCTGAACAGACATCATGATCCAGAAGACCTAATTTTGCTATTTCTTTGATTTTTTTATTTGCCTTATGACACCCCCCCCCCCCCCCCCCATTTTTCATGCAGATATACCATAATGAACATTGGCACCTTGCTGTGACGCACTCACTATTTAAGCCATTGATCATTTCACACTACAGCAAGTCCATATTGTCTGTTTGGCTTCCCAGAATGCTGTGCAGGTTAGGGCATTCACCTTCCAAAGATAGAGCACTTTCATTGTGTTTGGATTTATGCCAGATTCACTTGATACTGCCTTTCAAACATCTTCACATCTGAAGAAATATTCAAAGTGTTACAAAAAAGGCAGTAACCTTTAATAGTGCTGAATACACTGACACAGCAAATGTCAGTAAAAAAGTATATTAAAAGAAAATATATATATATATATATTTCAATACATACCAATAGCATTATGTAAAGAAATTATCATATTACTACCAAAAAAAATCCAAATTTCTGTTGTTACAAGGCAAACCATATCCAAAGCACACTTTCTCTGCCTTTATCTCTTACACACACACACACACACACACACACACACACACAAACACACACCACTCTCCCCCTCTCTCTCTCTCACTCTATCTATCTCTATCTCTAGTTATCTCTGTCTCTATCTCCCTTTGTGTCCTTGTCTGTATTTCTGTTTTTAGCAAATTACTCCCCACCCTGTACTACATATCTTTCTCCAGATCTGCCAACCTATATATATATATCTTTTGTCCTTGTCTGTCTGTCTCTTTCATTTACCTCTCCACCCATGTAGCTGTAGCTGTTTGTCTTTTTTTCCCACACACACACACATAAATATAACCCTCCTTACATCCAACTGGACCCAATGGAAGACCAGCTATTGTAGCTGAATATGGGCTCTCCAGCCATCTTTTCAGATGGACATGAAACAAATAAACAAACAAACAAATACACACACATACACACACTCTCTCTCTCTCTCTCTCTCTTTCTCTTCCATTCTGTCACTCTCTATCTACTTTTCTATTTTAATTTATATTTATTTCTTTATCTTTTTTCCTGTCTGTCTGTCTGTCTGTCTGTCTGTCTGTCTGTCTGTCTGTCTGTCTGTCTCTATCTCTCTCTCTTCTTTACCACAATCTTGAATCATTGTTAGGACAGTGTTCCTCCATGAGTTCATCTCTTCATTTAATGGACAGGTAGTGATTATGACAGTGAAAGAGAGCATATCAAATATGCAAGACAAATGGCAAGGAATACATGAAAGACAAGTTGGAAGTTGGGAGAAAGATAATCAGAATAATAGATACATGATGAACACATAAATATAGAGCTTTACGTGGAAAGATAGATATTGTAGACAGATACACACGAAGATAGACAATAGAAAGATACACAGACTAACAGACAAACAGGTAAATAGATAGATAGATAGATAGATAGATAGATAGATAGATAGATAGATAGATAGATAGATAAATAGATAGGTAAATAGATGGAGGATACATGTAGCTAGAAAGACTGACAGACTGACATATGAATAGACTGATAAACTTCTGCAAACTGATATCCTTTCGAGATCTTGCATGATTTGCAAAGTACTTTTAAAGGGTGTGTACAGTTCTGGTCGAGGTGAGGATTTAGCTTTTAGCTTTATGCGAGATATTCAGAAACCACTCTGTTAGATGTCAAAGAGCATGCGATTCTAAAGGGTATCAAAAGTTTATTTGATGAAAATCGGTTTTGAAATGGCTGAGATATCCCAAAACAAGGTGAAACAAGGAGATCTTAATAAAGTTGTGGCCTGTCGCCTTTTATTATTATCACTTTTTAGGATATCTCAGCCATTTCAAAACCAATTTTCATCAAATAAACGTTGAATCCTTCTTAAAATTACATGCTCTTTCATATTTCATAACAGGTTTCTCATTATCTCACTTAGAAATGTTCAAAACATGAATCCCTTACCTCAACCAGTACTGTGCAGTCCCTTTAAACTACCCTGAATTGTGTTTCATTATGCATAATTTGTATCACCACAGTGTCATATTTTTATCACAATCTTAACTATTCTGCCACTTGCTAATCTGCAATTATGTCGTTATGCATAATGTAGAGGGACTGCAAATCATTCTTATGCCTTGTGTGTGAAGAAAGATAAACTAAGAATTGATGAGGAAAACTATGCTGGCAGGCAGAATATCTAAATTTGATGGGCAAAATCAATAATTTTTCATGTTATGGTGTCTTTTAGGTTTATATGAAGAAAAGTGTTTGTATACCTAATCACTCTGAATGCATTCATAAGCAGGAAGAAATTACCCTTTCATTTTATAGATTTAGTGACACTGTGTTTCAAACCTGATCTGCATACTTTTTGCAGCACTAGACTAGAATACTGAGCATGCTTGTGGTCATTTAAAAAAATGACTAATCAGTCTACAACTTAGCAAACTTGGATGCATACTACAGCAGTACCATTTACACAATTGGATTCCTCTGTAAACATAATCTAAACACCTGGGTACATATATCATGCATGGTTTGCCTTATTCCGAAAGGTCTGTGAACTAATATCATGTTAAAATCTGTGAACTATTTTCCCTACAGGATATAATAATGTGCTGTGCTTAACACCTGTTCCTACTAAATACATCATTTCAATGACTGGAATCAAGTTTGAAAACAGTTCTTGTTACTATGATGGGCAAGTCCCTAGCAAGCTTTCTAGCTGTCGGGGAAAAATCTTTCATCATTCAAAGTACACATTAACTTTGAATATAACTATCAATAAACTTGCCTACACAGAAATGTAACAGCTCATATCCTACCCTTTGATGTTGATGTTTACTTTAAAACAATTATTAAAAAGAGGATCATGGCAAACCAGTTTCGTGTAATTCAAGCCTAAACAGAGAGTGGGGGAGGGGAAGGGGAACATGCTCACCCCCCCCCCCCCCATCCCCAATGATCACAGATTTCTTTGTTTTGGTTTCTTATTCACTTCCTTCCTTCTCTTTGTTTGTCAATTATGATTTTGCTGGCAGATCTTTGGCTCAAAAAACATGGTCACCCTCTACTGATGCATCATGTTTGTGAAATCAGATACCAGTCCATATCTGATTCTTTGGTTATTTTGGAATCCTTTCAGTCTAAATCTGAAAACAGTTCTTTCCTGAAGGTGTGCATTACATAAATGTAATTTGATTACATTAAATTAACAATTTTATATCTTTTCTGCAACCTCTTGTATTTCCTTCTCTCGGGCACTGTACTTCCGTAATCCATCTAAGAATACTGTAAAAGTGGATATTTTTGCGCGAGTAATTTTTCACGCTCTGACGGGTAAGAGGAGTTTGGCATGTTTTTAATTCTGCGGAATATCAAAACATTCACTATTGAAACATATGGCAAGCAAAAATATTTGCATGCTTTTATTTTTGTGCTAGTTTCTGGTTGCACAAAAACTTCAACACTGCGAAAATTTCCACTTTTACAGGAGTCTCCCTTGGGCTTTGTAAATGCTGTGGTAAAAAATGCATTGACTGCTGTCTCCCTATGGGGTAGTTGGTACGGCTTTGGTCAAAGACGTTTAATTTCAGAAATTGTCAAACTGAGCAGACTCAGCTGTACGGTGACATTCAAATGCATGAAAAATACCCTAAAATGTATGTAAAAACTTTGAGAATTATGCCGTCACTATGAAGAGATCTATGAACAAATATCACCTTGCTAACTAAATCATTTACTGACTGGTTTATTCTAACACTAATGTTTAGGGAAAATATTGAGTGTAATATATCCAGTTACTCACAGATGCTTGTTTTTGAAGTACTTGGCATCTACATGTATTTTCACACTTGATTTTATTCAAACTTACAATGCATCAGATTCATAAAATATCAGAGAATCCGATATACTGTAAAACAAGGAATGTTTGCATGCATTTTAATTTTGTGACTTTCGCAAGAGCCGAGATTCGCAAAATTAAAATGCATGCTTAATATCTTGTCTACACTATTATGCATTGAATGTTAGAAGCAACTCATGAAAATTTCATGCTGTGAGTAAGGCCGTCGGCTCCCATTCGTGAAAATTTCATGTCACAAAACTTGTGTGTTTTACAGTAGAATGTTGGATCATGCAGATCAGATTCTTTGAATAGGAAGACATAGGTGATCAGTGTCTTTAAAAGAGGTTTACTCATATTGCCCATACCACCCCCATACCCTAAAAAAAAATCTTGCTGATGAAAATAAAAAGATAACGGATATTTTTAAAGCATGATGCACGGTCGCTGAGGTTAACAAGATGTTGTCTAGTGATAAACTGGAGGGGAGGGGCATACACTGTGCCCTTACTTCTAAGATTGAGTGGTGAGTAAGCATGTACAGCACATTCTCTTAGTGTCTGTCTGACAGGAAGCTGAATTCACCTTGACTCTAGCGATAAGGACACCAAGATCTATATTACTCATGGCACACATACCCGCTGTATCATCACTCTTTCAGCCCCTATATCAAACTCTCTACAGTTCTCTCCCTCTCTCTTACCAGCCAACCCTAAAATTCAGAATATACATTAAATGTAGGAATAGCTGGGAAAAATAATGAGAAAATTAGGAATTTTCAACCATCTCCAATACATCACTATTAGCAGGTGTTGACGAAAATAGAAACGCAAGGTTGAATGGAGATTCTTCTTCATTGAGAAATAAGAACGCTCCAATGAAATGGGAACAGTTGGCAGGTATGCTCTCTCCCCCTCCCCCCCCCCCCCCCCCCACACCCTCTCCTCACTCTCTCTCTCTCTCTCTTCTCCTCTTTGTCTATTGATCTATTTTCAGTCCACTCATCTATCATCTTTTCCACTCTGACGACATTCCCGAGTCATGTCAGATCATGTTGTTTCATACTAGGACAGGCACTCTGCTACTTCATCTAGCTAAATTGCAGTGTAATCACAATTTTCCATGATATATATATATATATATATATATATATATATATATATATTTTTTTTTTTGGGGGGGGGGGGGGGAGGTTACATGTTAGATGCAAAACCATTTTTGTGATAACAAAATATTAATGCAATATTAAAAGTAAACATAATACTGGCATGATGTTGCTTTAAAATTCTTGTCATAATCTCTATGAAATTCAAAGACAAAGTTTTATTTTTGTGTTTCTTCAGGCCTTTTGTTTTTCCCAAATCTTTTGAAGTCAATTGGAACATAAGGTATAGAGAAAGTTTCTTTGTATATATTTCAGTCCAAAGTCTTATTTTTGATTCCAGATGGAAATTTCATAGTGCACGGTCTTGCAAACAATATGAATTTTGCAAGGTCAAGCTTTAGAGAAATGGTTACAAAACAGATTTAATTTGACATATTATTCTGTTTCTTGCATATCTATTTCAACAATTCTACAGATTATAATGATTAATGAAACATCAAATTATCACCTACACAAGCTTTCACAAGGCCATTTGCTATACAGCAACACCTATCTAACAGTTTCCTTTTAGTTTATCTCTGAAATCTCCAAAATTATAATCTGAATAAAATGCTATCAAAATTGGAATGATTGCCTAAAGGTGGATTTCTTTGAAAACTTGTGTCAAACCCTCATGATATACCGTACGTCTAAAAAAACTTAAAACGGGACCCTCAGCAATGATAACTTTAAAAATAGTGAATCAATCCAAATACAATTTCAAGGTATGAAACTATAACTCATTGCTCACATCTTACAGAAAACCCCATCCGATTTGCTTCAGTGGTCAAAGAAAAATAAGGAATTTTGTAGAGCATGTCAGGAATCTCTTCACTCCAAGTTCTGTCTATGGTGTTCACACACAAGACCATCCAAGCGCTAAACTTGGAAGAATCAGACTCATGACATGCTTTACAACAATCCATGTTTCTCTGTGACCGCTTTAACCAAATTGAATGGGGTTTTCTGCAATATAGAGCTAAGATGTTATATCTTAAGACCCTGAAGTAGCATTTAGACCATTTAACCATATTGGGTGTTATAAACGCAAAAATCTGACTGTAATTTTTTGGGGACATACTGTATATCAAGAATGTATGTGCCGTTTTCCTCATCTCGTGCGAACATTATCTGACAATAAGCGGAAAACCTACCATGGTATGCATGGAAGGATTTTGTGACGTGACAGTTTGGTGGAATGTAAAGTATGCATTAACACACACAGCAAAAATAAAAGAAGCAGAGATGTCATAATAATGCTGCAAATCATATGTGAGTTTTATTGTAAAATAAAATATAAACAACCAAAAGCAACAAAAAGGTGAACATGCGAGTATGTGTCAGCAACACAAATGCACAAATCAAAAACAGCAAAGCATAAGCATGTCAAACTGAAATTGAAAAATCAAAGCAAAAATTGTGACAATGATTGAGGACGGCACATACATTCTGAATATGATTTTGAATATTAATGAATGCAAGCACATTGATGATACCTGATTGAATGCTATTAGCAAATTGTTGTACAAGCTGCACATGAATTTTACCACTTGCAAGGTACTCATTTAATATGATTAATTCATTTATCACAGCAAATTAGTATTCCACCCCTTGCTGCTTAATAAGTTCCTATACACACACGTGAGTTGTACTTAATATGACTTTTCAATAATCACCTTCAACCACTAACGAGCAATTGCCCTACATTCTTGTTATTGGTTTAAAAGGGGGATGTTATATTCATGCAATACAATAAAAGCTTTTTACAAATCCCCCTCACATATTCTACCTGTCCTCCTTTTATCTACATGATAGCATTGTTAATGACAGAAAGGTTGAAAGATTTTCTTTAAATGCTCTGTTTTGAAATATAACATTAAGCAGTCAGTCACTGTGTATGACAAGGGAAGTGTTGTGTCTTCATTCAATACACAATACACCCTTGGTCATTCATTTCACTCTTTCCATGGAGATATATCCCTTTTAATAGCAACTACAAAGGACCATTTTACGAGGTTTTTTCACATTAAAGGCAAAGGATATATGTCTGGGAACCATCAGAAAGAAAAAAAAAGTTGTGAAACTCCATTTTCTATCTAGTTCGTATGAAAGAAATCCTATGTAAATTCAGCAGACATATAGGTATTTATAGATAAGTTTAGACATGAACATTGTATGAAGACTACACTATATAATCTGTGTTATAAAAAGTATAAACAAACAGATACAGTACTTTTCATAGATAAGTAGATGGATGCACCAAGAGACATAACCTGGCATTTCAGCTCACATGGTTTTGCAGCAAGCATTTATAATCTAGTTGTCAAGCTTCTACATCAAGTATCAAGGTTACTTTTGAAAGTAGTGCAATCGACTGCACAGGATAACTAGAAATGTCGCTACAGCGACTGGTTATACCCCCGCCAAACAACATTTCATAAGCTTTGGTCAAAAAACTGAGGAAGTAGTTAAATCCGCAAGATCTTTCCTTGATCTTCTGCCATTAATATGCCGTTACCATGGCAACGTACTTCCGGGTACTGTCGAAAAATGCGTCTTGCACATCTACAACCAAAGGCACACATCTGTACCAAATTTCATGGAAATTGGGCAAAAACTGAGGAAGTAGTTTGCAACACAAAATTTTCCATCATTTTGGCTCATAATATGTGAGCTGTTACCATGGAAACATACTTTTTGTCACTGTCAAGAAATGTGTCATGCTGACCTATATCCTAAGACAAACATTCAATATGAATTCCATGAGAATTGGAAGAACACTGATGAAGCAGTTTTGCCATGAAGCATTTTGCCCTATATTTTACCAATAACATGCTGTTACCATGGCAACGCACTTTTTGCCACTGCGGAAATATGTGTCTTGCACATTAACATATTCAGATGAACATCTGTACCTAATTTCATAAAAATTGATCAAAAACTGTGGGAGGAGTTCGCGACGCAAGATTTGTACCCATTTTTGCCCATAATATGCCGTTACCATGGCAACGTACTTTTGGGTACTGTCAAAAAATACGTCTTGCACATCTACAACCCAAGGCACACATCTGTGCCAAGTTTTATGGGAATCGGTTGAAAACTGAGGAAGTAGTTCGCGACGCAAGATTTGCAACGGACCGACCGCCCGACCGACCGCCCGACCGACCGCCCAACCGACCGCCCGACCGCCCGACCGCCCGACCGACCGCCCTACCGACCGTCCGCTGATTCCTATATACCCCCTTCAAACTTTGTTTGGCGGGGGTATAAAAACTTGGGCATGAACTTGTAGTAACAGTAAACGTATTCAGCCAAGGCTACACGGGTTAGTCCAAATCAAAACATGTCCTTGTGAACACAAGACACCTTTAAATAGAATTTGGCACTGATGACAAGTAGGACAGTATAAATTGGCAGTTAGAAAAGTTACAAAACATATATATAGGTCCTATACTGTATAGAGTCAGGATGGGCATTGAGTAGTGATTATGTGTTATAATGAGTAATTTACCTTGCCATTCCTTGTTTGTTTGTATGTTTGTTTGTTTGTTTGTTTGTTTGTTTGTTTGTTTGTTTGTTTGTTTTTAATACAAATGAGAGCCTAGTGGGAAAAAAAAATGACTTGTTTTTTTTTCTTTCTTGTTTACTGTCACTAAACACATTAAGTTCTGTACAAGACACAGTACTGAATGATTTTGGTGTTGGTTGTATTTTCCACAGATATATGAGCTTGTAGAAGACCAAAATCAATTTCCATGATCATAAGTGATAAAGCAAACTTGTGAGTAAAAGACTTGACTGATGAAATATATTACTTGCTACTCACAGACTAACCTGATCAGTTCAGTTGTTTTCACACTCATCACAAAGCAATTCCTCAAAGCTAAACCTAAACAGAAAAAAAAAATGATGTCTTGGCCTTTTGTTTGCATCCTACTCATTTCTATTGTGCTGCAGTCTCTCTGCTTAAAATACAATCTTGGAAATTTCAATGCCGGATTGTGAGCTCTTTACAGCACCCTTCCACGCATGCATGCACCCGAGAAATGGGGCTGGGCGTAGCTATATAGAAGTGTGATGTAACAGGCAGAATGGGGGTGAATACTTTACTTATCCTGAGCTAATAAAAACAGAAAGCTTGATGCAGACTTGAGGGGTAAGAATGCCACGTGAGCAGCAGCACAAATAACGTATTACACAGTTTACCTCATGGCATATGTCTTCTGTCTTTGTAAAGTTTATCTGGCATCATTATGCTACGAAGATATTACTTGTCCTTTTACAGTTTGTTATCAAAATCTCATTCAAACTTGTCCTGTCTCCATTTGATATTGTTGTTTTCCATCTGATGGATACAGGATATCTAATGTACACGCCTCATTGAGAGCTTGACTTTGCCTACCACAATAATTGAACGCAGAAAGTATCATTCAGTACGTTAGACTGAACTCAAGCTGTTGCAGATGCGATACATTGTGATAAGGATGTCATTGCTATCATCAAAAAAGTATAAAGTTGGGATTTAGGTGACTAACCTCCAAAACTACTTGGAAATCAATGGTTTTCTGACAAAACCTTGTACAGTGGGACATCATACTTCAGATACATACAACGTAAATTTACGACAAATAGATCTCTTATTGGGCCAAAGTTTAACCATCACATTGCTGTCACTATGTCCATTAGAATACAAAGTAAGACTCCAACAGACAAATAATAATATGTCCATTTCAATCAAATGTTTATGTAATATTTGGTTACAGACTAGCTGTTTACAACAAGCCATCTTGTGAGACCATATGATAGGTGAAATATGGCAATTTGAATATATTGTATCAAAAGAGATGGAACATACAATTGTATACTACCAAAATAGGGTTTGAGAAAATACCGGGGCTCGAAGGAATTTCAGTATACCACAATTTCGATTGTATCTCAGCCTCATGATGTGCATATCTTTTTTAGATAATTGATATAAGATTTTCAGTGTGTTTGGCAGCATAACAAAGTGATTGCCAACAAATGAAGTGTCTTGTTACAATGTGTATTGACCTAACTTGCATAAATAATGAAACATAAAAAAATATGATTCTCAACCAGTAACTATATCTTACAGCACACAGTTTCATATATTATCAGAGAAACAGATAGAGAAGACCACTCTTATATTTGCAAACTGAGCAAACCTTTAAACCTCAGTATCTTATATGTTGTTAATGTGACATTTATGATGCTAGGATGAAATATTATCAATTACATATCCATGAAAGAATATCTAAAGGGAGGGAAAAAAGTCATTCCAGCCATAACTTTAAAACATGTTAAAACAATCAGGTTTGAGTTTCTTCAGTTTGTCTCCCTCTACAAATGAAAATTTGTTAAGATCGCAACTGCTGATCTGTAAATTAACAAACATATCGGAAAAAAGGAACCAGTGGGACTCGAACCTGAGCCTTCACCCCTCTGAATAATATCTTTCTTTCATTTATGTTAAAACAATTTTCAGATGTGAAGAAAAGATCTTGGGTTTGTTTTTGTTTTTGTTTTATATTTTTTGGTCAAATTGACACTATAAATAAACAGAATGTAATTACACTGTATGTTCAAGTACAATGTACAATTAATTCATACATGATGTACAGTATGTGTCAAGACTTTTTTGTAACATGATAACTCAACCTTGCAATATTTTTCTGAAACATACACAGAATAACTAAATAAATCTACATGAATGTTGCATGAAAACTTGGCTGCCATGACTAGTGGGGAAACTCGATCACGACGATGGATTTAAAAAAAATCAAAAGTCAACTTATGGATAATGATGGATGCCAGCAAATGTCAAGGTATCATCAATCGAATGTCAATTTTGTGATGTACATTTTTGTACATTTAATAGATATTGTATTTAAGTGCTTATCATGCTAGCCGATGGATTGTGATGTTGGTTAATGTTCAAATATTGCGAATCTACATCAATATGAAATGAACACAAAAAGATCACATACATAATGGGTGAGTGTTGGCTTTCCTGAAATGATTTGAAGACAGCAATATGAAAAAGCACATAGGAAAGACGCACTAACTATGACATAAATAGTGGTAAGACAATTTTGATTTTAACCCACTGAAGGTGAGGTGATTTTGCTTTAACACGCACTTCCACTACACACCTGCCCAAGTATACTCGGGACTAGTCTTCAATGGGCTTCACCCGTTGAGGACGGTTTGATTTTGCTACAACACGCATTTCCCATAGACACCTGCCCGAGTATAATAACTCGGGACTCGTCCTCAATGGGTTAAGAAGATAATTCTTGTTTTCTTTTTAGCCTCCAATGTCTAAATATGGGATTGTTTCAAGGTTTTTTCAACATGCTTTTGGTGTGGTTTCAAGATTTTTTTTTTTAATGTATGAAAAAACATCAATACAATTATAATATATTCTACATATTTCCTAACATTGTAACAATAGTATTTTGTTACCCCACTTACAAACTTAGATAACACCACTTTCCCCTTGATTGCCAAATACACAAACTCTTCTGTGAATGTGGCACTCCTACCAATGTGCTATAAACTTTCTTCAGTTAAAAAGAGAGAGAGAGAGACAGAGAGAGAGAGAAGCAATATCATTTGACAAATTTATTGCTGACTTTGCTTTAAAACAAACTGGCTACCCAACTCTTCCATACAACTCCCTCCCCTTCCACCTCAACACACAATTAGTTGTCATTTTGCTGCACATAACTACAATATGTAGTTTGTCCTATTCCATAAAAAACATACCAGCATAATTTGTAACAAAGAGCTACGAAAGTACCAATCAGCATGTGATGAGTGCCAGCAAATATTAAGAAAATATAGAAATAGATGTTCGTAGCTACAAGAGTTATAAACCAAGATTTCTTCTTCTAATTCAATACCCATTCCTCCCCAGCCTTGATGAAACATTTAGGAAAACACATGAGCAGAAGAGGGGGCAGGGATGAAAGGGGTTAATTACTTACCAGATGAAATATTAGTCTGAGAAAGCACAAACAGAAGCAGAGGCAGCAATGTCAACAAAGTTGAAATCATTCAAGGTTAGTACAATGTGAAGTTAGTGACTTTCACTTATCAGGTCCAACACTGTATTGTCATAAAAGTTGTTTTAAGGAGCCATGAGCTGGAATGTGTTAGCATGGGGGAGAATTAATCGATATATAATACAAGAAATATATATAATTGCAATAAAAGACTTTAATAGTCATTGAAACATCTGCACCAACATGATATCACTTGCCATTTCATGGTTAGTACAACTTATGAAATTTTGGTGGATAAAGTAAGTTTCCCACTTTAAGTTTGCAACATTAGAGTTAACACCCTTGCAGCTTTGTGTTTTGGAAATGATGGGAAATTTCCTGATGAATTTTAAACCAAAGAGCATCTCCATTTTCCACTGAAAGTACGAAACTTTTTTTAAAATCTTACAGGAATCAAAATAATTTGAACATACAATAAAGCTCTGCTACATATTGGTAATACTTCTAATAAATGCCTACATCAATCATGACATAAATACTGTCAAGTGAACCTCATTATCTGTTTAAATACTGTATAATACTGTAAGTTCAGCTGCCAGGGCCTCTGTTCTGGTATTTTTTTTTAATACTGACTTGGTTTCACACACTTTCCATCATCACAGCTCTCAGCTAATGAAATCATGATGGTCAGGAATGCTGCATAAAGTATCCACATCTTGTTCACATTCTCAACAAATATCAATACAATCAATATAACTGTCATTCTACTTCCAAAATCAAATAAAGGGATTCAAAAATAAATAATTTCATACGCCAATATAAAAAGACCTGAATACAAAAGAGATGATCACTGATCTTTGGTTTCTCAAAATTTTTGCAATCAAAATTTTGCCTCCTCTCCACTGACCATAAAAAAGTGTAACATTTCATGCATACAACTTTAGATATTTCCTCCCTCTCAACCTTCTCGCATGAGCACATTATTTCCATCAAGGATGCACACTCACTCATCTTTACACTGATATAAAAACATTTATCAGTTTTTTATAGGACATGTGTGTGACATGTATCAATCATATGGGAAATTGCAACGTTTCAGACACAATGGGTATACTACATTGCCCTTGAAAGTTTGACAGCACTTAACTTGCATGGCTTAACTTTTGCATGCCTACTCAGTACCATGAACATTCAGCTACTACCTGGTATTAAGATTACATATTACAACTACAGCTTCAACATTTGAAAATGGCTACTAGGGTTCTTTTGCACCTATTTTGTAATTCATTGCAACTATGGATTACAGAGACACAAAAGACTTGTTTGAGCTTGAAGTGAGAAATGAGAGAAGTCAGAGAGAGATCTTACAATTTGGTCATCAAGATATCTTCTTCAGTGTACTGAGGAGGGTGCTCATAGGGGGGCAATTCAACACCCTGTGAGGCCATAGACTGGGTCATCATGGTAGGATGGTTACCAGGGGAAGGGCGTGTTATTTGGGCGGGGCTTGGGTCAAGGGCGATGATGGCAGAGGCAGATAGCGGGGACTTTCGTGAGGGTTCTGAAGGGGGTGGGGGAGGGTGTGCTGCTTGGGTGGGGCTTGGGTCAAGGGCGATGATGGCAGAGGCGGAGAGTGGGGACTTGCGTGAGGGTTCTGAAGGGGGCGGGGGAGGGTGTGCTGCTTGGGTGGGGCTTGGGTCAAGGGCGATGATGGCAGAGGCGGAGAGTGGATATGTGGGTGAGGGTTCTAAAGGAGGTGGGGGAGGGAATGTTGCTTGGGCGGGGCTTGGATCAAGAGTGATGGTGGCGGAGGCGGACAGTGGGGACTTGGGTGAGGGTTCTGAAGGGGGCGGGGGAGGTGGTAGAGGCGGGGCTGGGTGAAGCTGAATTTGAGTGGGAGGAGTTGCTATTCTTGGGGGCGTGGCCTCTCCAGGTGGAGGAGTGGCCCCATTGGGAGGAGTTGCAAGCCTTGGGGGAGTGCCCCGGCCAGGTGGCGTGGCCCGGCCGGGAGGAGTCATGCGGCCAGGGGGCGTGGATGCCCCTGGGGACAGACCACTCTTGAATGTGCCATGGGTGTACTGTCGACCCATCTGGGGGGAGGCACCCCTGTATAGGGGGCTGGTGCTCACCCGTTTCCGTAAAGTGTCGTTCTGCTGCTGCTGCTCCTGACTCTTGTTACCACTGGCCAGGAACTTCTGGTAGGCTAGGTCAAAAGCTTGCCCAACAGTCAGGGTTATTTCTTCAGCCTGTAGAGCAAGTAAAATTAAATCAGTGCAAAAATTTTGAAAATTGGAAAAGAAAATATAAACTTCCAAATGAATTAGAACTAAAAATGGATAAAAACTGCTCAAAAAGGAAACATCAAATAAACACTCCCAACATCAGATAATCAAAACTTAATATTCATGATTAATGATGTGCATTAGCAATAATTTTTTAATACCATTGGTACCCTTCTAAAGCACCATCACTGCCACAAATTTTAGGCTAGTTATTAAGATTCACATCTTTTCATCAACATAAAAAACAAGGAATAATCTACATAGACAGCTCTCTTCATACTGTTTCATATTCAAGTTCTTAACATTAGAATTCACTACATGTGTACATGGATCACAGTGTTGGTTTGTTTTAATAAAGAGACTACTACTATAACATGAGACTATTAAGAATTACTTTTTCAGTTTGGGAAGTACCAGGCCCATGAAATTATACTGTGCCAAAATTCAAAAGATTTGTGGGTAAAAGATAAACATGAAATGCATGATTTTACGTGGAAGAAGAAACTACTGCTGCTTTGGAAGTGTGCTCACATTTTTGTCACTCTCCATTACATGGCACAAGTGTTTATTTTCCCTGATATCCTTGGCGATGAAAGCACAGATCTTCTTATCCGACTTGTCATCGGCACAGTAGGAGATGTGGTGAAGTGGGTACGAAAACTGCTTCTCCTGAACATTGTGTAGTGAAAACATAAAAACATAACAAAAAAGTAAACTTAAATCTGTTTGAGTATCACATTCCTTGTGTCATATAGATTTTTGTAGCCCTTTTTATACTTGATGACAAAAAAAAAAACAACCTTAATACACTACTAATATAAAAAATGAATACTTTGAAAATATCTCAAATTTAGTGATTCACTCTTAAAAATTACAGTGTACTAGAGAATAGAGAAGTGTTGCATTGAGACTTTGAAAAAGGTAAGAAAAAAAACACCTGCTATTGAATATATTACTTGTATCTACAGATGGTAAAATATTTGATCAATTCATTACATATATTCTTGTAAATCTCACTGTAATAAAGAAAAGAAACTGTTGCATTATCACTCTAAAAACCCTTCAATAAACTATTGACTACACTGTAAGTATTGATCTATCAACAACAACAACAAATGTCCCGAACACTTTTCATTAATTCCTTCCATGTACAATTGTTCCTGAAAAAGTCACACTGAAATCCGGAAAAGGAAAATACTACATTGGTACTTTGATAAAATACATGGATGGATCAAAATCCACTTTTCTGTCATATGGAAGATACTATGCCGAGTATTTTCCATCTTTTACATCTATTCAGGAAACTGAAGCTGCATGAAAGATTTAGTATGTTGATAGCTAACACAAAGGGAAGCTGGAGTTGGTTGCATATTTAGGTATTGAGGTCATGACATCTGTTATTCATATTGAAAAGCAAAATGCACTATATGCAGGTACCAGATATATAATGACTGTTAGAAAAAGAAGTTTTTTTTTTTTTTTTAATGTCAACAAAAAGTTGTTAATCATTAGGATGTATTGTCAAGGACATTTAGATTTATATTAACATGTAGCTGCTGTGCTATACAGGCTTACAACATGTACAACTCTCTACTTGCACCATCAACAAAATTACAATGCAGATCATTGCATTATTATGAATTTGCATTATCTTCAGTCAGTGGGTTAGCCACAAAGCTATCTTTTTGTGTCGTTTTTGTTTACAACATTAGACAAAGTTTTATGACAAAATATCATGGTCTCTGGGATCAAATACTACTCAAGATGAGCTATACTAAAATACAAATGACAAACATAAAATTTGTATAATAGTTTTTTGGGAGGCCTGAAGCATCTGTAACATTGTCTGGAAAAAAAAAATGTCCTCCTGTTAAAACTACAGTCTGCAAGAAAGGTGTCACAACATGCTGAATGTCCAAGCGAGAGAAATGCCAAACACTTGAATCACAAAGTTCTATTGTACACCACAGATATTTATCGTGAAAGAGGGAAGTTGAGGTTTGGTATACATTGTACGTGGAACAAGAATAATGTGAGGCTAATCAGAAGGAAATCCCAAAGAGGATAACATCACAGCTAGGTTGCCAACAATAACAAGAAGAGCATCAGAGTCCTCTTCACATCAAAAATTGCACACTGAGTATGGACCTTGTGAATACACAAACACACTTTTGTACCTCACCAAAAGATGTTCATATTCATATTGTACTATATCACTTTATATTATGAGACTTGTTAATATTGTGGACAATATATATGTGAAATCTTATATACTGGAGCAGAAGGATATAACACTACAATTTTAGCCTCATCGTGCATAAACAGTGGTAGAAACAGGCAGTTGTAAATGGGGTATACTTTTCACACCCTTTCATTATAAAATACACAATGTTACATCCCTACGGTTACAACTAACACTGATGGGGCAGTACCACTGTTTCAGAGGAAATGGGCAGTTCCAACGCGAAAACACAAGGTCTCGATATCAAAACATCATCAAATGATAAACAATCTGATGTGTGTTTATATTGTAACTTGAACAATGGATAGATGTAGCAGTATCAACCAGATTTAAAATGATCTCTTCCTCAATCAAATCAAATCAAACACCCAACAAATTCTCTTTTTTCCTATTTCTTCCACAAACATACTCAACTGACAAACAGACATTTAAAATAATTAAAGACAAGGAAGAGCTTTTACACAAATCTTTTCACAGTACATGACTCCATTTCTCATTTGGAATGTTAGTAAAGAAAATGAAATTTCCAGCCTTACCTTTGTTTGTTTCTCCTGTATAGTCACTCCATCTACTGATATTGTTAGTTCTCTCTTGGGTGGCTTGGTACCTTCTGACCTCTTCACTTGCTTGTTGAACTAATCAAACCAGCAGTAACAAATCATAAGATTTTAATTTCTACTTATGAAAAGTTTCTGAACATTCTATTTGACAACACTATACAGTCCTGAATCAAATGAGATGAAATTGAGATTCGTGAAATTTAAACACCTTCCACAAGGGATGTTATTGTAAGGTTTCTTGCTTAAATCTTCATAATGCTTTAAATAAAGGCAACTGGGAATGAAAGAGACAGGCCAGAAAACATGGTACATGAATACAGGTAATATTTCTATTTTGACATATTTTTCTATCATTCGAAATGCCAGTCTACGCATATATACAGCATCTCACAATGACGACATGCTAATTTATATTACAAAACTTCATGATTTAAAAATCCTCACAATTGATGGAATGGCAAGACAATCACTGTCATCATTGAGAAAAAGAAAGAGTTCATCATCAACAAAGCAGATATCACAAAGATTTTTCAAACAATTGAATGCAAAAATAGTTCTTAACAAAATCGAACTGACATTTTTGCATGGTTCAGGCTAGTGAGCTACCTGATTAGGCAAATGAGATCAATTATGTCCAGTAGTAAATAATTGCATGGTTACTTTTGGGTTTATGTTTTCACCATGAGAACAAATCTTGTATGCATCCTTGAACTGTAATTCTGTCATAGCATGGTGTGTGTGTGTGTGGGGGGGGGGGGGGGGGGGGGGGACAGCAACCATGCACTGTAGTGTATTTTTAATGCAATAATCACACTGTAGTATCCTTTTTGGTAGCACAAGGTATAGACAATGATCTAATTACAATGTACATGGCATCATGGAGTAGTTTCTTTTTTAATGCTCCACTATTTCTTGTGCTATTTAAAACATCGACATGATAATCACTAGACTATAAAAGAAATCTGATATTCTAATCTTACAAGATTAGCCTATTCCCCTTTGTTTCAACCTACTTGTACTTAACACGAGTTGTGACATCAGGGGCTTTAATATGTTCTATTTTCATCCCTATCCGTAAAGGATAATTGGCAGTTTGGAAATATCTATAAGTACACTGTAATGCTGTTTATGGAGTAATGGATAATTTTAGGGATAATTTCCAGCCGCACCGGGCCAATCATTGCCGGTGTGCCCTCATTCTGTGTGCGTGTTTAATAGTCATACACAGGATGGGATGTTTGAGGCTGAGAGGATGTTATAGTCACACATTTCCTGCCCACAGCTACTAAAAGCGTGTTTGCCCCACTCCTGAATTATACTGCCACTGGCTAAAGGTGAAAATCCATTCCACGTTCACAGCAATGTTGAGGAAAAAAGCAATATCATATACACAGACGCCACACTGATGAAAATTAATTCTTACTGGTCACAGTCATATCTTAAATGCAAATCAGATGAGGCAAGGATGTTTCATGGCCAAACAAATCTTGTCATTCAAACAAATCTTCAACAAATGTCTCTCTTTTTGACATAAATTGGAGGGGATACTTCTATCTTCCATATCAAAGTGTTGGACAGCGGAAAGATAGCAGAAACAATGGCCTAGTAAAGGGCAGGAGGTTGCACTTGATGAATTACTAATGAACATATATAGGCTGTTTTGTGATGCTCTATTTATGTAAACCAATACAAGTAAATTGATGCAATGACATCATCTGCATGTACTATTGTATCTCCCTGTCCATTAATTTACATTTGACTGTGCTCAATATTTCATGATCATTATACTGTACTTATACATCAAACTTTGAAATTCCATGTCTTTCTCAATATTTTCATCCAATTCGCATTAAAATCTTACTCTTTGTATGAGTCAACTAGAGCAGAGATGAGATATCCCTTTAAACATTATGGAATGTGAAGACAAACAAGATTGCAAGTTTCCCTCTGCAAAGAGTGATGTTTTAAAAGCAAACTGAGGCAGATAAACCAAGTGAACAGATACTGTAGTGATGAGTTATTTGAAAAGGCAAAAAAACTTGGAATGTCTGCACTACACTGAGAAATTTTTGATCTGCTGTTAATTTTCTCTCCTTTTATTCTGTACAGCAGCCTATACAGCTTTGTCATGACTGAAATATCACTCTCATTACACAATGACTCAAACAGAACCATGTCCCAGTTTCTGTGTAAACAAAGCTGTGATGCTGTTGTATAATGAACACAAAGATGTTTATCAACTTGTGCAAGACACCATAATATATGTGACCCGCTACAACAAAAGGATCCGAAAGTCGGCGGAGGACAATTTTCTGAAAATGGCATGACATTGTTCCCTTACTCTTCTACTTTAATTTCATATATAGCACAACTCATAAAAGTACTCGGTTGCAGAGATATTGATGATTTTATTAGCGCATGTCAAGTGGTTGAGGAAATCAGAGTTTCGAGAAAAACGCCTTCAAAGTTTTTCTTCCGACGCTATCATGATCAAGGGGAGGCGAGACGGTTTTCACCACTTGACAATAGAAGGCATGCTCCTAACAACCTCCGGGATGTTCATTCAAGCTTAGCGCCAGCGGTTTACGCACAACCAATCAGTAATTAGGACACCACGCATTGACCAATAAGATCACTCCCTCGTTGCTAGGGGCGGAGTCTAGCTGCAGCACTAAATCCAAATCTTCGGACATGTTTGTGTTACGTTGAAAGTCCGAAAATCATGGCCCAGAAAAAAGCTGATTTCTTGCCTTTCCTTTGATCAATTAGCTTCAAAATTTCGGCAGATGATAGACAAAACATTTGACTACAAAATTATCCCAAAAACAGAAATCCGATTGTTTTGACCAATTTTGTTGATGTGATTTCAAACTCGATTTTCTCGGCTCAGCCATCAGCGACTTTAGGATCCTTTTGTTGTAGCGGGTCACATATATGTATGTCATCAAACAAACACACACACACACATGCACACACACAGACACAGACACAAGAGAAAGTGTTTCTGTTGTACACATGTAATAAATATATCAAAAAATAAAATCGCACAGAACAGCCTTGAACCACAACTAGCAAGAATCATGTCGATGTCTACAGGTTCAACATGTATAAAAGTCATTCCTATCTGCCATTATCAGTGTGGTTTTTCGACTACCCACCTTCAGTTTAGTCACTGCCTCCTTCACTATGTCAGCTCCCTTGGGGCCCTCCGTTTCCACGTTGCCCAGATACTGTTGCCGAGGGAGTCAAGCAGACACACACAATGAAAATCAGATTGACTGCATGAAGAATGATCTTATTCAAATGTTACGAGGCTACTCATGTTGTGAATAGTGCATGTAATCTTAAATCAATGCTGAGCAAATTTCAGTAATATGTTTCCTAAGATCCTGAAGAAAGGAATTTACACTTGCAAAGACATGATCACTCCTATTTTTTTCTCCCTGTTATTTACTTCACAATATAAAGACAAATGATTTATCTTCAGTTGCCATCCAGACTGAAGATACATCATTCTTCCTGTATGTGATATGTTACTCTACTAAAAGCTCAAACTGTCAAAGAATTTAAATCTTTACCATCATCATATCCAGAATTTAAAACACCAAAATAACTGTCATTTCTGATTTAATGTTTGTTAATAGTATCATCGAACCATGCTTTGACTGGATTCTGCCAAATGTTTCTCACATCATACAAAATGTAACTAACAATGACAATTTTTTACTTTTATCTGTGAAGTTTTACCAGATATTGTATGAATAGTTCAAAGTGTATCACCAGCTTATTCATTTTTTTTTTCTCTCTCTCTCTCTGCATGTCTGAAACAGATCTGGGCTGAAAGACAACAGATCATGACTTTGAGATGTCTCATATGGTTTGGATTGGTTTTCCTGCATGGGTTTTCACATATATGAAAGTCCATACAAAGCTCCCAGGTAATTGTATGTCTAGAAGCCCGGGAAATTCTTTGCTGTAGTTGTTGTCATTGTTGTTAAATGCATGGGGTAAGATAGAGAGACAGACAGAGGTCTGCAATGGCAAAGACAGCAAGTGTGACGACTGTTGCACAAAACACTATTGACACTGCATCCTCCGAGACAGCCACCGACAATACAAAATTGAACAAGTACAATGGTGACTTCAGAGAGGACAAAAGGTGACTTGCCTCAGTGCACTGCATACTTCGGTGGATTTTTGTTTTTATTTGCCCCATCCCTGTCATACATAAAGAACCCTATCCTGACACAGCACAAACTGCTGTCTGTACAATTTATTGTACATACTGAAGAATCTTGAATGATTTTAGACAGCTGGGTCACTGCAGTGGTGGCTCAATTAAGGGAAATTCCCTATTTTCTTTCTTTCAACAACACGACTAGTACTATGAAAACTTGCTTTGTGACCACATTTTGATAATTAAAAGACCACAATGTGTTTATAACTTCAGAGAACTTAACTTCCTTCAGGACAAGTTATGTTTAGGTAAAGATAATCTGTTCCACATACAAAGATTATGCTTTTGAGTTCATCGTCTAGTTTTTCTAGACAGCATCCAAAGTACATTGTATCCTACTCCATTTGGTACTTATTCACTATTTAAGTTGTTCCAGTTTATTCAGTTGCCTATCATCACTGCTAGCTTTTATATTGTACTACTATTAAAATGCCCTGACCTAAAATACAATTTAGATTTATTAATATTGTTAATAACCAACTTTTTTACATAACTTGCAAAAAATGTGTTCCTCACAAGGGTTAAATCTTCATTTTACACTCATGATATATAAATAATGGGTAGCTCAGCCTACACTTCATTGGTAGTACATAACATGCTAAAAAGTTATTTGCATAGAAATGATTTTGCAACAAAAGGAATATGAAAAAAGAAATCATCATTGTACTGAAAACTTCATGGTCAATCTATAGCCTTCACAATCTAATATCTGAGGGGATAGTGAGGAAGAAGAAGAAGAAGAAGAAGAAGAAGGCCAGAAAGAAAACTCCACAGAAAACATCCCAATGCTCATTGATACAGGAAAACCTTACAGCTTGCATGTGTATCAGTCTTGAATAACACTAACAGACTTTTTATGTGTTGCAGAAAGGAAATTCAACCTTTATGGTGAACAATGGATTATCAGTATCTATACCAACTTGTGCACTCTTGCAAGGTGTACAAAAGTACATAAGCCCGAGGAGCACACAGCATTTTGGCTAATATTGACAAAAATTCTGTGTACATGTTTATGTACACATAACCCGTATGCCTTTTAATCTCAGTTATGGATGCTAAATATGGAACTGAGAAGCGCTGACAAACACACAGTTGCTCAGTTTTTACGTTAATCCCAAGTCCTTGCCAACTTGGGTAGAAACTGGGCATGAGTTGTGAGCTGTTGAGAAGCCTTTTATACAACACATAATCATTGCACCAATTGATCAACATAATAGTATTATCTTGGGCTGTGATGGTATACTTCTGTATGAGCTATCCCTGAGATAGGAATGCTGAAAGCTTATTTTGTATGGAATCCCAACATTCTGGTGAAGAAATGGCAAAAAGGAGATTTCGTCTGCACATTCATGCTTTGGCAGTGAAGCATGCAGTACCTTGGTAGTCACAGTAAGCACTGATTGTGGATAGATTATGCACATTTCATGCAGGGCTTTTGTATTGTGTGCATTAAATTCCTCGCTAGGCATGAATGACACCAGAAAAGATGTTTGATGTCGAAAAGAAAAATATGCACAGACATGTATCCTCATTTATGAGACATACATTATACATAATTTGTACATCATGACCAAAAAAAAAAAAAAATAAATAAATAAAACCCAAGCAACGACAACATTGAAACATTCAACGAAGACATGCAGATTAGTAATGTTTACTGGGAACATCCGATATCTCAAAGTGAGGAGATTTACTTGACTTTCTTTCTCTACCCAACTACTGCAAAAACAAGAACACAATGTTTTGTGGCTTTATCAATGTGTTAAGAATCGCCTTTGGAAAAATAAAGGTACGTCCAGTTCATGTGTAAATTGCCTTAGCATGAAATCTTTATGGCATGTACATGATGAGAATTTCTACTACTACAGGAAGGCGAGATGAAACTGCAAGCTGCTACAACTATACTGTGATCATCTAGATGCATGACAGTGACTGGAAGCTGTAACAGTCACAGAAATTACCACTTCCCAATCCACAACTCTAGACAACTGGAAGCATGTAAAGTGTGTGTGTGTGTGTGTGGGGGGGGGGGGGGGGGGCTCATGAAGTTTGCTTCAAAAATTATATGCTACACATAGTTGTATGCCAGTCCCCTCTCCCTTCCTGTTTGTTGAATTATCTCGGCAACCAGCTGCCAAAGGCTGCTGATGCAGACCTTTAAATCTCTCTCCTCAAATCTCGATCGTACTACACATGTAGCACAGGGCATAGAGTTGATACATAGTGTATATGTTGCCGGTGGCAAGGGCAAAATTGAGAGCAATGATATAAACCAGGAAATGCAAGGTGTTTCATAACTTACCTTGACATTGTACACCACGTGCCCTGCTGTTAGAGCTGCAGCCGAATGCACCCAGGTCTTGGGGCCTACAGGACCACAATCATTAAAATTAGATTCAACCATCATACTGTTTGCAATTGCTATTGCCACTGAAAAATGTGCAATCAAAATTCAGAATTCTTTTCAAATGCATTTATAATTCTTTATGTCTTTATTCCCTTCCTCTTTATGTCCCTAAAATGAATGATCTCTCGAGTCTAAAATCACGTGCAAACAGCTCTAAATATGAATATGAGGGCAGATATCATTGAAGTTCATAACAGTCTGCTTTCTCAGCAATTGATGCCAAATACTGAATTTCATTGATATCAGGAAAAGAGAATGAATTAATTACATTAAATGAGATCAGCTTGCATAACCAGTTTTATAAAACACAGTGTTTGCACCTGCTGCATCTTGGGTTTGCTTACTTCTGTTTTGTATTTTTTCTTCTTCTATTTTTTGAGCCTCTACAACTTTAATGTCAAACATTTTCACTTGCAGAATACACATACAGCACTTTTGTACATAAATCATCACATAATAAACTGAATTGTCTTTATCACTCACCAGGTTTTGAGTTATTCCATTTGGTAGTCATTGTGGTCAGTTCATATAGGCCCTTGTCATACTATCTCAGTGAAAAAGCACCAGTAGTGAACGACTGTCCAGTGTCTATACTCTTTCCACCATTCAGATGTAGAGCTTCAGCTTTGTGTGTCGGCTTAAAACAAAGTTCACCACAAAGGTCCAAAAGAATAGAGCTTCAACTCTGATTGGTACTGAAAAAATGCCTTCAGATACTGCGGTCAAGCACATACAGTGTAGTGTTAGTCCACAAAGCTGCCAGAATTTCCCTTGGTTGGTGGAAAAATCACATACCCACAGATGCATACATCCTCAAACGATTTGCGGCTGGCAGATTGTCTTTTCGAATGTCCGCCGGAAGACAAACGGCTGGCTTCCTCTTGGTAGAGCCGTGAGCTTCCTCTTTTAGGACCGGTTCCTGGTTACCTACAGCTGTCTCTTTGGTTGGGGCACCATTCAAGGACTCTGTGTGGGTCACTGCATGGTATAGGAAAGAGGTTTTTGTTTTTGTTTTGTTTTGTTTTTGTTCTTCCTTCAAGATACTCAACTAAACAGGGACTTGTGAGAACGAGAGTATATAATACCACTTGGTGCTTCAATGGACGGCACCGCACAAAGTTTGTCAGGCTACTGTCTTACAAGATCGATGTGGTATAAATTTATGACACCTGCCTGATCCATAATTTAGGGCCTTTACAGTTCTCTAAAAAAGCAAATATGATTGCCAAGTACAACGTACATTGTAACCTGTTTATTGATGTTCGGTTACAAGATCTATAAAGTTACAGAGGAAATGACATTAATTGAAAAGTAACATTATCACTTTCAGAACAAATCCATTATGGGTATTGACATGGGAAATCATAGAGCTCTTACATTGCATACCGATCATGACAGTTCTTTAGATTTAATTCACTTTGTCATAATGGGTTCATTGATCATACGTTAAGTACATGTCTTTGTAATATATTATGAGGAAATACAGATTGTACAACAAATAAAGTCAAGATCACCTAAAACACAGCAAAGTATTAAAATAGAATGTCACTTCTAAAGTAGTTCTTTGTGGGTCTACAAAAGATTAATTTATGTTAAAACAACAACAAAATTCCTGCTGTAATCTTCCCTCTAAAGTGCTCCATTTTTATCATCATATCAAATCAGTCTTCATGCAAAATTGGGGCAAGGGGCAAGGATTCTGTAAGAAATGGTGTTAGCCTCATGGATTAATTTGTTAAAATGAAAGCAAGGAGCCCCTATCAGTGCAGATTTACAAGATCAGTATCAGTGTGTTGGCAAACAAAATGTATTGTTTTGCGTTGTTTGTACTACCACAGACATCAAGTGCAGGCCATGCTAAACCTTTTTGACCAGGTTGACTTTTTATACTTCAAATCAGTTCTCATGTTTATCTGCTCCTTCTCAGCAGCAACAATGACAACTGAGAGGAGTGTAGATAGATTGATACACTAATACTTTAGAATGCTTGCTGCATGCTTTTGATTTAGGTACAATCTTTGTTGCTCTAGTTAGAATCACACGCTGTTCCTAAACTTGCAGAAGTTTACCAAGCACCGTGTGGACGCACTAGAAAGTTAGCAATCTTAAAGTTTCGTTGATGATTAGAACCACAAGACATCTCAGGGTTTATGCTCTATCCACGAGCCACGGGGGGTCCCCACTCATAGTTTCGCTCCGTGTGGACACAATAATCAACGAGCTTGTAAGTTAGTGTGAACCTCACTTCTTGTTCACATCCGGGTCAACCTCCAGCTGCGCTATTTTGTATGGGCATAAGGTCATCATCAAGTGGGATAAACTCGTAAAGTTGTAACTTAAAGTTTAGGTGCGCGTGTGAACCCGCGACGTGAATTCATGAGTGGAGCTACACTGCAATCATTGACAGTTAAGTTAAACTTCAAGTTTGGCAACTGCGTGTGAACCTAACTTCTGTGATTAAAGGAGGTAAAAGCAATTACCAGCACAGTATTGGACACAAGGTCAATTGCAGTTGTATACTTGAGGTATCCAGTGTCAACATGACCCTGGATTCTTACCACTAGCAGAATCAGGGCACCAGGTAAACTTTTAAAGCATGAACTTCAGACATCACCACAAAATATTGATTTGACGCTTTACTGGCCAGGATGTGAAATTTAACACTGAACTACAGAACTGTAACTCCCCCCCCCCCCCTTTAAAAAAAGAAGGATAACACACACACACACACACACACACACACACACATACACTCACACACAAACAAGCTGAAGTTGCTCTTCCAAAGTATACATTGTACATTACACAGGGACAGTAAAAAAAATTAGTAGTATTTTGGAGATTTTTCCTTTCTACATTCACTGTGGCTGATTTGTACAGTTACTAGTTGAATCTGTATGGGGATCATAGAGAGAAAATGATTTTGCATGAGAATAATTATTAATAAGTAAAAAACATGTAACTGAATATGAGCAACACAGAGATTCTGAGCTATCCCAATTCTCTTATCAAAGCTCTTACTATATCATTTTAATTTTCAGGATTTTGCTCAAATTCTCACGGATTTTTTTTTTCTTTACTATTACATTGGTATACATTCAATTGTACCACACCTTGAAAATAATCTACATTACTTTGGAAATTTGTGTTCACAAACTCCAAATCTGGCTGCGAGACAGGTATTATGCTGATATTGCAGCATCAAAATAGTACGGACTACTCCATCTGGTCCTGCTCTGATTTTACGACCAAATAATGTAAATACCGGTACTGGCATACTTGTGTTTATACACTGTAGCTATAAGGGGTATTAGTTTTTTATACATTTCATTTCACCCGACCTTGATACTCATGACAAGTGATATACCACTGGTTTCACATTTCCTGCATGGATTTTTCCCCCTGATGACCCTGATTAAAATACACTTGTAACCTTGTTTTTTAGATACTATTCAAAAAGGAAATCAATGTACAACATGTATGCAAAACTTCACTAAAAACAAAACATGGATTTGTTCAAGAGTAAAATGGGCACTACTGTTGAAACAAGAATAAACGGAGCCCGCCTGTATGTCAAAATTAATTCTACTCAAAAGGGCATGAAGGTTCCTCCCCATGATAAAAATGTATCTCTGCACTTTAACATACAATATCTTTGACTTTTTTTAATATAATAGTGTGTGCAGGGGCAGATCCAGGAATTCTGTAAAGGGGGGGGGGCGTAACTAATACATCTGGTGCTACTTCCAGGTTTCATTTCATTTTTTTTTCTAACAAAAAAATAAAGGGGGGGGGGGGGCGTGCGCCACTTGTGTCCCCTCTGGATCCGCCACTGGAATACCACATGATGTACATCATACTTATTAATACATATTCATACATGTAATAAATTATCAGCCAAAAGATCCCAAGAAGTTCTATAAATTTCTGACATGCACATTGTAAAATACTGCAGTTTTATAGGTCCATGTGTGTAAGGAAACAGTGATATGGATTGGTTTCCACAAAATGCCAAGTGGTGACTAGTTGAAGTAGACCGATCGTCAATGATATTACTTGGCTTAATATTTAATAGTATGGTAGCTCTACTACATATCGACCACCTTCTTTTAAACCGACCGCGTATAATTCGCGCACTGAACACTTAGTACGCACTTCACTGCGCGCAAAGCACATAAAAATGGATTGGCTTTGAATGCTAGATGAGGATGGTGTGGGAAAACGCGATAATTCACTGTTCATTAATGGTTTTAATCAAGGACAACATTTCGCATGAATATTTTCACCGAATCGTAATGACAGCACAATGTAATGTCTATGGAAGTTTCTAAAAGGCTTCTAAAAAGCTTCGTACAACACGGTGTTCAATACAACTCAGTTTGCGTGCATTGTCAATGCAAAAACAGCGGTCGATCCTAATAACGCGATTTACTGTGGGGAGCTGAAACGAGGCCACGCAAGTTCGTCGGCGATATTTTTGCACTGAAACTTCGAATCGAAAAGGGAACAACGGCATTTGATAGAGCTGGATTTTCTCAATCACGTAGGTCAAGTTTTTTACATGAATTTCAGTGTTAAATATTCTTATCAAGCAAATAAACATTAGGCGGTCGATGAGAAGTAGGTCCAACCCTACTGCTGGTAGGCCTACATCTTCCACTCATATGAAGTCATCCATATAAACCCTGCTTTGTGCAATCATGTGAAACTTCAAAATCCCATATATTTCTTATTTTTATAATAGACATTATATTTCATAGCCTGTTTTAATTCTTCAACATTTTTATCTGTCTCTACTTCAGCTAGCTAGTTATCAAGAAGGCAAATTCAAACGTGAATGATGAAGTGGTATTTGCACTGACACTTTACATTTTACTTTGAGAGCTCAAGATCATGGATTTCTTGAATTTTTCTTAGAAAAGATTTTTGCTTCTGTCTTGCTAATTTATGGCCAATTTGTCTTCAATCAAAACACCATTTGATTCCTTTTTTTCCTGATAGAACAGAGTTGTACATGTGTCTCCCAGTCCCACACACTACGCCACAGAAACCCCATCCAACCAAACAAACCAACCCCAAGCCGACCCTGTCTCTACGGAGACCCTACCCAACCGGCGACCTCCCCACTCCAACCCTGAGTTGCCGAACTATCCCTACACGCCATGTACTAGAACACTCTAACGTTACACTTTTGGGATGGGATTAACCCCGGCGCGGGGCGCTGTAACCGTACGGGTTGGGGTTGCTGGTGCGGTTAGGATGGCTGATGGGATCAGTTTACAAGGCTCAAGGGGTACATGGAGCTCTTCTTATCTTCATATAAAGTAACTCCAAAACTCTTGCAAAACTTAAATTTGTAAAGTCGAGAAACTCCACAAGTTTCTGACATTGGCGAACTCACTCAGCTTTGCGAACTCACTCAGCTTTGCGAAAGGCATGCACACAACTTCACAAGCAACGATAAACCCATCGGTTGGCAGGTTCGTTATGTAATGGGCGTGGGCTGCTGATAGACCTTCATTCCGATATACCGCCGCCCGGCCCTCCCTTTCCCTTCCTAAAGTAACGGAGAGACAACGCCACCAATTCACTTCTTTTCGGGAACGACACCAACCACCCTGCTTATTTTCCTCCACTTATTTCTCTTTATGTTGCCTGACTGTTGTAGGAGTAGAACTATACGTAGAATATATATTCTGAAATCAGAGTTTTACCCCGGAGTTTTACTTACCTTTAGCACGGCCGCAGCTTGCAAATGGATCGCTACCGGTACTCTCACTTTCTATCCACACAACAACTATCGTGTGCTAGCTCTCTTCAGTTTGCGTTTAGTATCACCCGTGTGTGCATCAAGTGATAATGAAGGAACGAAGTTCGCCGAGAGTCTGTGATAGTAGACCCGTATCCCGCATGCGCAAGTAGCCGTATGGCTAACACATACTCAAAATGTACATTGAGCCGAATGAAGTGGAAGCTAGCGCCCAAGTTTGACAAACTTACTTGTAATCGATTACTACTTGGTTAATTTCGGGAGGGCTCTCTTTTTCTTTTTTGTTGTGTTGTTATAAAACTTCATTTATGATAAACATTGAAATTGTGAAATTGTGCAGAAAGAATGTGTTGATGTGTTATTTTATCATGATTATGGTAGTATGATTTGCACAATTCTGCTTTGTGTAATTATTGAAACTCATCAGATCAGGGGAACAAAAACAATGAGGTATTGTTTAACTTTTGTATATGTTGAGCCTATAGGTAACTTAAAACTGAAAAATTATTATTTATAAAGTTGTAACGATCAATCAAAATATCATCAGTTCTGTTAGTTTCATTGACGAAGAATGGACTGCGCCATACGATCGACACATTTGTTGTCGTGCATGCTGAGCTAATTACCTCACACCTTTACAGGTCCTATATACAGAAACGATGATGTCTCTGCAACGGCCACTTGAGTTAGATTTGATTAAGACAATAAATTATAGGGACCTGCATGCTATAATGACATTCTCCCTGCATGAGGTTAGAGAAGAGACGAAGAATTACAGACCTAACCATGCGCGTGCTTGTATAGACCTTTGCAGTGTTTATGGAGAAACAAATGTTTTCGATATAGACTGTCTATAGAAAATATGATGACATTATGGAATTTTTATTGAGGAATTCTGATTTTTAGACATTTCTAGTTCTTTTTTAGATAAACATTAAACTTCCATATCCGTTATCCCATGATAATAAGCAACACTCATTTACCATTGCAATGCAATTCCACACCAATATAAGGTTGATTTTTTAAAAAAAATCGTATATATTCCCTACTTTATAGAGGAATCTCAATATCAGACACTGGACACTGGTATATGATTTTGAAGGCTAACATTCTTTTTTATTCCAAAACCCCAATAAATAAACATAAATACATGACATTTCGTATATAAAGGTGAGGTGATAATTATCATTGTCTCATTACCTCATTAATCTCTGGCCTAAGTTCATGACGATTGTTTTATTTGTTTCATTTTTCCATCTGATGGAAGATGGCGGGAGGCCCAGGACTTACTATTGCTGGTCTTCCATCATGCATGGGGTTTCTATCACAGCTTGAATGCGAGGAGGCACCACTTCACTGGCCCCCTAGTTTTATTTGTGATGAGGAAAATGAAGCGGGATCTTAAATGTATGAGTTGTGACCCTCTCAAACACGGGCCTCCGTTTTATATCCGTATACTCTAATATCGACATGATCGAGGGACAGAGTGTTTTGCCTCTAGATTGGGACGGTATGATTACACTAGCACCCACATTGCTCCTGTAGGGGTTTTATGGATGTTAATGAATAAATTATCCTTTTACTCACCATTCGTCGTTTCTATACACACAATAAGATATCCCGCACTTCGGAGCTGCCCCTGGATGCAGTCGATGATGTACAGGATATGGTCCTCGAATAATAATTGAAAGTTCAGTAATCGCACTTCTCCCGTTTGGCAAATACACAAAAAATAACGCGACACAAAATATGATTCCAGTAAATAAGGTGAAGTAGTACAATGGTGAAATAGCACAATGTTGAATGCTCCACGAGACGGTGAAATTAGAGATGGAAAGAAGGATAGATTGAGAGAGAGAGGGGGGGTGAGGGGGGGGGGGGAGAGAAGTTCGTGAGTCCGATGTTTGATGATGAAGTTTGGCGAGTTTACAACTTGACGTGCTTTCACGTCGAAAGCTGGTCAAGAAGTGTAGTATGTGTGAAAAGTGGAATTTTGTGAATGAAGAGATGTAACAAGCGTGCGAAACTACTTTTAGACGTGGAGCGAAGGAAGAAGGAGATTGATTTGAAAGGATGTCCATCTCGCGTTGTCATGGTGACTGGAGGAGTGACCGGAGGTGAAAGTTGCGTTGTAGTCGCGAGGAATTTCGGATAATGAGTGCTCGCGATATACAGTGGGCCAGAGCGGTTGTAAAATTGTGCTTGTATTGCTTTGTAGAGTGACCACGAGCGGATATGGTCAGCGAGAGGACGAAAACAATAACGTTATTCTTAGTAAAAAGAGAAAATAAAAGCATGACTTATTGTGCTGCTATAGGGCCCTATACACTCGAGACTTAGGTATCGAACGCAGGTCCTTTGGATCTGAGGGCAGATGCGCTCGCATTACCACCTGGCCAATTACCGCCAATTATAGTCATTGTCACATGGATCTAGTATTATTGTTGTTTTATTATTATATCACGAATTGCGCTACTATTGTAATTTAATATCTGCCTTGATTTGATCATTATCAGCTTTTTTTTTTATCTTAATAATCATCATCCTTGATAGGCCCATATATACTGGTATTATTTTTGTACCAATGACGATCATATACATCATGGTCTGTCGTGAGGCAGACGCGCCGACTTAGTAGACCAAATTAGCGCCAATGTAGTCACACATAGGTCTAAAAACGGCTGTTGTTTTTTTTTTATTATAGCACGGATTGTTAGTATTGCAATTTCGATATCTTCCTCGATTATCAGCCTTTGTTGTTGTTTTTGTTCGTAGCAACATTAACACCAACTATAGGCATCATCATTGATACTGGTATTATTTTTGTACCATTGTCATACGTGGTCACTGGGATGTTATTTATATATCTTTAAACAATAACATGTAAATCAGTAATTAATTGGGCAAAATTGTTGATGGAATCAGCTGCGTCATGCATGCATACTCTTTTCATCGGTAGTATCCATACGGACCAGCATCGCAAGTAATTTGACACAGTTGCATATTTTACTTGTTTATATCTTGTATTGAACAAAATGACGTGAAGAAAATAAGACAGCAAAAACAGAAAATGGAATGGCAGAAATATAAAAAAAAGGAGGAGTCCGATGTACAACCGTTAAACATGCATTCTGAATGACTGCGTTGCAAATATTTCGTTTACGAAATAATGTAGGTAATCTTGCACGTTAGGATGGACCCTGGTATATTTGATAATCGATTAATAATCAAAACCTGTTGCTCAAGATTAATAGTCGCAAACTTCACGAGTATCGTGGATCGCTGCATAAACATCTTGGATCGGGAAGGAGGGGAAGCAGGCGAATGTACAGCGAGCCGACGCGATCTTATTGGCCGGCGGTTGCGGGGCGGGCGGCCGCGGGGGACCGACTTCGAAAAGGTGGGTAAGTACTGAAACACCGCCGCTTACTCCGTCTGTATGGCTATTATACCTGATTTTTGACTGAAAAATCAGTCTATATCGCTGGGGATATGTTCTGCAGAGACGTTAGAAAACGTCGGGCAATAAATTACTCATATGCTCTTTTGCATTCGAGCAATATCAAGTTTGCTCTAGCGCCCTAAATCGGTGCTGTGTAGCTAACTTGCAATGAAAACGTTTGGTGTGTAGTCCTACATATTTGTATTCATGTTTAGGCGGGCATACATGTCATGTGTAATAAACTGCGGGCATATTTTTATACGAGATTGTTTACATGGCACATTTCGTGATTTTTTTTTTTTTTTTATATTCAGGCAATATTTATGATGTTGAGTATGTGTAAAACTATTGCCTCTGGTCCAATATTCTGGGGACACATTTATTATGGTATATAGGCATATGATATTCGTGGAGCAAGAATTGTCAATGAAATACATGTAAATTTATCAACACTAACACTCTTTAACAGTTAATTAAAGTTTAAATTTACCAGACATGTAGGCTTGGAGAAGGTTGTTGACTACTTCAGTACGGTATAATATTTAAGTAGTCCAATCACTCTGTTGACCTATCCATTGCATTACTTCCTTCTTTTAGAGCAGCTACTTTAGTCTTTACTCCAGAACTCGACAAGGACCACCAGGTGGTCAGACTCAGAGATATCAACACAACAGAAGAGTTCAACATATTGTCGTTGAGTCATGGCGGATGGTGACAGCATTTCCGAATCAGAGTGGCGTCGGCGCTGGGCTCCGGACCTCAGCGCTTTGCCCTGGGTGCCTTTCACCATCAATGGCACAAGTCTCATGGTCAAGAGCCACTTCAGCGACTCGTCGTATACCGTCCTCGTCTACGACTATGCCTCTGTATGGCAAGAGGAATGCTCAGCTGACTGTGTGCAGACAAGAGCAAAGGTGAGAGTAAAAAGTGTGAAGCTTCTTGTTAGTCTAAATTCAGATATTTCAGTTTTGATTCAAATATTTCAGTTTATGTTAACTATAGCATTAGAGTTATTTTTGTGTAGTCAAATAAAACAATCACAGTACATGTGCAATAAGAGCCTAGAGATTGTACTCTTTCTCCAGAATGAAAACAAAAATAAAACAAAACAGAAACATGAATTACAAATTTGGGATTGATAATTGCTGCAGTTATCGCATGTGCAGAATTGGTAAGGTCGATTTCAGGGAATGGTAAATGTGGAGTCGAGCCCACTTACCTATTCCGCACGCCACCTGTTTGCTGTGAAACGTCTGTCCAGCTGCACTATGGGTGCACGTTGTATGAGATCTCAGAATTGGAGATCGAAGGAAGGGACTAGTACAGACATATGAAAGCACTTTGTTTTAATCCCTATCAGGGGCCGCAGAATGTTTTACAAGGTGGGGGGGGGGGGGGTTGGGTGTGGAGGACTGGGAACAGGGTCAAAGTCAAGGTCAGTTGGACTGCAGCTCGGTAGTCTAGTGGATACAGTCCAACACCTGTCTTGTAATCAGGAGATAGTTGATTTGAGTCCAACCCAAGTATGTATGTCTTTGAATGGTTTCTTGTCACGGCTACTACCAAAAAACACTGAATAATCAGTGCTTATCTATGTTGATGAAGGGCTTTGTCAATCAGTTCAAATTTCAGATTTGTTCATGTACTGATCCCTAATTTATCTAAACTGTTGCTTCTTTCATGATAGGAGTGCAACCCCAATGTGGAGGCACCCATCAGCAAGCTCCTGCAACATCTTGGAGAACTCCTCGGGGAGCCGCAGAAGTCCGCCAAGTACTCCCTGAGCTACACCGATCGGAGGCGGGGGGACCGGCGGCCGGGGACTCTGATCATCAAAGTGGCCTCCAAGCTTGCCCAGGGAGTTCCTTTCAGCTGGGACCTCTCACTGCAAAGGGCTTCCGATGAAGTAGTGAGTTACATGTATTAGTGTTCAGCGTCCTTAAAGGCATGTGGAATTGTTGTATACTGTATTCGCCAGCGAAAAAAACACTCTTTTTTTTCACAGAAATAAAGTAGTAGCACAGCCTAGGTATGAGAGCATGCACCATTTTCTTGTGGGAGCATTAAAATACACAGCCCAATGTTACATAATTTGTGTGGGGTAGTAAAAATTTGTATCAAAAAGGTATACAAAACATTTGTTGGACATCATGATGATCATATCATGAAGCAAGCAAGAGTCGTTTTGACCAAACCATTATGCAACCAAGTATTACTATTATTATTTTTTCCTTCCTGGTTGCCCACAGGCATCAACCCATCTGACTATTCCGCTCCTCACACTGGTATCGGAGCTGATGAGACGAGAGCGGGAGCTGCAGAGGCTGATGAAGAGAAAGGACGAGGAGATTGAAGACTACAAGATGTCTGGGGCCAAGATATCCCGCAGTGAGTCGATCCCTCCTCATCCTCCCATGTCTTTGGATAATGTGAAAATGCCAAGAGATGGCTCACCATCTGCATGTCATTGTAGCACTGTGTTTTTAAAGATTTTAAAAAAGTGAGAAACACCATATACAAATAGTGAATGGTCACGAGTGCGATGTACAAGATTTTGCATGAGGTGAAAGATAGAGGCACTCTATCCGAGTTTAATAGGGCACCTCATCTTTCACCAAGTGCGAAATCTTGTTCCATTGCACAAGTAAAGACCATACACTATGTATTTGTCTTATACAACACCTTGAACATCAACAGATGTGGTCCACACAGATTCTTGAATTTAGCACAGAAATGGCAACCATTTTTCCATGAAAGACGAACGAGTAGCCTCACAGTCACAGTCACCGTGTGTACGTATGCGAAACCGATGTTTGCAAAAATGAGTGACAAACAATATGTGCTTGTAAGCGCGCTTTTAATTGTTGAGTGGGCGCGACAAATGTTTGTTTATTGTGACATCAGAGCCGTGCAGTGGAACGAAGAGTCAATCATGAGACAATGAAAATGGGTGACGTCAGCCATGCGCTATCCATTTTTGCTCAAACAAAATTGCATGGCTGACAGCAACAGCATGTGATGGAACTTTTAACTATGTCACGTGATGGGCAATTGACCAATCGGATAGTTACATTCTTTTTAGGTGTTGTATAAATAATGATGTACAGTGAGGCATATCAAGTATCATATCTTACTAGGTTGTGTCGTACCATATTGTAATTATACAATATTGTGTTGTATCATGCCATATTGTAATTAATGCATTGTATTATTTAATGTTTTGTAGAGTGAACTTGATTGCATGCCACACTGTGTAGCCAGCTATCTTCTATGGAGAATTTATGCACATATTAAACTGAGTAAAAGTATAAAGGATGTAGCAGTAGGTATCCACTGTCAAAAAAAATCTTGGTTTGGTTTTTGAGCTTCCTGCGGGCTTTAGAGTTTAACCCTTTTACTGTGCTTTGTTCACTGGAATGCACACACACTGAAGTGCTTTCTTTGACCACTGACACAGATGCCTGGAAATTACCAAATTGTTGATGAATAGAGATTAACTAATCTCCCGCAATCCAAATTGTGTCACTATGGCCTTCTTGTTGGACTGAGGCACATTGCTACACCTGAGTGGGCTTGTTACTCTACTGTGGGGTCAAGTTTGGATATATTTATATTGGAAGTTGATGAAAAAGATTGGCAAATACGGCCTGGCAACATAAAGGGTTGATGAAATTGTTGTCTAAGAAAAAGGCATGAGCTTCTTAGGATGGATAGAAACCAATACTAAATCCGCATGGAGCACTGACTGAGTAGAACAATGCCTGGTGTATATGCTCTGCCTCACATTGATAGATGCTAGAAGTTTTCAAAGTTTTTTTTTTTCTAATTCTATCTATTGGATTCCCTTTTTTTCTAGAGCACAAGCTTACACAGGTGTTTGACGGGAAGGCATTCAACCAGGAAATGATTCAGTCAAAAGTGAGTTTGTCTTGTTTCTGACTAATGAATTTGTGTCTCCAGACCATAGAGATAATTACCATGGCAACATTTATTAGTTGTGTCTAGAACTGCATCAAGGTTTTTCTTTTATGAAAATGCCAATTTGATGCTGTGTGGCAGACCAACATTTACAGATGGCGTATATGCTTCAGTAGAAAGCAAGAAAGTATGTCTATATTGTGCTTAAATGATACCTTTAATACCTTGATGGTTTGTATCATGAAGAGTGTGCAACTATTTCCTCATCAAGCAACAAAACACACATAACAGATTGGCCTAGAGCAAAATATGTCAGAAAAATATCTGACAGAATGCTTCATGCAATGCCCCCCCCCCCCCACCCCTGTTCATTCTTCCTAAGCAGACTTGATTTGAATGACAATACAGTAATATAGCAATGTTTCTCTCTTCAATCTTACATCCACTCTGGGACTCTGCGGTGTTTACTGGATTCAGGCATTCAAAGCAGAGGTTGAAGCAGGAGGGAAGAGAGCATTCTCCAGTCAAGGTCAAGACCTCTACAAGGAGGTGATGGTAACCAGGGCGTGGCTAAACAAACCGTTAGACAAAGGTAAGGCAGCTAGAGGTGTGGTTTCCCCTCAAGACTTTTCATGGAATCTAAGTGACTAATTCTGTTTGGTAAAGGGAATAAAATAATTAAATCATGATTTTCAGAGAGCAGGAATTGCCTGTAAAGAGTTTTTTATTTCTCTCTCTCTCTCTGTGATTACAGGTAAGCTCATTGTTCAAGGGAATAAAAACTGTGTGTTTGACTATCATAATAACAAGATAGCCCGTTATTGAAAAGCTAAAGATATAAGAGACTGAGTTTTTTAAAATGACTTTGGTTTTTAAGTGTTACACGTTATTATTAGTAAATTCAAAAGTGAATGGCACAATTTGTCATATGAGATTCCTATGATATTGTTGTACGATGCTGTTGCTGATGATGATGGTAATGTTAACTATTTTGAACTTCATGTGCAGTGTTCTCAAATGTGAACAAGGCCAATGGTCAATTTCATCCTGTTCATGTTTGTTAAAGTAGCACATTCATAGTCAATTGATGTGTATCTTAGCAAGACAAGATCAAAGTTTGTTTGTTTTTTATGTAAAGTTGTCATTGTAGCCACTCTATGTCTTATCTATCATTTCTTGAAGTTGTTTAGAATCGGAATCAAACTGTCTGTGATTACAGTCTTCTCAATGTCTTGCATCTGAAAACAACAACTCTAAAGATAATATGTGTTCTTACCTGCAGATCATGTGATTCCTTTTGAATATCTATGTGTTATATGATATTCTGATCAAATTTGATTGAAATGTTATATTGTAGTGGTGAGAAACTCTTGACCATTTCCCACTGCACAGTTTTAGTAGTTAATGATTATTGGAAAAAAAAATCATGTGCATTTCAATGTTATGTCCATCTAGATATATTTTACAATTATGAAAGAAGTTTGCTAGTCTGGAGAAATGCCATGTTCACATTTTGTATCAAATGTGCTGTGCAATTAATCATGGCTGCTGTACACGCCATATGTTTCGTGGGGTTTTTATATTTGCAAATTTTGAGAGTCGGGTACTATTCGCGAATTTAAGAACATGCAAAAATATCAACTGATCCTGACATGAATGTGACGCACGAAGTACATGAACAAGATGCTTGATAACACTGTACTCCAAGATCACAAATGTAGCCACTCACGTAATTGTTGGGAAATCCTGATTCGCAAAAATTTAGACTCGCTAAATATATGGCATATACACTTATGTAAGTTCTTCTCATATGGCATATTCAGTATGTGTTTTTGAATATATTCTCATTGCTGCAATCTCAATCTTCATAAACCCCCCTCAGTTGTCGTCAGTGACGAGGACAATGATTCCAATGACACTGCTGGCCCCTCTGCCACCAACAGAGGGTCAGGAGTGCCCCTGTGGATGACAGGTGCCCCAAGAGCCACGCCCATCGATGTACCCATGACGACCGAGACGCCCTCACCAGCCAAATCCTCTCCGTCCAAGTCCCCTGCCAAGCCAGCTCCCTCTGCCTCAACTCAGGTGAGCTGATTGTTTTCTCCTCATCAGTGCTAAAAAGAATAGTCACAATTCTCGGTATCGCCAATGCGCAGAAGAACTTCAGCGCATGCTGAAGAGCTCTGACACAGATGCACTGTGGAATTCCTCGATGCCCTTGTTCGCTTCCGGTTGTCTCATGCGAGTTGCAGTTCCCATACAATTCAATGGAGTTATTCGTCTGCGTTTTCCCTTGTCACCCCTTTTTTTCTTGGCTATAATTCAGCTTAAAAGAGTTGAAAATTTCTAAGTTTTACTGATTTGCTGTCACTAGAGTCATGGTTCACTACTACAAGGCTTCAATGTGCTGGTCACATGATGGAAAGCGAAGAAATCTTCAACAAAAAATACCACTGGATAAAGACAGAGTGTGATCTGAGTGCACGTGCAGCCAAAACCGGGACAAGTTTGTCCCTTGAGCTATCCCATAATGCATCTAAACGCTGCTCTGCGCACGGCACCTAGGTATTGGCGATACCAATTCGAATTCCAACATTGTACCAGTAGTGACTCAATTGTGACAGTGACCCAGTTTAATCATAACTTTCCTCAATTTTCTTCAAATTGGTGATGTGATCCCCAGTTTAATTTTGATTTATTGTCAATTTAATTCATACCTTCTAGATAATGGAAGTCACAGTCAGTCATATCTCATGATTTTCCATGGAGTATCATCAAGAGATGTTGATTTTATTTTCAAACTGTCCATTGCATTTCCTTTTGTTGTTGTTTTTGTTGTTGTTGTTGTTGTTACTGTTCATATGCTGATAGCCTTGTAAGTACAATGTATGATTATGGTCCAAAGGAGATATGATTGTTTCAGCATAAACTAACAAATTCACAATCAAGCAAGCATTCTCAGTTTAACTAAGCTTAAACCTGACATTGCTTTACCAGGCAGGACATGTCATGACAAAAAGGAAGCAAAATTTCAGAAAGAGATCTCTTTAAATGGGCTACATGTATATGATGACATTTCAGTGAGAATATGTTTGCCTTTTGACACCTTGCCTATGGTCAGGTTTGGGCTTCTAATGGGATCAGTGCAACTAACCTTGAACTTTTAATCAAGACATGAGTCTCTGAGGTATAATAAAGAGGCTAGAAAATGTTATTTGTTAGTTGTAGTAGCCAGACAGGTTTCTTGGTAGAGCATTTCAATATATTGCAAGCAGATTTCCACATGGTGGAAGATGAATTCTGAACCCTTCTGAGAACTTTGTTTTAGCTTCAAGGGATCGTATAGTTTTGGCTGAGACCTAACTTCAGGTTTCCAACATTTTGGGGTGAGATAATGAGAAACCACATAGGAAATATGAAAGAGCACGTAATTCCAAGAGGAATTCAACTATGTTTTATGAAAATTGGTTTGAAATGGCCGAGACACTGAAAGTAGGGCAATCCTAGATTGCTTTATTTTACTTTGTTTTTGGATGTCTCAGCCATTCCAAAACCGATTTTCATCAAATAAACTTTGAATTTGTCTTAGAATGGTATGCTCTGTGCTATTTCATAAGTGGTTTCTTAGTATCTCACAAAAAGTTAAAAGCCTAATCCTCACCTCCACCAATACTGTACCATCCCTTTCATCTTATCAATGCTCATGGTATCTTCTGCCCCCTTCCTACCACCACCACCCAAAACGCTGATGCCTTCCCAGGAGTCGGAGCTGATGAGGAGAGAGGCCCTGGAGAAGAAACTGGCAGAGGAGAAACGCAAGCTGCAATCCAAGAAGAAGAAAAAGAAGCTCTTCTAACACCAACTCATGTAATTTCACTTTCCTGTTTGATACCAAGTGTCTCTTAGCAAAGTCATCCAATAATGTACGATGGCACGTAGATGTATGATATGTTATACATTGTATGTATTGACATTGAAAGACCAAGTGCATTGGTTTATTGCTGTTCATAAGTAATATTGGTTCCTTTTAGATGAAATTATGACCATTATATGCTGAACTACTCAGAGTATCAGGCAAGAGATTTGATTTTTCACAATTAGAATGGACTATGAGTTGAGTAGATAGAACTCTGAATTTGTTACCGTATTAGGATTTAAGATAACTGCTGTGAGTGAATCGTTTAGGGGAGGTTGAAATGTACTAGTGCATTACATTGTATATTGAGGTCAGTATATGACATCATGCCTCGATTTGAAGAGCCAATCCAGATGACACCCATGCAGAGTAGTCTGAAACCAATAGCTGTTGTCAAAAGAGGATATTGCCTAAAGGTGTGGATCAAAGGGACTGAAATTGAGACTATGTCTTACTTTGTAGAAACTGTATGGATTTTATATGAAGTCAGATTCTAAGCCCCCATTCTAGCCGCAGATTAATGGGGACCTAGGGGCAGTGATCTTCTGTGATGTGGAGATGAAAATCTCTGGACTAAATTGTGTGTGTGTGTGTGTGTGTGTGTGTATTCTACAAAGTGTATGGTGTGTGTGTGTGTGTGTGTGTGTGTGTGTGTGTGTGTATTCTACAAAGTGTATGGAAAGTGGAATTTCTTTGCCTCAGCCAATTCGAAGTAGATGCCAAATTTTCTTAAAGTGAAGAGTTTTTTGTTTGTTTTGTTTTTGTTTGTTTCTTTGTGTTTTTTTACGTGGAAAATTGCTATCCCTGGATTTCATGCTTACTTTTTGGTGTTAGGCCATTCACTAAAGATGCACATGTAGATATACCAATACTGCTGATCTCTTTAATGCCGTTAGACTTGACTTCTTTATATACAATCATTTGATTTTTAAGGTTTACAGGGAATTTGCTCTTATTAAATCAGTCAAGCATGGAAGCCATGGCTCCATGTTACATAGTAGCAAGTGTATTTGAATGAATTTCATTTGACAGGTAATGTTTGTCTACTAACCATCCTTTAGAACTTGTGCTGACTGGGAGTGCCCAATAACTTATACTGCTATTTTAATGTGAATGCAGTAGCCCCTTTCAAGACTATTCAATAAGAGCTGCCAAGATACCATTTTCTTCATTTACGTTGAGGTGTATGTTTGGTTGTCTTATGTACTGCATAAGCTGTTATTTTTGCGAGGGTTTAATTTTTGCAAATTTCACTAATCAATGTTGGAGCAGCAATTTAACAACACGCGAAAATATCTCCAACTGGTAGACATTAGTGATGATAATCGTTGTTAAAATCGCGACAACAACATCTCACGAAGATATCCGTGACTCTCTCATTCACGAAAATATCTGTACGCAAAAATAATGGCTTATACAGTATTCCAGATTGGTTAGCACCTGTCTTCCTTTAACTGAAATATGGCTTGGATTATGTTATGTTGCAAAGCTTAAGCTTATGAGTGTGTGTAATGTTGAAAAGGGAACTATGTACAAAAACCCAAAGCAAACCCTTGTCTCTTGACATAAGACGTTAAACTCCCCTCACATCAGATTCTTCCCTTCAACTTTATTACTCCCAAGCAAGCTTCATGTACTTATTCTTGTCTTTGTGTGTGTCAGTGGTACAAAAATATCACCTTTTTAGCTAGCAAGGTCTTAACATTATCTCCCTTGTCTCGGTTTGAAATGATTTCCAGAACAATCACTGTTGATTTGGTAAAGACATGGACATAAAAAAAAGCATTGTCCAAAGCTCAGGTGAGATTTTTGAAAGGTGACCATCCCATATTAAGCCTTTTGACAAGACCTCATGGCTGAGGAATAAAACTAGTTCGCCACATTGAACACTGAGAAACGGGTAAACACATTCACTTGTTTCCTTGCAGTTAGTCTCTTTTCCAAACCTCAGACAGAGACCTTGTCAAGAGGCTATCCTATAGTGGGATGTGCTGTCTCTTGGCCATGTGATGTGGATACAGTGTATTACCATTTCCACATTTCTATGTCCTTCAGATAATGAAGTGTGGGACAGGTACAAGTGGTATGTTTGTACGTATGTAAGTCAAGGCCCCCAGTTTGTTTTGTGTTTCTGACTGACATTCGAGCAATGCAGTTATGGTGATATCACTACTAGTATATTATATTCAGGTTCCTTCCCCTGAGTAAGTATTTGATCAATAAGATCAACTCCCAATTTTTGCCACCATATAGGTTCTGTCTATTGTGATTGGGTTCTCATAGATGTCCTGTACATGTGCACGCCTGTAGAGGGCAGTATTTGAGATTTACTGGCAAACCTGCGAACAAATGCATATAATGTATTCACTTTAAAAGGAAGGGAAGAAGTCATGCAGTAATACCACAAATTGCTAATCAAACATAGTAGTCAAAGTCATTGAAGAGTATTACAAGTTGTATATAGAGCACTCCTGTTTTAATGAAGTCCTTGGGACTGCCAGTTTTCTGTCGTTACGTGGTAACTTTTAGCTGGGGGCATTTTATGAAGCATTATGTCCAACAAAGTTGTCAGACAAATTTGCTCTCAGCCAATTAGATGCAAGGATTTTAGTAGCTTGTGACAGTTTGTCAGAAAAATGTCCGATCAAAACACTTCATAAAATGCCCCTGAACAGTTAAGTACATAGAGATATATAGATGATAATTTTGGGACCTGAATTTGTACTTTGTTCTAACAAGAATTTCATTATAACCGTGTTCCTCATGATGGGAGTGCACTGTACTGTACCTTTCATGTAGCCGTTGGCTCAGTCGACAAAGATATGGGGAGATCAATGAACAAATAGGAACTTAGTGAACAACTTCACTCTCCAACAACTGATTACATGTACCATTCTTCTCCATGAGTAAGATGTCCACAATTACTCCAAGATTACACAGTATGATTTTAACAATGTCGGAGTGATTTTTCATGAAATATTTCTGAATCCTAAGTGATGTCAGATGTCAGTACTCATGAATTTTCCAATTACAATTTATCAATTTATGTTTTGTATACATTTGTAATATGCTGGCAGGATTTTTTTTTTTCAATCCCAATAGAAAGATAATTTTACATTGACAATTTCACAGCATATGTTGCAATGAAATATGAAATGTATTACATATGTATTTGACAATCATATTTTCCCAGTGTTGTAGGCATATTGTCTTTCAAATAAAATCCTAGGGATGGAAGCATGTACTCATTCAATATGCCTGTTTCCCTGACCTTTGTTTAGTTAGCATTGCAAAATCCACTCGTCAGTCTCATTGTGGAATTGTGCTAAAGGGAACAATCGGGTATTTTATTCCTTTCATCATGACTGTGCAGTGGTGTCACGCCAAAGCATGTTTTGTTCTTTGCTGGTTGTGTGTCCTTTGCTGAGTGATAGGGGAAGTTTTAAAAGTGAAGAGTTTGTTTGCAAAAACCAATAAGTCCATATTTGCCGAACAGAGATATTTGCAATTAAAGGTCAAGAAAAATAAAGAGAATATTAAGAAATTTTTTGCTTCTTTTGACCATAACTTCAACAATATACCTTTATAAGTAGTGATGAACATATCATTTAAAAGGTATTATTTTGTACTTAATGACAGAGACCGTACTTCAAAATCTTCAAAAATGGACTTCAAAAATCGGTTTTTGCGAACAAACTCTTCAAGTCCTCCACCAGTCCTTGTGTGTTTCTGTGTTTGTGTCTGTCTCAGTGTTGTGAGAGTTCAGAGTTTACTGTGATTTCAGATTTTTGTACTTGGCCCAAAACCCACATTTAAGACATTGTGCTTTTCAAATGCATCGAAATGTTCACAATTTAATGCACTACAGACTTCTTTTTTTTTTTTTACATAAGTTTCAACTTTTTCAGATTTTTATCTGCAAGTACTCTCACACCCCGGTACATTAGAGTGCATGTTAGTGTTTGATGTCTTTTATTTTCGATGTACACGTATATGTTCTTCTTTGTCATTTTCCCGCCTTTTTCTTCGTTCTTCAATTGTTCGTAGCATTCCTCTTGCCCTTCTTGTGTTCCTTCTTTTTTCATTCCTCCTTCGCCGCCTTCTTTCCTTCTTGTAAATCTTTTAACAACAGAGGGCGATGTGCCATTAGTTGCCTGCAAAATACGACAGCGACGATTTACATGTATTGTAGTACATAACCCTCAAGTCTGTATCAATTGGGATTGTTTTCGCACCCCCTCCCCAAAGACAGAACTATACAAAACAAAACAACAACAACAACAACAACAACAACTCAAAACTCTGATTTCTTCTTTCTTTCAATAATTGAAGTACAGGCCACCACAGTGTGTATCGGCGTACGCACTGCTAAAGCGTACTTTAAAATGATAACAATCTTTTTTTATTTCAAATACACATAGTGCAATTATCTAGTATGTATCCCGAAAGATCAACAGGCCGCTGAAATGACAGTGATATTGTCACAAGAGTCAAAAGTCATTTATGCAGCAGCCACTTTGGCTACGAGTCAAAACCTATTGGTAGTCACACATGTTAGACTTTTTTCTTTGCAAAGAACAGTCATGAGATTAATCACTTTGACCAGTCTGATCTTTCTATATTTTAAGGCTGAAAAGAAGGCTAAATAAGATTTTGCCCATTCATGTATAGTTGTGCGGTATCCAAAAATGTAACTCTATGCTGTTTACAGTATAAACTTGATTTCAATTAGAAATAAGATGAAAATGATTAATGATAGGAAGGGTTCAAATTCGTAAGGCACAGTTTCTAACAGCGGAGACATTATTGTCTTCAAAGTTTTGACTCGCAAATCAATGTACCGACACCGAGAGCAAATGGGATTCCATCAATTCAGAGCCCATTAGCGCCAGTGATTCGCTTGAGCGAAACTCAGGGCCAAGCAAATATTGTGTATAAATAGGTATCATAGCTTAGAGTAGTCTCACTTCCTTCGGTTGATCGTCAGTATGTTTGATCAATGAGAGTGGCTAACTTTGGTAACATTAACAGTAGACCTACAGTCAATTTCATGGCGTTCTCCGGATTTCGGCCTAAGTTATAAGAATGCGAAGTGCAAATACATGTAATGTGCAAGGGTAGAAAACATAGTGCGCAAATAGGCCCAAATAATTATGCAGACAAAGATAACGCATGTAATATGCCACAACAGGCAGATCAAACATTCATTTTAATGTTTCCGGTGGACATTTCATGCATGAGTTACCAAATGGTTATCAAAAAATCGACTAAGACAACTTTATTTTGGTAATGTCAATAATGATGTGTTGGAACCTACCACAAGTTCCAAACTAATCTTGATGAACCACAAATTAAGTTGGCGCAAAAAAACTAAACAACAACACACACACACACACACACACACACACACATCGTAGACGCCGTGAGCAATAAAGCAACCAAAAGTGTAGGCATTTAGTGACAGCACTACTTTCATTCTAAGAATGCGTTGAACGATCTTCCTGAACATTGTGTAATCTTCTTTTGCTTTGCTTTGCTTATGAAACCTCATTCTCTTTTATCAAAGAAAATGAAATATCTATGTTCTCGTAGAAAAATATATGAAATTAAATTTGAATTGAATGGAATTGAATTTTCTTTAGTTGAATTAATTTGACTTGAATTGGATTGAATTGAATTGAATTGAATTGAACTGAATTGAATTTAAATTTACACCGCTGTATATCACAACTAACAAAAATTGGGCAAAGTCTAGTCTATCAAAACTATATACAGAGATACTGTTTAAAGCATCAAAAAATGAACAAGGACAATATTCAATATGGCTCACTCTTATTCAAAAAATATATGAACTCTATACGTTACAAATTTACTTGTGGCGTTTTATTACGCAATGATCTCAAAAATGTTGAAGTAAATTAAGTTGCGTGATTAATCTAACGGATAGCTTCTCTCGTTTGTTTGTGTTTTTTTTTGTTGAAATCTCTTTATCTTCAATCATAATTATTTAAAGGGGTGGTGTAGTTTTGGTTGGGATTGGGAATTTAGATTCTAACTATTTGCGAGATGATCAGAAACCACTTATGAAATATCAAAGAGCATACAATTCTTTTTTTTTTAAAAATCTAAGTTTATTTGATGAAAATCGGTTTTGAAATGGCTGAGATATCCAAAAACAAATTAAAACAGAATGGTACTAATAAGAAGTGGGTCACACCTTTTATAAGGACCCCTTTGCTTTTGGATATCTCAGCCATTTCAAAACTAATTTTCATCAAAATAAACTTTGAATTCCTCTTAGAATAGTATGCCCTTTAATACTTCATAAGAGATGTTTTTCATTATCTCAAAAAAATGTTGGAAACCTGAAGGCCCATTTCAACCATAACTATACTATTCCTTTAGGACTAGAGATACAATTGATCAAAACAAAACAAAACAAGATCAATGTCGCTGCATGAGTAGTTTGTGATATTTCAAATGTCCTGAAATAGGAATAGCTTACCACCTGACATTGACATCGAATGAATCCTTCATGTTTGATCTTATAAGCTTTGGCTTGAAATTGTATAAAGTTTTTCTAATCACAAAGTGTACCATTAAAGTGTGAATCATTTAAGCTAATATTGAGGTTTGATTTTTCTTCAATTTGTTTCCCTTTGTACAAATGAAATTTGCGAGATCGCAACTGCTGATCTGCATTTTAACAAACATGTCAGGAAAGAAAAAAGATCAATCTCTTGCTTTCGTTTAAGCCGATATTGTTCCACTTTTTTTAAGCTAGTATAATTACGCAGTATATTTTATTGCGGTCTATTGCCACTTTTATAGGATGGTATTAAAAGAACTTTTTCTTCCTCGAACTCATTCGCTCTAACTGAGTTCCACGTGGTATTATATTCACTTGTGTCTGTGTGAACACTTTGTGATTTTATAAATGCATGATGTGAAATAGATGGTAGATTTATCTCATTTGAATTAAAAGCACATTGTGACGTTTAAAATGTCAGAACTGCCTTTGTCGTATGCATATACACCTGTGAATACTTTGGTGTATTAATTACCCAAATAATAGCATTGAATAAGAAAAAGATAAGAATTTTACGAGACATGAAAACTCGTCACATTGAGGACGAGTTAGGTGATACGCTTGTGGTCATCAGATGACAGTCATCTGTGATCGACAAAGAAAAGAATGTGATATAGGCACCTTGAAGTTATATTGAGCGTGCATGCGAAACCGTTTCTGTAACCACTCGGCCACGGGTCATCCACGGAAATGGTAAGACAAAAAAACAACAACAATGTATTGATATAACGGGGGGAAAGTCAATGCCCACTCAACTAACGTGGCCGTGTGAACATCTATTGCATTGCTAGACGGAAAAGCGGCCTTGTAACGACTGAGGTCGCTATGCCATTTCTGGCAACTTGGGAAAAATACGTCCCGCAGACATAAAACCTATAATCGGCTGGTTTTGATACCTTGCCTTTAATCACAATTTTCAGTGTAATGACGTCATCAAATTACAAAACAATGACATGGTCTTGAAAGAAAATTGTTCAAAGTACAACACCTCAGTCGTCGTCATTACATACTATGATCGGTTTGACAAAGTCAACCTGCAAAATTTTGCTGCAGTCGAAGCAATGTGGTCTCCAACACACAAAAAAGAGGGATATGGCGTGTGTGTGTGTCTGTGTGTGTGTATAGGTGCGTTTATATACGAATGTGATTTCTACATGGACGAATATGTAATACAAAATTGAAGAAAAAAAACAGTAAAGTAGCTAAGTATTTTGTTTCGTGATCTTGTGGGGTTCGAACCCGCAACCTCAAGTCTCTGAGACGTCGCCTTTAACCACTCGGCGACACGTCTCGACGGGAAAATATGGGGAACGTTATGGACTTGATAGACAGTTGTTCAGTATATAACACATTCATCGTACGTTGTCAGTTTGCTATTGACATGACGATCTACCACATGAATATGAGGCAGGCATTAGTACCTGTATGAAATTATTATAGGCATGGTTATCAAATTGCCCTAAAATATCCTTATAATTGCCTTATTTTTACACACAGTTACGCTATCCCTTTAAACTCGTCACAGTTTAATTAGAATCATTAACATCATACATTAGTACCATATTCAGTTCCATAGCTGATCACGTTTGCTAATCAATTAAGAGTAATTGTCTAGAATGTGTCATATGGCCAACCTGTATACACACGTATATACACACACACAATGCTAAATGTATGTATCAAACATCTGTAATACAGCTTTGAACTAACTATAGGAATTATCGCTGCACTTATCATCCATACTTTTTATCACTATCTGAAACTCCACAAAAACCACTAATTGACAAATAATCATCAATACAGAAGACTGAATACCTTTTTTACAATGTATAGCTTGTTACATGTATAAATCAGCACAAAGTAACCACGACTACATTGTGTTACTGAATTGATATGAACAAATTTCATTTTGTTACAGTATACTATATCAGTTTGAAAAGCCCAACCTGCAAAACTATAATTTTGCAGCAGTTGAAGTAATGCAGTCTCCAACGCAAAACAAAGGTATACTGTGTGAGTGTGTGCGTATAGGTGTGTTTACTTGCAAACGTGATTTCTACATGGACGAAGGTGTAGTACTCCATTGAAGAAAAAAAGTTAAAAAAAAAAATAATTTTCTTTCGTGCTCTTGTGAGGATCGAACCCGTACGTGTGCAACCTCACGTTTCTAAGACGACGCCTCTAACCACTCGGCCATACGTCTCGACGAGAAAATTAGAGGAACGTAAGCTTATGTACGTGAAAGATGAATCAGGAATCGTTTGGTCCGCATTCCATTCTCATTTTCAGTTTTAAATTGCAAAATTGTCAACCTCATGAGGAGATTTCAAAGAATAAAATGCATGATTACTGCAGCTTATTGTCACAGCTACAACATAAATAAGTTTCAGAGGAAATGAAGCAAAATCAGCTGAGATAAAGGTGCTTAAACGTTGTCAAGTCAATGCATGGTTTCTAAAAAAATCACCTCCCATAGACATAACACGTAAACTTGTCCGATTTTGCGTCTTTACCTTTAAACACAATTTAAAGCATGATGACGTCATCAAATTTCAAAACCATGACATGGACTTGAAAGGCAAATGTTCAAAGTACAACATATCTGAATTTGGGATAATATTGAGCTTAAACAACAGAGATACGAGCAAATGAATGTCAGAAACAGTACCTCAAAAAAATTAATTCCACTTTTTTGATTTCAGATGACGATATGATGACGTCATAATGTAATTATGGAAATAATGATACTTGAAACGTCATGTCCAATTTATATGCTTTTGTAATATGCAATAAAAACATAGGGTCACCTGACGTTTTAAAGAGCTATGGCGAAATAAACAAAGACATGTTTTTTCACTATATTTGCACATAGACGCGCACGCGAAATTTGAACTTTGACGCAAGTGCATTGCTTTGTTATTTGTAGGAATCGATTAGAAATCAATGGATATTGTTGCTCAAAGTATCAGGAATCCAAATCTGTCAAAAAAAGTGTATTTTCATGTTGCTGACGCGCTGTGCGCGCGAAAATGCGCGGACGGACGCGCACGCGCAAAATTGTTTGAAACGCATAAAATTGTCTGAAACTTCGAGATTTCCCATTGGAAAGTTGTTTTGAGCCTTTTAAAATTTTGACGCGCGCTTACGCGCACTTAATGATGTCCTAGGTAATTAGCATCAAAAGAAGTAAGATAGAACGTGACCTGAACTTTATGTCCACAAAAAATGATACAGAAATGACCTTTAGTTATGAAGTTATGATCGATCATGTAACATGGTCCAAAAATCACAAAATGGCGCCTAGACGACGTCATAGATATGTTACTGTCATGAAAACCTTATTGTGGCTAGATATTGTCATGAGACATGTTCCCTGAAAATGTCATGTTATTCCGTAATGTCATTCTTGAGATATTGATGACACAAAATTGTCCAGAAAGAAAGAAGAATAAAAAGAAACGAGATATGAAACTCGTCACGCTGACGAGTTAGGTGATACGCTTGGGGTCATCAGGTGTCGGTCATCTGTGATCGACAAAGAAAAGAATGTGATATAGGCACCTTGAAGTTATATTGAGCGTGCATGCAAAACCGTTTCTCTAACCACTCGGCCACGGGACATCCCCGGAAATGGTAAGGCAAAAAAGAAATGTATAGATATTACAGGGGGAAAAGTCAATGCCCACTCAACAATCGTGGCCGCGTGAACATGTATTGCATTGCTAGACAGAAATGCGGCCTTGTAACGACTGATGTCGCTATGCCATTTCTGGCAACTTGGGAAAAATACGCGCCGTAGACATAAAGCCTATAATCGGCTGGTTTTGATACCTTGCCTTTAATCACAATTTTCAATGTGATGACGTCATCAAAGTACAAAACAATGACATGGTCTTGAAAGACAATTGTTCAAAGTACAACACCTCCGTCGTCGTCATTACATACTATGATCGGTTTGACAAAGTCAGCCTGCAAAATTTTGCAGCAGTCGAAGCAATGTGGTCTCCAACACAAAAAAGAGGGATATGGTGTGTGTCTGTGTGTCTGTGTGTGTGTATAGGTGCGTTTATATACGAACGTGATTTCTACATGGACGAATATGTGATACAAAATTGAAAAAAAAGTAAAATAGCTAAGTATTTTGTTTTGTGATCTTGTGGGGTTCGAACCCGCAACTTCACGTCTCTGAGACGTCGCCTTTAACCACTCGGCCATACGTCTCGGCGTGAAAATATGAGGAACGTAAACTTATGTATGTGAAAGCTGAATCGGGAATCGTTTTGTCCACATTCCATTCTCATTTTCAGTTTTAAACTGCAAAATTGTCAACCTGATGATGAAATTTCAAAAAATAAAATGCATGATTACTGAAGCTTATTGTCTCAGCTACAACATACTTAAGTTTCAGAGGAAATGAAGCAAAATCAGCTGAGATAAAAATGCTCAAACGTTGTCAAGTCAATGCATGGTTTTAAAAAAAATCACCTCCCATAGACATTACACGTAAACTTGTCCGATTTTGCATTTTTACCTTTAATCACAATTTAAGGTATGATGACGTCATCAAATTTCAAAACCATGACTTGGACTTGAAAGGCAATTGTTCAAAGTACAACATATCTGAATTTGGGATAATATTGAGCTTAAACAACAGAGATACGAGCAAATGAATGTCAGAAACAGTACCTCAAAAAAATTAATTCCACTTTTTTGATTTCAGATGATGATATGATGACGTCATAATGTATTTAGGGAAATATTGATACTTGAAACGTTATTTTCAATTCATATGCTTTTGTAATATGCAATAAAAACATAGGGTCACCTGACGTTTTAAAGAGCTATGGCGAAATAAACAAAGACATGTTTTTCGCTATATTTCCACATAGACGCGCACAAGAAATTTCAACTTTGACGCCAGCGCATTCCTTTGTTATAAGTCGAAATTGATCGGAAATCAATGGATATTGTTACTTAATGTATCAGGAATCCAAATCTGTCAAGAAATGTGCATTTTCATGTTGCTTACGCGCACTGCGCGCGGAAATGCGCGGACGGACGCGAACGCGCGGAACGCTTAAAATTGTCTGAAACTTCGAGATTTCCCATTGGGAAGTCGTTTTAAGCATTTAAAAACTTTGACGCGCGCTTACGCGCGCGTAATGATGTCCTAGGTAATTAGCATTAAAAAGTAAGATAGAGCGTGACCTGAACTTTATGTCCACCGAATATGATACAGAAATGTCCTTTAGTTATGAAGTTATGATCGATCATGTAACATGTCCGAAAATCACAAAATGGCGCCTAGATGACGTCATAGATACGTTACTGTCATGAAAACCTTATTGTGGCTAGATATTGACATGAGACATGTTGACTGAAAATGTCATGTTATTCCGTCATGTCAATGTTGAGATATTCACGACACAAAATGTGCCAGAAAGAAAGAAGAATAAAAAGAAAGAAAGGAAGATTTTGACAAACACAATAGGTGATACGCTAAAAGCGTATCACCTAATAAAGAGAGATTTTGACAATCACAATAGGTGATACGCTGATAGCGTATCACCTAATAAGCAGATAGAGCTATTAAGATCCAAAGTTTGCCACAATACGCGTTGCTATAGATATATCCACGCTTTCCGGATGCTTTCAGGGAATTAAACGTGCGCCGCCACACGGCGTCCAGAGCGTATGATCGGTCGAAGAATAAAATGAGCAGTTCCTTATTGAATAACTGTGTTCTACTCACCCCATCACACAACGATTGCGGTGCCATTATCCGTTTATGACGACATTACTACAACAAACTTCGCACAAATATTTGTCTAGCTTCTACGGATGAAACAAAAGCCTCTTTGGTCAACCCCGTTCTCTCTCTCCCCCTCTCTCCCTCTCCATCTCTCTCTCTCTTCCTCTCTCTCTCTCCCTTTATTTCTTTCTTCCTGTCATCTAGTGTCTATGTTTCCTTCTCTCTTCCTCGATCGCCAACTCAAATTTACCTCCAATGGTTACCTGTCCCGATGCATCAATTAAAGATTGTACACGAATGGGCATGGAGTATTTGTGTGATTGCGCCAACAACTAGGACAATAATATTATGGACCACGCCTATATTTTGATCTTATACGACAGGAAACCGCAAGGCAATCCGAAGCTGACCTGCTTTGATTTCTGTAATCCATTAAGAAACTCTTGGTATACCTTTACCAACCATATCCCGTCTTCTTGCATTTTCTTGTTTAATCGTAGGGTCGTTTTGTCAACAGTATGAATACCGGAGCCGCCATAAATGAAGACGCGTATACAAAGCATCCAGTCATCCCATTTGGGAAGTATTAGTCTAATTACCCAAGGCTCAAATACAACTGTGTTGTTCGCGTTTAGGGCCAGTCATTGTCATTGGTATAAGACACCAGAATTTGCATGGCATCGCCATTTGTAATTGATTTAGCGATGTTTGAATTAATTAGTGGTGTACTCAAAGAATGTTTTTGTCGACCTCTTTTCAAGTGCTGTTCCGGTTTGTTTAAGGCCAGGCAAGTCGCGCATGCAAATATTGGTACTGGGACTTTGAGGGGAAACTCTTTCTGCTATATATTTCTCTGCTACGGTCGTCTGTGTAACGTAAGCGCAACAGGTACCGTTTGTTAAAAACACCTAGAATCAACGTTGAAGTGCCCTGAGAACATGACGCATGGATTTTTTTTTTTTTTTTTTGGGGGGGGGGGGATCTCATGGTTCCCCTGGTAGTAGCACTCCCCTTTTCGGATGTTTGATTTGAGGATTCGAACCTCACCTCGGCAGCGACGATTTTTGTTGGGTCTTGCTTGGCATGTACGTATGTTATCTGCGGTTTACAATATTTTGCTTATTATGCATCTTAGTGCAAACGATGTCGCCAAAACTGAACAGCTTTTGATCAAATTGAGTTCTATACAAGTTCACTAAAATAATAAGTACAAAATGTTTTGTGCATCATAGAAGCATGTAGCCAGGGTCTAACACCGCCTATCGAAATGGAATGAAAATATAAATAGATACATCGATAAATGTGAAAAGGATAACCGATTTGGTGCAGAAGAAGCAAAAATAGAATGATAGTATTCGAATTAGTATACTAGTATAGATGCATTTTGCTATATATTATGTAACAAAATACATCTATATACTTTGCTACATTATGTGACAAAATACATCTTATTATATTTCCAATGCTATCATTCTCATTTTCCCTTCTTCTGCATCAAATCTGGTATTCTTTTTTTCCTATATCTCTTCATCTGCTTTTACATTTTTATCTGCTTTCATGTCTATACCTTTCTCCTTTTTTTCTATAAAGATATCCACGGCCTTGCCTCTTGCACAAAAGAATAGAGATTAAATTTACACGTATGATTTATCCACGCGTAATCTCTTTTCAACGAGCACATGGTTGAGCTTCATTAGTTCAAGAAAATAAATCAGAACACACTAATTACGTGTATGTTTATGTACATGACAGCCAGAGGTAATGATAATCGATAGTGTGACTGTTGGATTTGAAGAAATCTGGTCTTGTGCAATGAGTATTATACTTCCGGATTGGTCACCAGTTGGACGTCCTATCTTTGCGATCACCCACACTGGACAGTAACAATGTTTCTGAAAGGTCACCTCCGAACATTTACCCCTATGAGAGAAACTCGTGTGGAGTTTATCATCCTCGGTTTGCTGTCTGCGTACTAACTGGGTCAGCCGTCTTGGAGGCAGAGGACTTGATATGGTGCTTGATTTGTTATGTCAAGACTGTGGTAATGATGGATTATTCAGCCAACAAGTTATATCAATATAAACCCAACTGGACATTAGAACGTTTTATCATTTGTTGCAGTTTCTAATCATATCTTGTCTTAAACCAGACGCAACTGCTGAATTTCCTCGAATAGCAAATTAAAGTTCTGAATACAAGACGCTGCAGAATTAAATGAGAATTTGATAAGGAATGAGATAGAAAGAGAGAGAGAGAGAAATGGGGAGGGAGAGGGAGAGAGAGAGAGAGAGAGAGAGAAAGAGAAACACGGTAAATAGAACGAACTTAATCTAGGAACTTGTTTTTAAAGCAGTAGATCACTTTTTTAGTGAAATTCTTGCGTCGAGTTGTTGTTACGCAACTGAACGACAAAATGCTCCACCACGACGTTTATATAGCACCGAATAAATCAGTGTTTTAGTAGCCATGATTGAAAAAGAAAAGTCATGAGCATACACATACTTGGGCTGGATTGGAACCAACGACCATATATATATATATATATATATATATATATATATATATAGGCCCATATATACATATATATATGTGTGTGTGTGTGTGTGTGTGTACATATATGTTATTCTAATATGTTTATGTATCTATAGAGATTTATATATTGATATATATATATATGTATATATATATATATATATATATATATATAGGCCTATATATACATATATATATGTGTGTGTGTGTGTGTGTGTGTACATATATATATATTCTAATATGTTTATGTATCTATAGAGATTTATATATTGATATATATATATATATATATATATATATATATATATAAGCGTTCGAAGATAGTATTGAACCTAATATCCGTGATAAATCTCGAGAAGAATCATTGGGTTTTTTTTTCCTCCTTTAAATGTGAATGTAATGGCATGTTATATATACTCAAACAGTGGAGTACAATGCAAATAACGCCATAATCACGTGATTTCGACGGCTCTTTTGAAATATCCTTTATAGATCATCCTAAACATCCCGGTGTTGAGTCCGTCAAAGGTTCGACAGAAATGCCATCTTCAATTGAGATGATCTGTGGCGGCTGTCCTGTGAAAGAAAAGTTTCTACTCTTCCTGCATATATAGGATATATTTTGTCCTTAAGACCTCTTTGCCACTGTCACCACTTGGCAAGTGTTCTCTGGATAGTTTTTTCTCTCTTTTTCTTTGATATGCCTTTAACTTTAAATGTTAGCTGTTCTTTCCCTTTTCCTGTATTCCTGTCTGTCACAAATCGTACTGTATTTCATTTTATTATACTTATGTATTTTTTTTTTTGATACATGATATATAAGATGATCGTAAATCGAGTTTGATAACTCACTGATGTGTAATTCTACACTCTTCCAATCTATAACCCTGCAGTCGATGTACTTATACAAATTTTACATTATGAGACAAAAATGAACAAAATGTACGCGCCAAGTGTCTGTATACTGCTACTACTACTACATAGTTGTACTACGACTAACACCTTCACTAGAACTATATAAATCGTCTCACACACAAACTCATCATGACTGTTACAGACAATCGCACTCGATAACAGAGTTTGTGATGTTGTTGAAGGAAACATAAACAAAAGGCTGATCCAACTTCTAATTTATTTTCTTCTTTTATTGCAAGATTTGCGAAGAGAATCAGTGCCTATCGTACATAGAGCAAGACATATTTACTGCAGCAAAGTTTTATTTTTTTTCGCTTCATACAATTTGAAAATACAGTATCATTTTGAAGGCTATCCTATAATCGCGACACGAATTTTGCCTTATGCAACTCAGTAAAATAATTCAAGGAACGCGGGAAAACGCCAGACTGATTAAGCCTACAAATCTGTAAAAATATTTGAGCGACAGATGCGCATGCCTTCACCAGTTCCTACACTATAATGCGGAAACGCGTTTTCTCGTATTGTTAGAGATGCGATATGCAGATTGTGAAGATACTTGGGATATAAAGGACTACTCCTTTTTAATCTATATTCATGCCACTGCAATGATGAGTTGGACGGAGAGACCATGGAAATGTTTTCTTCTACTTCTTCTGATGTGCATCAAGTAGAAAGAATAGCTTTAGTCCATCTACGGACATTTTAAATTCGCCCTGATGGGGGTACAATACAAGCAGTATGGCAGTATGCAAAATGTGATACACGCTTGTCATCTTTTGATAGTGAATCTAACATGACAAAAAATAAGCACGTGTTCTCTGTTTTAATTTGAGTAGGTCGTACTAACAGGTGTAACGTAACGGAGGTGATAACACCATCAAGGAACTCTGTGGAAACCCAGGTAAAAACGCAAAGTTGTCATTAAACACCACATATTCTGTGTAGCAGAATCAAAACTTATACACTACAATAGTATATTGTAAAGGGAATGGAAAAATGTTTAGAATGAAATGAATTTTTGATGTCATATTTTTTCTCTTTCCTTTCTAGTTGCAGAGAATTTACATCATAAAACAAATTTCGTATCACAAAATGTAAAGGGATCGTATAGTTTTGGTTGAGACCGAACTTCAAGTTTCTAACTTTTTTGGTGGGATAACGAGAAATCTCTTATGAATTATGAAAGAGCATGTGATTTAAAGAGGAATTCAACGTTTATTTGATGAAAATTGGTTTTGAAATGGCTGAGATATCCAGAACAGAGCAATCCTAATAAAAGATGGGACCCATCTTTCATTACGATCACTTTGTTTTACTTTGTTTTTGAATGTCTCAACCATTCAGAACCCGATTTTCATCAAATAAACTTTGAATTTCTCATAGAATGGTATGTTCTGTACTGTTTCATAAGTGGTTTCTTGTTATCTCGCAAAAAGTTAAAAGCTCAATCCTCATCTCCACCAATACTATACCCATCCTCTTAAGTACTTCAATAATCAGGCTTCGATTTACTATTTAAATCAACTCATGTGGGGGTTTACATATACAAATAGTCCAACCAGTGGCGTATCTAGGGGGGGGGCAAGGGGGGCACGTGCCCCGGGCGCCACTCTTTGGGGGCGCCGAAAACGAAAAAAAGGGGAAAAAACGAAGAAGAAAAAGAAAAAAAGATGGGAAAAAAAGAAAGAAGAAGAAGAAGAAAAAAAAAATCGCCCGGACCGGGAAGGAGGGAAAATGGGGTGGGGGGGGGGGGGGAGGGGGGGGGGGGAGAAAACCAAATCAAACAAGATGAAAACAAAAAATAACAATGTTTATTGTGTTCACACAGGAATTCCATGTTTTGTAAGCTGAAATTTCGGCTCGCTCGTTGCGCTCGCTCGCCAAAATTCATATAAAGAGAAAAAAGAAGATAAGAACAAAACGTGATGATGACGCGGACAAAATGACAATGTATATTGTGTTCACACATGCCATCGTTAGAAGGCAAAATATTACACGGAGCAGCGGCTGCAATTTTATTTCTTTCGTTCTGAAGCGATTGCCCATTGGATCAAACGAGGGCGCCAAAGGTGTCAAACATACGGGGGGGGGGGGGGCGCAAAAAACCAAATCAAACAAGATAAGAACAAAACGTATAATGATGACGCGGAAATATACAAATCTCGGCTCACTCGCGCGTACTAATTTCGAGTATTTTTTTTTTCAAGTCCTCAGTTTGTTGGTATAAATCGTTATCTATAAGGCCGTCACCATTAATTTTCTTGATTAGATTTGTAAGATTTAATAAGCAAAAAATGACAAGAATTCCATGTTTTGTAAGCTGAAATACAAAAATTTTCGGCTCGCTCGCTGCGCTCGCTCGCCAAAATTTATCTAAATCTATTATCTAATTTAATCTAAATCTAATTTATCACAAAAAAAAGATAAGAACAAAACGTGATGATGACGAGGAAATATATAAAAATTTTCGGCTCGCTCGCTGCGCTCGCTCGCCAAAATCTATCTACATTTATTACATTTAAATCACCCTCATCTATAAGGCCGTCACTATATCTTCATTAGAATTGTAAGATTTAATAAGCAAAATATGACAATCCCATGTTTTGTAAGCTGAAATACAGAAATTTTCGGCTCGCTCGCTGCACTCGCTCGCTAAATTAATCAAAAAAAAAAGAGATAAGAACAAAACGTGATGATGGCGCGGAAATATATAAGTTTCGGCTCACTCGTGCGTACTAATTTGGAGTATTTTTTCAAGTCCTCAGTTTGTTGGTATAAATCGTTATTTATAAGGCCGTCACTATATCTTGATTAGAATTGTAAGATTTAATAAGCAAAAAATGACAAGAATTCCACGTTTTCTAAGCTGAAATACAAAAATTTTCGGCTCGCTCGCTGCGCTCGCTCTCTAAAATTTCTCCAAAAAAAAAAAAGAGATAAGAACAAAACGTGACGATGGCGCGGAAATATACAAACTTCGGCTCACTCGTGCGTACTGATTTGGAGTATTTTTTCAAGTCCTCAGTTTGTTGGTATAAATCGTTATTTATAAGGCCGTCACTATATCTTGATTAGAATTGTAAGATTTAATAAGCAAAAAATGACAAGAATTCCACGTTTTCTAAGCTGAAATACAAAAATTTTCGGCTCGCTCGCTGCGCTCGCTCTCTAAAATTTCTCCAAAAAAAAAAAGAGATAAGAACAAAACGTGACGATGGCGCGGAAATATACAAACTTCGGCTCACTCGTGCGTACTGATTTGGAGTATTTTTTTCAAGTCCTCAGTTTGTTGGTATAAATCGTTATCTATAAGGCCGTCATCATTAATTTTCTTGATTAGAATTGTAAGATTTAATAAGCAAAAAATGACAAGAATTCCATGTTTTGTAAGCTGAAATACAAAAATTTTCGGCTCGCTCGCTGCGGTCGCTCGCCAAAATTTATCTAAATCTATTACACTTAAATCACCCTCAAAAGACCCCTTTTAATTGCTTGAAAAAGCATATCATGTAGACTTTTTTTAAGTCCCTACCGGGATGGGGTTGGGGTTGAACACTTTTTCAGAAATTAGGGGCGCAATTTTCGCGCTTGCCCCGGGCGCCGTTTTGCCTAGATACGCCACTGAGTCCAACTTGCGCAGGTATTAAACGTGTTTATTTCATCAATGCCTACAATCCTTATTCACTGGAGATCTTCCTAGATTAGATTGCGTGTTGGCATTTTGTAAAGCATAAATATTCTCACATTCACTCAAGAAACTAATACAAAATAAATCTAATGATAATCAAAAACTCAGACAATATTGATGATCACCGCTGTGACAAAGTGTATATACTTGGAGTAGTTTAAACCGGTCAAATTCTTATTACTGAAAGCAAAATGTAACAAACAAATTAAATGTCAAGACGTGAAGACATCAATCGTTCATCTAAACAGATAGCCACTTTTCATATTGTTGCCAGAGTAATTTTCGAAATGCCTTCGATGTTTCCGCTGATGATAATAAATTAACAATTTCAAGTACATTATCTATTCATATAAAACAAGTCAAATTACATTATACAAGTCATCTTCTCGAATTACATTTCACTATGAAATATCAAAGCCTATGAGTTGAATAATGTTCGAGTCATTTACAAAATGACTATATCATAATATAGCATTTACACTTATAGTTCATACATTTACTTTGTACACATTCAAATAAGCATTATAAATACAAACACATTTTGAAAGGATAACGAAACGAGGAATAAACTCGAGCAACAAAACTAGCTTTTGATCGAATATCCACCCACCATGAATCATTTCACAAAACATCGATGAGAGCATTTGTTGAAGGGCACAACCAAAATTTAATCAATGATAATTTCTAAGAAATCGTAACAAATTATTTTTCTTGTCTGCAAGTTGAAATGGGAACATAGAATCTGCTAGTGTCGTTTTGCTCGTATGCAATAACGTTCGTACGTGGACGATGATAGTCATATTCAGTATCATTGTCATTATTCTGACATCAACACAATTATATAAAATAATAAAACCGCAAATTTTTGGCGTGCCAAGCATGTCGCGGCCACAAAGTCGGCGTTCATCTATTTGAAATATGTTAGCTTTTGGAAGCTGTAAGATAACTCATTTTTGAAAAGAAAAACTGCATTTACAGCTTTTTTATATGAAGGTCATTTGACCCTTGTTTCAAAATTATTCCTAAAATCTAGCTATCTTTGATTTTATTACCTATTTTGTATGTATAAGCCACTATTATATCATGTGAACTTTGTTACTGTGCTTTAATCATAGAAGTTGGCCTAGTGGGCGTTTGATTACAAATCCTTAAATTCGCAAAGAATGTCGCTTTCTTCTATATGAACACGGCATGTTGTCGCCATCCATGTTTGCTGTAATGTAACTAAGACCATTCGCCATTTTGTCAATAGTGTACCACTGCACGCAAATATAAGTGAAATAATTTACTCCTTTTACGTTTCAGGCGGGTTACGGGTGAAGTCGGTTCCAGACAATGTACAATAAACGTTACGTTTGGAACCACCCACGTCACTTTCAGAGAGCAAAGAACTCCAGAGAGTTAGAGAATGTGAGATAGAGAGAGAGAGGTATAGGTGTATAACAAAATAGAGAGATTGAAGAAAAGAGAGCGAGTCTATCATTCATCACTTTCATACAGAATACATGTTTGTTGTGTGCTTGCATTTAGTGTTGTGCGCGTTACAGTCCACAGTAAAATCAAGAAAGTTATTCAGTAATTGCAAACAATGTAGGGTATATAACTCTTGGTGGTAGCAATGTACCTGATTTGAGCTTACGCTTGTACGGGCTCAGCTTCACCTACAGAAAAAAAAAAAACTCTAGAGGCCACATACTCCTAACATTATTTTGTACATCATGCGCCCGACTTTTAATATTAACATTTTTGTGCGTATGTGTTTAATGATGAAGACACCTTAAATCGTCTAATGGCGCTCGATTTACTGTCGCAATGCGTTGAAGCACTGATACAACATCAACAAATTATATCGTTTTTGTTATCAGGATTTGACTTTGTTGGCAGAAGGAATTAAGGATGTTTTACACGAGTCGTTAACTATGTTACAAAAGAAACAACAATAAAAATGGAGTTTCAGTTTACTCCGGTGTTGGAGTCTACGTATTTATAAGAGTAAGTCGCTAGAGACAAATCGTTTGAAACCAGTACGTTACTCTTAGAAAGAACCTAGTCGAATAAATCTATGTATTGTTTATAGCAATATATATTCAGCATGGAATGCTGTTTGTACCGAAATTAATAGACATATTACAGATTCATTCCTGGTATGCCCACAGGAAAGTTTGTGCAAGTGCAAAACTCTGTAGAATCAACATAGTGATTTGTTATCATGAATATACATCACCGTCCTATAAGCCATTACCACTTCATCCAAACTCGAAGATGCCACTTTTTCGACATGGGTGGGTCCTAGCAGGAGAACCGCACCGCATCGCAACGTTAGTTTAGCTGCTCCAACCTCTATCGTACCCCGTAGGTCCGTCAAAAAGCAAACACATCATGTTGAGTCATGAAATCAAGAGGAAATTCACTTTTGTTGTGGCTTCGTTCTGCATAGTTCCAGCCAGTCGGTCAAGTGGAGTGAAGAGGTTTATTTCACTTTTGTCCTCGCTGCTTGAGAGAGAGAGTGAGGTCAGTTATACCTCAACACCGGGATATAATCTATCACTTGCGAAGTATTTACCTAGTTTGTAGAGTCCCTGGGTATACCAATGCACAGTCTTAGCTTGTCCCGTGTCTGTATCTGCAACGCCCAGTACGTGCTTGACGCTCGAGTACCACCGGTACGGAGCGAACGAGGCGTGAGCTAACCACTCGTCTCTGATGACGGCGTACGACGACACGGCAACGTTGTCGACGATGAGCGATCCGCGTCTTGTGACCGGCGCCACGGCCGACAAGCCCCACCTTTTCGTGATGCTGACAACACGTCGCGGTCGAACCTCCCCCCTATCGTGGTTCTGCACGGTGGTGTAGACAAACTGACTAGTCCGTACTTCGCTGGCGAATACCGCCTGGCTGTTGGCAAAGCCAGACGCGGTGTCCGAAACGTAAATTAAGTGCTGTGGCGTTAGCTGAACCACTCTTCCATCATCGGTCTCGATCACGTAAAATAGTGTGCTGTCGTTCAGTTTTCTGTGCACGATCATGACGACGTCACTGAAGGTTAAGCCGCCGTTGTCGTCGACCACGGCTACTTCATCGCCGACCCTGATGTCCAGCATCCTGATTGTGCGTCCGTTGCTAAGATATGCCTGAGAGAGTCCAGGGAAGCAGCCGTCTGATTTCGTTGCCGCCGCAGCTTCTGCAAACCAATCATAAATACCATTGTCGATTGAAACACCAAATATTCCAGTATTATATAGATGATGACTGGCGGGGGAGGGAACATACCGAATGTTCCACCCGAAGGGTTTGAAATGCTATTGAGGGAGGTTATAAGTCCCGAGACGAAGTCAAGGGACTTATAGCCTCCCGAAATAGCATTTCAAACCCTGAGGGTGGAACGTTTGGTACATGTTCCCGACAACTAAAGTCATCATCTGTTATATCATATGGGTTAGTCAAATCTGCTTTTTCACATTGTATGGAATAGGCAAATTTATCCTATCGATTGCATGAAAAATATGATCGTTCAATCGTTTGGTATGATTTGTCATTTGTTACGTGAAAATGTTTTCCCATGGGAGAACATTACAAAAATGTTCTGCCCATGGGCGAACATGACCACTGTGCCTCCATCACGTGACTGTGTGTAGCCAATCACTAACCGGTATTTGACTAACCCATTTAATATAAGATAATGTTCTTTGATCACCTCGCGTGAATATTTGCCTACCAATAAAACGAGCTTTGTTTTGTCAACTGTAGATATGAAATAATGATGTTTATTTCTTCAGCATTCTTTGAATATCATTGATTGCTACGGGTAAGGCTTCCTGAAAACATGCAAAATTCTACTCCGTAACTGTCGAAGCTTTTGGCCAGATTTTAAACGAAGTCCGCATTGTTCGAGTTACTTAACTTTGTTGATTAATATCAACAGGAAGTGAGGTTTTACTTAAATGACACATCTTGAATATCTCAGGCTATCAGGGGAATTCGTCTGAAAAGGCTGAATTGTTGTGTTTGCTCTCTAGTAAGTGCAGCATCATTGAAAATATCTTATTTTTTCAATATTTCTTGTTATGTAGTAAGTGCAGTATCATTGACATATTATTTCATTTTCTCTATTTGATGATTACCTCACTGATAGAGAAAAAAATAAAATATGTTCAGTGATACTGTAGCCTACTTGTTACATAACGAGAAATATTTTAGAAGGTATCATTAAGATTATCTCATATTCCATTTTGTCTAAATCATTTTTGTGTAATGTATTTGTAATTGTAGTAAATATTTTTGGAAGAAATTCTTGAGTGGTCCACAATCTACAAGCACTGCTTTTTAGTGGACCTCTCAGTTCTTTTTTTTTCTCCTCAAGACATAACTTTGTATTTTCCCGTATGAATACATAATTTATTTCTATTAGTTTGTTGACTATCGTTTATCCTTCGCACTTTGTAATGTATATATGCTTAGGATGGATTTTCTGATTTACCTTGTGTTATGTTTTGTTGGAAGAAAAATTAGAACGAAATAAATGAATTGAAATGAATTTTTCAATTACCTTCTTTGTTTTCCAGGAGATCGAATCTCACATATAGAATATCTCAAATGGATAAATATAGATTTATCTGTTTTTTACATTTAAACTCTTCATAACACACTTTTACTCAACATACACACACTGTGTCCACGCCCATCGATTCGGTGTTTGTTTCGGGCACTAGGTCGGGTCATACCAAGTCATCCACCCCAGAGAGGGAGGTTCTAGAGTTAAAATGGCAGGCGGGTACTGGTACACAGTACAATTCCTCGTCCCGATGCAGACAAGAGTTTAAACTCTCCCCTTCAATACTGGGTGCATGGCACACGGAAAACTAGTTCCAGGAGAAAGCGCGTGACGTGCGCGCACAAAGAGAGTCTGCCAATCACATGCTTAGGAAAAAAAGGAGGTGGATTCTAAAGGGCGCCGTTTCGACTTTCTCAGCCTCCAATTCTCTGTCTTTTTGTATTTCTCTTTCTTCTCCCTCTCTTTCCTTGGTCCTCTCCTACTTCTTCTGGAATTATTTGCTCGACCTGGAAACACTTCTTCTCAGTTTTCCCCATTTTTCTCCTCCTGTTTGGAAAGGGTAACGACACGGTAAGCTGATTTACAGAGACCTTACGGGAGAAGCTATTTCACTTTTCTTTTTTTTTTTTTTTTTGGGGGGGGGGGCCGTGTTTTGCCAGTCGTTCCTTGAAGACATTACATGGGAGTACTGTTTGAAAATATTCTCGAAAATATTTCTGTCTTTGAACCGTCAAAAGTCCCGCAATCTACAGCTTAACTATTAAAGGAGATGCAAGTAGCATCAAAACTGACGGTGTCATTAGTGTATAAAATGAAAAACCTATGAGACTGACAAAAAAAAAAAAGCCAGGGCGATCAATGAGGTCAAGATTCTGTTTCTTCTTCTTTCTTTCCCTTTGATATTCGTGTAATCTTCTCCTTTTTGTTCTCCTTCCTTTCTCCTTTTAGTCACCTATTCTCTGTTTTCTTTTTCCCTTTCTTCTTTCGTATTTCATTCTCAAGATAGTTTTCTTTTTCATGATCTTCTTAATGTGTCTTATTTTAGAGTTTGAGTTTGGTTGTTTGTTTTTAGGCGGTTGTTTTCACACTCACCTGTTTTGACCGAACAATGCACCCAGGACTTGGTCTCGTAGAAGACCCAGTCGAAGCCAGCGTCTACGGCCAGTCGGGCAAGGGCACCGTACTTCTCCTTGTCGCGGTCGCTGGTGGTGATGTCCACGGCTCTGCCTTCGGCGTGGAGTGACTTCCGGTTGGGTTGGTCCTCGTCCCACGCCTCTACGACTCGGAGTTTGATGCCGGGCCACTTGTTCATCACGCTGATCGCCAGGGTGTTCAGCTTGTCTTTACATCGCTGCGAGGGAAATTAGTCAGAGTGGATAAGCAGATGAAATATTTTAATCAAAGAGAAAATCTTCTCCATATTTTATCACTTCAATTAGCAAGTACATTGTATTATGATTGTCATCGGTATCATTCCACGTTCTGTGAAAACACATGGAAATCCCATAACCTTTTTATTCGATATCAGATTCTAATGATTTTTGCAATATGTGTCTTTTTCATTTATCAAAGGCACCTGACTACGGTACACAGGGAGTCACTTTACATCTCACTTGCTACGTAGTACCTACCAGTATTAACCAAAAAGCTTGAACAGGGTATGTTTTCAGACTTACGGCGTCGTTGACGTTTTCCCTATTTTGAAGAAGTGTTTTGTTTGTCATTTTTTTTTCTATTTAGGAGACCTATTTCATTAAAGAAATCGACATTCACTACTATATGTAGTGTTGTGGATTATGTGCAATTTAATTTGACTTCTGTTTAATTGAATTCTTTAATGTATTTCAGGAAAACGTTATTTTGTTGTAATTTTCCAATTAGTGTGTCAGCACCTATTCAAAATGACAGTATAAGGTATTGTAATTGGTGCCATTACGAAATATGCCATTTCGGGTATGCAACGTCTTAAGTGACGCCATCTAGGGTATGTCTTAAAGGTGAGACGCCATTTAGGGTCCATTAGAAATATGGCGCGGATGGGTAGGCCCGGTAGCACATTAAGTTTGTTTTAGAGCGACCCCAGGGACATTGAAGAGTTTCACCAGGAAGATTTCTCTTTTTTTTTTTGAGAGTTTTCAAGATTTATATCCATGCACATAGAGTTAAATGAATTCAGATGAACAGGACATATTTTGTCCTTGAAAAAAATCGTTTGTGTGTGTGCGTGTGTGTACAGCATGTGTAGAGTGTGTGTTTGTTTGGTTGATGTTCATTATTCCAAAGCTTCATTAATCCGAAAAGAAATGAAATAATGTTTGTTATTCTGAAGGTTCGTCATTCCGAAACACACAAATTCTGTATACGCAGATGTTCGTTAATCCGAAAATGAAGAACGTTTCATCAATTCGAACATGTGTCTTTATTTCAAAGGTTCGTTATCCCGAAGGTTCGTATATCCAAAAATGAAATAAGCTTCGTTTTCCGAAGGTTCGTATATCCTAAAATGCAATCAAGTTCGTTATTTCCGAAGGTTCGTTTATCCAAAAATGAAAAGAAAAAGCGTATCAACGAGTCTTTTAATACGAACTTTACTTTGTTTTCGGAATAACGAGCCTTCGCATTAACGAGAACTTTTTGATTTTATGATTAATGAACTTTCGGAATTACGAACCTTACTTCTTTTCGGATTAACGAACCTTCGGAATATTGAACCTTATTTCGTTTTTTGAAATTACGAACCTTATGACAGTACGAATGAAGATGATTCCAGCGCTTCCAATAGTGGGCATGTCCCGAGTTTGTGGTTGGGTTTTCATGACTATTGTTTTTGCTCTGTTATCACGCAATGAGTCTAAATTAGCTTGATAAAAACCCATCCCTCCATTTTGATGGTGACATTAAAGACATTATGTTTCGTGAGTGCAGACTAACATCAATATTGATGACAGGCAAACACGCATACGGCGTCCAAACTAATAATGACGTCACAGAATGTACAGCCCTATTGGAGGTCACATTGTTAGGCTCGTGTCCAAGCTGAATTATTCTCGCTATACATTATTTCAGAAAGAGCCAATCATTGTCGACTGTATACAAGGCTAGGTGATAACAGGTGAGTGAGAAAGGTTTGCAATTTGCATTTCCTCTTATGCATTTAAAATAGAAAATGATATTTTGATTGACTTGACTTATGTTCATATCATATTTTCTTACGCATGATTATTATCATAGAATGATTTGCATCCTTATGTAAGGAAGGACGTTACTTTTACGCTTTTAGTAAATAACACAGTGATTGGTAGTAGAATGTCGACTCTATACATCGAAAAAGAAAGAGAAACAGAACCGCCGGCAAGATGACATTCGAATTTAGAGGAAACGAAAGTGTGATCTGGTTCGTATTATTTACAGTGGGAGACTCATTATACTCCTCAACGTCTTAGAAGTCAACCACGACTGTATACAACTGCACAGAATAACTTTTAGTACGTTGGAAATGCCAGGAGCATTTTTCATCCATTTTAACCGCATGAGAATGCACTTCTCGCCCACGCGATCGTAGCCCCACGTCATTAACCACCCTTCTTGCTATGCCTTGTAACTGGAGACTGGTAAAAGTCAACAATTTTACAGACCGCTAAACGAAAGGGTTAGATGAAGAGGAAAGAATTAGAAGACCGAGAGATGGAGAGACAAAGATAGAAAAAAAGAGAGGGAGGCGAAAAGTGTGTGTGTGTGTATGTGTGTGTGTGTGTGTGTGTTTGACAGTTTTAATACATTGATCAGTATACACTCTTCTTCCACACATCCCATGCACGCGCGCGCGCGCACACACACTCACGCATACACACACACAGCTGATTATGTGGCGCTAAAATTCAACTACAGCGTCCTAGGGATGATACTTCCTTATAACCAACTTCAAGACAAATTGAACTGCATTCCGTGCCCAAATTTGTCCTCCCTAATTAACCCCTGATTAATCATGTTAATCTGAATCCAACAGATTACCGACTTCTGTCGACATGGCGAAAAGGACATAAAGTTCATTGACCTCTATTGAATCAACATACATGTATTATTAACTAAATGCACCAACTTTGCACTCACCTGCATACATTCACAATATTCAGTCAATTAACTTTAGCTTTGTCTATTGAGGAAGGAATGCAAGATATCACAGAAAGTGACGAAAAAATTGTATTAGCATCTCACTTTTTGATGATATCATTCAAGGAGCTATTTCATATCATTTTTTCTTTCCTTTAATACTCTGATTACATGCATCATTCAATTAAAATGCACACATGCAATATGTATATAATTTATATAAATTACATAGATACATACTTACATTCTTTGTATAACAAAGTGATATTGTGTTTATATATTAGTGAGGTATTTCTGTGTGTGTATGTGTGTATGTGTATATATATATATGTATGTGTGTGTGTGTGTGTGTGTGTATGTGTGTGTGTGTGTGTGTGTGTGTGTGTGTGTGTGTGTAGACTGGATGAGGTCACATTACCTATGTGATTTTTTTCCCCAGTGCTCTAAAATGGTCGGCTGCCAATCACAGCTACAATGTTGACATGTCGATTGGTGCGTATAAAATACCCCCGGGGAGCCCGTATTGTGCTCTGATTTGTCCCGCTACTCCCGGCTAAATCCCCTACTCCTAAGTGCTTTTATTCAAGCCAAGAGCCCCCCAACACACCCCACCTCACCCCTTCTTTTTTTTTCCCTCCTTTGCGACGGTCCTGTAGATTTATGCCAATCTATTTCAGTACAGTTGAGTTAAAAAAAAGCACGTCTATTCTGCTTTTAGTGGTATAGTCGAAGCAGAAGTCACAAAAATCACACATTTCGCTATATACGTGCAGTGGTCAGAACTTGCAGTAGTACATTGTATATCCTGCATTTATGTCGGACCCCACGTGTTTCTATCAGCGAAGATGTGACAAAGTTATAGTAACCTATACAGAGAGGCCACTGAGAAGTGTATCTTTCCTATGATATTTTACACACAATTCAAATAAGTACTGAAACCAATCACATGTAAATTATTTCGTTCTAGGCTTTTCGTCAGTTTTTTTTTTTATTCTTTCTCCTGCTGTTCTGATTTAAAAGAATCTTTTCCCGCAGAGAAATACTTTCTCCTAATCTGACATCCTATAGACATCTTATACAAGTATTAATGAAGCTTATTAAAGAGTCACACTGAAATGATTATGTATATATATATATATATATTATATATATATTTCATCATTAAATTGTGAGTGCAGTGGTCAGAACTTACAGTAGTACATTGTATATGTACTGTACATGCGTATTGACTTTGCCTATGATGATTATGTATATGTATACATATATATATATATATAATTATCATAGGTAAAGTCAAGACGCAATTTACTGGTAATTTAATGATAAAATTGTGTAAATAAAGATATTTCATTTCAACTTGCGAATTATATTATCTATTCTTTAAGATTACTGAGATGTAGATGAATTCGCAAGTAGATGATATAATGAAAAGGATGGTGATCATCTGCAATTTTTGTGTTCAAAAAGCGGTTTACCCTTTAAGAGACGAGTAAGCGAGTATGGTGGCTTTAAACGGTCAGACAAACACAGAGTAGGCCAAATTGCTCGCTACTCCCATTCAAAACGTGTGGTTCTTTGTTGGCCATTGTGGGAGTAAAACATACAAACCTGTCAGTTTTCGGGCTAAATGCTCTCCCGACCAAGTCAACTCTAACAAATTTGTTGATATAGTCGGAAGCTTCCCATCCCTTCATCGATAGAATAGAGAGAGAGAGAGGGAGAGAGAAAGAGAGAAGGAGGGAGAAGTCCTCCAGTACAATTACTTACTAGCACCATACAATACAATGAATACAAAGCAGTATTATACAATACAATACATTTTCCATGATTTTCCGGTATGAATAGAATTGAATGAATGGAAATCGGATGTTTTCTAAAGTTAATGTCAATTTTGTTCATGCTTCCTACTCTCTTTGAAAAGCAACAGAAAAAGAAAAACGGAAACGGAAATCTTCACAGCTAAGCAGGCATTTTATTCACCTTTTTTTTTTTTTTTTTTTTTTTTTTTGCTCAATATGCTAGCATAGTAATGTACTACCAGTACACGTTAATGTGACTGGATACTGGATGAAATTAGAGATGACGCCTTACAACGGTGTATATAATTAATTGAGAAAAAAGAACATTGCTTTTATTTTGTATACAAAACACGGGAATCTTTAACAAAATTACTTGCATCTTCTTTTTCGGGTTCTGTGTGTGTGTGTGTGTGTGTGTGTGTGTGTGTGTGTGTGTGTGTGTGTGTGTGTGTGTGTATGTATGTGTACCTGTCTGTCTCATCCATCCAAAGCGGTTTGTGTACGAAATTATAAAACAATAGTTGGGACAGCTATAATATCATGGTTGCTTAGACCAACGTGATAACCATTATGTCAAGGTAATTGTCATGTCGTAACTATTGATAAAAACGAACAAAAGAAATGCTGTAAACATTGATGTTCAATGGAAGCTTAGATGCAACATCCACTGACTGAAAGCACATTGATGAATTAGCATTCTCGAGGTAATTATTTCAAGCATGAAGGTGTGCACTCACACACAAACATAATAATAATACACAGATAACAGATACTCATGCAGATTCACAATTATAACGTCATGTATAACATGTATAATATCACGAAGTTATTATATTGTGTATTTGTGTGTGGATTTCTGCTTAAACGCACTAGCAGGAAATTGAATGTACGTGATTATCATTTTTTTTCTTGACACAAGAGATGATAATGACGAATTATGATATCTAGCAGGCCAAAACTTTTGTCACAGATTTTTATTTAATTGTGTCATTCAAACTGACACCATGAATGTTAATCTAAGACTCATATGGTTTAATATCTTGTCGATAACATGGAAGTTTATCAATAAAACACTCTTTCCCCGGCAGCAATCACGATAATGCATGACACAAAATGGCAGGTCTTGTCATTTGTGTTAGATTTATGTATGAATAAAAAATGCAGAAATTAAATCAATCAATCAATATATCACATCATAATCATATCAAACTGTCAATTTTTAGCAAGGAATGTCATTTTCAGATAATTACCTATACGTTGTTATGAGAAGAAATCAAATCAACACAAAAATAGCTTCTATATAAGATATTCTCAATATTTTCCTTGTGTCATGAAATCAAATCGAAAACTACAAATGGATATTCGAGACTAGTCTTGAAATGAGGACCAAAGAAGTGAATTAAAATGCATGCAGAACATGACAGATTTGAGATTCAGAAAATCTCAGGGCACTAGTACACCTCGATGTTAATTGCTTTCAAATACAACTTAAAAAATTGTCCTTATTTGTGATAAGAAAATCTTACTTTCTTTCAACAGTAGAAGTTTTAAAAGCGTTTACATCTCAAGTGAAGACCTTTTAGTAGGTTAGGTTTTAAATAAATCAAACAGGGAGGGAAACCTTCTTCCATATGCCACCCCCCCCCCCCTTCATGAACACAGATTTGCGAAATTTCCTGGGGAATAGAATAGAAAAAAAAATATTGATTTTGACAAACTAAAATCTGCTCTTATATTCGATTTGCTCATAAAGTACACTGTGGAATACAATAGACTGAATTTGTGCCACCACGTGTATACCAGCCGGTGAATCAGGCATAAGATACTGATGTCATCTTGTAACACCTCCCTTTCTTGTCTTCTTTCTCTTTCTTGTATTTTCATCATCTTTTCTTCTTTTTTTTTCGTAAATAAAAAACAGTGACTCATCAAGTTGCGAAAAAAAGTCTTTGGCTTTCGCGTAACTCCATTGGGACAATCCTCGTCAACACGAATATGTTTAAAAAACACATATTAATGACACGAAATGACATGTCGAGAATGGAAAAGTTTCTTGGCCAAGTAACGTGCGTGCCATTTTCACCACTACAGCTGGTTTTAACACCCTGCCTCTATTCCCAAGTGTCTGCCGGCTATTTGAGGCTAGGTGTGATCGCTCCCCACGGGCAAACACCCGGCAGCAAAGAGCAAAAATCGCGCCCAACAATCGCCACCTCCGCCAGTCGACCAACTCCGAATCAAAAGGCACAGATTAAGTGATAAACTGTGTTTGGAAGAAACCCGTCAAGTGTACACTTGAACGTGACCAAGTGGCGACCGCCTGTGTAAAGCGAAAGAAAAGCGCCAGCCCATTTGAGCGCTGGAGGAGAAAGAAGGGCGAATACATACTCAAAACAGTTAAATGCTCTTCAAGTGTCTTCGCCATTCAGGCTAGCCAGGTTCAATAGCCTTGGTAAGTCAACATCAGGGGGTGCATATATGGAACGCTAGCCACACAAAATGATGGAGTTTACTGCTTTTTGGTAACTTTATGCCGACTGTGGCAGCGCATACACGTTGACACCCTTCGCTCGGGGACCAAGCCGACGAGCTGGGGCCTGCCAGAGCTGGCGTCGTAGAGGTGCAGAACTTTTAAAAGAAATAAAGTTTGTCGAAAGGCATTCGCTCTCCATTAGAATGCATCCAATGATCTAAAGATGTGAGAGAGTGAGGTCAACATCCAACTGGACCCGATGGAAGACCAGCTAGTGTAGCTGAATACGGGCTATCCAGCCATCTTCTCACAATTATGGAAAATGAAAGAAAGAAAGAAACACACAAACATACAAATGTGTTTTCGTCTTGCAAAAAACAACTATTAAGTAGAAGATCCAAAATTATGAGATTATTGTCACATACACACACACACACACACACACACACGCACACACACACGTTTAGGGAATTTGAATTCACAAATATGACTTCAATATGTTGATATCTAATTCTCTTGCTTCTTGAACATAATCAGTATATTATAAGCATCCATTGTTTCGAAATCACATAATAGTGAAAACCTATCATATAGCGTTATAAAATATGATTGTATTAATTCAACTTCATGTAATTCGGAACAAGACATAAGAAGTGAAATGGATTGGCAGTTCTTTTTCAGAAGTAGAGTGAACTGACAGACCGCAAAACAGAATTGGGATTTAATGGGATACTGTCGTGCACTTTTATGGCAAACTGTCCATTAATGGGAATAGCGTTTGAGTAAGCCCTGCCCTGAATGAACGTTAACGTAGGATTTTGTATTAAAAGAGAAAAAACGGGGCAGACCCCCCCCCCCCAAAAAAAAAATGACGCATGGGATTGTCATAGCCTTGGTGTCAACAATTTGGAGTGAAATTGTCAATTTAAAAATTTAAAATCTGTCCCCAATTCGGGACAAAATCCGGAAAGGAGACCTATTTTTGTGCGGATTTAAGCATTCAGTGGGCGCAGCGGAGCTCGGTAAATGGTATTTTGCGAGCGAGTGGTCGCTTTGTGCGACGCCTGTCCATTAAAAACAGGATTGTCAATCTTGATTGTCGGGGAAAAGAAAACACGTCATTTTTTGGAGCGATTTGCCATAGACGCAAACGCAGCCATTCCACATGCGTCTCAAGGCTTTTGAAAATTCATTCAAATTATCACAGTCCATCTCTAAAAGTGTACATCGTTGTGCAAGTGAAGCCATGATGGGCATGGAAAATGTAACCCATTTTTTCTCGTGTACGTTCTGAAAGATTCATTCGTTTGTGAAAGCCAATATCGACAAAGAACGTGTCAAAATTTAGGGAGAAATTCGATGATATGTATACTAATACGCAAAAAACATGAAATTAATGTTAAATTCCATAATTCATTATCAACATTGAATGCTCCAAACGCTAGAATATAAATACAATGTGTTATATATATATATATATATATATATATATATATATATATATATATATATATATATATACACTTTTGGACGTCACATAATACTTTGGTGATAGATGCAATGTTTAGACACATTTGCAAAACTGATTTACTTATCCTAAAGCGACAATGAGTCATTTCAAGCCTCATCTCTACAGTCTTACATCATGAAGGTTGTTGGGGGTGTTAGGTTGTTCTAGATAGAAACCTGGCTGATTTGAAGCATGTCACTTAATATAGATTCAACTGTCCTTGAAGTGCCTATTATTCTTCCAGCGAGACACGGGCATATGTAAGTATATATAAGTATATGTATATGCAAGTAAGTAAGTATAGGAAAGAGGAAAATATGGGTGGAAAAGTACACATAAAGCATAAATATATCTTGTGCTCCAATAACTGTTTTCATATCTGTCTGCTAAATGGGAATAACGAATTAGTCAAAAACACTCGTAGTATGAAATATTGGACAAACACGCGCACACCTGATAATCAAATACTCAATCAGAATTTCTCAATGCCCGGCACATTTGTTTGCAAGTTCTTCAGACCAAACCTCCAAAAGCGATTCTTTTCCCCTCCCCCGCCCTTCTCGAATTTCGCTGATCCCTGCCTGTCTACAGGTACTTAACACAAAGTAGTGGGATTAATCGCGACACACGAGGGCGAGCGATGATAAGGAGGCGCCCGAAGACCTAACGTCGTAGACGAGGCAACGGATTGGAGGGGAGGTTAATTTTGGTCTCTTTTGGAAAATGAATTTCTTTTTAACAGTATTTAGGACAGCAACGCCGTTAACACTGCACGTTTCAATACTACGTTACGTAGTCTTGATTTATGATAGCAAAGCACTGTCTTTCTCAGTATCCACGCTTAAGCAAAACCACTGCCTCTGTACATATCTTTTTTATAATTGTTATTATGCATTAATTCTTCATTTAATTCATTTTTGCCTCATAAATTAAAGAGAAACTCCGTTTCCACTGATGGACGTAAACATTGTGAATATGAAGTATAAATGTGAAAATGCAACATCTTTGAACCGAACTGAACGTGGGCCGTATGTTGAAGGTAATAAGGTGATCCGTGAATTGCGTTTGTGCTCCTGTATTTCTAGTGTGCCTGTTATTATCCGCATCTTTTCTTTCCCCCACACCACAACTCATGTTCACTTTTCTCTTTCAGTATTTTTTTTGTACCCTCCTTTTTCCTCTATACCTCCTTCGTCTATATACGCCCCCCCTTTTTTTGTGCCCTCTTTCCTCTCATCTCCTTCATTGACTGGCTGGGACGAAGATGAATTGAAAAATGTCAAGTGCATGACCCGTCTCCTCCACTCAGCATAAATACATAACATCCCACACATTACACAAACACGAAAAGGGCACAACAGTCCCACCTATGCATTTTGAACGACATCAAGTCATGGCAACGGCAAACAAGACAGTGTTTTCAGTTGCTTTTGGACAAAGACAATCGGTGCATAAAACCTTATACCTTATATTGTTTCTATCAGTGCAGATCCAGTATTGCAGCTGTTAAGCGCAAAGAAAGGTAAGGGAAAATGTAAGGGAAAATGTTTGTCCTTACATTCTTTAGTTTACATATAATTTAGCAACGCAAGGTTACATTTTAAATTCTAACAAAATCAACAAGTCAAAGACGACTTTGAGAAATTTGGAATTGCATAATCATCAGTTTAAACACTACTGTACTGTTTGGTCTACACTCTTTTGTCAGTGGCTCTGTTGATCACATCCCAACCAGACAGGTGGATAAGAAAGAAGGTCTTGAGAAAGAACGAGGAAGCAGAATTTCTATATCGTCAGCAGACTGTAAAGCGTAGCTATGTATCCGTACTTGAATATTTCAGGAATATTTTCATGCCTCATCTATTTTTTTTTCATTTAATTTGATTCTATTTCACATCCTTTTAAAAATGCACAAAGACATGAATGCATTAAAAACAAGCCACAGAAGGAAGTTTAAGCAATTACGAAACACGAATACATTGTACAGTAGTACCAACGACTGTTACCGTAAAATAGAGATCAGTAAAACAGTAAAGACAGTTAAAATGCAGCATGTGAGGAAATGGCAAAAGCCCTAATTGGCCTATCAGCTGATATCAAACCATATAGTGGCATTGCATCTTACGAATTCACATCATAAAAATTGTTTAACTTCACTTAAAAAACAAATACATAAACATGTATAGACATACAGAAACGAGTGGAACCACAGGCAGGTATATAGAAATTAAAAGCATGGCAGGATGAAAGCATTGACATGGGTCAAGAATCAGATAAGAAAGAAAACGAAGTGCGGACAAAGATTTACTCATAATAAACTTTTCAAGAGTTGGCTTATGTGTTAACATATATCTTTCCAAAAGAAATTTACATTATTGGGTGAAATTTCAAAGTAATTGTGAAAATACATCTTCCTTACATTTTCTTCCAAGTGCAGGCAGAGACTATTCATTTCTGATAACATTTGATACAACATTCCAGATTACAGGGCATTGATAAGATAAACTAATTCTTTAACCCTCATATTATTAAACCCAAGGGTTATACATTTTATCTCTTTCGAGTATCAATAGTTACACAATCACATTTACGATCTGAATTTCACGCATTAAATCCTGATTTATTCAAAAATTTAGAAATTTACTTCAAATGTGAGTACATCAAAACGGAAATATAACTACATATTTACATAATTATAATATATTCATAAAAATAATCAAGATGTGTGTTCTTTAAGTGTGTGTGTGTGTGTGTGTGTGTGTGTATTTGAATGTTGTGTTTCGCCGTCAATGCTTGCGACACACTCTAACAATACTATCAACGCCGGAAAACATGCAAATATGACAAAATGAAAGCAGTGGCAACTCGTTTAAACCTTCCGTCTGAAAGCTATGAATCATCTCGCAATATTTCACGTCAAAAGCCCTTTCTACATGAAAAGCTAGTGAGAAAATATCTAGTACATATTTCATTTTTGTTGATGTTGTTTATTTTATGTTGAAACAAATATGTGGAAGAGTCACGCCATTAAATAACTTTTGATGGGAAGTTGTAAACTTATTATTCTTCTTTAAATGGCTCCTTAAAAACCCAAACTGTGTGTTCCGTCTTATGCCGATATTGAACAACGAGATTAATGCATACACCATGCAGTCTTTTATCCAACAACTCTTATCAAGTCTTAAGTTGACTGGACTTTGGTGTGGTGTTTAAACTATTTTGAAGGTCCGTGATACGTTCTAAATTTTCTGGAAATAATATATTCAATTATAACTGAAGGAATTTATTTATTGAAGAGGAAATGCATGAACGTCTTCACAAGGGTGTACGGTACATTCTGTTCCTATTTCATCTTATCAAGATAAGTAACCAATTCTTCAAATTTACTTTCTCTCTCTTACTATCTGATTAAGCCCATATCTTAAAATGGAAGAAAGTTCATTTCGTTTCCCTTAAAAAGTCACCAATCGCACATCTTTTGAAAATAAAAAATGCCTTACAAATTCTGAAAATGTAAGATGTTAGATGAAGATGTAAAATGAATGAAACGGATAATGAATCTTGGTAATTTTATCATCAGTTGATCATACACCTTAGTACTGTGCCACAGGAACACACGTAAAATCATTGTTTTTTTTTCTGATTGATGGTGAAAATGTATCATCATAGATAGGTACTTATAGGAGAGTCGTCGGTTATAGCACCCTGTGTAGTGTCAGATGATATTAGCCTCTTTCAACACATTGCAAGATGAATCGTTAAAAGTATGATTGCCAACCATGCTTGAGTTGAGTTTAATGAATTTGTATCTATTCATTAAGGTCTCGTACTATTCTTCTCATTGTTATTATGGTAAGACACCACTTTCGTGATACTGAGGTGTTTTTCAGAGAAACACTTTCTAACTTATTCCATCGTGGACAGTGATGAAACTCAACTTTCTCCGAGTTCACAAATTTTAGGCATGCCAGCCTTTAAACTAATCTAAGAAATATTGCGTTGTGGCAATGTGACGCACGAGGGATTGTTTCCTTTTGTATCAACACATTTGAAGTCTACCTTATCTAAATGTCCTCTATTTATGATCAGAAGGCACACAGTGCACCGCATGTCCGTGAACCTTTATCAATTTAACCTCCTTCATTTATCTTTATTCGAGTGGGGATCGAGATAAAGTGATAAATGGAAGATAAAGAAAGGAGACGCAAAGATGGCTTTTTTGTTTTTGCAGTTTGTTCTTTTGTTGGTTTTAGCTTTGTCTTGCTTTGTTTTGTCTTGTTTTGTTTTGTTTTTCTCGTTCTTAACTGCCAAAGGTGTCGCTCGCTGTGCGGGCGGGTTACTCGGGCAAAGTCTGCAGCTTGAAGTGTATACCCCTTAAAAATAACGTTCTTACTAGTATTTGTTTTTTCTTTTCTTAAAGCGAGACCCTGGTGTGATAACTTTATTATCTGAAGTTTTCATCCCAGATGGTTGTCAATGATACAATTTAGTTAATACAGTTATTCAAAAGGTATGGTATCAATCTTAACTGAATATTTCATACTGAATCTTTACAAACCAAAAACAACAGCAACAACAACAACAAACAAACAAACAAACAGATTAAAACCCACCAGAAAGTCCCTTTTGCTTCGTCTATGCTTTAACATTTGACCAACAAATTACCCAAATAGTTTCTTTCCCAATATTTCGATTTCCACCCTACACTGTATTTTTATACCTTGACATGTGTTACGGACGCTCTCACACACACACATACACACGCACACACACACTCACACAGGGACAAAGAAACATAAACTATTCACACAGTGTGACGCGTGTGTATGGAATAGGAAAAGTCGATTCTACTTCATAAGGTATTGTTTTCCATTTGGAGCATTTAAAGATATTCGAGTTATCAAATTCGATGCATAATATGACTGTGCAGGTCAGTTGTATCGCAAAACATCCTACCATATAAAAATTTAGCAATAAAGCCTAGAATATAAGGAGATATCAATAAACTGTAACTTTAGACGGTTTATTCTAGAAACAATTTTATTTACATAACTATTGTTCAAATTTTATATATCTATCAATACTTAACATTGATTATACTGATTAACATGTGTACATATTGGTTGTTCTATCCCTAACTCGCATTTTAGAACTATTTTGAAGCACTAAAGCTGGATTTTTGTTTCATTTGCAAATGGTAAATAATGCCTTTAAGAGTCACAATGACATAAGACGATAATTCTCTTCTGACAAGCTGAAGTTGATTCGGAAGTGCATCTATGATATTTGCTTTACCTGGCCACCTTATCTGTACTTCAGCTAAGTAAGCAACCTTGATGAACCTAGGTAAAGATACATTTCATGTTGACTACTGTGGATATCAATACGATCCCCTCATAACAATAATCAAGGCTTATAATCTCCCATATCATTATGTCCCTGTTCAGCATTCATAGTCTATTCTTAAATGTGTGTTTTTTATGTTTCATATTTCTTCGTCTAATGAAAAAAAAATACACAGAATCGACTGTGGCATGAGAGTTCATTATGTAATGAGAATTCATAAGCTTCAGTTTCACCTGACATGATAACATACAAACAACAATTATCTTAACTATCAAACGAAACTCGTTTTGTTTGTTACTTTAAAAGGTTTTCTTTTTATGAGGTTGATGTGCGTGTATTTATATATCCTTACAACAGTTTAACCACATTGAGGTGTGAAGACACGCTCGAATCAAAGTATTGCTAAAAACTCATTCAAGATATATATATATATATATATATATATATATATATATATATATATTTATTTATATATATATGTATATGTATATATACACTATATACAAATACACCATTGACGTTGTCTCAAATGATATCAGCAACTTAAGCAAATCATTAATTCTCCATTAATACAACGTATGATTTTGAAATAGAATACGAAAGATTCGCTAGAAAACCTTTAGCAGAACAACTTTAATTCATGCATTGAGACTCTCAGGGAAATTTACCAGAAAATCGACACTGTTTTGATTAATTTTCCTATATCTGTCTAACTGCTTAAATCATGTTGTCCGGAATAGAAGAAATATAAATGTGGGTTCGATGCATTTGAATGACCCTTAATACTGTTGAGGTCAGATATGATCAAGATATATGCTGTATTGCCATCATAAATAGTCGAAAGATACTCTAACAAGAATATCGTATACCAGAAAGATGGTGTCCATTAGTAGATATAGTTGTCATATACACCATGTACATATCACGGTCTTACTACACAATCTTAGTCATTTAAATCGCACTGCATGGACTTTACTCTTTGACTGTTTTATGAACTCATTAAATGCTAATCATCTGAAAAGGGGAGATCTTGTTTCCGGGTGAGTATTATTAATCCAGATTCTGTCAGCTCCCATAGTGCTAAATCAATGAGTGATAAAAAAACCACACAAAAATTATATAAACTTACTGCTCAGCTAAGTTGGTGCTTGTAGAATAACGAAAACTCTTATTTTATGTATAATATGACGCTGTTTAACTGTTCTTAAATACTTGTTTTGGAGTGTGTTTTTTTTTAAACTAAACATATTTCCCTCATATGAACCGAGTTGCGATTCCATGTATATTTTTATGATGTTGACTACGTAAAATAAGCTTAAAAGTTCTCTTTGTCAGTCTTTAGGCTTCAAGTAATATTTAAATATACATCTCTCTCTCTCTCTCTCTCTCTCTCTCTCTCTCTATATATATATATATATATATATATATATGTATATATATATATATATATATATATATATATTTTCATTCTTTATTTTGTTAATTTCCAACAAAAAATATACACAGTCATAAGCGCAACGTAACTTTACCAGAACAAAGTGTTTTTTTTTCAAATACACACACACACATATATATATATATATATATATATATATATATATATATATATATATAACGAAGAATAAACCGGTAATGCAATATTTCGCCAATATAGAGTTTATTGAGCAACTCAAATTTTCGGTGGCTTCCATCCACCTTCTTCAGGAGTCTCGACGCGGAATGTCAATGTCAAAACATAAATGTTTTGTGTTTTGACATTGACATTCCGCGTCGAGACTCCTGAAGAAGGTGGATGGAAGCCACCGAAAATTTGAGTTGCTCAATAAACTCTATATTGGCGAAATATTGCATTACCGGTTTATTCTTCGTTAAATTGGAGCCAATACGTGAATTCGCAACATATATATGTATATATATATATACATATATTCAGGACTATGCACACGTGTACAATAATATGTTCATTTATATTGCAGAGATATGAAAAGCGATGGTCAGGTTTGATACTTGCCTGTAAAACTGTCGTGGTATTTCACAGTTCATAGTGCGTGCATAATCTTTGTGATGTCTGTAGCTATAATGATGCAACTGTATGCCTCGTCGATAACATCATTTTATACACATTGTTCTTACTCATTGTTTTCTTCTAGCCTTTACATTTTTCAACGTGCGTTCAAGATTTTTGAAAAGAAAACCCAAACGAGATGATTTATATTACTGGGAGTTTCTTCAGTGTGTCGTATATTCATTATTATATAGTTACATCTGCATCTCCCCTAATCTGGTATATGCAAAGATATTCGCATGGAACGGAACACTGTGTTGAATCCAATCATTCAGATTGACTTAAAAAGACAGTAGAAAGGAATCTTTGAAAAGGATCACTCAATGGAAAGACACTAAATAACTGTAATTAGATCACCTCTCATTTCAAGTAAAACGCTGACCTGACTAAAACGTTTTACTCTTTTTTTCTTTCGCCCCTCCACACCCAGAAGCCACTCGTTGCCGATTATAAGGTCTCGGTGACATACAACCTCGCGCCATGAGCATTAGCAGTGCTGAGCTGACTGTCGCCTGCTAAAAGACGCGCAAACACCCCAACCTGTTGTAGACTGAACGCCGAATTGTATGTGATATCGTCAACCCATGAATGCTACCTGTACTATCCGTCGCAAGACCACTGTCTAAAGATTCCATATACTGTTCGACTTGTACTAGTAATCTGGCGTTTAGCTGTGCATATTAGCATATCATTATTATCATACACACAACATACCCTCACGGCCAAACACACTCCCTTGGCCAAATTTCATTTCTGGCTCACAGGCTCATTCTTACCAGATACAATGTATATTCTAATATTTATAAACGTATGTTTTCAAATATACATATATATATATATATATATATATATATATATATATATATATATGTATATATATATGTATATATATATATATGTATATATATATGAATGTATGTGTGTGTATGTGTGTGTATGTGTGTGTGTGTGTGTGTGTGTGTGTGTGTGTGTGTGTTTGTACAGAGAGAAGGATACATAAATGTACATGTGTATATATCAATGTATAACATGTTTAGGTAGGGAGAATAATGATAGATCTTGCGAGAGAGAATCCGCACTTTAAACTCAGAGATGCATAGGCTACATTTCCGATCTTTGATATCAAAGTTGAATACCATGTGTTCACTCATCAAGCCAACATGCACTTCTTGCAGTTGTTCATGGATTTCTTTGATTCAATCCACTTAAGAATGTCCGCCGTGCATTTACAAAAAAAAAAAAAAATAGAAAAAAAGTTAATGATGTTTCGATTTTTTTCACTTTCGTATCAGAGCGAAGCCCAGTCTTATTTTGCCTAAATCTGGCACTGTGTCTTAAATGGCGGCATATTGTGTAATATGATACAGACTTGTGATAAGTGTGTCCGCCAGTCTGTTCAGAGACTGGGGCAGTCGACATACTTTTTGGCTATTCGCGTTCGGAAACATAAAACAAGATCAACACCTTACGCATATAGCCAAAGTTCAGTCCTCGGGTTCATTGCTTGTTTTTGTAACCCTTCCTCCTAATAAAATCGGGTCTTGTCTCCATGGAAAGAAGAAGAGGGAATGGATAGAGAGAGGAGGAGTGAATGGAAAAGGAGAGACTGCAGAAAGAGAGGATAGCGAGAGAAGGAGAGAATCGGCGAAGGGCGCGAACACCGTGTTTCGTCAGACCCTTGGTCAGACAGTGAATCTCCAGTGACGCCTTGGCGCAGGGATGCTGTATTTTCACATTGGATCTCGAGCTCAATGCGTGTCCGCGCTGGCTGGCTGTGCACTCCATCATTCTAATTACGAGTCTCGAATGTCCTGACAAACCGAATTCCTGTTTTTCTTTCATTACTTACCATATTCGTACGACGGGAAGGAAGCAGAGAGAGAGAGAGACCAGTGCAGGTAAAATGTCGAGAGCGAACGGGATTCTCGCGCGCGGGAAATAATCCCACGGTTCACGCTAACTCCGCAGAGCAGCAACCCCCATTGTATCTCTGTGAATGGACTGCGCGTAAATATTCTACGTGCGATCAAATTCGTGAAAAAAAAAAGTCCAGTTTTTGATGCCTTTAAGACAACATCATCCAGAAAACTTGGAACGGGGTGATAAAAGGAATGCGAGTAAGAAAGGAAAGAGATACAAAATAGGGGAATAATCTATCGATAAGAAGAAGAAGAAGAAGAAAAAGGGAAGGAATAGCAAAGCAATGGTAGAGGTTATTGTAGCCATGTAGATACAGAAAAAAAAGAAGATAGGAGAAGAGGAGGGGACGATATTGAGAAAAAGCGATTAAGAAAAAGGAAAAAGTCAGAAATGTGAACCTAAAGGAACAGTTATACAACAACGACAAAACTAGGAACAAAACAAAAAATAAAGAAATATATTAAGTAAAATGAAAGCCAAATCTAAGAGAGGGTAAATGAGAGTGAACAAGGATAGGAAATTACCAACATTCTATCGTCCATATGTTTTATGCAGATTTACGTACAGTCGTTACGTCCAGGCAACAAGCTTACTTTGATGAAAAAAACAACAACTATGCGTCACATTTATACAGCGTACATATTACTTGTAATGGCAGAGGAAAAGTTTTCAATTGCCGCTTGTTGCAAAGTTAACAGAAAACATAGAAAAGAGCGATGCCTTAAAAGTGTGAGCAAATTTAAAACACCAGATTTTATCAAAAGGGCGTTCGCCAGCCATCGACCATGGCATAGATGGTGTTGCCGGGGGTACCAATTAATTTCCAAATATTGTTATAAAAGGTCATCAATCTTCCGAGATAAGATCTGAAGAAAATATGAAAGTCTGACATTTAAGCGGTATTTTGCGTACAAAGATGAAAGTAGATTATCATAGAGTGTATTGTTCATTCATACTTTGGTTAGGAAATTGATATTATTGAAAATTGTTTGGGGAAAAAAATAAGAAAGGGAAAAGTTGTGCCGAGAAAAATCTAGTACTTAGTTTATAGGTACTACGTTCAGTTCACAATTGTTTTGGCGTAATGATAGCATACTCTGTTTGCTTGTAACAGCGCATTAATTTGGTGACGGATTCTCCGTAAGACACAAGATATCGGGAAGTTGTGATATCACGTTGCTAGGAAACCATCCTGCTCCCCTCCCATAACTTTCTCGAAGGCAGCCAATGAATGGGGCCTTCTGAGTAAACCATTACCGAACTCATAGCAGAGACATCTCGAGTTTTCTGATTGGTTGTCCGCTGCTAGTACACAAGATTAGTGGAGATGAGAACATGCTGAAGGATGTACATGTGTTCTAGGAAGAGGATGGGTTAGAATACTGCTTGAATGAAAGACCTTTTAGACCGAACTCTACCAAACAATCGTTTGTACGGAGACACAAAAAATAAAACAGTTTAATTTCTGAAATTTCCAAGTTGAGCTTCGTGGTCCATCATAACATCAAGTTTCCTACATTATTATGATACGTAAAATTATTCCTTCTTCTTCTTCTTCTTCTTCTTCTTCTTCTTCTTCTTCTTCTTCTTCTTCTTGTTAGACAGGAATGGTCCATTACGTATTGAAACTTGTTGAAGCTTGTTGTGATTGAAGCTTATGGGATTTGAAATTCTTTTAAAAAAGTTCTTTACTCATGTAAGCGTTATGTATATTATTCTGTATTACTTCATTTTTTTTTGTGAAAATGAAATCATTTGAAATTTGAAATTTATTACGCAGTATACAGGATTGAAAGTTGATAATATAGCGAACAAGAAGAAGAGGAGAAGAAAATGAAGCAAAGAGAAGATCACCATAATCTTTGGAGAAGAAGCATTTTATAAAAATGAGAGAAAAAAGATGAAAATGATAAAGGAAGAGAAGGAATAGGAGAAAATAGCCCCATGGCAAACATTACATAAAAAATAGTAAGAAGAGGATCATCAGAAAACGAGGGAAAGTGGAAAGGGGTGACAGGTAAAAAGAGGGGAGAGAGAAGTGTTCAGGGTGGAGCGAACGCGCCAGATTAGCTTACTTCTCACAGGCAAAGAGTACAGAGGAGAGAGGAAAAAATCAGAAAGCAAAACTGTTTCCAGCAATTAGTTCGTGACGCCATTTCTTTATATGGGCGAGCAGCAAAGCGGAGAGCCCCCAGCGTTGACCCCCCTCTCTCTCCGGTTTCAATCGGCGTGTGATACGTCCCAATTTTTCATTAAAGATGTTTTGATGTTCGCGCTATTATTTGCAGTGGCCATTGTCGACTAGCCGCAACAGGAGTTCAAATGGCCCATTAGTGTGTGGGTTTTCCCACCCCTAGCACACACAAACGCACACACGCACACACGCACAGTAGAAAAGTATCTACCATTACTTTTCCCCCTCTCCTTTTGTGATATCTTCGGAATGAAGCTGTTTCGAACGAGACGTGTTCAATGTCAGTATTTCTTTTTGCTGACTGCTGGGGGAGGGGTATAGCTCCCATTTCTGTCCTGTTCCACACACTTGGCCATAGATTTTGAATGGGTGCAGATCTTAGAGATTTAGTGTAAAATTGGTCAGGAGTCATCTTTCTGCTAGAAATGAAAGGTTTTTCTACGTGCCTAATTGATGTGTGTTATCTTTTAATTGTTTCATTTTTTGTACGCGTTAGTGTAAATTGTTATTACTAAAAGACGTGCATGTACCAAATGTCACTCTGACGGAAGGGAATTGTGATTGTCATGACCAAGTTAAAGAGTGCTATTTCGAAATTGGGTGAAAATGTATATGACAGTGGGCCTTTGTATTGTTTAAGTTAAGAAACCCGAAACTACCTTAAGTCTACAAGAAAAAGATGGGGGATAAATGCTGGGTTTAAGATACAGGTAACAGGTGGTAGCTATACCTGTCCGTGAAACTGTAGGATGGCACTCGAGTGATAGCAGCAGACACAGTATGCTGCTCGTGTACCAGAAAAAAAAAAAGTGGTATCTACTGACCACTAATCACCGACCACTGAGCCCTAAGTTTATATAGCAAACTTCACCTGAGCATAATCTCTCGCCTCGTCGTTTTGAGAGCCGTTTAGATGCTGCGGTGGTGGAACAAAGCGCCTGCTTCGACGGGCAGGCAAAATATTTTGACACGATTTCCATAAACCGTGCGCCACAGAACGACTCTAACGCCAGTGATCACTTAAGCAAACTGTACTAAGCGCTGCAAACTATTAACAAAGTCAGCGATTTCGTTAAAGACGTTATATCCTATGTAGAAACAGCTCTGTCTTCTACTACCGCATCGGAACAATACCTGGATTGGTGTTCCAGATTAACCCGTGCACTGTGCACAATCAAATCGCACAATACATACACACTCTGCTGGTGCTTAGATGGGGTGCACACTTTGTGACAAGTAGCAGACTCCTTCACCCCCTCCTTACGATGGAGCAAAGATGTGTTTAAAGATGCTGTGATGCGGGTTTGATATTGTCCTTGACTTTAATTCATTCGTCACCTGTGGAAACCTGTTTGTACACAATGTCAATAGCATTTTCAGGTTAATGGGCTGAGAGAGTTAAATGTGTCATGTCATGACAGTATTCTCATCGAAATGAAACGGCTGGCTCACCGCGATTGCACTGCATCTACTAATAACCGGAAAGCAAAGGAATTTTGCCCGTAGTCGTTCTAGTGAATCACCATACGATACAACGAGCTTAAATTAATCAAAGGTAAACAGTCGTTAAGGCGTTTGATCTGTAGACTTTATACGTTACATATTAAGTCGCGGGGACTGACAGGATTTTGACCCGTAAGCCTTGTGTTGAACATAGTATACTAAGAGCTGTGCATGTGTGTGTATTTGTGTGCTTGTGTGAAACTGTAGTGTGAGTCTGAAGTATGCAACGTGCTCGTCGTTCTGATGCAACTACATTCGAAGAATGATACACTTTCCCCTACCAAGAGGTTTCTCAAATTAAACCAGAGTTCGGCGAGAGCGAGCTTAAGCATCGCCACCGAGAGTGCAGAAATGGCGTCGGCAAGCACCATGCCGCGAGCAACATCATGCATTAACCCACAAAGATAATTGATGTTGTATCATAAATTTCATCCAGGAGGGAATCCCTCTGAAATATTGATCACAGAGTCCTTCATACTCATGTGTGAAATCGAAGCTGACCGCATGAATAATGCACTTAGTTACGAGATGTGCGTGTGTGTGTTAAAGAGACGGAGTGCGAGTGTATGCGCGCGAATTTGTGCGCGAGTGTGTTCTTATTACACTTTGTCTTGCATAAGAGTTAATCCGTGAGAACGCTTTTACCAAGTTCATGAAAAGAATAACATTACAACTTGCTATGGATCAGCGTCAAATCTGATAAAACCATTCAGATAATAAACAGAAACACTCTTTTTTCAATTTGATATTTCGGCATCATCGAAATTTAATTCCAGTTAGACAAAATCAACATTTTTTTTTTATTGTACCTTGATCATGAAAAACGACGATTCTAATAAGAGAAAAGACTGGCAGCCGTGCATGAGAACTTACCTGTGTCATGAGACGATCTGCTCCGGTGCCTTCTTCATCCTTGAAGACGATGTCGCCATTCGGGTTCGGCGACAACGAGTGGAACCTCTCGTCACCGCGGGCGATGGGTCCCTCTGCGGGGCCACTGGCCCCTACCATGTTCTCGGCGATGTTGGGCACCCTTTGCTTGTACTGCAGCGGGGTGCGGTTCTGTGGACGGTGGGACGTCTTGCCCGAGCGGCCCGGGTTGCACGACTCCGACACGGTGACGAGGCACATCAGGACCACGGCCACTCGCAAGATGACACTGTGCGACATGTCCGCTCTCAGGTTTGAATCACCACGGGAGCTTAATTCTTCTTTATCCGCCACTCAACTTCGAAACTTGGTGGCTTACATTCCTTTCGAACACAGCTTCGCCACCTTTCTTCGAGATCGCGATAAAAAAAAAAGACTAAAATCAGCCTGTCTTCATCCGTAGAACTTACCTCGCTATCTCTTCTATAATTCAATCGCCACTACGAATGACTTTTAATCCAGTTTTCCGAATTGTACTTCGATTGACTCCTGGTAGTCTTTTACAAGAGGAGCGGTACATCGATATCTACATAAGACTTGGATCGCTGTCTCCGCCGCATTCTCCACAACATGTGTGAACGCCGCAAATCCTGCGATGTGGGTTTTTATTCTCCGACTGTCATAGAAATCCCGACAAGTAGCAAGAAAGAAAAAAAAATCGAGTCAAAGAATGGAAAAAAGAAGCCAGTATACAAAAAACACACAAGGCGATGCGGGGAGGGCGTTGATTGGCTGAAATCAGCCGTATCCAAATTGTTTGATTAGGTCCTCGAGTGGTGTTGGCGGAGGTGAGTCCACGAGTTCCCCTCATCACACCAGCCTCTTAGGTGCGTCGCCGGTGACGCGACCCCACCCCCCACTCAGAGTCTGTCTTGGTCTGCCCGCATTAGACTTTGAAATTTGGAGCACGGCGATTAGTTTTCGGATATCGTTTTTCGTCATCATTATATTGCGGTTAGAAGGTTAGGTTGAGTTCTGCTGCGAGCAAAACCACGTGTTAACGAGACTGCGATAGATGTAACATCCGAGGCGAGGACCTTGCATCGCATCACCCACCGCTCGGAGTGGGAATCGCCGATCGAGCGATAGCATGTATCCGAATGCCTGCGATAGCCTACATGCTGCCCCCAAAGTAAACACGTCGATGAATCGAGGTAATGAAATAATACCGGCAGGACGGGAGGGTTCACACGCAGTTCACGTCGATGCCCTACATTGGGGTGACGTCGGATACACTCTCTAATTTGAGTCACGTCTATAGCTTAGCCTTCTCTCAACATCGATGCGAATGCTGCATCAAAAAACAACAACCACGGTGAGCAAGTTGTTGGCGCGAATTCCCCTCTCCCTCGCGCCTGTTTGGATGCCCCTCCACGCACCAATATCAATAATTGGCAAAAATAGCTTCCGTCTCGACGTCAGCCGTCTATCGCATATCCTTGACACGGTTGCTGAGAGCCATTTAGAGCGCATGCGTGGCGCTTCGATTTCACCGAACATCACGTGACACTTGATATGCCCTGATTGTAGAGCCATCGATCACTCAATGCAAAAAAAAAGTCAATGATAAAAAATACGATGATGACCTCAACTGAACCGAAAGAAATCACTTGTCAAATGACAAAGAATTAAAAAAAAAAAGTTTCATCTTTTCAATCCGTCATTGAAGGGATATAAGTCGATTTTGTTCCTTTTCTTATCATTAAAGGTTGTTACGTGTTCACTTATCGAAATATCACTACGTGATTCTCTTCGCACTGATTTCACCTTCGTCAGATAATAAGAACTCGATGAAAATGTATGGCTTGTATCATGTACAGACTGCTTTGTGAATAGCTCATTAATAAATGAGATCTCCTTTCAGAATGAGACGGTTATCTTTGTCTTTTGTTTTGTGAAAATTATGCGGCATTTGTATTTCCCCCAATTACAAGGTATTGAATATGTGTTTACAGAGCATGTTATTAAAGCGTATTGTAAAAACACGGTAATTCTATTCTTATGCCCTGTTTCTTTGCCGCTTTTATTTACGCGAAGCCCGAGGTACGAGTCGAAGACGACTTGACGAGAGGAACTCTATATAGGTTAAGCCTTCAAATGCCACTGGCCACCTATCTGTATATGGCGCCGACGACATTGTGAGATGGAGACTCTGAGAGAGTTAAGGCAACGGACTGCATCCCATTTTTGATTGACAGATCGCTGTACATGCATCAGGGAATGGAAAACACCGATATCTAGCTCCCCGGGGACTACGGGCGACTATCAGTGACGACGGTTCGGCAGCTACAACGATGCGTCATAACGCAGCTCTTCATGATCTAAAATCGTCGACTTTAGAAGGGAGATAGACTCTGCTCCTATACAGCTATTTTTCCTTCCCGCTCTCTGACAAAGACAAAAGAGAAACGCAGTCATCCGATGCCCGTAGCTATCCTTTCGTCACAATTTATAGAAACAGATCTGGAAATTGTAATATGCAAACATTTATTTTTATCAAAGAACTTATGACAAGAGATTAGTTAATTAAATATAATCTTTCTTTGTTAGTCCTGAAGGTTTGCGTAGCTGCGTTAGTGTTCATAGATATTTTCATCTTTTGATTTTAAAGCTATACAAGTGTGACAACTTGGTCGTGATCTTTGTCACATCAATTGCTCAGGACTCAACAGCGGCCATGGTGATACGAACGAATAGATGCAAACGAACCCAAAGATGGCGAATGATCCATAAAAACAAAACATCCAAGAAGATGTTGCGACCGTATCCTGGGAGATAAGATCTTTTGTGTGTATATTGTATTGGTGAAATACAGTTTGGTCTATGATGTCTTCACGCATACTGCTCTTTTGGGGACTTTTTTTTGTTTTACACAAATGTGAGATTCTGGAGATTCTGAAAAACCCAAACAAACCAACAACAATAACTTTTAACTGACGTAGAAACGCTTTCAGAATAGATCATTCGTTGAAAAGTCCCCGTGGTATCCTATGAGGTGCACACACACATATACGAGCACACAAACATGTCACGCGCACACACACACACACACACACACACACACACACACACACACACACACATGATATTATATACCACTTCCTATGGTCAAATAAATTTATAAGCAAATCAGCAAAAAAAAATCATATTTTTGTTTTAGAGTTTACATGCTTTCATGGACTGTTGCTATTAAAATCGTCAATTAAAACTTCAAACTCCCAGATGGTTTATGCACATAAATGACATGAAAGTCAGATGCTCCAACGGTCTGCAAATCACCAACTAGAACCCTCGGCCCTTCAAAGTCACATTGCTACACATTATTATTAAGTAGGTCATTGCAGTACAAGAATCACTTAATGCGAAGTTTGTCAGAAAGAAAACTTAGTGAAGACTTGTGTGCGCGTCAGTGAGACTTGCCAGACCATGACATCATTACCAGTCCTCATCTAATATTCACTGTATAGTGGCTATTACCATATCTCTCTTTGAAAACTTTGATTGCCAAACGGCTTAAGTTCCATTTTAAAACATTTTAAAGTAAGTCCATCATCATATAGGGCAAAATAAAACCTTTCCAGAGATACCTCACTTCTTACATAACAAAGAATATTCTGGAAGTTATAATTAAGTGTATGCCATACTTTCTTATCATTTAGGCCTACTTTTTTATCAGCTTTAATCGCAAATATCTCAAATTAACAAGAATGAAGTTAACGCATTTGCGATCGAACTCTTCATTTCAAACTTCGAGATTTCTCAACTTTCTGAATGCCAGGTCGAATTTCGATGAGATTTCTTTAATATGTATGTTAGTTGCACTTTAAACTGTAAAGGGGGCCTCGAATCTCATCCATCCTCCCCTTATCTCGCCCTGGTCCTCGGTCGAACGTACAGGTGTCTAGCAGCCTGTGTCACCCCATCCATCGCAGTGCCCGTCGGCCCCTCACCCGGGACATTTACGACCCGCTGATCAATGATGTTCCGGCAGGACGTCATCTTCGAAAAGCAATATTCCGGCGAGTTTATCGGTCCCTATTTGCGGGGACTCGCCAACTTTCGGCATACCCGCCAAAAATCCAGGACAAGCGACATGTCAAATGCTTTTCTCTCCGGGGGGTGCAACAGAAACATAGTAATTGTTTCACCTTTGAGTGTCCTGCCTCCTGGGCCTGTGCACATCAAAAAAATCCATCCGAAATTAATCAATCATTTGTGGTCTTGATTTGATCATTGAGTTCACTTCATGCCTTCGTGAGTTAATTAGAATCAGAATGATGCTCGTTCATGTTAGATTGATCACAGATGGATCAGTTTAAGGTTGTCTCCTATAAAGGTAACTTTTGCCCTGTGTAAAAAGAGACACCCACGCGGTATTTAGCTGTCCGTTGTTCTACAATCATAATTTTAAGCAACCCAATGCTCAAAGAAAAGAAAAGAAAAGAAACTACCCATAATGAGAACGAATTCAGACTTCCTTTCCGCTGTATGTTCAAGTCATTTCAACACACAGATCATGTCACTCGCTGACATTATATTTGGAGCTGCAATGCATAATGGCGACACAGCTGTAAGAAGTTGTAGTGGATAAATTACCCTTTAATGTGAACCTTTCCCAGAAACAATGTCACCTCGTTGCAGCACGAACAACATCAAATAGATTGTTGTTGGGAAATGCAATGTAGAACTTCATGCCAATTGAAGAACACTGAAAAAAAAGAGGAAAAGCTAATCATTTATCCCAATGTACAGATGTTTCCATCCCTTGTCAAATGTATTATGCAAATGCATTCTGAGAGAATATTATCTTACATGTAAGTTTACTTATTGACAAGCTGTGATTGTTATGCGCTCGATGTATACCAATTCTTGTTGATGATGACGTACTCTAAAATCAACTAATGTTGCTAACGACAAGCGGCAACAGATAATGGAAGTGAAAAAAAAATCTATGGCGAAAAGAATCTATAGTGATTGATTATTGCAAAGAAATATCTGCTGGTACTTCACTCCGATATCACAAGTGATGGGTGACATTTTTATTTCAGATATTATTGATGAGCAAACCTAAGATACTGCATTGTTCTACCAATTTCTTCTATGTCATAGATACTTGTTCGTTTGTTTTTGAAGAGTGGAAGCTTTTAATTACTGCGGTTCATTGACTACAATCTTTGATTGAATTCAAGGATTTGTAAAGAATATTTTGCGTCACTTTATAACTTTCACAAATCCGTTTTTTTTCTCACGTAAGAAAATAGGGGTCACCCCACGAGACCGACACCCACGAGTCATACAGCCCACAAGTTCGACATTGAAAAAAGGCCCATGAATCATACAGCCCATGAGTTTGACACTAAGGCAAATGAGACCCATGAGTTCGACACTAGGTAAAAACAGCCCACGAATTCAACATTACTTAATGTGTCGGTCTCGTGGGCCTTGTTTGCTTAGTGCCGAATTCATGAGCTGTATGACTCGTCGGCTGTATAACTCGTGGGCTGTATGACTCGTAGGTTGTAATCATGACTCGTGATCTTTATGAGTCGTGGGTGTCGAACTCGTGACGTGCCCCCAGAAAATATGTGACTCATTACAATTCACAATGTGAAGATGATAACATTTTAGTGCGTGGACACGAAGACTATCAAGAACATGTTCAAGAGCAAGATGTGATGTATTTCTATTTGTAGGTCAGAATTCAAGTGTGAACAAGGCCACCCAACCCGACCTGGAACATGAATGTTGTCGGTCAGATCAGCGATTGATCGCTCCTGTCATGGTTCAAGTCGTCCCAAGCTCAAGACATAGATCAAATGTGTGACGGTCGTCTCCCAGCGGTCATGCAACTCTGTGCTCGTGACGTCACACGAAATTGGTTCACACGATATTGTTCTATCACTCAAAGCAGGAAATGAACTACGAAAGGCGGGAATATAGCAAGTTTTGATATGACCTTCTGTCAGACGACAACCAAAACACAAAAATGGTAAGAACGACTTTGTAGTTGTTGTTGTGGTGGTGGTGGTGTCCGTACTTTAGAGGCGCGTCATTCAAGATTAAATATTTAGATTTTTAATCTCTTAATCAATCTAACTAATTCCCATTGAAACAATAAGCCCCCGAATGACAGTACTTTCTGATTGAAATTTCTTACACTGGGAGCGGTGTGCTAGATAAAAATGTCCTGTTCATGATCACAGGCAAATTCTGAACAACCCGGCTCGGTGTGCGCACGAGTTGGTCGCCGCCCCAACTGGCCCTTTTCATGGCAAAAGCAAAGGCTGGCAATTGTATTTTCTTTCTTATTTCACACAAACGTATGATTAATCAACGTCTCACTTATTCGTCCGATTCTTTTTTTTTTCAATTCCATGTACGATTTAGTCAGTCTCCTCTATAATGAATGGAATTCACAAATTACATACTGAAGTAACGCCACTTCCAGATACATTCATGATTGTTAGCCAATTCTAATATTTCTCTGTTAAGTCGTCGGAATTCCATTGCAATTGTTTCACATGAAGATTCCTTGCACTATGACACTTTTGTACCAGTGGGTTTGTCTATTTATTATCAATTTTAAAGTGACCAGGACCATTTCTAATGCCAAAACGTTGTTTAGAGTCATTGGACATCGACATTCGCTTCTATAATTATGGGCGTAAAGGGTGCACGTAACGAGTTCGGCACCCACGAATCATACAGACCACGAGCCATATAGCCCACGAGTCATACAGCCTATGAGTTCGACACTAAGCAAATAAGGCCCATGAGTTCGACACAAGGCAACTTAAAGGACAAGTTCACCTTCATAAACATAAGGATTGTGAGAATGTAGCAATATTAGTAGAACACATCATTGAAAGTTTGAGGAAAATCAGACAATCCGTTTAAAAGTTATGAATTTTTGAAGTTTTTGTGCAGTACCCGCTGGATGAGAAGACTACTGCAGTGTATGAATAACTTAGATGTCACATGCGTACAACAATATAAGGAAAATATAAAGAGAATTTCACAAAATTCCATCTTTTGAAAAAAGTACACATTCCCCTGACTCGTTACCGACAAATGTTATGGGTAATATTATTCCCCCTGCCTTTAGAAAGAGGCAAGTCAAGTGCTCTTTTATTATGCGAAAAAAGTGAAAATACGTTGAATTTTCTTTTACATTTTCTTTATACTGTTGTACGCATATGACTCACAAGCTGTAGTAGTCTCCTCATCCAGCGGTTCCAACACAAAAACTTTAAAAATTCATAACTTTTGCATCGATTGTCCAGTTTTCCTCGAACTTTCACTGATGTGTTCTACTGATATTGTTGCATTTTCTCAATCCTTATGTTTATGAAGGTGAACTTGTCCTTTAAGGCCCATGAGTTCGACACTAAGCGAACATGGCCCACGAGACCGACACACTAAGCCCGTGAAGTAATGTCGGTCTTGAGGGCAGTTTTCGCCTAGTGTCGAACTCGTGGGCCTTGTTTGCGTAGTGTCGGACTCATGGGCCTTATTTGCCTAGAGTCGAACTCATGGGCTGTATGACTCATGGACCTCTTTTCAATGTTGAACTCGTGGGCCGTATGACTCGTTATTGTCGATCTCGTGGGACAACCCTAGTGTCAAGATGATAGTGCAAAGCAAAAGCTGGAAATTTGCAGAAAGCGTCATGAAAGTAGTCGATAACATCTGGTGACAGCAAAGAGTAGGAACTCAGTCTCACCAACCAATTTACCCTTTTTTCAACCTCTCTATCTTTCCGTCAGGATAGTTACAAATTGATCGCTTTCCTGGTATCAAAATGCATGAGGATACGATCATGTATAGAATGGTAAGGAAATAATATGTTTGAATAGAGATGAATGAGGAAATATATAAATTATTGATTTTATATCAATATCTATATAATCATTTAGATATATCGATATATTTATAGATACACACACACACACACACACACTATATATATATATATATATATATATATATATATATATATATATATATATATATATATATAGTCATTTACCTTCGGCGCACGGAGACCGCTACCGACGGTTTCACGTCCTTCCGCTGGACTTATATGTAATAATAATATATATATATATATACACATATTTTATATATATATATATATAGTGTGTGTGTGTGTGTGTGTCGCAACGAAATTTAAACCCGTTTTTCTCATTGCGCTTCTAAATCGATTATTTTAGAACTAATTTGATTTTGTCGAGGTGAGAAGGTCTGCCTAGTGAGTGTACATCTCAGTAAGAAAGGAAGAAGTCTATGATTGCCAAATTCCTTTTACACTCAGAGGCTCTGGCATGTGGAATACGGAGCAGACTTACAGTATTCAGTTCAACGTGATTCCATTCTGTTTAATACGCTAACTAGAAAAGAACTTTGCACCTCCTGTTTGTTTTTATTCTATTCGTAGACGCGTGTAGGGCCTGAAGCATAGAGTGACCAAGAACAGGAAATGGCTCACAAAACATCATTTATCAGAAAGGAGGAACAATCTACTGCACCCACGCACACATATATAATTTTAAATTGATAATTGAACTATATGCGTACTGAAACATGTTTTTATATTTCTTGTCGTCTATTTTGGCAGTATTATCGCGAGGTACAATTGCTCTATTGAAGCAACTTGCCTATATGCAGCAAAGCTCTGGTGTTCTGTCCCTCCTTCCCTCGCTCTATCCTCACAATTTTTTTGAGGTTGATAATTCTCTTTTTAAGGCATAGCACACAGCCTAATGCGATCAGGGCCGTGAAAGCGACGAGAGTAAAACTTGCATTGTTACTTGCTGGGACGTTATTCACCGGGGTCCATCAGGTGGAAGCGAAGCGAACGCCCGGAGGCCCCGCGTCTATTCTCCGGTGGCGTTGATTGGCGTTGTGCTATGACCAAGAACGTCAACATGAACTCTTCGAAAAATTATTCGAGAATAGTCTTTTTTTTCCCCATTACTTCACACCACCAAAGGGGAAAATGTGACGTGTATTTGCGCTCAAATTTAACAATGGAATGTGGATTTTGCGAATTTTCCGCATCCCTCCCCCTTCAAACTATGATTTTTTTCTTCCTTCCCCTTTCTAAAATGACTGACACTTGCATTTCCGTCACACTGGCTGTTAAGCTATGTCAGTTGTAAAGGATGAGTATTACACGCTGAAGTTGTTTTCATTTCGGTGAAAATTTAAGCAGCATTTTAACTTACCACTAAGACATTTCATGGCCATTTTTCTCAATAGAAATCCTTTCTTGATAAATTCAAGGGATTAACATTCAAACTTCCCTGATGGTTAGGTTGCGTATGAGGATTATCCTACGCTATAGGACTAACTTGAATGAATGAGGCTATTAGTCAATTACGAGACAGGTATTTAAAAAACCCGAGGCTTTCTGATGGTAAAGGCAGATCAATCAATCCACACTCGAGTTGATAAAACGAGTTAGACCTTTGAAGGTCAATATTGATTTCGACCTGTCAAAAGGACGCAGGGAAATGTGACTTCACAATAGTGGCAAATAGGAAGATTGGTACAGTGGTAATTTTTTACTACTTTTGTATAATCTAGGTATCCTTAAGATAAACGCTCCTCAACGTTCTTAAACTCGAGGTCCACTTTGGCTCCTAACTTAAACTTTTGTTTCGATGCCTAGTTAAATAGAATACAAACATTTTATCATTCATTTCTGGCCAACATCACGGCCCACCTGAGAGAGGTAACTCGCGGACCACCAGTGGCCCGCGGTCCAGCGGTTGAGAACTGGGGCTTTCCGTGATCAATGAATAAGCGTCGATGGAATGATGTCGTCGATGAAAACACCACTTGAAACTGAGATTCTCTAGCGATCGAAATAACTTTATCTGATCCGCTTATGATCATTTTTTATCATTCGATCGTAAAGAGTACAACACAGTATGGATATACCAAAAAATGTAAGAACAAACAGCGGGACACAGTAAGAACACTGAAAGGCTACGGCTTTATGCCAGCCTTAATGAGCTTGTAGCATTTGAAGGGTAAGACCAGTTTAAAGTTTTTATACGAAAAGAAAGTGTTTAACTTAATAATCACAACAGTCAAAATTTTATCAAAATCAGATGAAAATGAAGACAGTATTGAAATATTGAATTTTGAAGTTCGCTAAGTTTCACAAACCAGATCTTGAACATCCAATAATATGAATACGGAAAAGAGTGGGCTGATGATGTCCTCGCCTTGCAACCTGTCATAAAATGGTTTGTAAACAGAATCTTGAAATTTATAGTTTGTTTGTTGGCTTGTTTGTTGTTGTTGTCGTTGTTTTGGGGGAGGTTAAATGCAATTATGCCCCTTGTCTCAAATTTGACGTACGTGGGTGACTTGATTTAGAGGAGAGGGGGAGGAAGGACAGAAAGAAGCGATATTCTGCTTTCGTTTAAAGAAGAATAGGATAATGAGTAGGACTTGTTTGTTGTTTTGCTGTCGGTTGACTTCTTCATGACCCAATTCACAACACGTGCACACTTAACGTAACTAACAGGGGGGGGGGGGAATGAGACCTTCGTGTTTGACACACATTTCATAACGGTTATTGGAACAGCAATATTTGCAAAGCAGCCGCTATTAGCAGCTTTCTCTTTCTTCGAATGTGTGCATTTATAGATGTCAATGTGCTATAATTTCATCAAGTAGCAGTAAGTTCGAGACGTATAACTTTCTGTAATAAGAGCAAGATGATGTTATTAAAAAAGACTTGGGTAGCATATCACAGTACTACATACATTAACATACCAGATATATAGTTCATCAATTATTGATGCTGAAACTCGCTATAACCAATATTGAAATTATTGCACGCAACTGTCCCAGCTCAGTTGCCCGGATATTAAATCTTCAAATGATTTTAACAGTAATTGAGAAAATCGAGCAAATATAAGGAGTTTAGTTTGTTTTTGTTTCTGTTTTCAATTTAAAAAAATAGACAAATAATCTTTTTCCTTTTTTGATTGAAAGTTTTCCAAAATATTCCATCCAAGTGAGCATCAGATTGTTGAATTTCAATTCAAAAAAGAAAAAAAAAACGCAAAAAGCTCCCTCGTGTGGGAGATGGGATAACCCCCTCCCACACACCCTCCCCCGCGTTCGCTACATTCCGTCGCTTGCGTGTTTCCCCCACAGTATTGAACAAAATACAGCTCCCTCGATCCCCCCCCACACACAAAAGTTTTGCACACGACAGTGCCTCCCACACCCTACCCCGCTTCATCTCCTCAGAAAGGTGTACTACAATATATTTCCATTGTTACCACCCGCCCCCATAAAAACCCTATAGTTATGGGCATAATACATCCTTCGGACATTAACTGACCTACTGCATTCTGAGTATAGGTATTGGACAAAATGATATTTAGCACTCTCTTTGTAGTTTTAAGCTCTTCACCCGTTTTTCCTCTTCCTTGTGAGTACCCACGTAGTACAAGCACAGTATTTCAAGTTGGTACCTCCATTTTCATCAACAGAGGTTATATAAAAATGTTTGTATAAATAATGCTTCATTTTGTAATGACAGCAGGCATGAACATGCTATTCCTTACTACCTGTGTATCATTCATTAAAATGCATGCCAAATTTACGTATTCTTTGTACATTCTGTTGAAAAAAAAAGTAAAAATAAAGTTTGAATTAAATCAAATTAAATTGACTTAGTAATAAATCTTTCTGACACTATGGGGGAACTGGAAAGGAAAGAGACAGGTCGATAGTGTGATACTAGTAGTACCTTTTTATCTTATACATTGGTATGACTTTTGAAACTTGTTTGCAATTGGAACAACACCTAATGAAAGTGGCTTACTAGTAAAAACAAAGTACACGTGGCGTCAAAATATCAAAAGCGATTTGTTTTGTATTGATTTCACCACAAACACAAGACTGACTTGAAGTTTGCAAAAGTTTGAAAAAGCCGACATTGCATTGTCATCTCTCGGTGCAACGAAACGGATCTGTCACTTCCGGTTGAATTTATATTTAAGTTGTGGGTAGGATCAACACGAACAGAAATGGTTTATTTATGTTGAAACACATAGATGATAATCCATATTGTGACTGATTTAAATAGTTTTCATTGGCACTTTCTTTACACAGTGTGTTCTCTTTAAGCATATTTTTCGGGATAGTCTACTGATATTTGTAAGCTTATTCCTGTGAGATTTATAAATACTTGATAAAATCTTCACCGGGGTATTGAAGGTTAAGTTTGTATAGCTTTTAATCTATTGAAATGGAACACAAAATGTTATAGATATCCATGGCTTCTTGATTCCCATTGTACACTGTCAACACAGTTCAGGGCACGGTTTTCTTTTTCCAGGTTGATTCAATGATTCAATGATTGAAACTTTATTTTCACTTTTTTCAACAGAATGTACAAAGAAATATGTGAAATTTGACATGTGTGTCGTTGAAATTATACATAACCCGCCAGTTAAAGAGAAATACATTTCTAAATGTATATCCGGCCTAAATTTACATACTAAGACTTCTTAGTTTTTTTTACATTTTAATCATAACCATTATCATAGGACATTAATCAGTGGGTGATCGGGGATTTCACTGAACAGGAGACATTTCACTGCACAGAGGCACGAGTGCAGTTAAACAATTATCAACATATCATATTCTAAATGTAAATAACCTTTGAATTAACGTCGGTGAGTTTTTGTTGTTTTATAAAATATTGTTGAGTGTAAATTATATATATACATATATCTATCTATCTATATATCTATATATATATATTTTTTTTATATATATACAGTATTAACCGGGCGTGGAACTCTAACTCCTGTTACCTCCAACGTTCAACCTAGCTAGTAAAAATGATAACTTTATAACCACTTTGTTTCAAATTGTAGCTGATTCAGATTTTCTATCCATTTTGCAAACAGGTATAGAAATATCGTAATTATCATTACAAAACTGTATTATAATATGCTTTTTAATATTTTGCATTTTTGTGTTATTTTATATTAAATCTTAATTTTCCGGTAAACTGTGAGTTTAGAAACATCCTTATTAAGCGCCTGATAAATGTATTGCATTATTATTATTAATTTATAATACACTACACAATCTATGGTGATCCTATGTATTTGGAATGACCCCCTCCCCCCCCCCCCCAAAAAAAAAGAAAGAAAGCAAGAAAAGCATTTAAGCGTTGCTTCCTAGACACACAAACCACTGTATTGCTCCTGGAGCATCCTATTGTCCATAACTACTATGATTACACAGTAAAAAAAATCTAAGACAATGATACTCAATGGACTACAAAACAGATTAGTAATCACAAGAAGGATAGCTCATTGAAAAGAAAATAAAGTTTGAGAATTAAATCATATGATATCTTACATCTTTCTTTTGGAATGCTGGTAACTGAAATAAAGTGGCAAACTACAAGAAACGAACGAAGGAGTCAAACGAGCACCGATGTCATGTGTTTATCTTCGCCAATTACAGTGAACTTTTTGAGGATTGTATAGTGAACTTTTTTGACGATTGTACGTTGTGTTTTTCTCAGTTTGTCCAAATAAGCATTATCTTTGTCGGCTGAGTGAACGAACTGGCGTAACCCCAATGGTACACAAATGGCGACAAAGAGCATCAAAGATGTCACATTTGCCCTGTCAACAGCGGTCCAAGGCGAGTTCCTTCCTATTCTTTAATACATTTCTTATTCTCCCTCCGTTTTTTTTCTACCCCCCCCCCCCCCCCCCCATCCCCTTTCCGGCAGTGCCTCAGTCTGGTTACTATGCTGTAGCACCCGTCGGCATCATTAGAGGATTGATAAGACGGAGGGCAAAGTCTCATCCGAGTCTTCACTACCTGGTAACGATTCGATAAATTCGGCATTTTAATCCCCGAAGTATGGTAATCGCACACTTGCATGTATCTCCTCAAAGGGGACAGGAATTTGCACCTCTTTTGGCCTGCAACACTACCTCAAACATATCCCCCTTCTCCTTCTCCGGACCTTCGAAACGCGGCGGTACCCACCAGCCCACACAAAGGTTAAGTAAAGGAAAGGCAGACAGAATTTTACCTTGACACAAAGGTGATACATAGGGTGCACGTCAGGGGTTCGACAACCACGAGTCATAAAGCCCACGAGTCATATCACAGCCCACGAACTCGGGGGCCTTGTTTGCCTATCATCGGACTCATGAGCCTTAAATATTTGCCCAGTGTCGAGCTCACTGGCTCTATGATCTTGATGATTCGTGGGCTGTATAACTGCGTGGGCTGTATGACTCATGGACCAATTTTCAATGTCGACCTCGTGGGCCGTATGAATCGTGGGTGTTGGTCTCGTGGGATGACCCTGGTGAATCATAAATGAATGTTTATTTATTATGTTGCGAAGTACATGTACGGTTTCAAGCAAACATGATCACACATCTTGCGTATGCGCACATATCTATGTACACACACACACACACACACACACATTTTGTACATATAATACATGTACACAATATAGTATATATATGAATATGTATACATAATATATATAAGTCCATTACTTTTGTTTAAATGCGCACACTCTGCACTTAGGACATCGTCGCCATATACTGTTCTCTAATTAAGTGGCGCCACTGAGATATAAATTGGCGCCACTTTGTGCTTCCTTATACATGTATAGTGAACGCTGCCCACTCTGTTCAGTTTTAATTTTCTTGCGCGCTTCATGGAAATAATAATCATTCTTATCATTCTCATACATTGATATGAATTAGTGAATAAGTTATTGTACATAGCTGTCTATATTCCTACTTGCTATACCTTCTCTGTTTCCTTACACAATATATGTATCAATACTATGATTGCACAATGAATGAAAGATCCATCCATACACACTCACACACACACACACACACACACACACACACACACACACACACACGTGTGTGTGTGTCTTTTGGTGGCCCGATCGGACAAATAAGATTTAAAATAGATTTTTTACTTTTATTTTTATTTTGGGCTACTACTATACAAATCTCCGGCCAAAAACAAAAGTTAGTGTCGAGCCCTGATTCACATACATATATTATATGATATGGCCTATGGGATTATGTTTATATGAATTAACAATAATAACGCATATCTTCCGAACCTCGCTTCGATCATACCTTCTAGGGATGGAAATCTCCAACACGAGCCGCTTCGTCTCTTGTTGTCTCATTCCAGAAAGCAAAGAGCTCGGTGGCTGCTCGGTCAATTTGCACTGTGAAAAGAAAAGGCTATAGGTTGTAGGAATTTCCCGATTTTGGCAAAATAGATTGACTTAAACTCAGACAAAATCCGCTGTTGTGCTTCTATGGGGTATTGTTGATATAATATTTTGGTTTATTACAGGCCTAAATGCTTGCAAAATTTTCAGCGGCAGATGGTCTGTGTTGGAGGAAGAGTTCTCCTTATCAGACTAGAAACAAGAAATAATGCCAAAGACCCCCTGAATTTTATTGCAAACATGCTTACAGATTAGACGTAATTCTCCAAGTGTTCTCCAAAACATTACGTACTTCTACTTCAGTGTCCTTAGAAGGAAACCGTACCAATTTCAAACTGGCATTCAACATTCAAGTGCTGTTACTTTTGACTAGTGCTTGATAAAGTTTAAAACAAATTCGACAAACTCTGCTTTGCAATAATTTCCTCTCCTCTTAGTTTACATTAACTCTTCGTGTGCCGATGATTCATTAGTGCACTATTTCACACACATTATCTATGGCCAGAAAGTTCATGTAGTACATAGAGAGTTAAAGCACTAACGGAGGAATACGCAAAAGCATATTCAGCAACATTACTCGTGGTTGTTGTTTTTTTTTTTGTCCTAACCATTGTATGACATACCATTCCATCTATAACATTTTGTTGATTGATCTATAGAGTAAGACGTATTTCTTGGTTTCGTGATCTTAAACTTACGACGCAGAAATAGCTTGATAATTCCACAATTCACAAGCATAACGATTGGCAGAAATATTAGGAATATATATGATTATTTTCCATTCATTCAAATTGACAAAGTGTACACCTTATCAAAATGATCAAAGATGATTTTTACTGTCTATCCACAGGTAGAAAAAAAATCGTTGCTAGGGAAATGAGGAACCAGTTGATGTCTTGAGAGCTGCTATTATTGTTACTGCTACCATTTAGCTAAAAGCTACAAACATTTGATTGATCTTTAGAAGACAGTGACATTGACTTCTCTGTTATCAGTCTGCAATTTCATTTGAGAAATGTAAACTAAGTTTAAAGAATTGTATAAATTTCAACGCGAAAAAGTCTTTCTTTAATAGTTGGCAGTTTAGCGGAGGTGAGAATAATTATGAAAAAAGAATGACCATATATTCAAACTATACGACTGCCAAATAAAGATTTATCATCTTTAATCAATGCGACACACCCACTTACCCACCAACACACTCCAGAGTGGGGGAGGGGGAACCGTAAAATTTAATCCTGCTAGATAAGTTCTTGGCCCCCTTTCACAGTGGCCCTTTCCCATCATGATATCGCCCGGATGTGTTCCAGTTTGTGATCATCCCTTTTGCCAATTTCCATTCTTTCAAAATAGTGTGCCACAAAAGGAATATTGATCACCATCGCCTCCGACAGTTGGCACTGTTCCGAAATTTCCCTCACAGACAGGACTTTCTGATGGCATCACATAAAGAAAAAAAGAAGAAGAGAAAGAGACAGAGCTGAACGAGTACAAAGAGAAGGATAGAAGGAGAAAGAAAATGACAGAGAGACATGGGGTGCATAGAAATAGACACAGGAATAGAGAAAAAGACAGTGATAGGGAAAGAGAGAGAGTTAGAGAAGGAATTAGAGTGTGTCTCTTTTGCTATGTTGTCTAGAACGCTACGTCTTGCCTCGAGCCACAAAATATCTTCCCCGCAAAATCTATACCACATTATTTCGTATGTCAACCTGTGCGGGTTCTGCATGTTTGATATAATTTCCAGCGGGTTCAGTGTCCGAGGATGTTCTATTTATTCCCATGCTGTGTTCACAGTTAGACTTGTTTTCTTCGTTTTCCTCTGTTCTTTGTCAACAACAACCAAAGGTTATTAACTACCCAATGCAAATTTATTTCGGTTAATCACTGGCCGTAGACAATAAATACCAAAGTGTCATGGAATAACATCAGTGGACGAACATTCAGTTGTCAAAGCCGGAGACATATTTGATTTATGGCCTTATATTTTTCTGCAGACGTACAGAATAAGCTATGTAAGTCCTGTCCAGAGATTATTTTTGGAATCATCATCAGACGGAAGAAGTGTTTAAAGGAAGGTCATTTTTTTTAGGATCGTCGATCAAATCTTCCTGCTAAGCTTGCGTGATTATTTACGACAAATTACAAATTCATTTTATTCAGGCTTTCGTACCACTTTCACTTCCTACGACTGCGAGTTAAGCCGGAAATGTATTTGCTGAAATTGATATTTCTATTTAACTTGTCACCGGATATATAAATGACGACTTTCAAGGCCATTTCTAAAGATTTATTAAGATCGAAACCCGATCATGACCGTAGTTTCACTCTAGGCAGTTATTTTTTGGTTGCGTCTTTAAGCGAAAAGGGAAAAGGACCATGGGATTGGTCCACATGGAACAATTACATAACAATCTGTTCTGATCATAGTTAATTGTTACATCATTGATAATACCTGTAAGCAGTTATGTTCTGGCAGTAAATGACTGCCTAGCCTTTCAGCGTACATGCGAGTGCAAATCTATACCCATTCCACCTTGGCATTTCTTTGTCATACACACTTCACGACAAATGTCAAGGTAGATTTCGAAATAATAAAAGACATTTATATCCATCTTTGTCTGCAGCAGCGTACTGTTGAGAGAGAACATTTTAGGTGCCCCAATGAAATTAGCGTTTTCATTTCCGTTGCTTGGATATTATTGTTAACTCCTAAAATAATGCAGTTTTAATAATGCATCTATCTTTCGAGAATATAGGCTATCAATCAATCGAAAACCTCAAAAGCCTTATAAGGAATTTGATGATTTTACTGATATCGGTAAGGAATACTGACACATGTCATATGTATAAAAAAAGTACTAAAATAACTATATGATTATGAATATTTGTATGTCTATTTGTTTGTATGCGTGTGTGATTATGAATATTTGTATGTTTGTTTCTTTGTGTGCGTGTGTGCTTTTTTCATGGCACGAGAGACATATTCAGGTTAAAAATCTCAGCGTACATGTCCGGAAGAAGATTAGGCTGAGAGAGACTGAAGGGCATTCCCCGATGGGATGAACAAGCTCGCTCATCACGCGCCGTCATCGCAAACTCGTCCAGGGAGCCCCAGACGATCGCCGGTGAAACCCGACGCCAGGGGATTAGCGGTCCTAAACGGTGCGCTGGGGGTCCTCACGCATGCACGCGTCAGTCCGTGGAGAGGGTTTGTTAACGTAATGACCAAGAATAACATGGGGGTCGATCGAAATAGCTTCCCCTTTCTATAATCCCTCTGTCCTGTATGGCGTAATCTATTTAGCTCGGTCCATTCCATCCATCTCTATCATAACACTCAACTGTCTTTCTTATTTTTCTCCCTTATCTCTTTTCATATATTCTCGGTGTCTATATCATCTTCTTATTTATCTCCTTCTCTCCCTTGTCAGATCTCAACCTTCATCTCCTTAAACCGCTGTTTTCTCTCTTTCTCACATTGTCTTTTTTGTTGTTGTTGTCCTGGCGACGTTGGAATGCGTATCTTCAATCATACAAAATATTTAAAAAAATCAGAGAGATACAAATGAACATAAGTAAAAAAAAAAAAGATCCAATTCTGTAATATCATATAGGATAATTGCTGTGTAACTTTACACACACACACACACACACACACACACACACACTCACACACACGCGCGCATACATATACATACATATATACATATATCTATATATACTATACACACACATATATATATATACATATATATATACACATATATATATACATATATATGTATACATATTTTTTTTTTCAAAAATACACATACAACTTCGCAGAGATCATCAACCTGTACTAGTATGTAACACAGGTCTCTTTGCTCTGTATATGCGTCTCTCAATATCTCTTTCTCTCCCTCCCTCTCACTTTTTCTCCCTATCTCACACCCGACTTTCTCCAAAAACTGTGTAGCCCCTAGCCGCTGACAGGGTCGTCCTAGTCTGAAATAAATGAGTTCGTCTTGATCGAGATGAGTGTTTGTTCAAAGCTTGTCCTGGACCCGTATGACTAAGTGCAATCGCCGAGGTTGCTCAGGGTTATCAACCTATACCAAACCAAGGCCTATACTACTATTTTCTTCTGTATATGCTTCTTAAACTTGAAAAAAAAAATGGTAAAAATGAAAAATAAAAAGTAAGAAATAACCATAATGTGTAATGTCATACATTATATGTGTATATACAAGGTTGACAAAATTGCAATTGATTGACAAATTGCCCTACATCGACGTTACAATGAAAACATCTCGACGGAAGAATTTCATGAAGTTGGCAAATTGCTGAAGGTTGATGTGATTGTAAAGCAATGCCATATAGCGAATTGAATGATTAAATCGAATCGAATCAAATCAAATCAAATCAAAACAAATCAATTCAAATCAAATCAAAAGGAGAAGGGGCGCGACTAAATGCTGCAATGTATATGAAAAATTTAGTTGCCATGACAGCAGTTAACCACTTAACCAGCAGTTAATCGGCTATGATAGCGTGCATTGCATATTGTCTTGCCATCGGAAAGTTTCTGTTTAAAAAAAAAACAAAAAAAAAACTATTGCATTATCGAGTTTGTTTGTTTTTGCGTAAGTGTAACCGGATTTCAAATGTCTAAAGACCGACGGGTATGTATTCTATGACAACTATTTCTGAGGCCATTATCCTCGTTAAGCGTTTGCTTATGATGATCGTTTCCTATATTTCTGCTATATTTACAGTTAGTTGATTGATCTTTTGAAAGGCAAGTACATTCTAAAGTTTGCATATGCATAGAATAACTCCTGTTCGTCTTCATCTTGTTTTATCATGGAATAATGTTTTGGTTGTATCACTAACCTGTTTCAACTGCTAGATTCAAATCACTTTATAGTCATTAACATTGTTCCATTGACTTTGTGTAACATTCATTTATAAAAAAAGAAATGCAGAAATAATATCAACCAATCAATCAATGAAGACCGACGGATGGGACTCTACCGTTTTCGACAATAATTGTGCGCGTCATCAAGGACAGGTAGCTATCTGATGATTGTGCTCATGTTTGTGCATTTGAAAAGTATCAGAATTGAGATCGAAGGATAGTCAACAGGGACAGTCCTAACAGACGGGTAACATGCAGAAAACTTTCATCTGTTTGGAAGATCATACAATAAGAGATTCAGGATTCTACCAAGCTATAGTGATTTGCTGGCTAGCTTTCATCCACTCCTGTGGACTTCTTAACAGAAACGGTGCAATCACTTGGCCTGAAGAAGTCCACGGAAGTGGATGAAAGCTAGTCAGGAAATCACTAAAGGTTGGTAGAAGCCTGAATATCCTATCGTAGACAGGTAACATGCTTACAAATAGATAGAAATGTATGTTGAAAACAATGGTGTGTTAAATCGATATCATTAGAGGAAAGCATTTGGCATGAGGGGTGTTGTTTCTGAGCACAAACTACGCAACGATCATTTATGTCATACATTTTTAGTGAGAACTGACAAGCTCGCGATTGTTGTTATCACTGTATGTTTTTCAAACAGAGGTAAATAATTACAGTTGAGCAATATATCTGGATAAAAGACAAAATAACAGATAAATATATAAAGGTAAAGGTGAATCCAACCAAACCATATTTTCTTTTTTGTCAACAATTATGGATCTACTTCGCAACTTACACAAAACAAACAAAATGAACTAGAATAATGGGTTGTTATTTTTTCTGTTTTTTTCTTTTGGTCTAACTTGAAAGCATTCGTCATACATACTTCGGGGGTTTGGGTGGATTTTGTGTCCACGATTAATATACGATCATCATCGGCTTTGCATAACAGTGATAATTCAACAAACAGGCTACGTTTGTCGAAAAAACCCACTTTTTGGCGGGTCGCAAGTCTCAAGCCATTGCGAGGTCTACAGATAGACGTCAGGGGATATCTCGCATATTGATGATAAAAGCCTCAATAAATATTGTTTTGTTTGCAAGTATAGGCATATAATACCATTATAAATCATGGATTAATAATGTGACTCAAGTGCGGCATAATTTCTCTTTGCCAGTCACCAATGAATAAAACGAGATATAACCTTACCTCGGAAGGTCATATGCAAATCGCGGAAGTAACGTGTCTATCATTCTTACTCTTGAAATAAATAAATGGGAATTTATTCCCTAGACCGAATGACAAGTTGATATCAGGATTGCTGTGAACGCACACTCACGTGTATACAAATTCTGGTTACAGTTCGTTATGCCGAAGGTTGATTGATCCGAAAATGAAATAAGGTTTGTAATATCGAAGGTTCGTTAATCCGAAATGAAAAAAGTTCGTTATTCCGAAAGTTCGTTAATCCGAGAACGAATTAAAGTTTGAAATTGCGAAGGTTCCTGCTATGCACTTTCTTTTCGTTTCTCGGATTAACGAACCTTATTTCGTGTTTTGACTAAGGAACCTTCGGAATAACGAACTTTTGGAATAACGCCACGAAATCTATTCGGATTAGCGAGCCTTATTGCATTTTCGGATCAATGAACATTTGTACTTTTAATGACTTTGTATGTTCCAGAATAAGGAACCTTCGGAATAACGAATCACGAATAACGAATTTCATCTTCGGCTTAACGAACCTTTGGAATAACGACCATCACCCTAAATTCAGACAAAGTTAAAAGTTTGTGATGATAATCATTGTATAGTAATCATTAAATGTAAATTCTAGCCTGATAGTATTCAATTTACCTGATAAGTAGTCTCTTGAACTAAACGTTGAACCTGTTTACCCCTTATACCTTTCCAGGTTTCCCTAGATTTCTGTTTGTGGGCTGGCGTAAAGTCTGAGTCGATTCGATGGGCCCTCGTCTTCAAAGCAAAAATAAAGACAACAAACTAAAACAAACCAGAATTTACACCAGTTGACCAAATATATGATGATGATGATGATGATAATAACAAAACTGACATTGTAATACATTGCTTTTAATGCGCATTACATGAATATCTCAATACCCTGTACAATGCATCACACAAAAATATATCAAACATTAAAAAAGTAGATACTTAGACAATAAAACAACCTTCATCCTATTACACGCATTGAATAAAGAATAGATTAATCTAAGTACAGCTGAAGCGATAACTTATACAAATGCAAACTAAACAAGTTGTAGGGACTCTGCAGATGAGGCTTGCTACTCTCTAAAAAAAATCGAGTGAAGATATTCACTCTTAAAAGAGTGAATACAAAAAAGAGTGAATTTAGAGTGAAATTGGAGTGAATTTTGAGTGAAAATGTTCATTTTCACTGATTTTGGGGTGACCTCAGGGATCACTCGAAGATTTTGGAGTGATCCCTGAGGTCACTCTAAAACGAGTGAAAATGAACATTTTCACTCAAAATTCACTCCAATTTCACTCTAAATTCACTCTTGTTTGTATTCACTCTTTTAGGAGTGAATATTTTCACTCGATTTTTTTAGACAGTACAAAGACATTTTTGAGACATTCCTTAAAGAATGAACTTGACGATAAACGCGCGTTTTTCACATACTATCTGTTGTAACCCGAGATTTCAATAGGTTATAGCATTCTGGAAAAGTTTGCTACCTGGAGGGACATGTTCTTGATATTATACGACATCAAAAAAGTAGGATGTGGCAGCATTTTGTGTAAAAGAGTGAAGACAGTTAGGAAGATACTGAACTGGATACAAGGATGAACAAAGAGCAAGGGAGAAGAAAAATAGCCAGTCTGGGGCCAAAAAACAATTGTCATTGCATAATGCGAACTTTAAAGTCACTACAACAAAAACAACAACAGCAGCAGCAGCAACAACAACAACAACAACAACAAAATCTTGACAAATAAACATTAATTGCTTTAAAAAAATATTTAATACTTCTAAACATGTATTCATGTGAAGCTGAATTTCGACATATGTTTTAATTTTGTGCCACCTTACTTAAGAAGAGTTGGTCAATCTGATTGCCGGAAATGCTACAAAGAGCGGGTACTGTTGTGTAGTATCCAACGGGCCATGTTCGTCATGCCGAAGGTTCGTTCATCCAGTTACAGTTCGTTTTTCCAAAGGTTGTTCATTATTCCGAAGGTTCGTTAATCCGAAAACGAAATGAGGTTTAAAGGTGGGGAATCCCATTTGTATGCCTTAAATGAAGAGTTGTATAAATACAGTGGTATGTTGAAGAGAATATCATTTTAGAAACTCCCATAAAGTATTGAAAGTGGAAGGTAACATTTAGTACACTTTTATTGACCGTTAGATTTTGAATTGAATTTTTTTCGGGGCTCACCGTAAATTCCAATACATTACTAGGCTACCTTTGCAGACCCATGCACTGCATGTGTGTCCATCATGTATATTTTGTGAAGAAATTTCATCAAAACTTACAAACATTTCTATATACATTCTTGCCACACACTCTATATGTTTTTACATCAGCTCTTATACTTTTAGATTTGTGTTTACCATAAAAAAAATACAGAAGACTGCAACAAAAAGGCTTAAGTGTGGCTGACACACAGAACTACTGAGTAGTTGAGTTTTGTGCATTATTCAAATTGTAGATAACTGTTGACTTCCAAATTTCTCAGCAGTGGCCTAAACAAGTCCCCTGAGGTCCATATTTAATGTTTTGCTGCATTTTGGGAGGTCTGTAAAATGTATCCCCTACCTTTAAGATGCCAAAGTTTGTTTCGCCTTTACATTTTTGGATTAACAAACTTAATCTCATTTTCGGATTATAGAACCTTCGGAAAGACGAACCTAATTACATTTTCCAAAAGAAAATCTCCAGAATTAAGAGCCTTAATTCGGAACTACGAACTTTCGGAATATCGAACATCACTCGTTAATCTTGAAATGAAAAGAGGTTCGTTATTCCAAAGTTCGTTAATCTGAAGGTTCGTTTAATCTGAAAACGGAGTAGGGTTCGAAATTCCGAAGTGATCGTTCGTACGCACGGTCTTTACATATTCGGATTAACGAAACTTAACTCATTTCCGAGTGAACGAACCTTCGGAATAACGAATCTAATTTCATTTTTCGGATAAAAGACCCTTCGAAATAATGAGCCTTATTTTATGTTCGGAATTACGAACCTTCAGAATAACGAAAACACTCGTTAATCCGAGAATGAAACAAGATTCGTTGATACGAAGATTCGTTGTTACGAAACAGACTAAATCCGTTTACTGAAAGGTTCATTAATTCGAAAATGAAAAAGAGTTCGCTTAACCGAAGATTTGCGGCGTTGTTTTTTATTTCGTTTTTGGATTAACGAACCTTTGGAATAAGGAACTTTTTGTTTTTCATTTTCGGTTTTACAAATTTTCAGAACAACAAACCTTATTTCATTTTCTGATGAACGAACATTCGGAATGAGGATCATTCGGAATAACGAATTGCAACCGTGGCAACAGCGAGACACGAAGTGAAACCATCCATCGTCAGGAAAGATATGGGAGGGTACGCCTCCACTGGCGTGCGATGTGCGTTGGTGTGGCGCCGAACTTGTATTACTGAGCGCTGTGCTGTTACATTGTGCGTCCGCCAGTCACGTGGCGGTGACAGCTGGTTATAAGTAGGTTAGAGAATTATCCGCATATTTCGAAGAAGTACGGCACCCTTAGCTCATTTCCCCTCGGCTGCAATACAAATTGTGACGAACATTTCTTCCAGCTATGTCTAATTAATAATCCTTGTTGAATGAGATTGATCATCACGGGGATCATTGTTAGGCAATGTTTCTTGCTTTAAAAACCTTAGCTGCATGGTTTTCCATGCCATGAGATTCGTGTGTCTAGTTTCCTCTGAGATGGGGCAATAATGAAGTTATCAAATATTGTTGTTGAAAATGTTGAAAAAAATAAACGTACTTGTATGTGACTGGATTTACCATACTCAGTTTTCACATGAATATACAGTAGTGTTACCCTACAATAACCGTTCCTGAACTGTTCAAAAGCATAATGGTTAATTGTATAGATATAGTGATATCGACGGAATAGCTTTCAAACTGTACTCATGCCTTAGTTTTTTTTTCATCCATTCGAAATAATTTAACAGTCCAGTCTTTCATTTCATTTTTTAAAGTGGAACACCACAATGTTGTACACTGTCTGTAATCATTGCAGAGGCGCAATCTAATATCATTTACGTCAAATCAATATTTCGTGTCTGAGTGATCAGGTGATTGAACTTGCGGAGATTTAAAAGAGCATCATGCGTCATCAGTTCAAGAACAAGTGACGTGAAGTCATGGTTTACTTCGTAACATTTGCAAAAAGCAAATCGTATCTTTATTTGCAATCAAAATGTTTACTAATTATCATTATTATTATTATTATTGTTGTTGTTTATTCGGCGTTCAATCACACATATCAATATTACATGATACAAAATCAGAACATACAATGGAGAGTTAAGTGTGCACCAAGGTGGGCAGCGCGGACATGGAAAGAGCCAACTAAATGACTTGGTGCAGATTTTGTCTTTTGCCGGTGAATTTTAATTCTTATCTTGATTTAACAGATTGACTTATCAAGAACTGAGAGAGCTGGTGGAGATTTTAACAACTAAGATATCGATAACTTGCTTAAGCAACATGCCAATCATCCTATATAACATGGGATTGTCATATACCCATGTATCCATGAATCAAGGCATGTCTCATCTATATATGAATTTTCTTCATTTCTAAAGTCTTCTTATTTTGCACCTGGTTTTACAGCTGAAAATCGAGGTTTCTCTAACTAGCTGGAATCCAAAGGGGAGTAGGGCTAATAAAATGAAAACACATTATGCAAACGTGGCCCCTAAAACGAGTCCGCTCGTCACACAATATCTAGGGCTCACGACTATCACTTTGGAAGAGTATAAAATGAAATGTTTTCATTGAAGAGGAGCTGGCGAGGAAAATTCCAATAAATCTCATCCAGGGCATCGAATTCCTTGGATGGATTGTCTTCTTCCAAATGCAAAGCCCCTTTCCTCGCGATGATTAGTATAGATTTGACACATTTTTCCGATAAATTGAAGTCCCGTCTGAGGACGCACGAAGGAGGGTAAATGAACGCCTGATGGAGGAGGGGAAAAAATAGCGACTCATGGAGGTTAAAAGTTCATTTGCTAGTTCATTATAGCATTTCTTCTTCAATATGTGCTTCTAATTTCTCTTTTGCAAGTCGAAATGTACAAAATAACTTTTGTGAAATGACCCAATATATACATAAAAATGGCAAATATTGATATCAATTAAGTGATGAACAAAAAGTGAAACAAATTCATAACCTCTCCCCCGAACATAGCCCAGCACACCTCGCTCCCTATCTTTCTCTCTGCTCATCATGTGCTCATCTCTCTCTCTCTCTTTCCCTTCAATACCTCTATTGACATTGGGACTTCAAATCAAGTGAACAAAAGAAAAGAGTGCATTAATATGAAACGTTTGCTCTGTAACATTTCCTTCAGCGTTTGGTGGTCACCAACCTCTTTTAATAGTACATTTCTCACACCTTTGCCTTTGTAGAAATTTTTATCAGTGGGCGTGATGTTTACCTGCCTCTCGCAACTAATAACATCCGTGCGCACGTATAGTTAACAAAAAAATGTCACATTTTACACGAAATTCTTCCTCAAAATGAGATTGATCTAAAGCTGGACGTCCGGACCACACAACTCGTTGGAAGATCAAGCGGGACAAGAAGTGCGAAACAGGACAGGGGACCACGGGAATGCTTGGTGATGATCGGGAATGAGTTCCGATAATGTCCGACTCCAATCTGACATCATCTGTCTTCGGGAATTAATCATGTTTTATCTACGGTCCCTGGCATCTCAGGGGATGGGCATCTCGATTCCAATCCACACTCGGGACCATGAACTAATCATTGAATTTAATGAACACAAAAGTTCGAGGTGATAAGTATGAACACATTTTTGGTGTCTTTTGTCATGAGCACTCAGTGACAGGACGGAGGACGTAGTACTCCTGTCTCTTCTCGCTCTCATTTCTCTATTCTCACCATTTGTTTTGTCACTATCTTCACAACTTTGTAACTCCTTATCATTTCCTGTTAGGCTCCTCCCCTTTCTTGGAAAAAACGTAATGTGACGGAAGGCATAAACCGGTGAAACAATGTGCACAATGTCATCCAAACTGTGGAAATCCTTTCCATCTCAAAATTCTGTCCTCGTTGTATCCTTTTCATAATCTATGAGAATGAACAGGTTGTGCCTCTTTTTTATAATTGAAAAAAACCCTAAACAAACCTGTAATGGTTTCTGGAGCGTCTTTTAACAGTCATGCCATGATCAACACAAGCAACAAATAACCATTATTGTCATTCACCGAGACATAACGCCAACCTTTTCTTCTCTGTAATCATCATCAATGACAACACTGTTGTCAACGAGCTATGAATTTCTTGAATTTTATGACTTAGGTCTGTATACGATAGACCTTTGGTAAATGATGCTGTATTTCTATTTTTTAATCAACGACCAAATGCAAAGGACATGAGGATATTTGATTGCTTTTTTTTTTCACGTGGTGTTAAAAAAGATATCAAATTAAAGTGGAATTGGAAATTCATAGTCTTAGACTCACATCCGCAGTTGCATATCTACGGGCCCCTTATTATTTTTTTAAGTGTTTTGAGATCATTCTCTTGCTTATGAACTACAACTCATATTTTACACTGTTGCAGTCATAATAGTCAGCAGCGCAGATTCATTCCCGAAGAAAGAGAACTTACGTCAAGCAACAACTAAACAAGATAATGACGAAATAAGGATGGAGCATACATGGTCATCGGTGTTATCACAAAAGCATGTCTAATGCTATGATGCAGAGTTAACATGTATACGCGCCTGTTACCAATGGATGCACATCCACACTGGGGGCTTGTCCGGTGCGCCGACCTTTCACACGGAGAGAAGCGATCGCAGAAATTTCCATGGCCTTGGGCGTTATCGAATCCTCTGCGGTGCACGTGGGCAGGTCTTCTGCATCTCACGAGAAGAAAGAAGAGTTTCATTCATGCAGCTTGTGTGGGAGGAGAGGGACAGAAGCGGGAAGATTGACTGTAATTATTAGATACAAAAAGACTCTCGTAAATGCTGAATTCCCTGAGGATCTTTATGCCACGCGTGCCAGTGCCTGGTAATCAAGTTTTGACACGAGACTCGACATGATCTTTTGATACGTCCATCCACTTTTTGCACGGTGAGCAATAAGATTCTTCACGTCTAAGGAGGCAGGAAAGAAGTTGTACAAGATGAAAAGTATAAATCAAACGAGTGGGTAATGGAAGGAAAAGGCAAGGAGTGTATGTATAAACATGTGTGTATGTGTATGTGTGTGCGCGCTTCTGTAATTTTCAGCGCTGATTGTGTATATCGTTACAGAATTCAGTGTAACAACTGCTCGCTTGACATGAAAGAAAATCGAGCTTCGCTATTGCCACACGTTGAAGTCCATGTTTATTTTAGTTGGTATTAAGTGACTGTGAGGGGAGCGCGACTTACAAAGACGCCGACGAAATCGCTCCTAATAGAGGTGTCAGCGACCGAATTCGAACTACCGACAGAGTCAAGACGGAAAAAGTTCTTGGAACTTGACAAATGTGAACCTCTCCACCATAAGGGTCAGGTCGCATAGTGTGCGCCGCCAGGTCGCATGGCCTCATTATGGCCGGAAGGTCGTACGACCTCTACATGCGCGCAAAAAATCTCTCAGTGCTCAATTTTGCTTCACGGAGATCGGATCTCGCTACGATGACAGGCTGCCATCGGCTTGGGTAGATCATTGAAAATTGATATTGCACATGCGTTTTTTCTTCTTTGTAACGTTAGTGCCCCCAGTTTAATCATGTTATTCTAGGGAATATTCAATTCTGTTCCTATGAAGTTGTTCTTCACATATACATGCCGCACGTATAATGAATAAGCTTTATTATCTTTTATGAATTTGATTAGCCTGTCTGTTTCATACCTTACATTGATTTTGTTTACGGATTGGATTGTCTGAGAGACTAATCCCTACGTACTCATAGTTGAACATCAAAGAATCCTGAAAGTTTTAATTGGAATCCTTGTCGTTTCCATGAGTTACATTTCTAACTGTTCATGTCCTTACAGTTAGCATTTTATTCCGCTCTTGTCTATTGCAACCTTTGTTTCGAACAAAGTATCATTTACAATGATGTCTTACGTTATAGAGTTAGGTCCTCTTGAGGTAATGTTGCACGCAATATAAGTTTGATTATTCTTCTCAGTTCAATCACAACTTTGGATAAAATATCTTTTCTTTTATACTTAACCCCAGCATCGCTAAATGTGCATTAAATTACTTAATCATAACCATTTTGTCAGATGTTTCAACGGTCGATAAACTTGCCTCGTTTGAGGAAATTATACACTACTGTCAATGTTCGTATATACGCATTGTATATTCTTTATGTCTATAGTTTTTTGTTGAAATGTTGCCAATACACATACACACACACAAACAAACGCACACACACACACACAAACACACACACACACACATACACACACATACAATAAAGAAGCCCTTCTGAATTCCACTATCAGAAAATAAGAGAAGTATCGAATATATTTTGAAATTTATATCTGAAATGACATTAATTTCTTAGATCTATAGCCCGTAGATGATACTACTGATTCTCGAGGCAAGTGCCCTGACTTTATTAAGCTGCGTTAAGGAAAGAAAACCATAGGACGAGCAGTACCTTGTGCTATCCTGATTGACCTGTTAATGTAGGCCAACGATATGATCCGCATTGATCTGGTTCTTCTTTCTGGTATTTGACCTTCAGATTCATTCCAGTCATGGCAGAATGATTGATATTAAAATACAGTAAGATGTATTTAGGAATTTTCGCAAGTAGGGGCCTATACCATGCACACTTTTCATCTCTGTATAGATAGTACTCGTCATTCACGACAGTGATGTCTAGAATTATAGATATGTCGTCCCCTAAAAAGAGTAAGCATCTTTCTCAAGTGTTCATCTTTACCCCCCTCGAAGAGGTATCGGGTATACTCTCGGTCTCATGTATATTTCATGCCGTGGCGGGGTGTCGCATCTTCTGATATGGTTGTACTTGACTGGTATCTGTTTTAACCCCGGGGAGATATTGGGCCTGTTTCAGATGTCCTACATCTCCGGAAATAGGGCTACTTCTTTTCGTCAGAGGATGTGCTATGCGTCCAAAAAAATAATGTGCATCGAATAGCGAGGATGGAATTATAGCATCGCCCACTGTGTATATATAACAGGAAAGTTGAACTGCCCTCGGCTCCAGTAGAAAACAAAGATGAATAATTCTATAAATTGAGCCATTACGGATTACAATATTAATGATGTGTATTTCTAAGATTCATTGTTCATTATCGGATCACATGTGGAATTTGTCTCAATATCTGAATGCAGTGCACATAGCAGAAAACGTATGACATGTATCTATCTGTACACCAGACAATCTACGTTGTGGTATGTACGTTATGGTAGATTTTATAGTTATGGTATGTAATGTATATATAATATAAAAAACGTATGACTACGTATCTATCTGTACATCATACAATCTACGTTTTACTTTGTATGTATGTATACATACGAGTGTATGTGTTTGTATATACGTATGTGTATAATGTAATGTACGTACAGTATGTGCTTACAACAAAATACATACAAGGAATGAAAGAGAAGTTTTGGAAATCAACACTAATAGCACATCGATCAGACAAATGATAAATGTCCTTCCAAAGTATAGGCCTAATGCCCTCGTAGAATAACATCCAGCATGCAAGTTGCCAGTCAGGCTTTTTCGCAGCTTCACCAATATACCCACTCCGATAATAGAATGCTTGGAGAATGCGTGGCGAAAAATGACTCGACTGGTTAATAACTCCAACCCGATGTTATTTCTGGAGATTGCATACATCAAACGGCGCGTTGCTCAATATTCTACACCCACGTGTGTTAAGCAGCTGGGTAACCCTGGGCTGTGAGCAGAATGCAAACTCAGGATCGAAGAAGTTGAGAGAGAGAGGGAGGGGGGAGTGGGTGAGAAAGAGAAAGTGGGGGAGGAGGAGGTTGCCATAGTGCTGGCCAAAGAGAGTAGAAATGAATCGAAAAAGAGAGCTGTATGATATAATGATCAACATCATAGCTATATCTACGCTCTCTACGTAAATGATATATCAGGATAGAATATATGCCATAATAGTAATTGATTAACGTTTAAAAAAAAAAAAAAAAAAAAAAAAAATATATATATATATATATATATATATATATATGATTATACTTATATATAAAGAGAGCTGTATAATATAGTGATCGACATTGCAATATCTACCTATTGCTCTCTATGTAAATGATATATCAGGATAGAATATAATAATTATGCCATCATATTCATTGATTTACATTTTTATATAAAGGTATAGTCATATTGACAAAGGGACAGACACGAACATACAGACAATCACATAGAGATAGGTACAGAGAAAAAGATAGATGTGAATGGAATAGAAGACGGTTGCAAGTATAAGAAGGATAAGAGGAGATTACACATCATGACTCCGTTATGCCTCCGTCATTCAAGCGGTACCTATAGCGGAGGTGGTCTTTTATTTCTTTTACTGCGATCTTTGTCAAAAGTCAGTTTCAACAATGAGCTCCCGGCTGCCAAAATGACGTTAGGATAATCACGACTGGAAGTGAATGGCCTATAGTGTCGAGATATTACAGTATTTGGCTAGGCATCAGAGCGGAAGATATACAGGGAGTTCATTCTACTCACAAATAATTGAGCCCTAAAAACCATAGATGAGCCGTGATTGGCAAGTGTCACCGGATATTTAGGATATGAAAAAAAAATCAGAAAAGCTTTCAGCATGTCGAAATTATGATAAGTGATGTGGTGCAACAGAACTAATGAATACATCATGGCACAGTAAAATCAATATGTATACAGAATGCTAAATAATGTACGCGTGGTTGTGTAATTTTTTTGTCCATATTATGTTCTCTGATATGATAAAAAAAAGAACGAGAGGCAAAGCACTGCAAATGTCATTTGAGCGATTCCAATGTCAAGAGCTGTGACGTTGTGCACGTATAAAATGTTCCTCGGAACCAGTTTATTCTTCCAGTATATTTATATTGTATCTATCCTAGATACATCTACTTGTTATTCAAAGCAAGAGGTATTGAAGTAGCTGCAGAGTACAGGTTTCAGTCATAATTAGTGATGGTATTTATCAAAACCATCATTTCTAAATCGTTACGATTCTTAAGCAATTTGATACAAAGTATATATCGTAATTTCTTCTTCTTGCATTGATGACATTAAATGAAATTTCGTAAAGATTGATTGTGCGTTATCAGAGTGGCCTAATTAGGCTATGATATACCTATTCCATCTTCGTGAGATTGGGGCCAGTATCACATTGTTCCGGACAAAGCAAAGGGACTGGTCGGAAAACAGCATTTGGCTGAGACCAATACCGTGACGAAATAGAATGAAATCAAAATGAAATGACGTCATTGTCACATGTCTTCCCTATACCTCATCCGATTTTGTTGAAACTTTCACAGAGTTACTCAAGTTTATACTTTATTAACCCTTTGTAACCCTTCGTATGCTGTGAGTGCTGATTGACATAGATAAACCCCATAGCATTGTACACACTGTCCAATGTCACTGGTACAGTTAGGGTTAGTGAAATTCAGCTGGACTTTGGTGTGGATTTTCAGAGTAACAAAAGATGATCACTTTCTCATGAGTAATGATGTCTTTTTTTTTGTCAAATATAGCTGAATTATTGAATTGACCCAGAGAGGCTGTGGCGCAGTGAATAAGACTCCTGAACTTTTAAATCGGAAGTCCCGAACTCGAATCCCGTCAAGTGCCAACGTCATTTGACAAGAACCCTCTAGACCCAGATGTATGAATGGTTACCTGGCAACCATAGGGTATTGATATTAAGTGTTGTTATTGTTATCATCATCATCATCATCATCATCATCATCATCATCATCATCATCATCATTCCGCTTGCTCCAGAATGTGCGGGGGGGGGGGGGGGGGGGAGGGAACCAGCATGTGGTTGATATCAGATTGTGAGATGTAAAGTCATGAATATTAATTCAAAACGAACTCAGCATCCTTTGGCTAACAGGTCATTTTCGCAAATTTCACTCAAGCTAGAAATCAGCAGTTTTAGAATCAACGTAAACGATGATGAACAAAAAATAAATATCCATTTATATCGCCTTTTAGAGTTCCATCAATCTATCATGTTTGAATCATGCAACTTTATATTAGTTATTGATGGTATTCACCGATGTTGCAGTAAACATTTGCAGAACTTTTAGCTTTGCTACTAGGTTGACTACTTGTATACAATGCTGAAGCGATTTACTGAATTTAACCACTGTCAAAGCGGACGCTGAAAAGACAAGGGCATTCTCCAGGGAAAGAGTAAACCATGGTTATATATTTGTTATCTCTGCCGTATGACCAAAGTATAAATGACTCGCTCGGTGTTATGTTTAGCATGCGTCGTCGTAATCACCTGTGAACTGGTTGATTGCGGCACTTGGTTATTCACGCGCCGCCTGTTTACCGAGGTAGGACTTGTTTGATCGCAGGCAGTGCCGGGCGACGCAATGTCTGGCCTCCGTTAACCGGCACGGTCGGTTGGACCGTTCGTAAAGCATTAAATCCCGTTAGGCAACTGTGCGTATTATGTGTAACTATTACAACCTTAATGGAAGAGAAGTCATATTGCTTAATTTTGGTCTCTTGTCATGCTTGTGTAGAAGATAATGAATTTACTTAAAATTATTCCGGTCAATCGAGTTCTGAAACGATTACACTTTTATGAATGTTTAAAAATAAACATGAATTATCATTTAAAATTATCAAAAACGCAGCGGAAGGTGGATTAGAAAAACGCAGCAGCTAATTGGCTGTAATTTTTAAACACAGACATATTAATTAAGCTATGGGGAAAATATGAGTAATTCGAAAGCATTTATTTGCATGCCATTGTATTCTATATGCCTAATTCTATTTCATTCTCATTTTTATACAATTAATAAACTATCCTTAATCTTTTATACAATTAATAAACTATCCTTAATCAACTATCCTTAAACACGTTGAATACAGTGATGTAAATCTGCATATGAGTAAAGATTTTGTTTCATGGCATATTCCTTTTTCATTAGACTAGCCAATAATGATGATGATAATGATAATAATAATAATAATAATAATAATAATAATAATAATGATAATAACAATAATAATAGTGATATTATTAATAATAATAATAATAATAATAATAATAATTATTATTATTATTATTATTATTATTATTATTATTATTATTATCATTATAATGATAATAACAATAATAATAATAATGATAACAATGATAATGATAATAATGAAAAGGACGAAAAACAAGAAAGGATGAAGTAGGGGGATGAGAAAGGGGAGTACTGAGAGCACATAAACAGATGATTGAACTTTTGGAACTGATCATCTGAGCTGGCATTAAGATGTGATACCCATTGGCAACTCACAAGGCACCAAACGTAGAATCGCAGAACGAGAATTGTACACATCGTTTGTCGTCACGACATTTTACGTAGCCGGTATCGAAGTGAGTTCAAAAAGCTAACAAATAACGTGTCTCTTTATAACCTTATGTAAATCAACCAGTTAGAGGTTCAAAGTATAGCATCAGATCAGAAAAGTCAATATTTGTTGTTCTTGATGGGCTAAAAGAGGGTCAACATGATTATTTTCAGCTAATGTGAACGGAAACCATGTCGCGGTATCTCAAACTCATAAGTTTATGTATTTTATTGACAAGCTAGATCAAAAGGTTATCTTGAAGCGCCGTCTGCTTGGCGAGGTAACCTCATTGCCCGCTTACTACCGAGTCGATATCATCTGATCAGAGTTCGTTTGGCAAGAAAACATCTATTCAGCAGTGCTTTTTTTAAACAAAGATAATCATATAATCAGTAAAGAAGTCCAGTGACCTGTGGTCTGGGTACTGTAGTTCAGAATGCGAGTGAATAAGAAAGTCAAAGAAACCAGAGAAGAAAAAGGATGTGAAAAAGTAGAAGAAAACGAAAACGAAAACGATACATACACGATGCAGGAAGATGAAATCTTGCTTGAAATGAAATTGGGAAGGAGAATATGAAAACAAGGCGAAAGTTACATAATACTTCTACAACTACTGCTGTTACGTCTACTAATGCTACTTTCAAAAGAATCAATTCCCAACAATCGTTATCATGCTTCGGATGTAGGCTATGCCGCTCCTATCACCCCCACTACAAAACTAAAAACGATAACAAATAAAAAAAAGCAGTGATACTTCTGCTTCTATTTTGCGATAACTATTTGTAACATAACTGCAACATCTACTTTAGCAGTACAATGTGAAACCAGTGAATACAATTTCTTTCAAATCCAATCACTGTAATTTGTGACTTTCGTCTATAGAATACTACTGTTCGGGTGGGGGAGGGGGGGCGCTGTGGCGTAGTGGATAAGACTCCCGACTCCTGATCGGAGGGACCCGAGTTCGAATAACGCCCAGTGCTTACGGCGTTGGACAAAATGTTTTTATACCCACCATATCCCTCTCGAACCGGGTGTAAAGATGGGTACCTGTATGGCAAACGCTATGGCCCTCTGGTAGAGCAGTGGCAACACTTAAGAGGCTACCCTGGGTAAATAAAAACCTTATTATTATCATTATTATTATTATTATTATTATTATCATTATTATTATTATTATTATTATTATTATTATTATCATTATTATTACTATCATCATTATTATCATCATTATTATTATCATTATTATCATTATCATTATTATTATTATCATTATTATTATTATTATTATTATTATTATTATTGTTATCATTATTATTATTATTATCATTATTCTCTGTAGGGTCTCCCTTATTGTGGGGGAGGGAGAAGAAACGAAACACGGAACACGGAACACGGAATAACTGATGAAGCAGTCAATGATGACAAGGATGAAGATGATTATGTTGTAAAATCTTCTTGATTTTGTTCACTGACTCAGTTGATATCTACGTGAGATAAGAACTACCCAAGACCCGCTCTTCAGTGTACCAGAAAGAAAAAACAGGAGGAAAAGGAAAGAAAAAATACAACACTTCATAGCACCACGCTTTGTGTGCGTGCTCGTGTGTGTTGGATGTTGCAGACGATGCAAGCACAAAATTGATATATCAGTAGTGATAGGGAATAATCATCTGACGCCTACACAGTCAAAGTTACTAGAGGATTTTGGTTGCACCTTAACGAAAGACAGAGTTAAGCCCACATTATTAACTTAATATCTATTAGAAACTTTTCGAACACGACATGTACTTTGTCAACTTTTAGATACACTTAGATACTCAGACCCTAACAGGGGAAGTACGCGGGGTCATCCCAGGGGCAGCCCGGCTATATAGACATTGAAAAAAAAAAAAGATTAACAAGTCATACACCCACGAATCAACCAGGGCAGAAGATAGACACTCAGAAAAACAAGGCCACGAGCTGGAAAGTATATAGGTAGACCAGGCCTATGAGATAGAACTATGAAGAAGAGGCCAACGAGCTAGACACTAAACAAATAAGGCCCAAAAGCTCATACAGCCAGCGAGTCATACTGCCCACGAGTTATAGCGTATGAGTGATACAGCCCACGAGCTATATCAGAGGCCCACGATATTATCTGATCAGAGTTCACTTGGCAAGAAGACATCTTTACAGCAGCGCTGTTTTCTTTAAAACAAAGATAATCATAACAGAAGTTGTTTCGTCAGTAAAGAAGTCCAGTGACCTGTGGTCTGGGTACTGCAGTTCAGAGTGCGAAAGAATAAGAAAGTGAACGAAACGAGAGATGAAAAAGGATATCACGAATATGTGGAAGAAACGATACATACAATGCAGGAAGAGGAAATCTTGCTTGAAATGAAATGGGGAAGGAAAATATGAAAATAACGCTAACGCTTCATAATATCGTGTACTTCTATAACTACTGCTGTTACGTCTACTAATGTTACTTTCGAAAGAATCAATAATCATCATTATCATACTCTGGGTGTATGCCGCTAAGATTATCATATACTGCAAAACTAAAAACAATAAAGATAAAAGTATTAATTGTGTGTTTCATTTTCCATCTAAGAAGATGGATAGCCCATATTCAACTGGATTAGCTGGTCTTCCATGCAGTGGGGCCCAGTCGGATGTGAGGCGGGACCACTTCACCGGGATATAACACCGGCTTGCTCTTTGCGATAAATCACTGAAGCGGGATCTTTAACATGCTTGACTGGTGATTCTTTCATGCACAGGGCCTCCATTTCAGTGTTTCATGTCCTATCCGATGGACAGAGTGTTTTGCCTCTTTCTAGAGGGGACGATATAATTACACATAACATCGCTCAGACTCGGGAATCGAACGCGGGTCCTTTGGATCTGGAGGCAGATGCGCTAAATGACTGAGCCAAATCAGCGCCCTCAATGATACTAGGAGTACCTCTGCTTTCATTATCGCTATAACAGGGCTCCACAATAACTTTTATTTTTGGTGGCCCAAAGGAAAACATCCGACCTTTTTTTGGTGGCCCGATCAGGCCATCAAATTCTTCATTTCTGAAATTTGGTGGCCCGACGTGCGTTTTTGGTGGCCCCGGGCCACCGGGTCACCGTTTGTGTCGAGCCCTGACTATAGAAACTATTCAGAACAAAACTACAACATCTGCTTTATCAATACAACGTGAAACCAGCGAATACATCTTCTATTACGCTACTATCACGTCTAAAATTCAAATATTGTGATCTGTGACTTTCGTCTTTCTCAGTAGTTTTCCCCCTTTTTTTGAGAGAGTGGGGGAACGAAATAATGAAGCATTCGATGATGACACAGTTGAATGAATGTCATCAAATCTCCTTGATTTGTTCACTGACTCAGTTGATATCTACGTGAGATGAGAACTATCCAACACCCGCTCTTCAGTGTACCAGAATGAAAACTAGGAGGAAAAGAAAAGAAAAATACATCACTTCATAGCGCCGTCACGCTTTGTGTGCGTGATCGCGTGTGTTGGATGTTGCAGACGATGCAAGCACAAAATTGATATATCAGTAGTGATAGGGAATGTCTATTGCCGCCTACACAGTCAAAGTTGCTAGAGGATTTGGGTTGCACCTTAACGAAAGACAGAGTTAAGCCCACGTTATTAACTTAATATCGTATTAGAAACTTTTCGAACACGACATGTACTTTGTCAACTTTTAGATACACTTAGATACTCAGACCCTAACAGGGGAAGTATGCGAGGTCATCCTAGAGGCAGCCCGGCTATATAGACATCTAAAAAAAAGATCAACAAGTCATACGCCCACGAATCAACCAGGGAAGAAGATAGATACTAAGAAAAACAAGCCCACGAGCTAAAAAGTATAAATAGACCAGGCCTATGAGATAGAAACTATGAAGAATAGGCCCATGAGGTAGACACTAAGCCAATTGTTGATATCTACGTAACATGAGAACTACCCAAGACCCGCTCTTCAGTGTACCAGAATGAAAAAAAAAAGGAATTAAAGAAATAAGAAAAAGAAAGAGAACACATTTCATTGTACCGTGCTCTATACATGAAGGATTACTATGCGTGTGTGCGTGTTCGTGTGTGTTGGATGTTGGCGATGATGCAAGCACAGAAGAGTGCGAACACTCATTATTCTACTCCTGCAAAACCATTGTTCCATCGCTTTCACACATTGAAATGCCCATGATTGCAATATCTTGCAAGTTGCCTCTTTGATGCATAAGTACTTCATCAAAAGCATTCCCCCATACCTCACTATCAAAATGCTTTGTTTGAATGATAAAGTACGTAGTTACAACACCCGACAGTCAACCAAATTCCACCGCTGGAAGATGGAAACAAACATCCATTCAAAATCAATTCGCCACCTTGGTCCGGTCATTTGGAATTCACTACCACCCAGTATTCAAAATTCACAATTTAACAGGTTGTTCAAAAAAACAATTCAAAATATTTCTCCTCCCCAAATATTAGTTTCACGTTGCTTCACACTTGATCCACCACTTGTATAATTTACCCAACATAGCTTTGCACTTTCTTTTATTCTTGTGTATTCCAGCTCTTTTTTAGTCAGGTGATCCCATCACTGCAAGCCCTTGAGGCTTGTATACGGGACACCTTTTTCTTTCACTTTATTTCACTTCTCTTTTCTTGTTCTTTTTTTTTGTCTGACTTTTTAAAGTCTGACTTGTTACCACTTTGTTATGACTACCTATGTCATCCCTCTGTGTAATACAGTGGACTCCCATTATAACGAAGTCCTCGGGACCGGAAGTTTTCTTTCGTTATATCGAAATTTGGTTATAACCGAACAAATAAACAATAGAAATACATAGAGTGGATAATGTAGTGGCCTGGATTTTTACTTCGGTGTGACCGGAATCTCGTCATAACCGTGTTCGTTATAACGGGAGTGCGCTGTACGTGTGAATTATGTCGTATCTCATATTTTTTTTTCTATGATTCTATGAACTCAAACAATCAAATATCAGTAGTGACAGAGAATGCTTATATATGCCCGCCTACACAAAGTAACTGGAGGACATGGTTACACTCTCACGAAAGACAGAATTAAGCCCACATCATTAACTTATATCGCATTAGATACTTTTCGAACACTAAGTAAATTAAGCTCACAATGTTGCATCGAGGTCGTGGGCCTATTTTTTTTTTTTTTTTGCCTGGTGTCGAGCTCGTGGGCGTTATTCACTTAATGTCTAACTTGTGGGCTTTATTTGCCTAATGTCTGGCTCGTGGATCATACAGCTCGTGGGCTGGATGACTCGTAAGCTGTATGACTCATTAGCTGTAATGACTCGTGGGCTGTATGACTCGTAAAAATCGAGCTCGTGATGTACTCTTAGACAAGTGAACATTACATTTCAGAAACACTGAGATACTGAGAAGGTTTACGGAAAGTATTGAATACTTTGAGAGCTAGAGTATGATAGATTAGTGCGGGGTCTCGAGGGTAAGACAGAAGATTTACAAATATAACCGATTTGCTTGGAAAATAATCTTTAGGAAAAGCTGATGTCAATCATGTTTGCTTTCTTCGAAGACGTGTTTCATGTTTCATGCTGTTAAGATAATATGTCTTCAGGGGCCAATTTTGCAGGGAAGCTTGCAATCATGACTGTCATGGCTAACACTTCCTCGCTATTGCCTGTGAGAGTGTTGCATCTTTACCTCTCTTTCAAACCTTAACCATGTTAACCTGCTTTGTTAACCGCTGACAGGTAAACGCAATACAGAAATGATATACCTGTCGTCAGTTCCCGAGGCAGATTACGGTATAATATACACCTTTCGATCACGTCATAATAATATTTATTCAAATATAATGAAGACCGGTATCAAAGACCTTTGCACTGAAAGCGGACCTTCCGTGCCTTAAAATTTATTAATGCATTTGATGACAATCGCTTTTTTGTGTGTTTTTGTTTGCTTTTGTATTATACCAAAAGTAAAACCTACATTGCTTGAATGTCTCCGTACTACTTAATGGTTCGTTTCGGTGTGTAGTGAAGCATGAAGAATTCGCAAGTCAGGCCAAGTGAGCGATTCCATTCCTTTGCCTCGGAATACCTTTAATCAACAATAACAATAAAATAGAATAGCCTTCGCGTAAGAAGGGTTCGTGGAAACATGATGCCACGAAGATGCGGAGATGCTAAGACGCTAAGAACCTGGTGAAAGAGGAAACGAATGAAAGATAAGACCTGAAAGGGAGTGGCTACAATGTTCAAGGTAGTACATTATACATGCTCTTGGCGATCAGATACTGGCGCATCACTCCGCATCCACGGATAAACCAAAGTTTGGATAACCCTCTCCAATTATATTGCCCACGATTGTTTCAGACTTCTCATTTTGACGTCACTTACATGCTCAGCCAATCATCACCCTCCCACTCGGCGGATCGCGTATGAGGCAATTAAATTAGCATTTCTTATTCAAGTTAATGTAGACAGTTGGTTTAGACTTCAATTCCAGCCTGGAAGTGAAATTTGCTTTACTCGGGAATCGGGATTGATTCTTTCCTACCTTGATATTTGACATAGATTCTTGTGCAGTGTCAAACAATTCGCCCTGAGAACATTACCCTGAGAGTGTTTCTGCTGATGAAAACCTACATGAGATAGTTTGAGAGCTATAGGGTCTTCTCTTTGCGATAGACACTAGAAACCACAAGAAGCACAGAAATTATACGGTGCTTCTGTTAATGCTTTGTGTGTGAACTTTTGTTGCTGACGAATGTTTTGAATAAAGAAAAAAATAAATCAGTTTATGAATTTGATCGAACTTACACACACACACACACACACACACACACACACACACACACACACACACACGGAAAAGAGAACAAGCGAGAGACTTTAATTGTTCTTGCTGTGCTGTAGCCCATGGCTAGAGTTGACGGAATGACCTTAATTCAGTAACTTTTTTTTTAAACGTACAAGTGCATAGGAGAGTTGGGAAGCAATGACATCAACTCATGTAACTTGCATAATGATGTAGACTGATATCCCTGGATCACGTCCCAGCGTGTCAAACTTTAACATTTTAAAGCTTTCACCGGTACTTATTGCTGTCCGATTTAACTGTCACTGCCACTGTTCTGTTTAATCTTTTTTTGTTAATCCCTTGAACACATGAAAAAAAAATTCTTTACCTTTTTTTCTGTTTCTTGAGGAAAAAAGATTTATTTCTTTATCCTTCATTATTATCTGGAGCTAATGTTAACATTCTGAAGTCGGTCTAGAAAGGAGACTATGTGAAATGTGGCTAGGAGCAGCCAGCTCGTCACGTGTGGATTGAGGAGGATCGTCTCAATTATTACAATAAACGCGCGACAATCAGCGAGCGCCCCGGCGATCTGGTGTGGGGGAAAAAAAATCGGCAATGAGGCGACATTCGGC